>NC_132899.1:25038489-26238489 GCF_030463535.1 Salminus brasiliensis | reverse complement strand
ACATAAGTGTAGCAAATAGGAAACTAATGTTAAGGAAAGAGCAAAAAAAAAGTATCTAACACTATCTAGTGACTAAAAAGTATGAGTCACACTTTACACTTAAACACCTTTAAACTACCTTCTTTGATTTATTGCCTAATGTATGAAAGACCTTGCTGCTGCATGTTAATACAGTTAATTAGATGGATCTTGTAATTGCTTCTATTAATTTTATTATTTTAATTAGCTGAATATTGTATTACTTAAAAACAGTAAAAAATAGGACTCCTTAAGAAAACCTGTGTTTTCTAGGTTTTTTCTTTAAACATATTTAAACATATGGACATTTTAACAATACTGAGATGGAGGTAATATATCTAAATATAAAAAAATGGAAATTTGATTTCTAATCATCTGCAGCTAATGTGGTTGACCTGATTTTTAGCAGTAATAAATGTAGGGCGTCCTTAGTTTTTCCCCACAAAAAGGTTGAATTTCTATTAATTACATTTTACAGATGATTTGTTTTAAAGTTGTATATAGTAGTTATATGTTCAAATGAAGGTCAAATGTCCATATGTTTGAATAAGCTAAAAATAAATCAGGGAGCTTTCTGACTTTTCACAACTGTATATGAGTAATGCACAGAAATAATCCCTCAATTTGGTCACAATCACAATTTTAGTTTTACTTGAAGAAGTTTAATCTATCACCTTTGTGTAGAACCACTTGACATAACATTTGGCAGAACATTAAGTCTTACCTGTAGTACTTAACACAATAATAGGTCCACAGATTCAGGTGTTAAAGCCCTATGCAGCACTAGTGGTGATAAACTGTTAAGCACACAGGAGACTTAATGGGGAATCTTTAGGGACATGATCAAAATTCCTTGCTGACCCAAATCCCAGTGGCAGTTGCCTGTAAGCGTTTTCCAGCTCTTATGGCAATTTCCATTATGTGAGCTGTTACCCTTCTTTCTGCACTGCTAGCTAATGCTTCCGTGCCCCTGGTTTTTAATGGGCTTGATCTCAGGGTGAACATGGCTGTAAAAAAAAAACCTGAGAAGAAAACGATATGGATGACTGTGTTTTATTCACGCGGCGAAAGATACAACATTATTAACCTTACATGAGTTTTCTTACTTGCACACGTAGACCTACACAGACAAGGTCCCCTGTGACATTCTCATTGTGTGAGTGAGTGCACCCTGCTAAGCTCTTACTCAAAGTTTAAATACACACACACAAACACACACACACACATGCACATTCCCTGAACGCTAATTAAAGTGAGGAACTGTGCAACCAGCAGCTCATGCTGGAAATGGGGGAAGAAAAACATTGTCAGAAAGAACACGCAAGGGATTCGTTTATTTACGGTTTCAGACATGATGCTTTTGCTTACATTTCCCCTATTATGTGGCCGTTCTTTTTGGCCAGAAGTTGTCCTCAAGATTCACCAAATTCTAAATGAGACACTTCAAAGGCCTTGCTGGCAGGCTCTGAGCGTAAAACACAAATCAATAAAACACAGCACAAGACAGCAATCATGCAGCGCATTAAGCAAATTAAATGGTAGAAGAAAAGACAGCACAAAGAAAAAGAGAAAAAAGAGAAAGGGCGGATGAGGACTTCACACCTTAAGTCAAAGCACTGGCAACACTCACTAATACCTACAGGCACTTGGTTAAGTGCGAGCTATGGGTAGGAGACAATAAAACAAAGGTGTCAGTTAAGGAAGGTTCAGAAAGTCCTAAGACTTCGTGAAAAGAATGTTAGACCTTAGGCCCTTCCCCCCAAAAGTGAAAGTAAAACACTTAGAACAGCGAAGAACATGTCAAGTTTTCATTTCACATTCAACCATTTATTTATTTATATCTGTGACAATAAAATACACTGGCATGCAACAGTGTGGGCACTTAATTTCTGTTAAGAGAGTGGAAAACAAACTGATTTCAAAAAGCCATAAAGTTAAAGATAAAAAGTTTATTTAGAGTAAAAAAAAAAGGGAGAACCATTCAAAGTTCCAGAACCCCACAGGATCTGAGCTGGTTACATTTTGGCTTGGTCACAATAGCGATGTTCCGATCCGATCTTTGTATTTTTTTTATAAATAATACAGGCACACAGTTTAGATTAGATCTGCTGCTGATTAATACTGAAGTAAAAAATACTTTATGTTTAGTAGCAGTTTCTATAATGAGATATTCTGGACTGGTTTATTTAGTTTAGTTAAAAGGTTTTGTAAAGTGACTGTTTTATACTGTGTTTAATATTGTATAATCCAGTCTGGTAGTGATACACACTCTGGACTGACATCTGTTGCTGTTCCCCAACTACTGATGTGAAATAACTGTTTTATAGTGGGTGAATGTGTTGTGATTAGATTAGTATTAGCATTAGCCTCCACTCGGTTCTGAACGCGTGGCTTCATGGGTACTTCATGAGATTCATGAGTACTCTGATTTCGCAAACTTTGTTACTGTCATGGCGTGTGTGGCCAGACAATGACGAGATGAACACTTGCAGAGATGGAACTAAGCAAGGTTTAATTAAAACACAACAGAGAAACAAAAGAAGGTGCAGTAAAACCAATGAGCAGCAATCTAATGGGCAAAACTGGAACACAAACAGAATGTGACAAACCACACGGTGAACACAACAAATCTGGGACTGGGAGGAGCAGGGAGCAACAGGGGATAGATACGTAAACTACCGTGACCAGAACGTGGGAAGGGGACAAACAAAAATCACAATCCTAGCTTGGTTAATCGGGGAGAGATAACTGAACTCAAGCTGCAAACCTCACTTGGGAAAATAGAGAGAACTTAAACAGCCACAAGCCGTGCTTGGGCGATACTAAAGGGAAACTAGAACTGAGAACTAGAGCTACACTCTATGTAAACAAAGGGGTAGCCGGAGAACCAGCTGCCTGAACTAGATAACCAGGCAAGGCCAACCTGAGTATGCCGTGACTGCCTCATGAGCTTGAGCCACCAGGGAGCATGAACTGGACGCGGCGTAACATGCTTGCTTTGAGAACCATACTTGGAGATAACTTGAATAGGATCAGATACTAGCCAACATGGACACGCCACAGTCACACATGAACATGGAATGAACCGGAAATGAGGGGGACGTCCTTATATGGGCCTGTGGGTGGCGGCCCAGGATCGCCCCGGGGAATGGTTAAAAAAGGGCTAAAAAATGAAAAAAGACATTTGATCAAATCTCACCTCCTCAACGTCGTTGTCCAGGGCGATGATGGTCAGAGGGGAGGAGAGATTGGCACTGCTTGAGATGGTGGTGCCCACTGGTGCAGATTCAATGATGAAGCCATAGTAGGTTGGTACCTGGAAGTATGGCGCCTGGTCATTTTCATCCAGCACCTCAATGTGGAGGTTGGCAAAGGCTGGAAGGGGGTGTCCATTGTCCTGCTCTGCCTGCAATCAGAGACAGATGTCAGTCTCAGTATGAATCAGGACAGGCAATGATTCACTCTAGTCTAAAGGTCTGCAGGTAAATATAGGCAAGCAATTTGGTGGAGCACGGTCAAAAGCTAATTTATACATTTGAATGAAAGCACATCAAATTGATTAAATATTCAGTTAATATTAAAAAAATATGGAACAGAAAACTCACAAGGTAACACATCCCTTTATATACAATGTCATTGAGTTAGAAGAAAATCTTCAGTGGAGAAACTTTATTTTGCACTGGAACTGATTTTTTTTTTGGAGCAAATACTTGGGGCAGACCAAAAATGTGATTTTAGAGAAAAGTTAAAGGAATAGATTGTATGGCATTAAAATGATAATAATTAATGAAAATTAAAAAACAGCTGAGGTGGAGGCTGTACCTACTGACGCTAAGCAAGAATGTAAGTATCGACTGCAGCCACCCTCCACTCAAACAAATGAAGGCTGCACTCTATTAATCCAAGTCGTTCCCAATTTGTTGGTATAAATCCAAGGGCATGTGGCCCATAAATGGTGATAGTCTTTATGAAAATGCAATGGAGCTGCAGTAACTATTGATCTGAACAAAGGCTGAACCAACAGACTGTCTTTGGAAATGGTTTCTGCTAATGGACGGACAACAAAAGCAGCCATGAGCAATAATTAAGTTTTTTCTTTGCATCCTTTGCTGGGTTAGAACAACACTGGTCTATGCATAGCTTTCATCAACTCTGACCACAAAAGAAGTTGAGAGGGATTCTAATTAGACAAGGCTTCTGATGCTAATTAAAGATCTCAGCTGTGTGCTACAACTGCGGCTGACAATAAGATAACATTGGAGAGATTTTGGTGCCAGATGAGAAGCACAAACTGCAGCAATTAGGACCGGCACTGGAAGGAGAGTGACATATGCTGCAGCCTGTAATTATGGCTAAACATACCATAAAGAGATAATTAAGATGGTTTCTCAGTGGTGGGTTCTAGGGACAGAGGAGCCTTTTAAAGATTAAACTACCAAAACAAGGTCAAAATAGCAAATGCTTGCGGCCGACAGTTATTTTGTCTAAATCACACTAAATGTACTTTCAGTTTTCCATTTACTGTACAGTAACAATTGCTATTGCTATCGATCTTATTCCTCTAAACAACTTTTATTTCTACCAGAAATATATCATCATGAGGTTCTATTTATATAACAGTAACAGACTGCTTCTAAAAAAAAAATTATTCAAAAATAAAGACCACTTCCTAGCAATGCTGCCTGCACGCTTAATTAGGTGTTTGAAAAAAATGAGGTGGTGACACTATATTTCAAATAATTCAAATAGATTCAACTCAATATTATTTAAATATAACTTAACCTCCTAACCTAAACTTTTAACCTTTAACCCTGACTTCAACTCAGAACCTAAAATCCTATTCCCACATCTAATATTGCAGATATTGCAGATAACTGAGTTGCTAATAAACTGCGCGTCTGTAAATAATGTATAGGAGACTATCAGTACAAACAGCACACTTTCTGTGACAAAGAAATACCAGCGTAAGTAGAAGTTAGCCTCATTAGAACAGCGCTTGTCAGTCTTTGTTCTACAGTATAATCACATTATTATGTCTTTTATATTATATTTTATATTTTTACATTCTTTTACGACAGATGAGTATAAAGGTACACGAATAGCCAAATAAAGTAGTCAAAATACAGAGATTATATCCACAAATAGGCATGCAATATGCCAATCAATCAATCAATCAATGTTCTACAGGCTGGCACTAGTCCTCCTGTAGCCAATCTTCTGTAGCCCGGTTCAGTCAGGGCTAAGGAGGGGATAATGCAGCACCTCATGTGAAGTTCCAGTGCTAGGCCTTGCTGATGACTCAGCAGCAATGCTTTTGAGCTATTGACAGGCCATTTGCGCATTAAGACTGACAGCACTTGACGAAAGTGTAAATATAAGCTGAAACATCTATTCTGACAAAGCACTTCACTCATCCATAGAATATCAAGTATATAAGATTACTCTAGATCGCCCTTGTGGTTGTGTCCAAACCTTACATACCATCTCTTTAGCTAGGACAGCCATGAGCACAGCTATGCTATGCTTTTCTATGCGGCTTCCAACACCTGCTGCTTTGATGTAAACCAGCCGAAAAAGCAGACCTCATCATTTTGTCCTTAAGCTCACCATTTAAGAAAAGTGTTAAAGTAAAATACCAAAGCTAATTATTGCCGTTAAAGAATGCTGGGCATTTTCCGTCCCAACCAACGCCACATGCTCAATATTTATACACCAAAAAAACTTCAAATACTGAATAAGTGCATTCTAGGGAACCTTTAACTTTGGAATGGTGTCAAACACCAAGCCTACAGACATGAGAGCTAGAACAAAAGTCTGATCATAACACAAGGTCTAATTCCAGCACTGTGTGCCTCCAAAGATGAAGACCACACAACACTTCCAACGAACCATTGGAGTGTGACAGAAGTAGATGGCCAGAACTCTTCGCTTAAGTGATTCTGCTGCGTGAGGGGATTACACAAAGGGTTATGGTTGATGGCTGTCTCTCTGTTTCCCTTCTGCTCTTTTTCTATTATGCCCATAAGGCTAATGGTATTTGATCCACCAGGGAATTCAAATGACAGTTACAAGTTGATGGCTGTGGAAGGCAGAAACTATGAGGGTAGTGTATAGATAATAGAGTTTGAAGGGTTAATAATGAAGCTAAGGCTTGGTAGTCCTCCTATTTAAGGTGTGCAGGCAAGACTGACAGGTTTTCATGGAGTTGGCACCAAAGCAAACTTATAATAAAATGCTGGGGGATGGTATTGAAAAGGAGGACACAATGTGATACCTACACTGTTTCATACGGAATAAAGTTAATGTCAGTGCGGATATGACTGGCTGATAAGTATCTATGATGTATACATCCGCAAGGCATAGTAGTATAGGTTACATTTGCACCACGATTAACCCTGCTGAGGCCAATTCAGGGGCTTCCATTGGTCTTTTCATGGCAATGGAATTTGACTGCTGCAGAGTTTGATAAAAGGAAAACCAAATCTTGACTGACTGCACTTGACAGAAGGTGTCAAAGACATAACAACACTCCCAGTGGCAGTAAACTCCTTCACGTTTGCTGTAAGGAATTACTGCTTGGAAATTGAGTTGCCATTTAAGCAAGATTTTGATAGTTTTGTGTAGATATAGTATAAATCATACTAAGCTTTTTTATGCCACGTTTCATGCAAATGTGTTATGTCATGATCACACACGTGCAAAAATAGGGTGCAAAAACACAGAACTGGTATGCATGCATGTTAACCCAGTGCAGAGTAACACCTTAATTAAATTGGGTGCTGACTAATTGGCAAGGCATATGTTCTTCCTTTATCCCTTGTGTGGACAATGCAGACTGAGGTTTGATTCCCATGTGCATCACAAGGGGCAAATGTTTTCGTTTTTCCCCCATGATCAGTATATTGTCCGTGTCAAGCAACATTTTGTAACATTTTTACCTTAAAATAACAGCTCCAGGCAAGACAACGTTTGCAAGATATGCATAACAAACGTTCTGCATACTTTTAAAGTAGCTGTTTGTTGAAGTGTTTAATTTCCTAGATTGTAAATTTAACATGAATACTACATATATATGTATATACATATACATATATATATATATATATATAGCTTTTAACTGCAAATACTACATTGTGCAACATTTAATAGACAGTCATTTCAGCTTAGAGTTCAGTTGCATTTAATACATATTGAGTTGAATGTTCGTTGACTGTCAGATGAGCATCTATGAGGCATCTATAATGGGCCATTCAAGTAAAGTGATACCTAAAATAAATAAAAGCAGATAAAATATAACATGTATTAATACAGAATTCAGTTTATATGGGTGATCATATGGGGAGTATTTTTCTATTGCGTAGACTCTGATTCAGTCAATCAGATTTGAGCTTTTTCACTTTGTTCGATGTTTTATTGGTCCTGTTGTGGGGCTGGGCTAGACATAATTTGCTACTGTCAGCAATCTCGCAATCACGGAGGAGATTAAATCAACGCCACTATAAATGAACTCGTAATTAGGGTCAGAAGAGGCAAGCTCTCAACCAGCAGCCCTGTGACCAACTCCGCAACTGCCCCATTGCACACAACCTCACTCCCTCTCTCCTGCCATACACCTGGATGAAAGTGGCAAACATTTTCTGAACACTACAATAATGCTGAGAAATTAAAGGCTTTCTAGGGTAAAACTCCACTTTAAACATGTTTTTGTTTTCTTTCAAAAGTTCTGTCTTCTTAAATTTTAAAATATGTTTTCAAGAGAATACAGCATTGACATGTTTACGTATACACTTAATCTTAAAATGTCATTATGCAGTTGTTTCATGCACACTGATTATTTCAAATACTGTGATTTCCTGGGATCACATAACTACCACGTGTGTAGTTATGTGACTCCACCCCATTCAGCCCATGACATGGAGGCAACATGGAGAACTTAAACACTGAGTCAATTAAACAATACAAGCACACTGGCAAAGCACTGAAACAATGCACACAGAAGCTACATAGCGTAACTTTATTTTGAAATAACTGTAAAAATAACTGCAATTACTGTCTGTAATTAGTATTACCAGACAGTGCTGTTATCCTCTCTGTGCTGGGGGTGAGCTAGAACTCAAGCTAGTAGAGCTAGTAGAATAGATGGTAATGCCAGTGTGCTAGGGTTAGCTTTGACCCTGGCAGCATCAAAAGGACACCTGTTCGCTTCTCTGACTTTCACTGTCTGGCTCTTCAGCACTACTGATGCACACATGTGCTTAAGATTGCTGTAGAAAACTATGCTCTATATCTGTCAATTATCTGTTGAAGTGGTTGTTGCATTAGCTAGCGGGTTGGCTGCATGTACATTTTTGGGTTAGTAAAGACAGTTACCAGCCTTTATCATTTACTATTTACCAACATGTCATGTCCATTGATCATTAAAATAATCATTTATTTATCGTTAACGAGGTAAAGTGTTCAATTACTTGTGATGTTCATTTGGGGTCATATTGGCCAGCACTATCCTGTTATTTGAAGTCCTGACAGTATTTAGTTTGCAACCGGAAGTAATTATATAACAAAATATAAAAAATATACATATGTATAGATCGGTTAGAAAAATACCATTTTTCCTTTTTAGAATTCATACTAAGGTTGTGTCTCCCGAGACACAAGCTCAATCTGAACCAAAGTGATTTCAAAACCTACACTGCACCAGCAGATTTAAAAGTCACACCCCCGTTGGGCCGTCATATCTGGCACAGGCGCACTGCTTCACATTTAAGCCAAGTTGCTATTTTGGTTGCACTGGTGACATTCAAAATGTGCCAGCACAGTGGATGTAGCAAGATGCTACTTAGCATTACATCTGCATTCAAGGACATATCTGTGTAAAGATATTGGAAATATTTCTGTACACAACTCGTACACAACAATGTCGAAATACTACTTATGGTTACCAAGGCTGCTTGTGCGAACACATTGTTTCTGCATGAATACACAAAAAACTGTTTCTTACCTCCCTACCTCCCTGTTGTTTTAAGATGCTCTTCAGTGTGATTAATCTATGATGTATCTGTGTTTGAATGTGAACAGATAAACAGCAATGCCAGATTTGACAAAATGAAGTCGCTGAGCTCAGTGTTTTTGCAAAATTTACAAGATGGGTTGCTGCTTAAAAGACCATTATAAACTAGGTGTGAAATAATCAGTTAATGAAAACAGTGCTGGTTATTATTAACATCAATTTGTCTTTCCCTTAATAATTGGAGTCATAATTAAGAACTAAATGTGGCACGTAGAAGCATTTTTTTTTTCAATGAGAACGACACTTGAGATGTGTATCGGGATGGGACTAAAATTATTACACTACCGCTGAGCTCACTGAAAAACAGTAGGTGATACTGCCTCAGAGAAGGAGGGGAAAAAAACACAGACATCGCCAATCCGTGCGGAAATGAGAACTGAGAAATCAGAAATCAGAAAGAAACATCTGTGAAAAGTTTATTTACTTAATTAAAAAATGGAACTTTTTTAAAACTCCAAGAGAGTGATGCACTATCCAGAGTGCTGAAGTCTCACCTCGCTGCCAGCTCCAGCACTCATGTTTTTGGACAGCAAGAGCTGTTCTGGGGAAGACCCCAATTACCACTTTATGACTGGTGGCTACTAACCCAGACCAGCAAAAACACACGCTTGGCAAATTGGAGAAGGGAAGAAAGACTCGACACATGCACACATGTATGTTTTTTTCCCCTCTCAAATTCATAAATAATTAAAAAACCCTAAACACACTGCCAGACCCAAGTCTCACAGTGACCAGATAACAAAGCCAGTTCAGCCCTGGTGAATTGTATACATGTGAAGAAAGAAATGTCTGGAGACCACTTGTCTAAAGAGTAGAAAAAGATCTGCCTGAAGAAAATCAAGGACAAGGGTTTGTGGATAGTTCACAAACCTTGTTTACCAGCAAGACCACTTCTACACATCTCAAAAGCCTATTCATAATTGCCCACACTGTTCACAAAAATGTTTTTTTCACTGTCAAAGGGCTGTAAAATGCATTTGTTCTTGACATTACAGAAAAAAGTTCTACCATTCTATAAAATTACAGCAATAAAATATAAATATAAAAATAACATCATTGGCTGTTCAACATTACTTACGAATCCCATAACAACATTCATAAATAGGCCAAAAATGAGATTCTCCATTACAGCTCAATGGCTAAGATTTCCTACTGTATGATCGGTGTTGTTTATTTTATACTGTATATATTTTCATTCATTCAGATGACAACTAAAACAACACATTTGTTAATTGCAAATGTTTAGATAAGTGGAGCAACATGATTTGCAGGCATGTGCTTTAACCAATGAAAGTGCAGGAATGTTTAAAGTAGCTAAATTGTGTATGAAACTTGTACGATTATTTATGACTTAATAGATTTGTTTTAATGATTCACATAAATATCTAGAGATATAATTACTACAATATTTTGATTGGCACTGTTTCTCAATTTCCTTGACTGTAATTGTAAGGTAGGTTTCTTTGATTTGTGTTCTGCCATGAAACACGTGTACAGTCATGTGAAAAACACCCCCATGTGAAGTACACTCTCTGTGAATTATATGGTTTTAAGTATCAGGACATTATAACAAAAACATTAAGTCTGAAAATTAGGTAAATACAACCTCAGATGAACAGCAACACACAAAATATTGCACTGTGATATTATTTAATGAATTAAAATGAAGCCAAAATGCTGAATGTAGTACATTAAAATCTAAAGTACACCCTTACTGCTTCTATAAGAATTAAGTAGCAGCCAGGTGCTGCTAATCAAATGCCCTTGATTAACTGCTATTCAGCAAATGTGACCACCTTTATAAATACAGAACTTTTGGCAGTTTGCTGGTCTGGAGCATTAATGCAATGGAGAAAAGAAATGGGAAAGCCTGGAACGAATTATAAGACCAATGGCAATTTGAATTATTTGAAGTCCATTATTCTACAGTGAGAAAGATTATTCACTAAACATTCTAGACAGTTGTCAATCTGTGGACATCCCAGCAAATTCATCCAAAGGACAGAGCATGCAATTGCAAAAAACCCAAGAACTACAGGATTACTTCAAGTTATTGCTGCTAAAGCTGGCTCTAAATGCTACTGATTAGAGTATACGTCAAAGAGGGTGTACATTGTTTTTCACTAAAAATTACACAGATCTTAGTCCAGAAGAGCAAATCCCAAGGAAACAAACAGCAAAGAGAATATAAAGCCAGAAAAAAAGTAAATTATTTTTGTAGTTATACATGATAGATCAAATGTGTCTTATCCCAAATTAGATGCTACAAAAAGATCTGTTTAATGTACTGCTTATGCTGTCTGTTAACTGAATGCATTTTTGATGTATAAATACTCTATAAATACTAAGTATGTAACTGGTTTTATCCACACGTTTACAACCTTATAATTTGGCCAACCCAACGTTTTCCCTTTTATATCAATAATTTGATGGGTTCTTCTCTGATTGGTAGTTCTACAGCGGCAGACTGCAGTGCCTCACACAGAATGGTTTACACATAGCATAGCTTTATTTTTTAGCAAAACATAAAAATGTCTTCCCAGATAATACTGCTATGCTGTTAGCTTTTACCCTGGAAGCACAGCACAGAAATCTGCTTGCTATGTTGGCTTTCACTTTTACTTTTAGGATTGTGTAGCAACCCTTTTTTCAATATCTGCTTTTCAGAGCTACTGGTGCACACATGTGGTAAAGATTGCAGTAGAAAACTGTCTAAAAGTATCAAAATCATCATATTCTCCCAAAGTGGTCGTTGCGTTTTACTGTGTCACAGCTTTCTTTGTCAAAAGGCTTCCGCTAGCGGGCTGGCTGCATGTAAATTTCAGGGGCATAAACATGCTTCAAGACTGCATTGGTTATGCTGGATTTTCATTTGAAGGAGGAAACAACAGTGATAATGATATTTCACTTCCATGTACTAAACTCTTACTATTCAATTATGCCAAGGTAAATTAAGTTTTTCATCTTAAAGCTTTAAAGAAGAAAATCAAAACAGGACAGTGCAAAGTGGCTTATAGTTTATCAAGTTGGATTCAAGCATGACCGAGATCTTGCGGGACTAAGTTAGGAAATGTGTGGAGAAGAAAAAAAAAAAACACTACGGATCAGGAGTGTAGGAACTGCAGGGTAAATACAGAATTTTGGTGTCACAAGCATGTTTACAGTGTTTAAACCACAATGGATATTGCCCTCCTAGGTGGTTGTACAAGCTTTAAATTCATTTTGAAAATGCTCCCCTGCTTTTGCCAACCAGCAGACAAGTAGAAGAGAAATTCTTTTTGCGAGTTGCACGTCAAACATGGACGCATCCTAAAATAAACATAGTTAGCTTTTTTGTGTGTGTTTGAAGATTTATGTAGTATACAGCGGAATTGTAGCATAGCCACAGTCCTTTGGATAAGATTGCAGAATTAGCAAATAATTATCCTATTAAGGTTAACCTGAGTTCACTAACAACTTGACTGGTATTGGTAATCTTGCAACAAAGATAAAGACTACATTGAACATTCAAATTTTACTTCCAAACTGTCTCCTCCTTTATGTCTCTGCTCTCAATTACGCTTGCTGTGTCCATTATTCTTGCTGTGGTATCCTTACTATGGATTTACTATGGACAGCAGTGAAGAATATGTGGGGAGGAGTTCCTATAAATCTTTACAGAATGAATGACAAAGCACTGTGAGGGTGCCTTCAAGACTTCCCACTTTATTTTCAATAAAGAAATGTGGATGGCCATTTGTTTATATTGGGTAGAGCGCTCGGAGCGACAGCAGATCCATTGTTATAGATTATAACCACGGCATTAATAAACACAGAAAATTAGTATTATAATACGCACAAATAGAGGCTGTCTCAATAATTGGAAAAAGAGGCGGATTATGCTTGCACAACAGTGTTATGAACACAACACAAAAAAGATCAGAGTGTTGTGAGGCACCATGTAACTAAATATTCACCAGTATTTCATAAAAGAGACCTACGTCTGTGGTCTGCGCTGAATTAAAAACAAACACCCACCCAAACATCCATACCTCTGCTCTTACCATTTTATAGAGAAGAAACCAACAGTGTAATAAACTAACTTTTGAAAGTAGGTGTTACAAAATAAGGTGGGTAGAATCAGACTGCTTGCATTTTGTAGGTCCTTCAGACAATATTACCATATTTAATATATTTATATTATTATTAATATTATTAATATTATTATTATATAATCATATTTAAACCTGTCCATATTCATCCATAATGTTTGGACTTTTGCAATGTCTTGCTGGAATATCTGCTGTTTGTTGCGGAACAGACAGGATAAAAACATCAAGCGTATGACATATGCGAATGTAAGTGATTTATTTTTATTTAATTTTATTTGAACACATTGCTTTCTGGCATCAGGGGTGTTTTGCTTGTAAATGACTTGATGTACTTCTGCGATAAACAAATTTTAAGTGCAGCACTGTTTAAATCATTGTGTTATTTGGGTTTACAGCATTAAATTTGTGTCATTAAATTACATGCCTTTTACTTACAGACCACAACTGAAATTACATCTTTCATTTAATTTTATTAATGAATAAATACTGAAATAACATCAACCTGGATTGACTGTGACTGACTAGATAGTTAGCATACTCTCATTTCACTCCTTCAGAAAATACTTTATTTTTGCATGCCAGTTTTACTGCAGAGTTGACAGTGGTCTTTCACCCAGAAATTTCAAGCATTGGCTTTGCGGTCAGAAAATAACCTCTAATGAAGGGCTAAAATGAGTTGTGTGTTACAGATTGGTGCTACAACCTTTAATTATACACCAGTAAGGTTGAGCTAAAAAGCATTTTTAATAAAGCAGCCAGTGTGTACACACACATACACACACATGCAAACACTAAGAATCTCCAGTCCCCCACTGTGCAACACCAACTCAGCATGTACATCACCCATGTAGCAAGGTTGCATAGCTACATATCTCAGGATGCAGCTCTGCTTCTTTTCTTTGATCTTGTGAGCATCTACAGGCAAAGCTTCCAGCTGGAGGGGTACTATTTCATCCACATATCAGCTCATGTCCACACAGACCTGATCTTGGGGGCATGTTCTTTATGGATCATTACATTACACCACCCAGTGCTACACTCCACTCTTGCCAAAACATCAGTGCAAATCTATGCACCACAACTCGGTTTCGGCACTGCTGGATCAATAGATTGGTCTCTTTTTCTCTCGTCATCACCATTGCATGTTTTGTATTTAGTGTTTCTGTTTGTATGATGTGTCCTGCTTGTGAGTAGCATTTGTTAATTATTGTAAATCATTTGTAAATCAAATCCCGACCCTGGCTTTTGCAATGCTGCTATACAACCATGGCCAAAACACTGACCCCTGAACTTTCAGAAAACTCAGCACTCCTCCCAAAACATTGTTGGAATTACAAATGCTGAGACCATGTTCTTTCTTTTGAAGGTCTCATTTTGTTTTCTGTAAATATAACAATGATATGCTTTACCAAAAAGCTCTATTTTGTTCCCATTTGTCCACAGGGTGTTCTCCCAGAAGGACTGTGGCTTCCTCAGGTTAGTTCCGACTTTTTATTTTTCTGTGACAACAGTGGAGTTCTCCTGGGTCTCCTACCACAGCACCCCATTTCATTCAGATGGCAATGGATAGTGCAGGCTGACTCTGTTCTACCTGGCTCTGCAGGTCAGCTTGACGTTGTTTGGAAGTTGATTAAAGTGCTTTTAGCCACAATTGAACAAAACCTTGCTGCCGTGTACCATCTATTTGTTTCCTCTGTCCACATCTAGGGAGGTTAGCTACAGTGCCATGGGTCTTAAACTTCTTAATGAAGTTGCGCACAGCTGACACATATACATTTAAGATCTCTTGAAAACTCTGAATGAAGATTTTATACCAAACCAAAGCATTGTTAACTGTATCTGGGAGGAATGCATTTTCTGAAGGAAGTGCAGGGGTGCTAATATGTTTGACCATGACATGTGTACAATGTATAATTCTGACCCTGTGATGATTTTAGAAAAATTAAAACTTGTCTGACAATACAATTTATTCAAAACAATTTATTCTTTCCCAAAAACACATCCATATGTCATAGATGGAGATTTCAAAACCATGGACATATGTAGTTGGTCTGCCTTTTGCCCTCCATTACGTTTTACAGTTAGGACAGTGCAGGTTGCATTTTCCTGGCATCCGTCATTCCATCACTCAAGAGAACACTTTGCCACTTCTCGAGCGTGGTTGTGTTCTTAGCACCGGTATAAGAAACACTTAGCATTGTACAAGGTTAGCATTGCTCAGCCGCTGTGGATGCCACAGACACCCAATAAATGAAGCTCCCCAAGACTAGTGCTTGTGCTAATGTTGTATACTTCCAGAGGCTGTTTGGAATTTGGCAGCAACCAAATACAAAGGATCTTCAGTACAGATCTGAGCCTGGGTGGACTACGGTTTAATGGCTTAGCTGTTGTTGTTCCTACTTCACTAGTTTCCACTTCACTGTAACAATCTTAAGTTAACCAGGGGTGTTCTAGAAGGGGAGAGTGAAGATTTTGGCTGATGCCACAAAAAACACTACCTGCTCATTTGCTGGAAGGTAAGTGCCATGTGGAAAGCAATTGAACTCTTCACTTATTCTACAGCCAGTGTTGATTGCACAGCTGTATCCTTGATTGTATGCACCCGTTAGCAGTGGGTGTGGTGGTTTAAAGCAGCATTATGTAGCATTTTTACCATAAACAGCTTCAAAATCATTGTGATTCTCCACTAACCTGTAATAGGAAGAATAGCTTCTTTGTCATTGCCACTTTAGACTTAAAACACTGGTTACTGCACTTTGGTGAAGCTAGGTAAGATAACACGAGTTTCACAAGAACTGCTCTACCGCCTCAGTCAGCATGTTTTTGGTACTTTCAGTGACAGTTCTGTAGATACAGCTTGTCCAGAAATACATGTAAACGTGTCCTTTGAGGTGGCTCAAAGCGTGAATTACACTTCTTGAATGTAGTGGGAGCTCTGGGGCAAAAAATATGAATTTGCGCATATTGCTGCTTTTCAGGTCAATCTTACTTATCTGAAGATGCACATACAGTGGGGAAAAAAAGTATTTAGTCAGTCACCAATTGTGCAAGTTCTCCCACTTAAACAAATGAGAGGCCTGTAATTGACATCATAGGTAGACCTCAACTATGAGAGACAAAATGAGAAAAGAAAATTCTGAAAATCAAATTGTCTGATTTTTAAAGAATTTATTTGCAAATAATGGTGGAAAATAAGTATTTGGTCAATAACAAAAGTTCATCTCAATACTTTGTTATATATCCTTTGTTGGCAATGACAGAGGTCAAACGTTTTCTGTAAGTCTTCACAAGGTTGGCACACACCGTTGCTGGTATGTTGGCCCATTCCTCCATGCAGATCTCCTCTAGAGCAGTAATGTTTTGGGGCTGTCTTTCAACTCCCTCCAACGGTTTTCTATGGGGTTGAGATCTGGAGACTGGCTAGGCCACTCCAGGACCTTGAAATGCTTCTTAAGAAGCCACTTCTTTGTTGCCCTGGCAGTGTGCTTGGGATCATTGTCATGCTGAAAGACCCAGCCACGTTTCATCTTCAATGCCCTTGCTGATGGAAGGAGGTTTGCACTCAAAATCTCACAATACATGGCCTCATTCATTCTTTCATGTACACAGACCAGTCGTCCTAGTCCCTTTGCAGAGAAACAGCCCCAAAGCATGATGTTACCACCCCCATGCTTCACAGTTGGCATGGTGTTCTTTGGATGCAACTCAGCAACGAGTTGTGTTTGGACCATAAGACATTCTCCCAATACTCTTCCGGAACATCCAAATGCTCTCTAGCAAACTTCAGACGCACCCGGATATGTACTGGCTTAAGCAGGGGAACACGTCTGGCACTGCAAGATCTCCCTGGCGGCGTAGTGTGTTACTGACGGTAGCCTTTGTAGCATTGGTCCCAGCTTTCTGCAGGTCATTCACTAGGTACCCCGTTTGGTTCTGGGATTTTTGCTCACCGTTCTTGTGATCATTTTGACCCCACGGGCTGAGATCTTGCATGGAGCCCCTGATTGAGGGAGATTAGCAGTGGTCTTGTAGGTCTTCCATTTTCTAATTATTGCTCCCACAGTAGATTTATTCACACCAAGCTGCTTGCCTATTGCAGATTCAGTCTTCCCAGCCTGGTGCAAGGTCTACAATTTTGTTTCTGGTGTCCTTCGACAGCTCTTTGGTCTTCACCATAGTGGAGTTTGGAGTGTGACTGTTTGAGGTTGTGGGCAGGTGTCTTTTATACTGTTAACAAGTTTAAACAGGTGCCATTAATACAGGGAATGAGTGGATATGAGTTTATATATGAAATTAGTTTTTCTCATTTTGTCTCTCATAGTTGAGGTCTACCTATGATATAAATTACAGCCCTCTCTCATTTTTTTAAGTGGGAGAACTTGCACAATTGGTGACTGACTAAATACTTTTTTCCCCACTGTACCTTGATGAATGTAGCAGTATCACTTTATGAATGTTGCACTGATCAGGCATCTTACACACTGTGGTACTGATTTTCTCAGCTTGTGTTTAGGACCTTGATTATATATTTGTCCAGATTGACTGCTCTGGTCTTTTTGTGTTTCTAAATCCAGCAATGTACATTAACAACAAATCCTGGATTTGTTTTAATAAACAGATTATGCACTTTTATCCTACTACTGTGCTGGTTCCGACTCATTTCTTCTCACTGCATGATTTATCAGGGACATCCTGATCATGACAGTGTCAGTTTTGCAGCTCTTATTACCTTGATCACCAAGTCGAATCGCTGGTGCTGCTCGCGGCTGACGGGCTGCAGCAATCTCAGCTCGGCCGTGCTACTGTTCAAAGAGAAGTAGTTTGCATAAGATGCAGGTTTTCCTACAGAAAAGACAGGAGAGAGGAACCGATAACACATCAAAATGTACATTTTTTGATTTTTCAATTTTGCCAATGTAAATAGTTCTGTAACAGAAAATAGTCAAAACAATTATTAAACTTGAAAAGACACTTATTATGGATAAGAACAACAACTTTGCCCCCGAATTCACCCCACAGCATCCTTCTTTATGAAAAATGATCAAAGAGAAAAAAAATATACTGAGGAAATATATAAATTGATTAAGTAATAATATGATAAGTAATAAAAGTAATAAAATGATTAAGTAATAATAAAACATTTAGGCAATAAATAATGATACTAATACAGCATCACAAACATATAGTGTTTGTTACTGGGAATAATGAGTAATTCTGGGCTCCACTATTTTTAAAAAGCATTTAATGCCATATTCATTTCAACACAGCAATCACTCACCACAGCCAAAATGAGTGGTTACATGCCACCACACAAAAGCCGGGTTTTCTTTTTTCTTTTGCATACAAAGGCATTTCAAAGCAATCTACATAAGCAAGGAGTATTGGGACATATTACTTAATTAGAGATGGACCAATCAGTGTTTTTGGGGCAAAATATATATATATATATATATATATATATGTATGTGTACTTTTAAAGTTGGTTAGAGTTGAGGCATAAAGGAGATCTAATTTGTTTGAGATATTACTCCTAGCACTGCTAGCTGCCTGGTTTATATTAAGACCTGCTGGATTTGTATTCTTCCCAGCAACTTTAATGATTTATAAACTAATGGCATTATTGTAACATCAGTTATATAACTAAGTAGGGCTGCAAGTGAGAATCACTTCTGTAATTACTTCCTTATACATGACATTGTTGATTAATCTTTCCCATCCAACAACTAACAAGAGGCCAATGTAAAGGTCCAATAATCTAGCAGAAGTATTCGCTGAACAGAAAAACACCTTTTCTTCAGCTTTGTTGGTTTTGAAAAACAGAAGGTCACTGTGGTTCAGGCTTTTTTTCTGACTCTTACACTCTCACCCTGTTGCTCACTGGCTAACCTGTGGGCATACTGGATCAACACAACTCCCCCTCAGTCACCCCTCTGGCCTGCTGTTTTATTGCCAGGGTCTCTTCTCAAAGCTTTGTGGGTGGACCTACAGCTCCCCTCCCACTGTACAGAGACCTGTCTTGCTCATTTAGAAATGTTTCCTCCCGAGAAAGACCTTAACCCTGCAGCACAGCTCCAATAGAGGTGCCAGAGACAGGCATGATGCCAGTAATGATCCTGGGTAGACCTACACATAAATCGTTTGCTCTTTGGTCCATCCTGTTTCATGACCATTGTTACATACTCCTACTCCTAAACATTTACAAATAAGAATAAGCCTACTAGTGTTACACATGCACATACACATCTACCACAGAAACATTCATCTCTGAAGCCATCACCAAAATCTGACAACCCTGGTCCCACCACCACCGCACAAACAGCCTGACAAAGACTTACCAATGAGGATGGAGTAAATGATGCCTGGACGATCAGAAGGAGGCTGGATGTTCCGGTCCTGGTCCACAGCCTGGATGGGAGGGGTCACGTTCACTGGGTTCGCCCGGCTCTGTTGGAAACAGGGGAAATAAAGAGGCTTGTTTTCCTGTTTGTAGCTATTAAACAAGACTTGAGGAACATTTTCGTTTATTTTTCTCATCCCGCTGAGATGAAAGGCTGGAACACAAAGTCACCAGTGATTAAAATCTTTTTTTCTGTTTGCTGCGAAGGTACTTCTGCACCTTTGATTCAAACAGCAGCAACAAGGACATTACAGCACTGCACTGTCATCTCCAAGGCTGCACAGCTAACACATGCAAGGTTCCTACAAAATCTCAGTAAAAAATAAGACTGCTTGATAAAATCTAAGCAATACAATAGCGTAGAAATAGAAACACTTACAATAGGAGAACATACTGCCTGTCAAAAGTCAAGAGACACTTTTCCCTGAAAAAAAGACCTAAAAATAACTATATCATGAACCAGATACTGGCTATCACTACAAGTATAGTGTGAAGCACTCAGATTTATTTTAGTTATGAAATGTTATACGCTGTAAAATGCAATTCACTATAAAATAACTCATATTAATATTGAATAATAACAACAACAACAACAATAATAATAATAATAATAATAATAATAATAATATAAATGGATAATAAAAAATACAAAATAATAATAGGCAGATCTCAAGTGGAGGCCAACTGCTGTGTCCAACACAAATGGGCGAATATGACTGCCTTATCACACCAGAGCTTACTTAATTAATTTGCATGAATCTTAGTATTCTTTGCCAGACTCACAAATCTGGTGAATTATAATTATATCTGGTAAGTTATCATTGTTGTGCTGTTTATTTACATGCGCATAAAGTTCAAAGTACAACATTCTGTTTAACATTTTAAGATAAGTGCATTATGTTTTGCATTTCAGAGTAAAAATTTGAATCACATGTATCAAACCATACATATATACCAGATATTTGACAGCAATACTCAAGCCAAAACCTCTTTCCTATCACCTATTTGAGCTTTGGAGGACTTCTCCCTCTCACCTTTTCTGCATGGCTCTGCAGAATCACAAACACCAGGTTTGGGTGCAATTTTGGCCGCCAGTAAATAAGCAGCTCATCTATAATTCAGCCTGCCCTCGGAAAACCTAAAACGACACCCATTAAAAAGGGAAAGCGAGGGTGAACCAAGGGATAACCGGGCCAAGAAAAAAAAAAAACTGAAGCTTAGAAGAAAGCTTCTCAGCAAGTCAGCAACGAGCAGGCCCATGCTAATCCTCAGTGCTAAGTGCATCTCAAGACAGCTGCAGCCATGCCATATGCCTGTGAGAGAGGCGGGCATTAGTGACAGACGCTGACGACCAAATTCCCTGACAAGCTTAAATGGAAACTTAAGGCAGGGAGACCACTGGGGCATTGTCATAAAGGAAAATGGTGGGTTTAAAATGCAAACTTGGTTATGCATGGAATCACATTGTGAGGGTTGACAATAGCATGATTCAACTGCGTAAATGCAGTGTGATGTGCATATTAGAGACCATGCTATTGGTTACATTAATCATAACAATAACATAAATTTCAGACTGTAATTCAGCCACACACAACTTACAGCCTGTTTTGAAATCACAGTTTCTCCAGTGTCACAGGAGCCAAATTATTTACAAATCTCCACCAATTCAGCCTACTGGGTTTACCTTTGCCCATCCACACTGTAGCTCCCAGGAGTATTTCAGTGTAATTTGAAATAGGCACAAGACCAATACAAGACCAAAGCCTGCATCATAATCTTTTTGCAACATAATTCGCTGTAACGTAAGTGCACCTGGGAAAACTATAAATTACAAGAAAAAAATGATTACCTAACCTTAAATGGCCAATAACAGTCAAAGGATCTCATTAACTCTTTTCTCATAGCTTGTATAAAGAAGTGGAATTTGGTTGAAATGTGGACTCTTTCAAAGAATATATTTGTGTTTGTAACTAATTATATGGCTACATTTAGTGTTTTATGCTCCACAGAGCTGTGAACATTCCTCACTTCAATAAGTTCGGAATAGTTTACCTAGTTTGCACTGACTTCAAAGGAGTTACTAAATACAATTGTAGGCTCCAACAAGTCTTTAAGCTTAAGAAGAGGTTAAACGTTAGTATAAAATTTCAGTATCAAACTATTGGAGCATGTAGTGCATCAAATTAATCATTTATATTTTAATATATCCTTCATGACAAAATAAACTATATGTATATAGTTATATATACATACTGTATACACAATATACATAATGCTAAGTGTCAATAAACAAAACCATCAGAGCCTGGTATGCATCATGCTCATTCATGATACATGGTGACTAATATGTTTTATTCGTTAGTAAAAATTACTGCTAGGTGTCAAGTTGAAGAGAAATGTGTTATACTATCATGATTGCTTTCTTTTATTTGTATTTGTCTGGGCAAGAACTTTGATTATGGTAATACATTCTATTTATTTAAAGCCACTTAACACAGCTGAATCAATAATTTAGATCCAATTAAAAGCTCCACTGTGCTCCTTTGACCTCATCCACTCAAAACAGAGACATTTGACCAGATACACATGTATCTAGTGAAAGAATGATGCCTGGAAGCCTCTGGCTCTGCTTGCTGCATCTCCAAGTGTAATAAGTAGCAGCTGCAGCAGCTGACTTTAGACCAGCCTGGTTGAAATGCATCTCTGCAAGGCACTGCGTAATCCCCATCTCCTGCAATTACAAAGCCTGCTGTAAATCACATATCCTGCTGAGGACTCCAAGTCCAGATTGGCCACGATGCCCTCCCAATCACTCTTTATCTACAAAAACACTGGGCCAGTCCAGCCCAGGAAGGAGCGTGATTTACTGTTTAAAACCACCTGACACCACTGCCCACGCAATTAGTCACTGCTTAAACTCAACTAGTTTAAACTGGCCTGCGTTTGTCTTTGGATGAAACGTAACGTCTATATGAAGACAAGTGACTTTGCTTTTCTGGCTACACAATTGTAGAGTAATGCTCGCTGATTTGGTTTGGTGTGAGAAATGAACACAATAAAAAGTAATGAGACAAAACAAGCATCGCTGACTGGGGGATTACCCTAATCAATTTCTCAACAACCAATAAATCCTCATTTGAAAAACATGCAAATGAATCTTTTCCCACTTTGTTCTCTTGATAACAACCATTCCTGACAGAGAAGCTCAGTAATAACGCCTAAGCCGTAAACGTATGTCCAACTTAAGCAGCTGAGAGGTGACACTTTTGTAGCCACACTTTTGCCACATTTAAATCTCTGCAGTAACAGTATCATGCGGGCTGAGATGCTCGATTGGTTTGACTATGAGAAAGAAGCTCGCCAATCTGCAACTTTGCTCGCTAATTAGCAAGGATGGCATCTCAGGATAACAAGGGCAGAAGTAATGGCCTGAGTTTCACCTCCTATCTTTCTGCTCAAGAGCACCAGTGGCTGAAAAGTGCCAGCAGCTTCCTTGGTTCAAAAGACTGCAACACTGAAACAAATAGCGCTTTGAGTTTTACATAATGGAATGTGTCAATCAATTACACCGAACCAAATGTACTACATTAACACAATTCTAGCCAGAAGATGGAAGCAGTAAGACAGCAGTAAACTGAGCAGTAAATGCAACATATTGCACCCAATTTGAAACATCATGTAAAAAAATCACTTAATTCCACTAGAGATGCCGGGACCGGATAGCTTCCATACCTGCAGTGGACCACACCAGAGAATTCCAGACCACTGCTTTCAGGAGGATCAAAGATCGGTGCTCTGGACTGCTCCTGGTACTCCAACTGTACCAAACCTGCGGAGCAAGCTTTCACCTACAGTAAAAACGCCCTAAAATTGTGTAAAACAAAATATATTACTCTAATCTTAACTTAAATGTTAGAAAGAATGTCTCATCTTTAACTTAATGCCTTTTGGAGATCAGTTCATCTTCTACTCACATTACTACTCACAGTAACAGCAATGTTGAGCTTCAAAATAAAAAAAATAAAAAAACATAAAAAGGAAGCCTTGCACTTGATTATTCTTAAAAAGTGATTAAGACAAACCGGGATGATTTAGTCAAGGTCTAAAGACTAGTCCTGAGTACTAAAACAATATATAACCAACATCAGAATAAAAGCGCTGTGAAAAATGCTTAATTCACTCCTGGTCACTGTTTAAAGTAACTAGCACATCTAAAATGATCTATAAAAGATTATGATGTATAATACAAAAATGAAAGTGCCTAGGAAAAATGCTTACTGCCCAATAATGTAGCAATGGGAAGCCAGTTAATTAACAACTTCTAGCTTGACAAAGCTTTATAAGGACATCATGAACCCCCGCATATTGAACTGTCACTGTTAGAAACGATTTCATCTAGCTCTCTGAGTTTTATTTGTAACTTTGGAACATGAAGCTGTTAAATGTGATCTGCTGTACTGACACTACATTAGACCTAAAGAACTATCATGAACAGCTTTGTGCTTGAGGTCTTTATGTTACAGTACTCAATAGCTTTTATGCAAATTACTGCAGTTTTGATAGGATGCCCTACACTAGAGTTCCCTCGTGTCCAATTAAGCGAGCCACAGTGTGGGAATGCTGTGGGAGCCTTGAAAACAGGTGGACAAAAAGAGAGTTTGGCAACGGGCTGAGTTTAAGAAAAAGGGAGCACAAGCCAACCTAGATGAACCAGTCTGCTAAATGTGCCTGAAAACAGTCCTGACCCCCAAACTATTCCATTGACTTTTTGCTCTCAGATATGAGGATTTATCCTCTACACACGTGTGAAATGAGCCTCACTTAGCTGGAACATGGTCTGCTAGCTAACTTGTCTAAGCCTAGAGAGCCAGCTATGAGCCAGCTTCTTTCAACAGCAGTTGCTCAATCCGAGTCATTCTCATGTAAACGTTTATACGTGCTTTCAGTCAGAAAGCCAGACTTGAATCTGTTCTGTGATGAGCAGAGAGAGTTATCTTGCTAACAAAGCTAATGCTTACCAGTTTCTCTCCCCTGATTCAGCGCAGTTTAACATTTGTAACTGTCAGACTGACGGTTTAACATATATTGAATGAATTATTTCAAATTCGGTGCCCAGTTTTACGCCTTCCCCAGTCATGCAGTAATACTGTATACCTGTAATATTTTGAGAAAGTATGAAACAAGTGGATACCACCCAACCTTACCCTACTGCTAAAAAACAGTAATGACCTGTTTGTCTTGATCTTGGAGTAAAGTGGACTTTGTTCTCACAACCATTTAAGTTTATGTGTTAGTTTGCTCTTTTTTCAGTGCTAGAGCACAGCTATGTAAAATAATTTTTATAAATAAAAACATTTATTTTACAAATGAGAGAATAATGTCATCTTTCATGACGTGAGCCTTTTAAATCAAGTTGGTAATGTAGGACAAAGGGTAACATGAAGAGTGGTAGAGAGAGTAAGAGGGGCAGGCCATGGCCATGCTCCTGTGTGTGCAGGATAACGGAAATGGCACTGGGAGTAAAACGAAGAGCAAACATTTGTGTTTAAAGGTTTTCGTGTGTATAGTGCAGAATTCAAGCACAAGCAGAGAAACACCCCACCAGCTCCTGCCAGGCCGAGCAGGCCTATCGGAAAATCAACAAGAGGCCTCGAGACTTGCTTAATATCTAGCTAGATGCATGCACACACAAATAAACACACAAACCAGACTGCTTAGTCAGAAATGGAGTGGCTATGCAGTCTGGTTGCTATGGCTCGGAGGTGAAAGGCAGGCAAACAAAGTGGAGGCTCATCAGCGCTGCTGTCCCCATTTCACCGCCCGCCCTCCAGCGTCTCGTCTGCCCCAGACCACCTCCGGCCCGCTTATCACAGAGACACCATTCACCTACACAACGCGGCTGTTATTTTCTAATGCAAATCACCAGTCTCCACCAGTCTGGCCTGCCTTACTCCACCATTAGTTTAGTTTAACTCTAATAACTCTCTAATGGCTCATCATTTTACAAACATTACAAACTTACAATATATGGCCAAAAGTATTGGGACACCGGCTAACTTCTTGTTTATTCCAAGAGTATTAAAAAAGCATTTTGGAGCACTGCTGTGAGGATTTTATTACATTCAGCAACAAGAATGTTAGTGAGGTCAGGATGTTGGATGATTACCACCTCAAACTCATCCCAAAAGTATTGGCTGGAGCAGCAACCATCATTCCAGAAAACACAGTTCAATAGCGCAGCGCTGAGGGGCTTTATACCCCTCTAGCACAAGCCTGGCATTAGGCATGGTGCCAATAGGTTCATGTTTATCTGTCCTATTTTATTGGTAATACATCTGTACTGAGACTAGACAAGCTGTGTTTTGTGTGCATTTGCACATCTGTGTCAGTAATGGGTCCAATCTAAAGTAGCAAAATGCATTGCTTAGAAGGGGCGTCTACAAACATACACAACACATGCAGTGCATCATTGATTATGCTATTATATCACTGCATTATTATTATTATTATTTTGACATCCAGTCCTCTGATAGTCAGATCAATGCATTTGTACATCCCCAGTATTTACGGTATGTGCCTAAAGCAGACATATGTCAAACTGAAGCCGCTATATAATGTATTGGATGTGTGTGTCTACCACCTGTACTGCATTAAGCTGGGTTGTGAGAGAGGTTGAGCGCATCAGGCTCTACGCAGCTTCAGTAGTTTCAATAATCATACATTCTGCAGATGGGGAGAGTGCTTCAAATAGCCTCTATAGCTCAGCGTGAATGGGCAGCAGTCACAGACGGCCGATAACTCCCCCACTTCCAATTACTCCTACTCCGACATCTCCACATTCAAAGTATGGCAGATTTTCCCAGATATATTTGACTCTCTACGAGGCGCTATTGGCGTTAGGAAGCGGGGAGGGGGGGGTTGTGGAAGCAGCAGGGGGTCTGTGCTTCTGCCTCGCTCAAGTTGACCTTTCTGGTTATTATAGCTGCAGAAAGGTACTCAGGCCGTATGCCACGGGGAGAATAAAATACCTGTCAGAGAGGATCAGTTAGCACTGATGAAAACATCTCCACCTTCCCTCCAGTCCACCACTCATGTCTGTCCATTTCTCCAAAAGGTGGGAAAAGATATTGTCCTTCTAAAGAGAAGCTGTATC
Organism: Salminus brasiliensis; assembly: GCF_030463535.1. Lineage (NCBI taxonomy): Eukaryota > Metazoa > Chordata > Actinopteri > Characiformes > Bryconidae > Salminus > Salminus brasiliensis. The sequence goes on along the minus strand of NC_132899.1, from coordinate 26,211,763 downwards.
GTGCATAAGAGCTTCTCGAAGGAGTGAAATATTTGTGCAGAGATAATGAGGGTAGAGTAAACTGGAGGTGGAAAAAGAGAAGGGGAAGAAAGAAATGAAGTGTGTGTGTGCGTGAGGGGGGGGGACTTAACGACGCTTCAGATATCCTGTCGCTCTGGTTATTTCTTTCTTTTATTTCCACTATCGGGGGCCTTCGTTTCAAAACGCCGTCATTTTTATCTCCTGGCAGCAGACGAAGTAATGAAATATATGCTGCATCTAAATTGGGCTGGGCCAGAGGAGCTGATGTACTGTAAAAGCACACTGTAGGGGTGGCACAGGAGAAGGGAAGAAAGGAAACAAGGAAGATAGAGAAAAGAGAAAGAAAGAAGGAAAGAAAGCAAAATAAATAAGAAAAAGAAAGGCAAAAAAAGAAATCTAGAAATCAGGAGAAAAGGGAGAGGAGGGCAAAAAAAAGAACTGAATAAATGGGAAGAAAATTAATAAAAACGAAAAATAGGAATAAAAAGGCAGAGAGGATAAAATAAAAGAGAGAAGAAATGAAAGAAAGAAAGAAAAGAAAAATAGGCATAAAAAGGGAGGATAAATAAATAGAATGAAAAAGTTCAAAAATAAAAACAGAAATAGAAGAAGAAACAACAAGAAAAGATCAAGAAAAAACAACAAGAAAAGTTAAAAGGTTGTAAAAGCAGCAGGTTCTGGATCTTAGAGTCTGGAGGTTGCTAGGCAGAGCAGAAAGCTGTCCTCTCCTTTTCTCCTTAACTTCTGACCAGAGTTAACGATGACCACGCTCAGAATGCTTAATCAAATCAGCCTCCTCTCCCAGCACCTGTAAAACGTGCCCTCGGATGTGTTCACTGCCCAAAAGACCAACAGCCCTAATCACTCAAATAAACATGATTTAAGAGGCTCTTTTTCTGCCACTGATGTCCGGCTGAGTCCAGTCTCAGTCAATCCAATAAAAAAAAAACTCTAATGCACTCACACCTCCACAATAAAAAGGCTGTAAGTGCATCACTAAAGTTAGAAAACTGCCAAAGACAAATCAAACTGTCCTCGAGTTGCAGCGCTACTTCAGAAGATGCGTCAAAGAGCTGTTACAAGCTTTTTTACAAAAGCATCTAAAGATCTGAAGAGCAACAAACACAAAGGAATAAACAAGGCTGAGCTGTAGAACTGCTCACTAACGGAGAGCACACTGTAAAAACTGTAGGGTACAATTTTTCAACTCGAAAATTAATTTTCAATATAACTTAAATACGCAGTGCAAATCCATTTTGCATTTGAAATAGCAACATTTTAGCTGGCCACTACTGAGTGGAAATCTGGAGAACGATATAAGAATCATCCAATTTTTACGAACAAACTGCATGTCATTTGTAATAAGGTGCAAGAAGTGAGATATGGATAATAGTACAAGCTGCAGATGATAAATGAGAAAATGTGCACCTAGTAAAAATATGCTTGAAGCCAGCAAACAAAAAAACCCTCTCTGAAAAAAAATCCTGAAGACCTCAGAAAAAAAGCATGTAAATCTGGCAGGGGGGGGGGGGGAATGGCCCCACAAGCTTTATTTAGAGCCAACGGTTTCAAATGGAAAACGTTGGGAACAGTAGTCAAACAAGAAGTGGACACCCTCCTAATGTCTACCGAGCAAGACAAAAAAATCCTCCAGGAAGCTACAAAGAGCCCAAGATCAACATTAAAAGTACTGCAGATCAGCGGTCTCCAACCTTCCTCCTGGAAATCAATTGTTCTGCAGTTTGCAACTCCAACCCAAACACATCCCATTCAGTGCAATCAAGGACTTAGAAAGTCAGTTATTAGTTGGAACAGAAGGGATGGATTAAGATTAGATCCAAAGTGTGTGGAATAGTAGCTTACCAGGAGTAGGGTTGGAGACCACTGAGCTAGAGGATAGGCTACAGTCTCCAACTACCGCAAGGTCTCTTAAAAATGTAATAGATGAGCAAATACTTTGTGACCTTGTGATACTTGTAGATGAAGCGAATAAAGTTAATCGTAACAAAGGCACATGTGAAGGTCTAGAGTGCAGTATACGTTAAAAGGTAAACAAACAGTCAGTTATTGTCATCAAAATGGTCAACTGTGATATGCTGCAACAAGAGTTTCAACATCAGCCACGGGTCAAAACTGGTGCAAGGTTTGGATTTGGACGCCACGGGTGTGGATTTTTAGGCTACTTTGAAAATGCTGCCTAAGCATTTAACTGCAGGACCAAAAATCAACCTGCATTTTGATTGTATATGTATCCTAAAATATTAGTAGGTGAAATTCTGGACAAATGGACCTGCCGGTCCAGGTAAAGCTCTGGTGGAGAGAGAAAGCTAGATGGTGCAAACATCGACAAAATCGAATTTGGCTTTTTATCATGGCCAATGAGACGTATTTGCGAAATGGCTAGCTTGCTGTTTGAACAACTCTGGCATCAAAGTATGTGGTCACATGGGTCGGAGACACAAAAGGTATGAACATCAAGAAATGCAAAAGGTCCAGTGCCAAGACCAGCCTAGATGACACGTTTGAGACCAACATCATATCATAATGTCATAATGTTTTGGCTCATCTGTGAATATAGAAAGCTTGTGGCTCCATCACAATCATTTTGTGTTACATTGCACATTGGACACCTGGAAAAACACAATTTCATTTAGCTATGCATTCCTGCTGTATAGTCTAAATGACGATAAAGTTCACTTTGACTTTGACAACACAAGATAATGCAAACACCACCAATCAATTCCATATACCTCAGCAAACCAATTGTACCTTTAAAAAAGTGTACTATTTTCTGAGTCTGACTGAAAAATATTTTTCCAACAGGCCCACAGTATTCATTCTTTCGCTAAGTGTAAGAATGTAATCTTTTAACAGCCCACCTCCTGCTATGCTATTGTCAACAGGCCACATCTAATCGCGGGGGATCTTTTAGGTGAAAGCTTCTGAAAAGAATAAAGTCACCAGGAAGGTTTTAATGAAAGTGCTATATAAAGTGAATAGAATGAACCACATCACTGTATATCACCAATGTATTTCCTTGTGTATTTAAAAGAGAGCTGAAGATTGCTGTTGTGTTGTGTGGAAAATATAACGATTTTTGGAAAAGGGGTTATTTGATAAGACTTAATGCTGTAGCTAGGCTGCCAGTTTCTGACTGGACATCATCACCTTGCAGCTGAGCAAAATACACTTTATAGGCAACATTCTAAAATTAAACTAGAAAAACTGATTTATATTTAGGGGTCATTTCGGCATTTGAGGACAATGTCTGTCCCACTGAATTAATTAATGAATTAAATATATATTGTTTACAAAAATACAGAACATGCTACACAATTCCTACATGATCTTTGGCAAGAAAGGCACTCACTATTTTATAGTATTTTAATTTTTATTTGTTTTCCAAAAGTGACAATTGCTATAAAATGACATGCCCCTGAGCATCAATAACTAACATTTCTACCTTAAAATGAACTAATAAATAAATCATGAAAACTAAAAACTTAATTTAGGTATAGGTAAAGGTATATAAAGTATATTCACATATACTAAACGCTGAATGCAATATTATATTATTAGCAAATTAAACAATTAATTAAAATGCTTTAAAAAGTTATAAATATGTATATATATATATATATATATATATATATAAACTTTTTATAACATTTACTTTTAGTAAATATAGCTGCAGTGCCGTTTTAGAAAAAGCTTAAATGTTTCATTTGATTAATACATTGACAGATTTGATTGATAAGTTTGCTTTGTGAAATGCCATAGAACCCAACCATGTCAACTCTGTTATCATTGTCACCCATGTTTGAACAGTCTACAGTCTGTTATTTACAAATATTTAAGAAAATAATATATTTTATCAATATTCACAAATATATTTTTGTAATAAAGGGGAATATTCATCAATTCATTTATTTCTTTGTAAATGAAATTTTATTCTTAAAGAAAAAGAGAATCAAATGTGTGCTGCTGCTATGTATAAATATAACTATGAAAAATAGCTTCTGATACATTTCTTTTTTGCACTATTACTTGTTATTTACTTGGGGACCAATAAAGTGATATAAAAAAATGTTGTCTGATATCTGAAAGTGATATCTGAAATGTCCTCCAATGCTAAAACAAACCCATAGTAGGTATATTAAACATATATTTGGTCCATGACAAAACATAAATGGTGCGTAGGGCTAGACAAATGGATGGCTGCTTTTAGCTTATAACATTAGACAGTAGACCATATAACAATAGCAAACCATTCCATTCCAGCAGCACCAGAAAGTCCAGACGTACCCTGATATGTACAACTACACCTTACAGAAACATTATATAGGAATTTCACCTTAGAATAACAGCTTCAAAATCAGATGGTACACTGACTGTAACAAAGAGAATGAAGTCCACTCTAGGCCAGAACTATGGAGCTGCATGAGAACTGTGTGACACTGCGTAACCAAAGCCATATTTGTGTAAAACCTTGTAATAAGACTCTACCACATCCAGTCAACCTGGTTCTTTTACTTCAAATGCATCTTTAGATGTCTATTACCATAATTTTCCTTGAGTATATATTATTCCTATTACACATTTACATAGTATTTACAAAGTTTATTCCACATTCTTTAATGAATTACATTTTTTCTTAAATTTAAAATTTTTCATAACAAAATGTGTTCTACTGGTATTGCTTGAAAATGAGAATCCACATTTCTCCACTTCAAAGTACTATAAAATAATTATACTGTGTTATTGCTAATACCAGCAATATGGTCACTTGGAGGATGGTCTAAAAAGGGAATAGAGAAGACTTACTGGGTCTGCCAGCTCCAGAACTGTGGCTTTGTAGGTCAGTGGCTTGCAATCACGAGTATTGTCCACCAGGTTGCAAGGCAGGAACATGGGGCCCAGGTCATCCCCATCCAGAACGTCCACAGTCAGCGTGGTGGTGGCAGTAAGCCGGTCTTTTGGGTAAGGAGCCCGGTCCTGCAAATAAACTCACTATGTGAATTTCACCACCATTCAAAGTTTATTATTTTGTACAATTTAGAATTTGTATTGAACCAAATTAACAGTAATTGACTTCACTTTTTTATGTTTTATTAACAAACTATGTAATTCGACCAGAGATATCCAATAGTTTGTGCTAGATCTTATGTCGATACAGTGTGTGAAAATGCTTTTGTTTCACAAAGATTGCTTATCTTCAAAGTGCTACTGTATGCTTGTGATTACTGAGTCATGTATTATGTACAAGGCTGTGTTTCACCACCCAGACTAATAGCTTGGAAAAAAGCTGCTGAAAGTGAACACAAAAAAGTGCCACTGCAATAAGATCTGTCCTGAAACATGATTCAATGCAACCAAGGAAACAATAGTCCAGGCTGAGTGGACAGTTCCCACATGGCAAGTGAAATGATGGCAAGTAAAAGACAAACTTCTCAATCAAGTCAACATGTCTAAATCATCTCAGTGTGAGACTGCTGTGTGAATATACAATTTGTTTGGTCTGTTTTACAGAACTGTCCTGCATTAGTAGATTATTTAGCTTGTTTATAGACACTGCCAATTGACTGTCAATACACACTTGCTAGATAAAATGACTTAAAACAAGTAAAGAGTGTCTTGAAAGTCATTTTCTAATATACTTTCATCAATCTAAAAATCAGAAATATTACTTATGATGATTATTTTCAAAGGCAAGATATCAGTTTCAGCAGCGAAGTAGCAGCAGCATTCATTACCAGACTGGCACAGTGTGTCATGATCTGTTGACCAGAGAGCTCCCTTCTGTCTGCCTGTTTTCTTCAGACTTACATTGGCCTGAATGATGATCAGGTAGCGTGTGATCTCCTCGTAGTTGAGTCTCTCTCTCAGGACCACAGAGCCAGAGAGGGTGAGAGGGATGTCAAATGTCCTGTTTGCCGTCTGTAGACACAGGACAGCTGGGTCATACTAGCATTCACATAAAACACTTGCACATACACTCTTGGGGGCAGATGTACAAAGCAAGGTTTCAGGTACAAATACAGTATTTTTCCACCATATAAGACAAAGAAAACATGAGGACATAAAATGTTTTGCAGCACATTCATCACCTGTCTAAATACGTAATAACGTAATAACTGGATGTGCTACCTTCAGCTGCAACAACCACAATGAGGTTCAAGTCAGAACTTCATAACCTTAACCCTTCTGTTGTCTTAAGAGATCAAAAATGGCCTGCCAGTATTTCTAACAGCATTAATGAAAGTAAAGCAGCATCCTTGTTCATGCTTCCATTAAAGCTGTACACTACCAGGGTACATAGGCTGTATTCAGGTCATTTTTGACCCTTAGAACAAGAGGAGTATAAGCAATGTTAAGAATACACAAGGGTTAATTTAGTTTCTTTTGATCCATTCAGAGGTGGTCTTGCTCTTGTACACAAACAGCACAGTACACTGTTTGCATGCTTAGCTACAGGCTTTCCAATTCCTTATGAGTGTATACTGCGGCCCCATTAAAGCACATTTTGGATTGTGCTCTCATGTACATACATTAGGCTCTCAGCCTCATGAGATATTCATTGTCTGTCTGGTTGAAAGAAGACAAAATGCTGATGGAACTTAACTGCAGGCTCAGCTTGACTTTTAACACCTCCTGCCCATTTTTAGCAATGTGGAGCACCACATTAACACATAAAACACTCTCCCTGGCTACAGTGTGGCTGGACTGTGGTGGAGACAAAATGTTCACTTAAACAAGTTGGCTGTGGGTCATTGGGATTGTATATACCGGGTCATTGGGATTGTACTGAATAGTGTACTCGATTTGTCCATTTGGTCCATCATCAATGTCAGTGGCTCCATTGTTCCCAGTGAAGCCTGAGAAGATGGTGGTGCCGACAGGAGTTAGCTGAAACAACAAAAAATTAAGAAAGAAACAGTTTGGCATTACTTTTTTTTCCACTTGCAACAGGCTGAATGCAAGCAGGTAATTATAATACACATTTACAATACAATTAAAAAATGAGAGAAATCAGAACTAACAATTTAGGAAAGAAATTAACAAACCATTGAAACCTAAGCACAATTATAACACCTTTAAGAAAACATATTTTCTCTTGTTGTCTGTGAATGTTAATGAAAGTAGATGAAAGTAGGGGTAAATGCAGTCCAAAATCGATTAAAGGTTGGAGGCAGGCTAGCAGAAATCTTAAAATGTGAAATATGAACCTGACAATATGAAATCAGGAGATATCAGCACTGTATAAATAAAACATTACTGTAAACTGATCACTGATTTCTTTCTCCAAATTAATCTCTAATTTCTTTCAAATTAAGAGAATAACATTAGCAATTAACTGTAGGAAGTTCTGGAGACAGTGAGAATACATGACATTCTTCTACACTAATAATCTGCTTAATAGACTTTAGAAATGTTGAAGAGAACTACACAAGATTCTGCTTGTATGAAAACTATTAAGTTAAGACCAAAATGAGATATATCTGAAAAGAAAAAAGTGTAAATTCAGCTGTGAGACAATATTTTGATCAAAGTGTGAAAATCAGAGGGTTGTTTCTCACAAGCTTAATTAAAAAAAAGTATTTAAGCTCCTTAAAAACCTTGTGTGTTTAGGTTGGAAGAAACATACGGCTCTTGCAGATGGTGTAGGATGATCATTAGGATGATCAGACTATAAATACCTTTAGGGTGGAATTCATAGAATGAGAAGAGGTGGTACAGTGCAGTGAATGTCTCGTTCCATGTGTGGAAAATGAGTCACAAAGCAGGATTTCTGCCACAGCTGATAGACCCATATGACCGTACACTTCGATACACCTGCAAACTCAGCTACTTCCTTCACACTATGGCCTTTGGCACACCCAAATGCAATCACTTCTTTTTTTGTCAATTATTATCAAAAATGATCATCTGCTTTAAATGTACTGTATTACCTCTGTATTACCAGTTTATGCACTCTTTATCTGACTTCCTTTATCTATCCTTCCTCCATTAAACTTTACAGTTGGCACAATGCAGTTAGGCAGGTAACATTCTCCTGCCATTTGCCAAACCCAGACTCATCCATTAGACTGCTAGAGAGAGAAGCATGATTCATCAGTATTTACTGCTCCAGAATCCAGTGGCGGCATGCTATACACCACTCCATCTGAGGCTCTGCTTTGCTCTTGGTGATGTAAAAAGCTTGCATACAGCTGCTCAGCCACAAAAAAACCCATGCCATGAAGTATTTCGGTACACAGGTGATGTCAGAGATGTTGATGTAAGAGGAGGTTTAGAACAGTTGGCAGAGCATTGCCGACTGTTTACAAATGCTTTTAAAGGCAAACTGCATGCCTAGGTGTTTGATTTTATGTACCCGTGGCAATACAATTGAATGAAACACCTGAATTCAATGACTGAGAGGTGTGGACTAATACTTTTGCCCATATAGTGTAGGCATTACATGTAGATGACTATTTGAAACAACTGGTTAATTTTTGGTTTCCATTGCAAAATAGTTAATCTTGCTAAAGTTTTAGTAAGCTTTAGTAAGCTTTTATCTGTAACTGTACTAAAATTTAAGTTAGATCAGGTATAATGTTAGCTAGCTAGCATATTTTCTATCTAACCAACATGATACGCAACCTGGTGTCTCTTTCTTTTAAAAAGTGCTTTTACTTGCATCCTAAGTTTTAAGTTCTAGACCCTCACACCTGGAAATTCTTATAAACTAGGATACAGTATTAATCCATTTTAATCCAGGAGATGGTGAATCTGGCAGGAAATGATCAACCAACATCAGTAGCCTGCTTGCTCTGAATTCTTGAACATCTCAATCCGCCACAGGTGGGTTAGTTTTGGTTTGATTAAAATAAGCTCTGGTTCAATTGCTTAAAAAACAGCAGGAATCCATGAACACAACATTTCTTGAGTGAACAGGCCAGGTTTTCCTTAGCGGCCATGCCACCCACAGTATCTGAATCTAATAGAACACATACAGTGTAACAGAACGAATAGAACAGAAGATGCATGAGAGTGCACCTGAAAACCATGCTGGAACTTTGTAATGCCATATCAACATGGACTGAAATCTCAAAGGAATGTTTTCAACAGCTTAAGGAATCCATGCCATGGAGAACTGTGTTGAGAGCAATCGAAGGCCCTACACAGTATTAGTATAGTGTTCCTAATAATGTGCTCAGTGACTATGTTTAATGACCAAATTTAACACCCAAAAGCAATTACAGCCCACTATTATAAAGCAAAGCCTAGGGGGTGTTGGAAGAAAATTATTGAATGGGACAATTCATTACTCTCTAAACATTCAAGAGGACACGTTCCCCTATGCCACCCCTAATCTATGTCTGCGGTTGGATGTTCATTTACAGCTAATTTCCCTCCTCACTCATCCCTTCACCTTTGTCTGAAGGGTTCTAGAAACATCCCGCCTTCAAGAAAGCATCCACAACCGACGGTCAGTTGAGTTAACATTGCAGATTCATCTGGTTTTTGAACATTCCTTGCATTTCATCACCCTGCGTTGGTTTCCAGGCACTAGCCAGAAGCATGGCTCCCCCGTGGCGAAAGCATCTTGACCGCTGTTCTAAACTCCATTCCTCACTCTGACACAGAAAGCTGATGGATGAGGCCGGCAAAAGAAAGAAAAGAAAGCACTGGCTCGTCGTCGGGCTGTCATAGGCGCGGCACCCGCTGCTGAGAGCCTCTCAGGAGTAAAAAGGGGAAGTAAAATAGGAGGTAATAGCTATAGGCCTGCCAAAGGAGAAGAAAAAAGCAGCATCTGGGAGCTCAGGTATTAGTTCCTGTTTTGCTGCTCTGAAACTCTGAAAGGTTTTTAAAAAGCTCTACCAAAACCTTGCGAAAGAAGCAGTTGAAAAAGAAAACACAAAAGAATCTGTCAGAATTGTGGAGAGAATCCTGGCGATCATGGTTGGATGGTAACAACCTGAGCAGCATCAAATGCAATTTCTGCCACATTTCTATTATAAAACCAGCATGTTGGTTGTATGAAATGATGATATAAAACTGCAGAAGGCAAGAGAAGAGCACATTCATTATTGATTTCATTGAATTCCTTTAGAGGAAATACACAGTAAACAGACAGTCCAATAGGATCCAAGATTGCCTCTGGTGCAGCGTGCGGAACTCATCTATCAGTATCAAAAAGGGGCACAAACACAAAGGCATGCATTATGATGGGGATCATCATTGGGCCAGTCTATTAAATGATGAATCGTTTAGTCTTCTCTTGTTGTCATATCATGAACACAGAGAGGAGAATATAAGGCCTATCAGCTTACACTGCTTATACACATCAGTGCTTGCTGGTGAACAGAGCTCTGCAGCCGTGCTAGGCTAATCCAATCATACTCAAACACCGTAGAAAACACACCGTACCTATGGAAATCTTTACGGCAGTCCTCACACCACTTCTTAACTTCTTTATATGCCGATAAGATCTTGAGATATTTATATCCAAACCCTGCAGGACTCAACTATTCATGTAACTTGAAAAACAGTTAAACATTTCTCTGACTCAGGTTTCTCCAACAGGTTCATATTGTCAGGTTCATATTTCACATTTTAAGATTTCTGCTAGCCTGCCTCCAACCTTTAATCGATTTTGGACTGCATTTACCCCTACTTTCATCTACTTTCATTAAGTATTTTTTTTTTGTAATCTGGCACACTAGAGCAATTCAGTTGGTAGTGAAGTCCACTGAGCTCTACAACTGATAAATTGATCAAATTTGTCAACAACAAAGTCAACAACTCCCTCTCATCATTACATATTGTATAGTGCTCTATGCACTATAAGGTTTAATTTAATATTTCAGACATCAGCTGATCCTATAGAATTTAGATTGCATGACCAAATGCTTTACCAAATCTTTATTTGAGATGAAGTGGTGTCATGAAGAAATAAAAAAAATTAAAGTGGTATAGCACAATAAAAAGAAGGATCTTGATTTTGGAGAGAATGCAAACAGCTCACATACATATATGGTTAGTATTATATATGGTACAGTATTTTTTTTCACAGTATGATAACCGCCTCTAAAAATATCGCGGTATCACAGTATTTTACAGGTTTTAACACTGCTCTTAAGGGCATCATGTCCTTCACAATAAAATTCTTCAATTCTTTGGCTTGTTTAGATGAGGGATGTAACTTAATTCTCTTTAATTATGACTGTGAATATGAGCTGAGCTAGATCAGAAAGTGTCTTTACACAGCTAGCTTGGCCACAAAGCATTAACAGAATAATAATATTATTAATAATAATAATACATTATAGATAGATAGATAGATAGATAGGTAGATAGATAGTAAAAGTACTAATACCACACTTTACATGTACTCTCAGAAGTAAAGATTCTGCATTAAAATGTTCGGTATAATTATGTAAGTCTCACCATAAAAATATTTAATATCTGAGAAACTGAGCCTGGGTCAGTGTCTGATCAACTGCTGTTGTAAGCATCCATTTTACTGTTAAGTTAGTGGAAAAAAAACAGATATTGCAGACAGAGAGGATTATTTCTGACATAATCCCCATCATAGAGATTTCTCTTTTAATATTTTCACACGGAGCCTGATTTTAATGAATGAAAAACAGACACGTCGAATTGTGAAAATGAACACACGTTAATTAGGGGTCTTAACACGGACACGTGCATCCAGCACAGCACACACTTCACAGCCACGCACACAAGATTTCCAGCACTGGCATGCCTATACATTCGGATGTCTCAGCACTTTTGCTTTCTTTTGGACTAAGCATTAGGAAACTCAGAGAGAGGTTTTATAGTTGAAATTTCACCCATTTTTGTTAGGGAGACACCTACTGTGATCTGCACAGAGGGATGGTGTTCTCATAGATGGGAGAACAAGTTTGAGGTCCAGATTGTTTGCAAATGGTATAGTCATCCTCACATCCATTTTGCTGGCATCAGAAGTAGTCCCACACTGCAGATTTTAGTTTTGATTTTTTTTAGGGGGATGGAGGTTAAATTTGTAAATTTGTCGCTCTGTGCTTGAGCCTGGCACCAGTGGCCGAGATGGCATGTAGCAGTGCATGTGCGGTGAGATTCTCAGTTAGCTTTAATACCGTGGTACACAGTGAATGAGGTTACTGCCGCAACCCTAATTGACAGAGGAGCAGAAATGGCTGCTTGCTGACACATGACATTCCAGATGCTGTTCCTTTTATGGATGTCTTTGTAGTCCCTAAGGCTACAGTTGTATAGAATGGGGTGTCCTTAAACAGCAATCATAAGCACCTACTCCGTCATGTTTGTATGTCTGTGTGTTCGTATGTTTGTTGTTGTTTCTTTCCAGACAGAAGTGAGAATAGCACAGGCCTTTCAACTCTAGGTCTACAGCAGGGTTGGGGTAGACATTTGTATGGTTACAGCAGCTTTGGGGTAGACATTTTTATGGCTACAGCAGGGCTGAGGCAAATGTTTATGGCTACAGCAGGGGTAGAATCATGTTTGACTAAAACAAGGCTGGGATACAGTTTTGTCTAGAGGTTTGTCTGGTTACAACAGTGATGGGATATAATTTTGTCTGGCAATGTTTGTAAACATTTGTAAACATATGAAGAGCACATCTTATTGTTCTCCTAAACCTCCATATCCGCACTGACGTGTTTGACACCTACAAGGGTGCATCCATCAAATGTTTCCCCGACCATTATAATCCATTTCTGCTTCTATTTCACCAGGCGCAATAGCAAATTTTCCCCATGGAGTTAAACCCCTTCACTCCGAGGCCGTCATTTGACTGATGGACTGGGGTCTACTGGACTCCTTATCTGCCTGTCAGTCCAACGCTTCCGACCCCGGGCTGCAATCGATAGCGTGGAATAGCGGCTGGCGGCTTTAGCTCGCTGCAACAGCTTGCGGGGAAGGTTGTCTGCCACTCTCTAAGGCTGCCTTCTAATGAGAGAAATCTGTGCTGACAGCTCCCCAGGGAGCCACTTTCAATTAGGCAAAAGCCTCCAAGTGCCCATGTTACCATCCCCACCCACCCAGCGGGAGCAGGGCTAGCTTCCCGATTCCAAGAACTTACCACACCGATACTTATTTTAATTCAACATCTATAGAAGTAATCGCTAAACAGTGTTCAAACAAATATTTTGAACACTGTTCCCTGGGGAGCTCACGGCTCATCGAAATTCTGGACACAGTTGGCATCTTTTGATCTTTGTTTTTGATTTTAATGTAAAACGTACATTTGAATGCATTTTACCAATACTTTGGAACTTTTTTGCAATAATCAACTTCATATTTATCTAAGGCTACGTTTGCATTACCAAGTCAAATGTCAATAGGCTGATTTTGTTTTTGTAAGATCTGATGTTTTTAGAGCTGTTTGAAAACATCAGATTTTTGATGGTATGATCTGAACCACTTTTATATGGGGTCCTAGATTGAATGAATAATATATTAGTGACCATGAGACAAGGAGAACAGTCAGATCGTTATTAACATTTACATCATTCAGTGTTAACATGGCAGCAGTACCTAATTTTCCTCCAGCAATCACTGCAAATGCCTCTGTAGGGTCCAGGTACTGACTGTTGATGTTTTCCTTAATTTAATTGCCTTTAGTCTTATTATAATTTAGTTTGTTTATTTTTCAAGTTATTGTTTTAAAAGATGGTCAATAAATCCTTGCATTGCAAAAAGATGGTCAATGTTAGTGTCTGATAAAGGTGCACGTATTTGTCACTGTACAGCGAAATGTGTCCTCCGCATTTAACCCATCTGGTAGTGAACACACAGTTACACACACACGTGTTAGGGGCAGTGAGTACACACACACACACCCAGAGCGGTGGGCAGCCAACTCCAGCGCCCAGGGAGCAGAGAGAGTAAAGGGCCTTGCTCAAGGGCCCAACAGTGGCAGCTTGCCGAGCCCGGGAATCAAACCCACAACCCTGTTATCGATATCCCGGCGCTCTAACCGCTGAGCCACCACTGCCCACTGATAGGCTCTTGTCATTTTCTTTATCACTGACAGTGTAAACACATTAGCTATTTGTATATAATAATTGTATATAATATAATATAATAATTTATATAACATATGTTTATAATCATTTAAATAATTGACATTTGCATAGCAGTTAATTGTGCATCTGTAATTTGGCATTTCTTGGTGTGCATTTATTGTGCCGCAGAATGGGAATCAAGTCATAAAAAAAGTAATGAAACTTATGTAAACATAGCCAAAATATCTTTCTTGGTAAAAAAAATGACAATGAAAACATGCGGAAATTTATTTTTTAAAAATGAAACACAGCCCTTCTATACTACAGAGACTGAAACATGCAGACACATGTCTGCTACTGATGGTGTAGGATCTCAAGTATAGAAACCACAGAAGTCACACTTGTTGATTGACACATTCAAACAGCAAGAGATGTGTCACTGCGGTAATTAGTTGTTAGTCACTAAACAAGAAAAATTAGAAAGCTACATGCTTTGACTTCAGTGCTCTCAAGTGCACCTCATTTGCCTCAAGGCTGCATATAACTGCATTTTCAGCCACCAGTTATGAATTGTGAGTTGTGAATTTGAATAAATGTTCAAGAACTCACCTTAAACTTGGATGCCAGCATTTTCCAATTTAAGTCACTAGGACAAAGTTCTTGTGATGTGTGAAAGCAGGATTTATTTTTTAAGATGTTTACTGGACTACTTCAAGCAACCCACCTCATTAACAGCCACATAGTATCGCGGCTGCTGGAAGCGAGGGGTGTTGTCATTGCGATCCCTCACAACAATCCGTACTTCATGGAGAATCACAGTGCCAACCAGTTCATTGGTGCACTGGACTTGCACCACAATGGAGTGAATGTAGGAAGGAGGCTGAAAGGAAGAAAACCAAAATAAAAAAGAAAGGTGTAGTTGGTTGGCATGTAGCTTCTCAATCAGGCAATAACATTTATTCCTCAAATGAGCATGACCCATCAAATGAGCATGACCCATCAAATGATTAAGTTGAATCTTACTTAACTGAACTTAGTAACCCATTATTCAGTCACACTAAAATACAATCTCAGTTCTATATTGGAAAGTATTAAAGCAATCATTCATTTTAATGTATTCCCTCACCCTGTATGTTTGGTGTAACTTTGCTTTTTAAGCTTTGCACTGGAGACACAATAATAATTGCAGGTAAGGGGTGGTCTATCCTCATTGTTGGCTTATTGTTTATTTTATATTACACTTAACTGGTACATTTAAATTGCTTTAATTGCTTTAAACCAGTGCAATATTGTACATAAAGAGTATGTATAGTGTGTATTGTGTATGTATAGTATATGTTGACCTGTATATATTCAGTATTTCTATTTAGTAAATATGTTTTCTTTTTTACCACCTGTGTAATGTGATGTGACAATAAACATGATTTGATTTTGATATAAAAGCAGCATTAAAAATATGTTCCATTCTGTTGAATATTTTAAACCTATATGCTTTGAATCAAGACATGGTTCTTGAAACACACAATGTGCTGTATTGTTACATTCCTAAAACTGTTCTTATATTACTACATCCAGGAATCTTTATTCATGTATTTGATAGACAACTGTTATTTAGTTTACATGATGCTATAAGGTGGTAGTAACTTTTACTTGTTAGATACATTAGCCTCTTGTAGCTCCAGTGCAACATAAAGTAAACAAATTTCAGACAACAAATATGTCTGAACTACAATCACTACATTTGAGGGTCAAGAATTAGGCACATTTGTTTTTAGCCCTAATCATCACTGTAACTGATATAAAGCACAATAACATCTTGGTCACTTACATCACGATCTAAAACTCGTCCGGTGC
This sequence comes from Salminus brasiliensis, assembly GCF_030463535.1. Taxonomy (NCBI): domain Eukaryota; kingdom Metazoa; phylum Chordata; class Actinopteri; order Characiformes; family Bryconidae; genus Salminus; species Salminus brasiliensis. Next base: position 26,195,870 of record NC_132899.1, on the reverse strand, counting down.
TGTTAAGGTAAAGACGCTGTTTGACTGGGTCCAGAATGACCCAGTAGTTATAGTTGTCTCTCAGGGATAGAGAGATTGTTCTATCTGGATCTTCTGCCCGTCCGTTGATCTGCATGTTTTCTATCAAAAGAGTACCTGGGTCAAGAAGAAACAACAGTTTGATCATGTTTAACCCCCCCAAAAAATCTATACAAACAAATTTAGTAAAGAAGAGACCTCTTTTTTAATTTTAATTTTTAATTAATTTACGATTTTTTTTTTGGAAAATTCTTTTTTTCTTTTAATAGAAAGGGTGAGTTAAAGACATATGAGGCAAATCACCTCACTTTATTCAAGTGACTTGAGCCAAATAATTCTGCATGAGAATGAATATTGCTCCTGCAATCTTTGAATAATTCATTGCCTCAGTGGACACACACCTTTAAAAAAAAAAAAAAAAAAATGAATACAACAAACTGCAGGCAAAACACCCTGTTCTGCTGCTTCTATTACACAACATAATGGCCTTTATTTGATGCTGACTAAATCCGAAAGTGCTGGCTGCTCAGTTTCACATGCTTTTCTATTTAATAAAATGTACCAAATGCAAACACATCCACCCACACTTATAAGCATATATAAAGAATCTGCAGAAAAACTCCATGCAGGTCAGTCAGAGAATTTTATGAAAAATGTTTGCCATTATACTGCATCAATTTAGAACATTTGGCTAGGTAACCTCAACTAACTGCCAACAACCAAGTCATATTATATCATACTCTTTTGCAGAAACATATAATGTATTCCTGAGTGTCTTTCCTGACACTCCACACTTCCTGCCATTGAAATTAATTCCAGTTGTCCTTACAACTATTTTCAGAGTAAATCAAGTTATTTTTTTACCCTTCACCATGCTGGGCTTTCAACATCCCATCATGCCATACGACGGACAAACAAACTCTTCAGGTTCATTTTTGATGGGTCAAATTTAGAAAGGCATTCTCTAATCTGTTTCAGGTAATAAGTCTGTAAAACTTCTTTCCTAACTGCTTATTAATATATAACACAGGGTGGCGTCATTTCTATCCAGCGTTAACGCTTCAATGCATTCTCTTCAATTATAAACTGAGATTTACAACTATATTTTAGTTAAATTTCAATTCCAGGGATGGTGCATAATCTCCAGGTCATACAAGAGGATGTCAAACATTACTCTACTACACCTCCAATAATTAATCAATGGTCATTAATCAACTGTTATTAGAGAACAGTAACAGATCACAACATAGATCAGAACTAATTCAGATGCCAGACACATTACATTACAGTTCTACAGTAGCTCCACTCATTAAGTTAGCTTAGCTGACAAAGTAAATACATTTTATTCAGCAAACAGTTTTGATGTGTTTCAAAATTATTCCTGCACACTATCAGGAAAAGGGGACTGTACTGTAGGTGATTTATAATGGAACATTGCATTGCAATCACTATCTGAAATATGGGAAAACAGAATTGTAAGTTTAAATGCATTTTACATTCTCTTACATTGTTTTCTGCTTAGCAGAAAGCCTACATACACTATAGCGCAGCAGCTCCTTGCCCTGGAATAGATGTTGTCCATTATTTCACAAGACACATTCCAATAAAGTAATCTGGACATTAATAACAAAAAATAATAACATAATTTTGAACATTAAAATGGAAAACTAATGTCACAGTAAAAAAAACTTTTGCAAAAGTAATTACTGCAGAAACGCTACTGTGTTCGTTAACTAAAAAAGATTAAATATGCACTCTGTGAGATACAGGTCAAGCTTCTGTCAAAAGAAGTTAAAATGTTGCATTTAAGAGTCATTAGCAGTTAATTGCAGAGCATAATGAAAAAGTGACCTGTAGTTTGCGTGGGCTTAAGCAGCCCTGTTATGAATAATCATAATAATAAGGGTGGAGGTTTCCGGCATTCTATTGCATTTTTGTTTCTTTGTTAATTACCTGTGTAATTGCTCACAGACACACATATTGTTACAACACATTACAGGTTAAAAGTCCCCACAGATATGTTTTAATGCATGATGGTTTAATATGTTTTACAGAAGTAGGAGCATTTCAATGGAAGTCAATGTAAAAAGATTTTTAGTTATTTTGGACTATTTCTACTGGTCCATTCATGTAATTTTGACATGATATAAAGAACACATGACACAAAATGGTGTGAAAGTTCTTTTTACTCTTCTTTAAACATATAGGGAAAAAATGTGATTTAAATGTGATTCCTTCATGGCAACGCTTCATTCTAATATCCCATCACCATACAGACACACACACACTTATAACATGAATTCAGAGCTTGGAGAATGTCTATGAGAGTTCCAAACAGCTGGACAGTCTTGCTAAACTCACCCTAGCCCAGTGCAGGAGGTCCCCTGGCAGCTGGCTTGTGGCAGTCCAGACCTCAGCAAGCTGGCACTGCACCTGTGCTGGGCAGGCAGGCTGAAGCTTAGCCAAGTTTGTCGATTAAATTCTGCCCACACGTCTTCACATCCTCTCTGTTCATTGTACTCCCCCATCACTTTGTCCGTACAATGACCAATCCCTATGCAGCTGGCAGCCTTGCCCAAGCCCGCATGCTTTTCCTGTCAATGCTTTCTAGAGCCCGATGTATTTCTGCCTTCCCAGTAAGCCTCTTTACACTGCCAAAGCTTGCTTACAGGAAGAAGGAATCGAATCCAAAGAAGAAGCTGTCTGGACTTCTGTGTCTAGCTTGGACTAAACAAAACTGCTATGCCTCTCATGAGCTTTCACTCTGTGGCTTTTGTTTTAGACGGTCACTGATGTAGTGACCTGGTTTGCAACTAGAGGAATACCAGACTGAATCTCATAAAATCTGAGATGTTTGTACTAGACTAATCTGGTTCATCCTCAGCAGTTTGTCACAGATGCTATTGTGCTATTGAATGTGCAACAAGCTAAACATCATATTGCAACTTACACTGAGGGCCAGATGTACTTATGTGAGATGGTTCTCCCTACAGTTGGGGTGTGTAATTCGCTTTTACACTACTAAGTATACAATGTGTGCTTTGAGCAGCCCCCCCTTCATGCACACCATTAAAACATGCATTTGCTGACAAGCTGAGAGATACAGAACTGGCAACTGAAGTGAAAAAAAAACGTTGAGGGACAAGGTAGAATAATATTACAGGATTTTACACAAATTACTGCATTAAGCAGTTCTTAAGGGGGATCTTGTGTCCGCTCCACCAAAGTTACGAAGTGCCGTAGCAAGTGTGTTGGGCCTGGAGTGGCACGCATGACATTAATTTCTCTCTAGAACAAGTAATCAACATATTTTGAAGCTGTTATCTTAAGGTATAATGCCTACTATAACACTGCTTTAAGACTGAACTGACTTAAGACTACAAGCTATTAGGACTGGCTACGACTTGTGCCATGTTTGTGAGTCAAGGGTTTAAAAAGTGGTGTCAACTCAGGCCAAAAAAAATGTTTACAGTTTTGTTTTCTCATAAAAACATTTTAACATGCACATAAATCCACCCTGTGTAAAAGAGTAATACTGGGGAAAGAATAGCATGGAAATCTAATAGCAGAGGAATCAAAGTGGAAACTGAGGAGTGCTGAGAGTGCTGTCTGTTAAAACACTGTAATAGTGTTGGTAGCACATTTCAGCACAAGCTCTGGCCTTCATCTAGCCACCGGTTCTCAAGCTATTGTTAAAAGAAGTGTTCTGGCAATGCACCATTACCACAAGTTTACATCTAATTTTAGAAATTTAGAAAAACATCCCATATTGTGGCCCATAAAATGACTTTGCATTTAGGCATTTTACAGAGGTTTGTATCCAGAGCAACTTACAGAAATGTGCAAACAGTAGATGTAAATTAAGTAGAGATATTTCATAGTTCATAAACACGGTTAATAAGGTAGCTATAGGTCATAGGAGTTAATGTTCCCATCAGAGCTTGATCTAGTCAAACAAAGGGGTGAGGTTTCAGAAGGGGTACGGACAGTGAAGCAACAAGACCTAGCATTTTGAGCATATTTAACATTAAGGGAGAACATGTCAAGAAGACCCAAGCAAACGTTCCAGTTCCAAACCAAACTGTAAAGGCAGTGAAGAGAAAAATCTTTCAAAGAGTGAGAATGTGAGAATCAGAAAACATGGTCCTTCAGGAAGTTGTGGACCAGACAAGCTGGAGCATTCTGAATTCGCTGTAGAGCACATATGGCTTATGAGGGAGGACCTGCAAGAAGGGAATTGCAGTAGTCGAGTTTGGCAATGATCAGAGCTTAAACAACACCTATCTAATTTTCAACTCTAGTCCAATTGAAAAGAAGGTAAAGTTAGTCACAATTCAAATATATCCAACCACTTTTTCATGGGATCCTCCCTCAAATAAATATGTAGGAGAAAAAGAAATGCATGGAATTTCAATCTCGTCAACATGAAGAATATACCTGATGACGAATTGAGATGAAAAACCTACTTACTGACAATATGTTTTTCATTTTAACTTAGTGATGAAATAAAAGAAAACATGAAAAAATAATGACTATGAATGATTATGAATCATTCATTTGTTTATGATTTATTAGATCAAATACGGTAAATAACTAAATCACAAATCTGCTTGCTTAGACCTGAGGACACTTCTCACCACAAGAAAGCACAATAGTGAGGTATTATGTCATAGATTTAATAAATTGCTTTATTTCACAACAGTTATGGCAAGCCAGCACAGGAGACAGGGAAAAAAATCCACTGCAGTTAAACTGGCCCTGCTTTGATATCGTTACAAAAGACAATTTTCTGTAAAATGTAAAAAACCGAGCTCACCAGGCACAGCAGCATGGCTGTTCTACATGAGAGAAAACACAATGCATCCACAGCAGAAACTCAGCATGGCTAAACAGCAGGATAAACTATGCTACTTTGTTACTGTGTTTAATCCTCCCCCCCAAAAAAAAAACTATGTTTTAGTTAAGCTTTTGGAAGATGTACTTCAGGGCAGAGATTCTAAAACTCACATATTCATGTTTGTTTGTTTCTCGTGTTTATGGTCTATTTTTTTTAACTCAATATTCACCCTATACATGAAGTCAGGGAAGTTTTATGCTGGAGCTGTACTGCTGTGTTCATTCAATATGACAGAAGTAACAAAGCACTTACATGATGCTTAAATGGCAATTTTGTCAAATTCCATAAACTTCTGTTCAAATACCATACATAAACTCTGCATATTAGCCGATACCCGATATCAATCCGAATTCACTGTTGAATTGATAAATCATATACCTCACCATGTGGGAGAGACTTAAGGCATCACGATTGACTTAAATATTTCTTTACTAACGTTGTAAAACAAAATATAACAAATGAACACATATATAAATGAACGGACAAGCAATTTATTATTGTGCTGGACCTTGACACAGTGTTCAGGACTTTTACTCATAAATTTGTCCAGTCTGTGAGACCAGAGAGGAGCTAGCAGCTCCTCCCTTCTCTGTTCTTCTTTTAAGGCAGAACATCTGTAGATTGTGGACACGTCTGGGACTTAAATGTGGTGGGCTGTCTCCGCCTGTGTGTGTGTGTGTGTGTGTGTGTGAGAGAATGAAATATCTAGGGCTAGACTGGGTGAGCCTTGTTGTTTGCTTTGATAGGGGTATCATGTCTGTAGGTTACTCTGATACTGATCCAGCCAATTGTGTTAGTATCAGGACCGATATCTGATCCTAGTATCAGAACAGTGCATCCTTAATTCAGTAGCATTTTATCTTAACAGCTTCAAAGCTATGCAGATGCTCCACTGACTTGTAATACGCAATTGAAAAGCGTCTCTATCATTGCTACTCAGGGCTCAGCATGCTGCTAACTACACTATTTAACTTTGGTAAAGCAGGCAGGACAACGCTCGAGAGAGAACTACAAACATATCCTATTTCCTGGAAAAGGGTTTATCTGGCCCACAGCTCAGCTCCAAAGGTGAAAAGAAATCAAGAGTTCTCTTCGGAAGACCTGGCTAAAAGTAACCAGCAGGGACAAAATCCTTTGTCTCAGTAATATCTCCAATGTCCATGTATGACTCAGAGAAGTTGCCTGAAGGGGCTTAGCTCTGTGACCCGTCCATGAAAACATCAGAGAGGGTTTAGACCACCCTTGCTCTCCAAAAGAGGCACTTGAATCAGTAGGGAAGGATTTTTAGATGGATGTGACAAATCATGAGGTGTCGCTAAGGAGGGATAACAGTGGGGCAAAAGAAAAAAAAAATGCCTGCTGAAGGGCTTTGATCAGAAACATTCCCTCAGGTAGCATTTCCATTATGAGTAGCAGTAGTAGCACCTGGTTGAACTAGTGAACTTTTTATTCCTTAGAATGTCTACTGTGGTACTGTGTATGAAAGCAAATTATATAAAACACTTCTAACAATGCCAACTTCTGGAAATAACAGAAAGAAATCCACAAAAGAAACATGTCACAGGGACTTTTTAAGTCTTGACTCCATGGTTGAGCAAGTGTGTATTAATATACAATATATTAATGTGTGGCAGTAAGCTTTGGAACTTGGCAGCAGAGTCCAGAGCTGACAGAACAGTACCCTATGCTACTGAAATGTGAATGTTCAATGTGTTAAATAAATTTACTGTTTCTGAGCAGAAAGAATGCTTCTGTGAAAATGTCAAGAAAACAAGATATACAACACTTTCAAACACCACAATTTACTGGTTTATTTACACACACTGTGGAACACACTGTTTATTTATATATGATGGTGTATGTATGATTTAATAGTATTCTTGGATAAATCAAGGCATTAATGTAATTCATTAATTACCAACACAATTACATCATCAGACTGTTATAACACTGCAAGCATATTACCTAGCAATATAATCAGAATATGTACATTGTACCAATAAAAAACATTATTCAATTTTCTAATTATAATCAATATTTGATCCCAGGATCTATTAATGAATATTAACCAAATTACTGATGCTTGTATGGCACACAGTGTACAGTCTAGACATAAATGGCTCTACTACTCAGTCTGCTAAGCGAAAAATGACTCTGAGGTGGAACAAATGGATGCAGGGCAACAAGCAACAAAACATCCCATTCCAATCAGCTGAAATTGGAAGGCTTTCTCAGCATGCCCTCAACATTTCCTTAACAATATACAGAATGTTATTCATACCAATTCATACCAAAGCATGGCTCATTGGAACTATGGCTGTACATGGGCACTCAAGTACTTTGTTGCCAGTATTCAAATACTGAAATTACTATTTAAATTTTTTTTTTAAATGTTTCATTAGATGTGTACTAGACAAGTCTTAGACAAAAACAGGCCAACGTTAAACACCAACTTTGTTTTGTTATGGTTCAGTGTAAATGTGATGGTTTTGTGAGTATTTGGGAGCACATATATATAATGTATATTTATAATATTTATTTTATTACTCTTTGCAACACCAAAACATCTAACGTCCAAACAGTAACATGTTGTTAAGGATGTGAAAAAGAATGTTTAGATGACTGGTTTCTAAATTCTTTCTCCAAACCCCACCAGTGCTGAAGGAAATCAACACCAGCATTTAACTGTAAAAAAGATTACAAGATATTTTCTGACACTTTTCTAATGTGAATATTACTAAGGGGATACCAGTGTGACCAAAAGGAGTTACGCCACCTGTGAGACATTATTTTGATCAAAGTGAGAAAACACAATGGAACTGTGAAGGCTAAACTTTCAGCTTACACTAACACACCAACTTGAACTCCACAGTTCACACCATTACACTACGAACCTGGCGCTTTCTGAAAATGTGTGTGTGTTTGTGTGAGTGTGTGAATATATATATATATATATATATATATACATATATATATATATACACACACATACACATACACACACATATACATGCACATATATAGCTGATCACGTTATTGCTCAGTTATTGCTCATATTTTGCACATTTTTAATGCAAAACTATTCAATCAAATACTTTTCATATTTTTGTAATGAAATATATAATAACAAAATTCCATTTGAACAGTACATAAAAATAGTAGTAGAAATGCTGTGCTTTTAGGGGCTGAATGTGTGGTACAGGCTTCCACTCAGCCCTTTTAATAACCACCAGGACTGGAAGTAACTACCTGTCTACATCCTTCAGAGATAATATTAATAACTATATTCCCTGACTGCTTGGAGCTCAGCATAGCTGCTTAGCCCCAGGAGGTTTGGGCTAGTGGGAAGGCTGTGTCTGACCACACTGTCTGACCCTGCTGTGATCCATCCAGGGTCTTGCAGGAGTTGTTTACAGGGAATGGATGTCACTTCAAATCAGCCCGAAAACTATGTGAAGTCCAACTCAAAAAGTTTCGCTTAATCCTTGCAGTTCTGTTTCCTTAAAATGTTGATGTTACACAACAACGGGTCGGTGCTATTTCAAGGTTCACATGAAAACACAGATCAGCTGGGTATGAATTCTCCTCAATGTAAACAGAAAAAATAATCAAACTGTAACAATGCCAACTAAATCATGAAGTAAAAAGATGACCAGGACACTCTACAGCTCTAGCTTTACAGCTGTCCTTAATGAGACAGTATTACATGAACAGCAGGTAATGGAAGATTGTACTTCACCAATTAGCACTGTGCAATTCCGCAGGCCTAAACTAATGCTCTGTTCCACAGAAACTGGTTGTGGTGGAGGTGGTGATAGGAAACCAGATGTAAGAAGCATTTCATGCCTCTAAAATGTATCTCACCTGTCTACATGTTTATGGACACATATTTCAAATAGTGAATTCAGGGTTTAAAGGTATAAAGCCCCCTGCATTGGGCTGAGTGAAACTGCATTCACCAAAATCATGGCGCTCTATCCAGTACATTTGGGATGAGTGGAAGTGGCGCTTGTGACTCTGATGTGATCTGATCATCCATCATCAGTCATGCAATCAAATCCTCATCGCATTGTTCCAAAATCTAGTGGTAAGTCCTCTCAGAAAAGAAGAGGCTAAACAGCTCTCTTGATTCTTGACTTTTGTCCAGCACTCAAAAAATTAAAATAATTGATGCCTTCAAAGCAGCAGTAGGCCTTAAGACGGCCGCAAAGTGTTTTCAGGTAGTCTTCATGAACAGCTGTAGCTGCTATCTAACAACTCAACAACTCTAGATGGTTTGATACAAGTGTGGGATGACTAAGAATGAGTGTGCCTTACTTGCTAGTGCATACTTGCTACAAAAAACTACAAAAGCATCTCTATGCCTTTACTGCATGCAGATCGAGTACATGTGGGGGAAGGGGAAAACTGTCAATTCGATTTTTTTCACTGAACTGTTCCTATCAGCCAGGCGTTTTGTGTCAGTGAAGAGAGGAAGGATGAGGGAGAGTATTGGCACAGTGCCTTACAGCCAGCCTGGGAACGCATGTTTATTCTTACTGATGCTAAACTGCAGAGCTACTTTGTCTCTCTGGCTGTGGAGCTGGACCTGGTTCACACGGTCAGCAGGACCAGAATGAAGTCCTGCATGAGTCACATCGCAACAACGCTGTGTTCCAGGCTGTAAATCAAAAGGTTGAAATAACGTGGAGCATAGGATGACTAGGTGAACTATACAGTAGCCACAGGCTGGCTTTAACCCCTTGAACTGCAAGACTTATTTATTTAGCAACCACTGAATTAATTATTCAGTAACTGCTATGAAACATATATAATACCTAAGCATTTATGAACGTATGGAACTGAAGTGTGGACTCATATACGAGCTACTGACCTATCCATGTTCAACCCACCACTACGTTCTTCTACAGCGACCGTTGCCAAAATATAATTTTACCTAATAAGAAATAGTAACTCAATTGTTACTTGTAGGGCTGGGCAATACGACAATATTTTATTGTATTGTGATACATCATAATACACAGCATGCTTTTCTAAGCATGTTAAGAATATAGTAAGTGCTTAATAAACACTGGTCAACTGCACATTTCATGGATCATAGATGAAGAGCAGCCAATATTGAATAAAAATCTGAATCTGAATAGTAGTAGTTCTAGTAGAGAAATCTGTTGCTACTAACATATTTAGTCTGATTAAATGCATTGTGCTAAATATTGTTTATCAAGAAAAATGTTAAATATTGTTAAATATGCTTTTAAATATCGTAAAATAGGGTTGATAGCACTGAAGTAAACTGAAAATTGAGTCTATATATACATATTTATAAAATGTTGAAAGCAGGCAATCAGTAAGCAGGACTGCACAAAGTGTTTCAGCATCGGCATCGCAAAGTGTAGATGCGCAATAGTCACATCGCATGTCACATGTCAAGTACAATGCTAAATGATATTAAACATGTCATGTTTTTTTCTTTTGCTGCTTATACAAAACCAAATTCCACACTGTTACTGTATTTTCCTTAACTTATATACCACAGGCAGGTCACATCTGTCCAATATTATTTATTTTACCCCAATCTTGGATACAAAGAGTACATTATTATTATCATGACATGTTGGATCATCAACATCTGGTGAAATCTGGTTAAAATTCCTGTATTTCTATATTGCAGAAAACATCTGATCACAAGTGGCGGAAGTGAAAAAATATCCTCACATTAAATAATAAACGAGACAAGTACCAAAAATAGCTTAACTTAAATGATAGATGAGAAATACAAGCTTATGCAAAGCTTTGGACCCTTGGTGGAACCACACTTTTTTAATCAAATAACTTTGTATTAATTAACATGCATTTCATAAACCATTTTCATATTTATATATAAAATATATTTATATTTGTGTTACTTCTACCTTGCATAATCAGTCACAAACCCATTGTCCATTGAGTTAACCCACAAAGTCTACTGAGTTAAGCGCCATTTCTTAGGTATTCTGTGGTCAATGCAATTACTTTTCGTTTGCTTCCTTTTATAGGTGAACTGTCCAAACGTGTTGATAAGTTTTTTTTGCCTTCTAAAGTAGCTAATGTTAACATTATATCCATAAGTAGTTTTGGATTAGCCATGCCTCTGTAAAATGCAACCCCTCAGATTTACCTTCATACTATGCCATCGTAATGATGACATGCTCTTGTTAACTTACATAGGTTGAACAGTGTTGGTTTAAACTTCAGGACTGTACTTTAGTACTATATCTTTATCATTCCAGCCTAAATGTGTAATATACTGCTTTAAAATAAGAAGGATTGAATGCAAGTGACAGCTGCTATGCTAAGTACAAGTTTCATTGATTACAGCTATTGTACTTTTACTGTTAGCCCTGTGTTGTTGCAGTCCTTCGGTCCAAATATAAACAAAAACTGCACCCATGAAATGTCCATTGGTATTAAGGTACAGATTAATTGAACCGTTCACAGTCCAGCCACATTTGGTCATATCTAAATACAAGGTTGGAGGAAGCAGTGACAGCATTCCAACTTGTTGTGGTCAGGACATTTGGAGAACAGTCCCTAGCCGTTTATTTTAGTTTTATTGCTTTCAATGCTACCAAAGACTGCAAAATATGTAAGTCTGTTGCTGTTCACACATTCACTGCACTGCTCACTTTAACAATATCTCAAAATTGACACTTTGGTGACGTCAAAGACAAGAAAAACACATGACTGACAAGGATCAATATAGCACAGAAACCAGAAAATGAACCAGTGCTCACTCATGTGATGCCTCAGACACCAAAAACACTGTATGCGTGATACACACCTTTCACTGTTCCATGTACACCGTAACTAACCTTTTTTCTTATCCATCAAGCCAGGATGTCTTCCTTAGATTTTTAGTAAGTTACAAGTGTCATTAGTATAACATAAAATCAAACTACAAGAGGGGAAAATCACAACATTTGACAGCACAAAATCTAACTGCAGGAAAGCTCACAACACAAAACCCAATCATTTTGAAAAAATAAAAAAACTACAGGGAGACTCAATGTAAAATATAACTGCAGTGGGAAAATTAAACTACAGAGGAATCACAATAAAATCAAACTACAAAGGTAAACCCACAACATAAAATCAAAGTACAGGGAGCAGTGTGACAATACAATCAAACTAAGGAGAAACTCAACACAAAATTAAACTTCACTGGGAAAATCATAAAATTAAGCTCCAGAAGAAAAAACTACATGTAATCAAACTACTGGGGGACACAATACAAAATCAAACTGAGGGGGGGCAATCACAATGTAATCACAACATAAAATTAAACTATGGGGAATCACAACACAAAACAATACTTGACATGCATCAATACTTATCAGCTTGATTTGAGATGCAAAGTACACAAAATGTTTGTTTCTAAATAAAAAAGAAACATTTATATATTGTATGCAAAAACAGCTAGACAGCTATTTATTGTAGGTAAAATTCATGCAGATGCAGAAACATCTACATACCTCTTTACAATTATCATTCACTTAAAATCTGCAGGACTGTAGATCTCCTGGATCAGGCTTGAGCACCCCTGGTTTAAGAGACTAACCAAGACGAAGCTTATTCTAAGCTTTGGCTCTGATTTCTGTTGAGACATACATCTTTGCATTGTACTCAGAGAGTGTCTTTTAATGAACCAGGTGTTGGCCCAAATGTCTCAAATGTTCTTTGGGCTGGGGAGCCGGTTCAGTGTTGTGACTCTAATTGAACACATCGAGGAGGATCAGAGAGAGAGCAGGCCATTTAATGAGATCTGGGGAAGAGTACCGACTGATGAAGATTAAATGAGGTAACAGAACAGGCACAAGGAAGCCTGGCAATGAAGCATATTGGCCCTACACCCCTCAGGCTGACACCCAGAGCACAGCTCAGTCCATCTTTCAAGAGTCCTCTAGAAGCTTCAGGGTCTCTCCAATCAGCTCAAGACCTACACTCATCCTCTTCATTTCATCCCTACAAATCAATAAGGGACTTCTCCCCTCCTAATGTCACAACTGATTGTCGCTTGAGTCCACAGCGCTAATCTGTCAAGCTTCTCTCTTCACCACCTTTGTCTTTTCCATTGTAAATGCTCCAGGGGACCTTCACGCTGACCTGCCGCGGTTTCGCTGGCCACTGAACCTCTCCGGAGGTCACCGAAGAGGATACTTTACCACGGCCTGACAGTTAATCTATTCCCCAAACAGCATCGACCTCCATCCACAAGTCAATCAACACATGCTAGTCCTCTCTCCCCCCACACCTGACACAGGTTTAGTCATAAAAGAGCAGCGAAGAGAAATGTAGCATGGGGTTGATATAATAATCATTATGTCATGGTTAAGAAGAGGGGAGAGGGAGAGAGAAACGAAGAAATGAGATCAAACACTCTTTTATAGGGTCTCATCCTCCATTGACACTTTATGTGCCTTGTCCAATTGATATAGAATTGGTTCTTTTTAATAAAAGCCTTTTCAGCACAATAACTCTGGTCATTTCCTGGGAAGCCAATGCACAGCTGCGTGAATGAAAGGAGCGATAGATGAGACAAAATGGCAAAACTGCTGAGACAAGATAAGTGCTAAGCAGAGGTACAAGAAGTACTGAAATCCCATTACCGATTTTAGAACAGATTCTATTGGAACTCATTCAAACACATCAAACTGATACTGAAAGCAAAAGTAAACATGTCAGTCCGTGTCAGTCCGTGTTTTCCAATCCTAAATCGCCTACTAAAAATCACATATTTACAGACAGCCAAAGAAGAAACTAGCAAGCTAGGCGTGAGCTTAAGTGATACTTCATAAGAATGCACCGGTTCAGTGAATTCTGGGAATACCCCGATATCAAATGTATCTATGCAAATATTAAGCTTTCTCTGGGATTTCTCTGAACTGTTAGTTTTCCAGCCACTTTGTCATGGCCTACAAGAAGACCTAAATGGTCACGATCAGGTGTGAGTAAACTGGTCTCCACCAAGAACCACCAAGGCACGGTCCTGCCACAAACTGGAAGCTGCTGGAACACCAGTTACTGTGTACAGTCTACCAAGTTTTCCACTGCCATGGATAGAGAGCCTGCCATTCGAAAAAGAAGCACAATCTCTTCAAGCTCAATTTAAGTTCGCAGCTGAACACATAGACAGACAAAGGGGAACCTTTTCTGTGCCAAATGAGAGAGATTGAGAGTTTGTCCACAATGACCAACACACAGGCCTGCCATGAACTGGAAGCTGCTGGAACACCAACGTCATCATCTATAGTCAAGTGAAAGAGAGCCTGCCACCTGAAAAACATGCTCCCGTTCCAAAACGTGACATCTTCAAGCTCAATTTAGGTTTGCAGCTGTAAACATGATTTTCAAAGTTGGGAAATTTATCATTGGAATTAACATGAATTACCAGGTACTTATGGGAATTATGAGGAATTAATGGGAATAAAATGGGAATATTCGAAGCTGAAGATGAGAAACTTGTGCATAGTTGGTAAAAACATATACTGAGCATAATCTAGAAATCATCTGGACATATCCTGTGCATGTGATGGAAAGAAGAGTGCATGCAGGAGGGGTGGTCTTAATAGTCCTTCAGTGTGCAATGTGCCATATGCCTGGGATTGAGGAGCAGCTTTGCTATTCAACTGTTTTGGTATCATATCTAATTATTTTAGCCAGGATTATGCTTCAGTATATATTTTTTACCAACTATATGCAAGTTTCTCACCTTTAGCTTTGAATATTCCCATTTTATTCCCATTAATTCCCATAATTACCTGTTTATTCCCATGGTAAATGTATTTCTATTGTCAAGCCTTCATGTCTGCTGCTGACAAAAGCAGTCTATTGATAGTATATAATATAGTTCCCAATTAAATTATCCAATATTTGTCAAATATTTGTCAATTTCAGAACGCCCTGCCCACCAAAGAAGACAACTTTGCAAAATAAATTAATGTTACTTTCTATTAAAGATGTACACACATTCTGCCCCCGCAAAAAAGCTGAAAGAAATCATTGAAAGCCCAATAGCGCCATGGCATTCATGTCCATAATGTGTTTGTCTTTGTAAGCAATTGTCTGCGAGAAAATTCAGATACCATTATACATTCCTAATACTTTTACATGTTTTTACATTACTACATTACCATTTTTCAACAGAAATAAACGTTTGCCATAAAATGCAAATAAACTGGAATTGTTATTATGTAAACAGAGCTGTTAGCTATGCATGCAGCTTCAGTTAAGCCCAAAGCTAGGAAGCCCTATCCGCACTTCATAGTGCATAGTGACCCCTCAGCATCATCACTGAATCATCAACTACAAATAATTGGCAGCTTTTCTCCCAGGCACAGCAGAAAATGCCTGAATGAGATAGCATATACTAACATTGACAAGATTTATGCAATGGGCAGATGTGCCACTCTTTTGTGCCTTTAAATCTCTGAAAGAGTGAACCTACTTGTCATATTTGTCTCACTGAACGGCCTTATAAACAAATTTGCACTCTCCTCAGCAGCTGGCAAAAGGTTTTAACCTGGTGTTTATCAGTCAGTGCTACCTAATGAGCTATCAAGCGCCACGGCAAAGAGGCCTGAGAGGCTAAAGATTTTATCAATATGTCTTCATTTCAAAGTTAGCTCCAGCCAGAGCACTTTTAAGAGGTGTGCTCTTGAAAGCAGCATTTTTTGTCAATTTCAATGCCTTATTTGAAAAGTAAAAAAGGTAAAAACAAATGATTTCTCTTTCACAGACACTCAGAACTTGACTGTTACAAACATACCAAGTCTTTAAACGCAGTTGCATATGCACTAGAACAGTGGCCCTCAAACCAGTCCTCATGACCCCTCAGACAATCTATTTTTGATCTACCAAATGTGGACTGTCAGGGGGTGGGGGTGTCCTGAAGACTGGTTTGACAGCCTGTTGTAGTGAATATGTTTAAACTGTGTTTAAAGAATAGGTACACTATTTGTCTAAATGTCTGTGCACATACAGAGCTCTTGTCCCAGTAGAGATATATTGCCAATAGAATACAGTAGATAAACATGGACCTATTGGCACCATATCTAATGCAAGACATAGGCTAGAGGGGTATTGAGTCCCCAGCATTGAGCTGTGGAGAAGTAGAATTGTGCTCTCTGGAATGGCAGTGCTCCATCCAATACTTTTATGGTGAGTTTGGGAGTAGGGGAAGAGGTTGATCATCAACACCAACATCTTGACCAGAAATCTCCAAAATCTAGTAGAAAGCCTTCCCTGGGCAGTTTTCCTTCCCTTTACTCCAACAAAAGCAGACTAGCTAAACCCATTTTAATACCACTTATTCCAGAAGAAACAATTAATGTGCCGGTGGTGCCATACCAAATTCCATCAGATTGTATTGTTTGTCCAACCCGCATTATAAACTAGTATTCTAAGACTAGTTAGATTTACATTTACGGCATTTAGCAGACGCTCTTATCCAGAGCGACTTACAAAGTGCTTTGCTATTTACTCAAGAAAACCTTATCTAGAATAGACTAATAGTTCAAAGATACCTCTAAGTTTAGACATTACTAAGCACAAGACAGTAAGGTGACCATAGTACTCTATTCGTCCAAGTGACTAGTGACACTATGAGTCTTACTAAGTGAATGGCTTTTCAGCTTTTTAGCTTTCGTTTGTAGCTTGGCCAATGCAAAATGCCAGTCCTCCTATCAAACCTGTCAAAAGGTTTGCTAATGTTCAAAGCCAATTACAGAGCTAGCCCAAAAAGTCTACCTCAAAAAAGACAGGGCTGCCCACAAAGAAAAAGATCTATTAGATAAAGAGGCCCCCGACTGTGGAGGCATGCTGAACACCATCTGTGATGTGGCAGCCCAGCCCTGTGAGGTGCACCATGGGAGGTCTAAAAAAGCCAGTGAATTACACATTTGCCACAACAGGAGCCTCTATCATTAGTGCAACAGACACGTTTTCTGCATCCATAAATTCTCTAAACGAGACAAATCTTAACAAATCTGTTTTTGTCTGGAGACATCTATGGGTATGAAGAGCACAGGCACAGACTAAAGTTTTCAAACCTAAAATCCAAGAGGAATTTTATTTTCACTTTCCGGTCCGCAGTGAAAGCACTGGCAGTGAAAAGCACAGGCCAGCTTTTGTATATTCACTCTCAACAACTCTCAATAACAGCCAACATGTCCATCTGATATATCTCATAAAAAAATTGCCAAGTAATCTCCTTTCCCTTTTCCCCCCAAATACACTCCCTATTTACTGTCACAAAAATGTGAGCCCTCATGATATCGAACACGCTGACACATTTGTGCAAGCAATTGGAGTGGTTTCTTTGTACGACTCATGAAAAGAAGATCAATACCTACCATTAGGACTCTCTTCATCTATGGCAACTATGGTGGCTGGTGGGCCAGTTCTGGAGAGCTTGCACTCTGAAAGGTGGAAAACGACATTACAAAATCATCAACCTTAAACACCATACATACAACTCATTCTCTGACATCTGAGCTATCAGCAGACATTTCAATTTCAGGGAAGGTTAGGGTTTCCCATTACACCACTCTCATGCACAGTCAATACATAAAGAGCAGTAGCCCGAGATATGGGTGCTTTTTTCCCCCAAAATGACTTTCTATGCTTCTTAGAAGGGCACTTAAGTGACACGAGATAAAGAGAAGAAAAAGGATGACAGACGTACCTTCATACTGCCAGTCTGCGGTCAGACACAGTGGCCACAGCAAAGCGAGAGAAAGAGAAAGAAAGAGGAAAGAGGAACATGAAACGATACAGGTTTTGTAAATACAGAGAACTACTCTTTGTATTAGTCATTGTAAATATTTCCTATATATATATATATATATATATATATATATATATATATATATATATGGAATATCATTTCATATTGATCAAATGAACTTGATTCAATATCAAGTTCATTTGACATACCCATGCGTGAAGACGTACTGCACTCAGGCATCCCATATGATTAGTTTTGTAATGCTAAAGATATGTTACTTTAGAAAAGTGTCTTTTCAAAATTATTTACTTGATGATTGGTATAGAAAGATATAGATACATTTGGTACTGGGGCCACTGAGCCAGTGACCTAAAGAAACATGATTAGTATTTACAGTACACATTGTATTTATGATTAACAAGCATACTTCAGTATTAAAAAATTAGGTATAGTTACAATCATTACAAATTAGGATTATATAGCTTTCTTTTGTCCAGGTAACGCAGCCAGTATACTTCAATTCTGAACTTTAGGAATATTCTGTGCCTTTGCTCTCTTTTCGTATTCTATTCAGGCAATGGTCTGTTCTCAGATTTTTTTCTCTCTACTTATTACTAACCTGCGATCAACAAGAGTCAACAAGATCCTAACCAGTCCAGGCATTGGATGTATTTTATCTTAAGCACACCTGATGCAACTATTGATTTGCAAATATGTGCTCTTATAAAATATTCTACTCAGAGGGTTGAATAATTATGAGACTGCAGTATATAATAACACTTATTATATTAGTTATGTTGAGCCATTTAAACTGTTATTGTCTGATTTGTTGCAAACAGCTAATGGTTCGTAGTGAATGTTGATAATGAACCCAATTTGCAATAGTGGTTGAATAACAGTTTAGATTGCAACTGTGTTTCATTTTGCTAACAGTTACATGAAGGGCTGTCTGTTCATCACAATATATTCAACCAAATTACATAAATGGTTAGTGATTTTTTAATAATATAATTTGTTTATACCTATATCAGTGACAAATGGTTCCACATCCCTGACTTCTACGATGTAAGAAAAAATACAGAAAATTGCAGTGCTGTTTCAATAACCAAAATCACAGTATCTTATATAGTTTCAGTATCTGCTCACAGTATTTTAAATATTGCAAAAATGCATGGCAGACAGTGGTTCTTGTTTAAACTGTCTTCAGATCCCATTGTTCTGATTGCAAAAAAATAAACTTCATATGCATATGATGGTTTGATTTCATACTTTGATAGTTTTTTTTAAATTTTGATAAAAAAAATAGCAGTATATTGCCTTGCTTAGAGTATCACAATATTTCGTGATATCTGAGAGAATATCTGAATCATGATTGCCAGGTTCTTGCCAATAAACAATAGCCCTAGACTTCTACACATCATATGTTTAGTCTTATTTTTGAATACTTGTTCAAATGAGTCAGTTTTAGCCTAAATTATTGGATTTATTTGAAAAATACTGGAAAATATTTCTTTAAATTCCTTCAGTGGAATTAAATGAATTTACTCTAACATGACCAGCAGTAGCCATAGCAGTGGTACTGATACTGGTACGGTACATCTGCATCTGCACTGGTGCGATACCAAGACAGATAGACAAACAGACGAAAGGCGGATAAAGAAAATAAACTCAGTTGAGCTTGGCTGGGTTTCAGCATAACCGTCAGTATGTTTTCACTCTCTGCGTCAGCTGAGCGACTTATTCAGCTGTTAGCATTAGCAGAAAAGGGGGCTTTTGCCTAAAACCCCTCGGTCTTTCAAAGTGTGTTTAGTGCCGACGCTGCAGGAGCTGGGATTTACAGTGGAGTGCAATGAGACAGCGCTACACAGCGCCGCACTGGACTAAGTCCTTGAGTGAATGATTTGATTAACATGCTCCTTCATGGCTGGCAGTGGGAGATATATAGCCACAGCGGCTGCATTTGTTACCAGCAGAGGAGATCCGTTTTTTTACGTCGTTCTCTTCATTCACCACTGCTTCTCTGGCTCACCAAAAAATGAACAGCTTGTTATGAGAAGACAGAAAGTGGCATGTAAATTACACCAAATCAACATTGTGAATTTTAAGGCAAGACACATCAGCAGAAAACGGCCCTCGCCGGAAATGTATGGTGAAATAAAAGCTGCTTCAGAGAACCCCAGTTCATAGACGACAATAAGAACAAAAACATTCACAATATGGTAATCACTAATGTTGCACTCTGATCTAACATTAAGTTTTAAGATCATGATGAGCATTGTCATTGATATCTGTTGCTTCTGTATTCACGCTAGGCAATGTATTACTATTATTCCTGGACTATCTCTGTCCTGTACATTTTAGCATTGACCTGCTCTCACACACACACAATACGCTAAGTATTGCTTTTGGAAAACCCAGCCTAGGTTTTTTGGAACAGGTAAAACACCAAAATGTACGGGACAGGGTGCTCCAGAACTAGAGTTGGACACTGCTGATCTAAACCTGAATATGCAACACATTAAAAGACGACAAAGAAACAGAGCATAGTATCTGCATGAACGGAATCGTGAAAGTAGTTGATATCTATAGTAGATGTCAGCCCATTATGCAATTTATTTACAATCTAATAGTGAGGGGGGGGGGGTTAACAGCTGCTTGATTTGTTCCATACGA
Source organism: Salminus brasiliensis (assembly GCF_030463535.1). Lineage (NCBI taxonomy): Eukaryota > Metazoa > Chordata > Actinopteri > Characiformes > Bryconidae > Salminus > Salminus brasiliensis. The sequence continues at coordinate 26,175,519 of NC_132899.1, read as the reverse complement.
AACTGTTTTTTTTTTTATAAATAATAAATATTATAGTGTTTCATAGCCTTCTATAAATGTGGCACTATGGTTTGCTGGTGATGCAAATTTTAGAAAAAAAATATATATACATATATGTATGTGTGTGTGTGTGTGTGTGTGTGTGTGTGTGTGTGTGTGTGTGTGTGTGTGTGTGTGTTTTAGGCTTTTTCTTTTCTTTTCTTTTTCTTTTAGTATAAGAGACAACTGGTCCACTGACTAACACTGACTCTCAGCTCTAGACAATGCTTTTGTCAGAGCTGTAATAAGATGTCCCATTACACCTGTTCATGAACAATGCAGTTCACACAAGGCTGTGCTACTTCACATTTCTGGACATGAGGTCCTATCTTAGTGAGATAGCACTATAAAAAGCACCGTGATAAACATTTCGTAACATCCCCTCACTGTGGAACATAAACTATGAACAACTGTATTAATATTAGTTACACTTGCAGTAAAATGTTTTAAGTATATAAATGATTAATTAATGTTTGGGAGTCTTGTTTCTCCCTGAAAAAGAGATTCTAATTGGTCTCTGAGACTGACTCTCTTTTGTCCAACCCCCTGCTGAATCAGAGATTGGTTGTGCTGTGGAGTTCTGTGGAGTTTCCCTGTTTGGGGCTGTGGATGTTTGACAGTTAAAACTCACCGTTGAGAAAATGGATTTTGAATTTACTTGGTTGGCTGAATTAGAATCTTTATTGAGCCACAAGTTTCTGTAATGTAATTCCTAATGTAATTCCTCTAGTTTTATATCCTAATTACTTAACACTGATACATGTTTTCTGTTGCTACCAAACCCAGTCAATATTCAGCTAATATCAACAGAAAATGTTGAGTTGGATATCAAAGGAGAATAAAATAAAGATGACTAGAACACCTTCAATATTGTCTGATGCGTTAATTTACACATTGAATATTGGCTGATAGGACCATTCACTTGATTTTGGCAAAGGACAGCTTAGCAAGTGGGCTTTAATATCAGACTTTCATCCTTCAGATTTTGTTGTGTTCTGTGTCCAGCTTCACTCTCCTGAAACAGAGCACTTTAACATTTGTAATGGTTTGTAATCAGACTGAGGGTCTGATCACATTTATTAAATAACTGATTTAAAATTGTGTGGTGACCCTGTAAGCAAACAGAACTTTTTCCACTCCCGGTAACACACTAATATACTATATATATATAAAAATGTACACTGCCAAACCCTAATTGTGATACAATATTTCTGCTACAACATCCATTCGTACTCCATAGCTTGAAGTAAATTCTTGGGCCAAGCTTCCATTCGCACAGTGACTCTAAAACCCCTCCTTGGTCTGTTGCTCATGAATTAGAGATTAACAGCACATGTGTCATGTTACATGACATGAGATGCGCTGACACACTAAACCCAAGCAGGCGGGGGCTCAGTAACTGGCCTGCTGTTCACAAGCGCTGTTTCAAAGGGACTCCAAACAGCCTGCCACCTTTCCATCAAAGATTTATAGTGTATGACTCTGCAATCTCTTTATACTGTGCAACATGGCCAATGGCTGTGAAAGTTCTTTGACAGCATAGTGCACTGGACTGAATTAGATTGTGTTTAGACATGCAGAGAATTTTACCAGTGTGTGGAAATATGAATAATGTGTTATTTTATTAATTGTGGTTCCTTCAAGGTCTGTGTTGGATTTGACAGGCCTGAATGTGTCCAAAGTTGAAGGACAACAGGAGTGACTAATGTGGAGCAAAATGTAAGTTGAAATGATATCAGTGTGCTTGTGTGACCATCCCTGCAAAGGCTAATATATGCATTCTAAAAACAGAGTGGTCTGGTAGCCTTTCACAGCGTTTTTTCTGGCCACGTCACACGTATTTAAGTACTTACATCACATGCACAGCCTCAGAAAGAGGATTCATCAGGTTCCTGGCAGGTTAGCTGAGCAACTGCAGCACTGCCTCTGTTGTTTGCGAAAACAGAGCAAGGCACTATTCTCAGGCACTTTCTGTGTGCTAACCTTGCTGTCGTTTTGTAAACACAACCTATACAAACATAAAAATGCTTTTCTCCTTAATGAAAAAGTCACTTTTATAGATATGTTTTGAAAATCTGTATGTGCATTGAAATGGTTTAAAATCTGCATACAATTATGCTGATAAGAATGACAGCTGTCTTACATCCTCTGAAAGCATTTCCTTCACCAAATTTTGACTGAGCTCTTTCTGAATACTCCACCCTGAACTACTTCACTGACGGAATGGATGTAAACTTATCTAAACTTAACTAAACGCTCTAAAAGGAGGCCACACCACCATGCACATTTTTATTACTTTGAAGTACTTTTTTTGCATGCTCTGTGTTTTAAATGCAGTAATATTTCCTCCATAATATTTTGGGGCAAACGCATATATTATTTGTATTTGCTTCCATGCTCAACAGTTTTAATCAAACAATTTATATTAATTTGCTTTCAAAACAAAATGAGAAAATATTTAGACACATAAAATATTTTAACCCCATTAATAGAATCCCTCATGAGAGCACAAATTAGCAAATCAGGTGATATATCAACTGATAAATTAGTTGCATATATCACCAATTAGTTGCATCAGACATCTTGATATAAAACATCAAATACTTGGACTTTGTTGGCTGTGATGTTTGATAGCATGTTAAAAATATGGTCAAGTCAAAGAAAGTTGTCCAAAACATTAAGAGATAACAGTCTTGCACAAAGAAGGGGAAAGCATATAAAAAGACCAAAGACACTGAGTTATAGCTGGAAGCATAGTGCACAGTTCAGACAAACACTGGCTACACTATGCAGATAGTAGAAAGAGGAAGAGGAAGCTATTGCCCACTGCCACCAGATTCCTGGGAGGCAAAGGACCTGCAGCAAGATTTGGTGGCAGCAGGCATGGAGGTTTCAGCTTGTACAGTAAAGTGCATACTAAATGCTGAAGGTCTCCATGCCTGTACACCTCTACTGACCAAAAAGCACAAGACAAGTCAGCTTCAATCTACTGAAACCTATTTAAGTAAATTTCGGAATTCTAAGATGTGATTAAAAAAACTTTTTGGGCCAATAATTCAGCAGTATGTCAGGAGAAGGAAGAATCAAGCACACCCTGAGAACACCCTGCCTACAGTGAAAATGCCATGGCAGTGGCGTGGTGATGCTCTGGGGCTGCTTTGTTTCCACTGGCCTCGAAAACCCACAGCATGTTTGATTCAATTAAGTATCAGGAAAGTCTAGGAGAAAACATCCTGCCTTCTGTGAGGAAGCTGAACCCTGGGCATAAGTGGACCTTTCAACAAGAAGTTGCAAATTCTTAAGAAGTATTCAATTTACTGTGAATAATTAAATACATCCGCAGGCACCATAAATATTAAATGTCATAATTATTATAAAAGACAATCCCTTTTAACAGAACTTTTAACAAGTATCTGAAGTACTATTGCAGCACTATCACTATTCTAAATATAGATGAATAGACATACAGATTGCAAACCAATATGTTCCTCAAATAGGAGTGTAACAGATTACACATTTTTTGGATCACCAACAACTAAAAACAGAAACAAATGAGAGACACTAGTTTTAGCTTTCAGTTTGAAAGTATTTTGTTTTACTGCTTTGTTTGTATTAACGACTTGTGTGATTGCCTCTCCTGCACGCTCCTTTTTGATTCTTTCATCACGTGGAGTTATCCCATAACTTAATTTTGCTTCTCAGTCCAACCATGTGTGGGGAACCTGACCATAGGAAAGCCGACCTAGACTCCAAGCCAAATACTTCAGAGTCTGCCCTCCCATTCTACCTCAGGGCATGGTCCACACTAGCAAAATTGCTTGCTTGTACAAGTTAACAGTGTAGTCCATCGTTCTGAGGTTGAGCTACTCAAAGATTTCTCCTTTTTACAGTTTCCATTTGGGAATCACTAATAGACCTCACACCAATAGACGTCTGCTTTTCACGCACTCACACCAGAATGATGTTGACGTAGATGTATGGTTGTGATCAAGGTGTTGCTCATGACTCTAGTGGCTCAAAGTTTCTGGATTATTTATGATCTGTTACACCACTACTCTTAAAGCAAACATTTAATATCTGTACTTGGTAGCAGATCTTAAACACATACAGAATAGGAGTACAATTATCTTCTGCTGCAATACAGTACGTTTCTGTCACTGTTGCTCACTGTTTGAGAGTGTCTTTCTCTGATACTTTCTGGAAGATGTGATCTAGCTCATCCAGGTTGGTTGGATGATCCTTGTGCCCTTTTATTTTCAAATAGTTTCACGGATTCTCAATTGGATGGAGATCTGCTTTTTAACTTGGCATTCATCGTTTTGATGCTTTGGCCTGAAACAGGCTGTCTTGCAATATCTCCCAATATTTTGTGCCATCTTTTAAATTTAACAAGATTCTCAGTTGTTGCTGAAAAAAGAAAAAAGCATCCCACTCCAAACTTCACTACACAAAATATCAACGTGTCAACTGTAATACAGTCAAACCTAAAGACATACATACATACATACATAATCCTTATATAGTTATTTGGTCCCTAAATAATTCTAAGTCATCATTTAGGAACCTGTACCCCTGCGCAACCTGCACAGCCTCTCATACACACCAGGCTGGTGTCTAAACTAACATTCATTGCTTATGGCAACGAATGCTTGGACAGGAGCCAGCAAGAGTAATCACAGCAGAAATCCATACTCATCAATAAACAAACACACGGGCAATGCCCTGATCTCTATTCAGCCTTACAACTAGTGTGTAGCTCTGCACAGACACTGCCTCCCTATTGAGGGTCATCAATGGACTATTAATGATTGCTTGTTTTTAAATTGTCTTTTGGGAGACTGGCTGGCTGCCTAGAGATAGGCCAGCAGTTTCATTATAATAATTTATTGTTGGCTTCTTTAGGAAAGCATTTAAAGGCCATTTTTTAAAAGTTGTTTCTTAACGGTGAGCTCCAACAGCTTGGAAAATCAAGCCAAAGTCCTTCAACAAGATTAAACTAGGTCTCAAAGATGTATCATGATGTTTAAATATTGTAACTGCTTCGAAAGCATACGTTTCTCAACTACCTTCTTTAGCACCCTTCTAAACCTTATTAACAAACAAAAATCAATATATTGTTAAAAAGAATCATGTCATTTAATTACCCTATTTTACAGATCTTGATCTTAAGAAGACACCTGTCTGTGCAGATTTAGACACAATCATGGCTTTGTCTCACCGTATCCAACTGTTCATTATTTTCATCAGCATTATCAATTCCTTAAAAAAAGGTCAGATGTAAAATAAAAGATTTTTAAGAACACCAAATGGATTGAATTACATCTAACTCAATTAAGCTTTTTACTCGTTGGCAGAAAAGGGTACATTCTATGACGTGATCAAGCAGTTAACAGCGCTAAGGGAGAAGAATGCGCACATGTAACAATAGTCTCATCTCACTAGATACAGCAATATTTTTCAGTATTAATGGTTCAACTAGGTAATACTTCAGAGAGGGTACACAGTAGGGCTGCACAATATAACACAGGTTTTTGCAATACTGAGGTCACATTTTGGTCAAAATAATGCAAACCTATTTAGAAACATTACAAAATTGCTGATTTTAATATTCTGCAGATCACAATTACACTATAATCACAGTACTCATTTGTGTAACACTTGTAAAACTGTTTTACAGTTTCCAGTAAATTATTAGACAAAGCATGGAAGAATGAAATTTCATTTTTACACTTAAGGACTTGTTATTGATTAATAATGGATTATTATGCCTTTCACTTTAAAATAGCATCTCATACAAATTGTATTAATTTGATTTTACAAAGAATACTGTGGCAAGTCACATAGATTGCCATGTATGACTGCGAGCCGTCTCACTGATTACCTGTGCCCTCAAGAGCTCAACAGTCTACTTTCTGCGTTTTATTGTAAAAATTGTGAGGTAAGCAAATAGTGTGGTATTTTGGGCTTTCGATGCCTTGCTTTTTGCTGTAGGTTATGAAGTTATGAGTTATGAAGCCTATAATACTGGCTGTGCAGAAATCGGGTTGAATCAGTGAATGGATCAGTTCTGTGGATCGGCCTAACTATCCAGCTAATTTTGTTAGTTCAGGACCGATATCTGATCTGATCTTTTTAGTAATTAACCAATATTTCTTGATATTTTCTCATATCAATGCAGTGCAGATATGGCTGAGCTGTTATGTACAAATGTAAGAATGTACTTGAGGAATGACAGATCACTAATTTATTTTAAATGTTGACAGAAAAATATTAGAAAGATATTGGAGTTTTATTTATATTTTATATTTGCAGGACAGTTGTGAGTTTTGTAAATTTTGTGAAATCTACATTTTTTAGCTTTACTGTCTTTGTTAGTTAGCAAAGACATAAAACAACCTTAAGTTTATTTAAGTTTAATTTAGAATTGTAGTTATTTGGTAACTGAGCAATTTATTATCCAAATAATTGATTATTATTTGTTAAAAGATTATTCAACCATCAAAGTAGTTGTTTGCTGCAGCCTTCTTCACTATAAACACAGATCAAACATGAAGTGAATTCATGTTCATAAAGTAACAGAGAGCCCAATGAACAGGGAGCATGAGATCAGATAATAAACATTAGGAAAATCAACATTATGATTTTACTTCATTATTCATTAACAGCACACTGTACATAAATTGCGTTGAAGTGTTACTGCAATATGTCAATATTGCATAGATAGTACCCAGTATCTGCACAGTAGTGCAAAACAGGGAATGCAGTTTTAACAAACTACTACACACACACACACTCTCTCACACACACACAAACACACACAAACACACACACATACACACACACACAGGCCAGAACATCTTTTCTCCTTTGGGACGCATCTATCACAGCCAAGGTCAAAGATCTTTACACTGCCTCTCAATGGGATGGATGTGTCCACAGGGGGTGATCCTGAATAATCTGCTGATGGTGACTTTCATGTTTCTTGTTAAAGTTTCCTTCAGGTGCGACCGCTCTTCTGTTTTGTGACAGTGTGAACTAAAGCAGCAAAGATCATCTAAAACACTGCAATGGTAGCAAGTCAGTAAGCCAGTACCCCATATTTTTGTCTAGAAAAACTAAAAAACTAAACTAAAACTAAAAACTAAACTAAACTAAAACTAAAAAAGCTAAAGCTGCTCATTGAGTAGTTTATGTTTCTGGGAATTTGTCAACAACCCTGTTTTGTGCAATATATTGATGTCTGTTTTAAATGTAATTATTGTTTATTTTATTAATCAACAACTATGTGGTTCACATACTTGTAGGTTCATGTACTAGTAGATGCTACACTCTTAAAACTAGCAGTGCTTCAAAGGGTCCTTTAAACAATGCCATAGAAGAACTACTATTGGTTCCATGAAGAACCATGTTTGTAATAGAGCATAATAGAGTGTGTGTGTGAGAAGACCCTTCACTTTATGCAACCATAGTGAAAAGTTCTTTACACATCTCTAGTAATACTATAAAGGTACTTTAGATGGTTCTTTGAGTGATGCCATAGGTGAACTACTTTTCTTACTAACATGGTTCTTTAAAAGTGGTTCTCCTATGGCATCACTTACAGAACCATCTATAGCACCTTTATTTCTAAGAGTGTACTTTATGAATGTAAACAACTGATGAACAAAATGCTTGAATTTAACAATTTGCTGCGCACCTGACACTTTTTAAAAATAGCATCACCACAATTAGTGTGAACTACTACAGGAATAAACCCCCTGTAAATAGGACAGAAAAGAGTCAAAACCTAAAAATGGGTGATTTGTGTTAATCAAAAAAGTAACTTATTAAAAATCGTATGAAAAATAATGAACTGGAGTTTTACTTTGATTACAATCAATTACACCTGATTAAATGCCAGGGGCAAACACAGAACATTTTGGGGGATACACAGGGACCGACTTTGCAGGGAAAAAGTGCTTCTCACGGCTTTCAATCAGACACACCATTTAATAAGCCTGAATCCTGCAACACAGCTCATAAAAGCACTAAAGAGGACCATTTATCTTGCATTAAATTCTAGAAACAAAACAAATCTTTTTGTAATATCTTTTCGCTTCTAGCATCATTGCCTTGATAATGTCTATATGGCTAGTGGCCTTCATCAGGACCATCCCGCAGAGGCGGTTTCCTGAACATGCTCATTAATGCAGTTCTTTAGATGGCTGGCAAGTTTGAAGATAAAGCACATTTGAAGTGGGGGGAATTGTGGTGGCCGCTAAAAAATGGATGAGATTACATTTGGCGCTATGAATCCTCAGCCTTGTTGTTAGTTAGCATTCAGTGGGGACTTGTCCAGGCTGACCCTTGCTTGATTCATGTTCCCCAGCAGGGTGGACATATTAGTATTCCCAGAGATGAGAGCACACTGGTGGTCAGGGTTCAACTGCATGGAGCATATGGCTGAAACCCCCTCCAGAGACACAATCCACCTTATTACTCAGGTGAAACCTTTGGTCTTCTTAATAAGACAGAGACAGTGTTGGGGGCTGTATTTCAACTCCCCTGGCTTTGCACCCTCCCTCAGAGTTACATAAATGTACCATATTGGATCCAATTCTTACTATTATCGGCAATCTGAACTAGCTGTTGCCAAAGGCACAGACTAGACAGAAGAGGTGGACCTATTAAGAAAACCACTATAGGGAACACAGGCTGCATTTGTATTGTACTTATGGCTTTACCCTGTCTTTACCTATGGTTGTTAAAGTTTTATTAGGTGTTTTTTGTTTGTTTGTTTTTTAGCAGTAAAACTAGTTTTGTCATTTGTTTTCAATTCTTCTAATGAATAAGTTTAGAAAACTTGGAAAAATGAGAGAAGATTTACTGCATAAGAACAATGTTAACACACTTTTTAAAACAGAGAGCTGAGCTGTATGTCAAATTTTAGTTTACAAAAAACAATGTGATGTGATACTGCACATTCTGAATATATTGGCTGGGTGCGTCAGTTCAAGGAAGCCATCTCCTTAATATTTAACAGGCTAATTAACCTTCACTCCATGTGCATATGCTAAAGAAGAAAGAAAAGAAAAGAAAAAGGTCTCTAGCTTGTGGTACAAATATTTTATTCCTGTACATCCTGTATATCTCCAAGCTGGTATGTTTACAAGAAGAAGGTAAAACATTCTTAACTTGTAAGTAATGCAAGTTCCTGAAAATAATTTTTGGATCATTTCTATGATCATGAAATGGTAAAACAAGGGCCTTACCATAAAGTAAGTACTGATTATGCAGGGTGCCTACACATTTGCCTTGGGCCCCTTTACTCACTTAGCTATTCACAGTAACAGAACTTTGGACAAATTCCCATGCCACTATGTTTCTGTAGACATAACCCTTTATTTGGCACCTGGTTACACCTGCATTTAACATCCGTTTTGTATCCAGATTGCATCTGGATATACTTTAACCGGATTATCTAATGTAACTTTCTCACATAAAAAAGCACATCAACAAGGACATTTTAATTTCTCATCAAAAATCCGGAGGAACTCCATTAGAGAATGCGGGGAACTATTTAAACCAGAAGGGAACAAACTCCAATACTGCTCTCATCTATCAGTAAGCAACAGAGAGAGCGTGTGTGAAAGGGAAGCCAAGATCCACAGTAACTATTAGTCATTTTAAGTTTTTTTTCATCAGACATATTTCTGCTAATCTGTTGGAATCCAAACAAAGAAAACACATTCTGTTTACAAATGTATTAAGTATTAAATGTGGACGAGATCCATCTCTGACCACCTCCGAATGTGGTTCAAGCGAATCGATCAGAATCCGATCACAATGGGTTTTTAAGGTGTTTACACCAGGTTTTTCATGCGGACAAGTAAATTCTAACGCCAGTTAATGGCAGGCGTAAACAGGCCCTCCGCGTTGTAGAAGAAATGCCATATGTTTATATGGTAAACAGTGGCATCTCTTCCATGGGTTCAGGAACAGTCATGTTTGAGCTACTGGCCTTAAAGATGCTAAGAGCGATGGAGGGTACAGTAGTAAGAGAGCATGATAATGTTTAATGCGATTGAGGAATAAAGTGCTGTGCTAGAAATTATAATAAAACATGACACCATATAAAACACTAGTATTAGGCCAGGATGCCCCTTTAAGGGAGTATAAGAGATAAGATCCCTAGATTGAACAAAGTTTTTGCGTTTTTCACAATCTCAATCAAATATGCTGACATAAACAAGAAATAAACAAAGTTCCATGGGCTGTGTTGAAAGACGGAGTACAGAATTTCGAAAGATGAAAAACGTGCTACGCAGGTCAAATACAGAGACAAAAAACTGCCATCAAATTACCATCAGTCTCACTGACAGCCATTACAGAGTCAACTTCAAGATGAATGACTGAGGGAAAAGTGCTGTAGGGTAAATAGACGTACATATGTATGTGTATTTTTTGGGGGGAACCTCACATTCAAAACTAATTAAAATATATATTTATAAAATATATTTTCCATATATTCCATATATTGACTGGCGTGTGTGTGTGTGCATATCTATATATATATCTATATATATATATATATATATATATATATATATATATATATATATATACATATATATATATATATATATATATATCATACATGAGTATTTTATTTTAAATATACTTAATATATAAAGCAAATTATATGGATATTTTAATTATATTTAATCATTAAATTCCAAATTTGATGCAAAGTCAATGTTATAAAACAAAAGCATGAAAAACTGCAGTTACACAAAACATTACAGAACAGCACTCACCGTCAGTGTCCTGAGATGAGCAGGAAGCCGCAACTAAAAGGACTCCTATGCCTATTCTCAGCCATTTAAAGAGCCACGACCGCTGGCGCATCTTCCTCAAGCGTTACTGCATGCCCACCTGCAATCAGAAAGGAATAATTATTGTCTTTCCTATAGCAAGTAGGGCCCTCAATTACAATTAAAATCATCTATTGAGATGTACGTTCTCAGTGAATCGTTAGTAATTACCGGATATTTGCATGATAATACTTCGCATATTTTACTTTCTACAGATCTAACTGCCTGACGGACACACTCATACAGCGCCCTGAAACAAAGAGAGAAAGTCTGTAGAAATTACCAATTCTAAAGGTTGAATAAGTACATGTGTTTGTAGGAACTAGAAAGGATCTTTTATTATGTTTTAAAATTGAAAAGATACCAATGTGCATATTAGTGTTGTTTTGTGGGAAGAGACTTACAAGAAACTCTTACAAGTTTTAAAAACATTCAAAGGCAAAATATCTGTCCTCACCTTGCCCTTGTGTCTGTATTCATCTGATTGTTTACTTTTCAGAACATAGCTCAATGTGTGCTTTGGTCTTGGTTTCCACAGAAGCCCTACCCAGTCTTCAGTAGGGGTGTAAGAAAATAGTGATCGCGATATTACGTTTTGCAATACTGTATCAATTCTCAAGAACATATTTTTAAATGAATAGTTCACATGCAAAGATTTGTGGCAGGCAGTGGTTTATTTTGTGTGTTTAAACCCCAGCAGTGTTGTCTTCTGATCCCACTGTTCTGTTTGCACAAAAAGTATTTTTGCATTTTATGCATCTAATGTTTTAAATACTATGAGCATAAATAAAAAAACACCAGCTACAATATTGCGAAACATTTAATCGTAACCCCTGTATCATATCGGCAGGTTCTTGTCAATAGTATCTATGTCTAAAGGTCTGTGGCACTAGCAGACATAAAATACCCATAATTCATTGTGTTGAAAGCCGACATCCAGAATGCAATCTGCTCTTGTACAGCAGCGAGGTCACACACATAAGGTGTCAGAAATAGTTGGTAAATTCTGTTACCTGTAATAGTGCTCTATATAGTGATCAGGATTTGCACATGTAGGGGATGGTGAATAGGGCACTGTGCCTCTGTTGCAGCCCTGCCCTACCCAGCTGCTTTCTGTTGTACTTTTAACCCTGTGTATGTGCTCTCTCTTTACCTTGTACAGTTCTCCGGTAACTGTTGGATGTCCTATTGGCTGTTATTTTGCTTTTATTGTTCTGGTATCTGTTTTTTTTTTTTAGTGTTTTCAACTATAGACTTAACAATCCCAATTAGTTCTATGAACACTACCTTGGACTCTCAAGAGAGAATTTGAAATAGCATCCTGCCTCCTGTGTCACAAAAACAAGCAAAGTCAGAAGTGAACTTTTAAGTGATAAGTAAGTCTTTTTTTGTAATTCTTCTAAGTTTCCCATACTCAGTCAAATGTCACAAAGGCCATTTGTCTGAGTCCAATTCATCTTAGCATTATAACAGAAAGTGTGTCTACTGCCTCTGGTTTTCCCAGCACTCACACAACAGAGGGTTTGGCCTTGGGGATGTTGCATCAAACACAAGCTCTTCGTAAAAAAGCAAGTGGATGAATGACATTTGTTGCTCATATAACCTTTCCCTTTGAAGTCAGCAGGCAGGCTGATGGTGTTCTCCATGTGCAAGATGGAACAACCTACAGCAAAAAAAAAACAGCTTTGAAGTTTTTTTTTGCTGCATGGCTGAGGTCAACACACCCTTCCTGGATCAGACTTGGAAAGCAACACATTTTGACAGGGTTGGGACAACAATACTAAGCAAGTACGGTGGTACGGCTATTGCTTTTCAACCACAACAAAACAAAATATCAAGCTTTAGTAACCAATGTCAGTATGTTTGGAAACAGTGCCTATGACAGCCATGGCCATTGGCTACTGGTTTGTATCACGCATCAAAAACATTGTTATAATGTAACTATATGCACCCCACAACAGATACAGTGACAAGAAAAAGTATGTGAAGTATGTAAAATATCACCTGATCTGATCAAGTCAAGCGTATTGACAACTCTAATGTGCCTAAAATAATAACAAAAAAAGATCTCGCAGGTCTCAAGATTGAAAGTGGTAGTGGAAAAGGTAAGTGAACCCTTGGAATTAATAGCTAGTTGACCCCCTCTCCCCCAATCAGCAATAATCTCAACCAGGCGCTTCCTGTAGCTGTGGATGTTCATTGGACGCCTCATGTGTATGGCTCTCTTCAAGTCAATCCGTAGCATTTCTATAGAGATGAGATCTGGGCTCTTACTTGGCCACTCCAAAAGGCGGATTTTGTTTTCATAAGCCATTCTGTTGTGGACTTGATTTTTGGATACACTTGGAAATTAATCTTCCCCTCAATGATTGTAAGCTGGCCAGGCCCTGACACAGCAAAGCAGGCCCAAGTCATAATGTTCACTCCACCATACTTTGCAGTTGAGATAATATTATTTAATGGTGATTTGTGGTGCAGTGCCTTTTTTACACCAGATGTAGTGCTGTGTGTTCTTTCCAAATAGTTCAATCTTAGTTTCATCTGTCTACAAAACATTTTGCAAAAGCCAGGCATGCAGCTATGTTCGTTTTAGTAAGCAGCTGCTTTCTTCATGGTGTCCTGCCATAGACACACTGCTTGTTCAAGGTTTTATGGATTGTAAAGACCTTTCCTGTTTCATGTAAATCCACAATGTTTGATTGTAGATCCTTTGAAAGCTCTTTTTGGCGAGGCATGGCTCACATACGTGTATCCTTCTTGTGTGGAGCAAACTTAAAAAGTTTGAGGGGTTTTTATTAGTCAATGTAGCTCTATTCCACACCTCCAAACTGAAGATTAGATATAATTTTATGACAAATAATGCAAAAAACCATACAATTCTAAAGGGTTTACATGCTTTTTCTGTCACTGAGTGGTTGTCTTGTTACACCTGATTTAACTTGCTTGTTAATTACTAGGTTTAGTTGGTGGAAATTAGCTACATGTGCTAGACTCCAACCCTTAGTCCCCCACCCCAGTTCTATAGATGACACTGTGAATTCTACTAAATGTTGACTTGAAGCTCTGGAATAAGAAAAAGTTTGATTCATTAAATTGCCACCATTGTTAATAGACACCTCTTATAGGACAAATCAGAATTACGCACCAGTAATGATAAATTTACTCCTGTGTAGATAATGTTAGTGCTGCACTGATACTACATAATTTTATATCTTGAGAATTTTATGAGAATTATTTACACTAGAATTTGTAAAAATAGACAGTTTTGTCCCACAATCCGATCTGCAACTCCACAACTTAGTTAAGATGTCCTTTTAAGAAACACTAGTAAAATTATAGTTCAAAGTCTAAAGTTCTGAGATTGACTTACTTGAAGATTTCTCCTTTTTACAGCACATATATCCATTCTATTTATGTAGAACATTTTTTAACTTTTTATTCTTTTTATATTAAAATGCATGACTGTACTGAATAAAGTGGGGGAAAAAGCAGAAGATGAAAAGAAAATGGCTTCTACAGAGCAAAAGCAGCATAATGATCCTAAACACCTGAAAATTAACTACCTCAAGAGGAGCAATCGGAAGGTTTAGCCCTCACAGTCCACCAACTTAAGATAGACCTTAAAAGGACAGTGCAAAGTTCCAATGCACACATTTGATTTATTTCCCAAATTCATTTATTTACTGAGATGAAACTGGAGATCTAGGCTTTGTTACCCTAACATTATGTCTGATTGCCTGCATCTGCAGTAAGTGATAAATCTTGTTCATTTGATTTTTTTGCAGAGCTATTCCTTTAAGTCAGGAAACTTATTATTTCATATCATTTTATATAGAGCCACTGGGCTCAACATGAGAAATTTCAGTTTGGAGTTTATATTGCCTGAAAGTCTTGTGCAACAGCACTATTCTACTTGTGTTGCACTACAAAACAACAATGCAGAAAATACAAACATAATCACCATTCTAAACGAGATATCAAATCAAACTTTTGAAGTGCAAGGCTATTCTGTAGAATGCTGCACGGATAAAAGACAGAAAGGCAGTCAGAAAGACAGTGACATATGCTTTCAAGCCAGTAGACTTCTATTACATCAAAAACTCTTCTCTCTTAGAGTCAATCAGTGTTCTGCCATGCTTGTCCCAGCTGATCATTATGAATGGTCTTTGTTCTTCACAACCAGAGGAGCCTTTGGAGAGACAAATCTAATTTCACCCTCTCACTGCTGTCAGGACAGTTTCTCAAATCTTTCTCGATTCAAAGATCGTTCTCACCATGTTCAAGAAGCAATTGCTCAGTGTTGTGTGCCTCAAGAATGCAATGCACTGATGGCAAGTAAAGAATGCTGAGGGGAAGGTTGTGAGAAAGGGATTCTATCACATTACCTGATTCTGAAGGTTTGTATTGTTCCCCTTTCAGGAGACCCTAAAATGCTATGAACCTCCAATAAGCTAATGGCCTAGGACAGGACTCTCCCCTTCCACTTAATGTTAATCCAGCAGAGTAACAGAAGCAACACCTGCCGGCCTGTGCGCATGTCCCTGCATACAAGATCAACAATTTCTCAAAGTGGCGACTGCTATTCTCCAAAGACATCTTCCCTGCACTACAGCTTGCTGAAGAAAAAGCACCATCAAATATCGGATTGCAAGACGAAAGGAGCATGCAGGTGTTGTCTCTTTTTTTTGGACAAAACATCAAATGTCAAGGCAAGAGGTATTAAATTGACAAAACTGAATCTGCAAACAAAATACGATAACAAAAGGACTGTATATTGTCTGGACTGACGCATCTCTACCTATGACAGAGGCACTCAGCAGAGTGGGGGCACTATTATTGTAGAGATGTGTGGGGAGGCTGAAATTGGTCAGCTTCAGCTCTGTAGTGAGTGGGCCAGGATTCTGACAGAGATCAGTAAGGTAATAGGCCACACTGAACCCATCAACACGCCTAATCCATTACTCTTGCCTCTGTCTCACCGCCTTCGAAGCAGTGCACCATTACCTCCCGCCATGAAGTGGATAGAAGACAACAGTCAGAGAATAATGAGGCCGACAAGAAATGCACTGCAACGGAACGGCAGGTAGCATTGACTGATTACTTCTGAAGACTATTAACCTATTGCAGAATCAACTGGCATTACGTCCTCCCCTCAAATGCCGCTTGTACCGCTCTTCAACATGCTGTTGGCTTGAGCTCGAGAAACAAATTGATTTATACAATTTTCACACAACCAGTCAAGACATGTCTGGTGTTTTTCAGCTTCTCATTACAGTTGCGATGCTAAGGTATCTAACAAGTAATGGAAGCTTAAGCACACATATAATCGTGCTAACTCCTTTCCTAAATCATACTTGCTTATATGTTTTTGCCAATGTTTAAATTGTAATATATATATTTAAATAGCATTAAAACAGCATGGCTAAAACATTATTAGCTGCCACCTCTTCAGGATTTGTTCAGTATCATCTATTTTCAAAGATAACAGGTTATACACAGTTATACCTATCATAATGATCAATTTCATAATCATTTACTCTAATTCAATTAACTGTGATTACTAGTTCAATTGTCTTTTTGTCATTTCATATACTAGTTTATGCCTGAAATGCATAAATTGGCCAATTAGCTATGTTGCTTATGAGTTAGCTTCATTTATGCATCACTAGGGGTATATTTAATAGTATTTAATAATAAATGACTGTCCTGTTCTGCATACACACACTTGTGTAAAGTCAGAAAAAAACTTATATGTAAAAATGTAAGCAAATGCCCTTTGCTGTAAAGCTGCTGGCATGAATGCTAACAACGAGAGTGTTACCTCCTTAACAAAATAACTTAAATGTGATCTAACCACGCTCTTACACAGTAACAGTACAAATAGCAATGGGATCATCACATGCAATTCTAGTGTACATTCTGGTCCAGTACCCTGCTTTAAACAGGCACAGGTAAATGAGCATATCTGGCCGCGTACTAGACATATCATACATACATTCATATCATATCATACCATGATATACTGTATTACCATTCTACCACCCAACCCTACTTACTGGACATGTAACAGTGCTACTGTAAGACGTTTATTTTCTCCTTTAGTTTCACTGCATTTTCAAAAAAGCCCAATTCAACAGGTTAAAAACATGAACCTGGAAATCCTGTAGGAGGTTATGTAATAATAACCGATCAACATTGTACTGTCAGAAACCAGGAATGTGCACTATATTCATTAAGGTGGGTAAAAAAATCAATTACTTTGTTAGCTATATAAGCTTCATTACATGCCAGTTCATTGACAACATTTGAGGTGACCTTTTACGAAGCGGTCACTTAACGACTATGGGACAAAAGACACAGATGCAGATATATTCACCTTTTTCAATGACTCACACTCATTTACACTTCATTCGAGGTCGTGGAAAGACGTTGCCGAAGGTGCCTTAGCTTCCAGTGGGTGAGCTGCTTAAATTTGGCTTTCATTATCTTCAGAGTAACGGACGTGATGAGGGAGTGTAGACTCATTTCCCACGGTTGATTGACAGGTACAGCTCAAAGTCTTCCCTCTGAATGCATCACGACTCATTCCATCTAGTCTAAGAATGTCTGCTTGCTCTCCAATAAGTGACACTTGTTGAGCCCACTGTCAATTTCTTATGAATTAAAGTATAAGCGGAGTTCAAGCTCACATTTACTCTCCTTTCTCCAAAAACACAGAAACAACAAATGAACCAAGCTATGTAACTTACATATTAGATTTTAGTACTGAAGCATTTGTAGTAGCCAGAAAAGTGGTCCAAATCTGTATGTCATTATCACATGAACAAATTAGATTCCATCTACACAATTTTGATATTCACGCTTGTCAATTACTGTAGATGAGAAATAACTGAATATCACATTTGAATCAAATACATGTAATGTATATTCTTTAAAAGTGATAAAAAAAATAGATCCAAAACTTAATTACTTAAAATAAAAAATAAAAAAGCAATTTAAAGGTACAAATGCCCTGTTTGAATGTGCGATGTATCATATCGATGGAACTGGAGTGTTTCAGGAGTGCTCTATGTCTGTTTGGAGTCCAAACACAAGTGAGAATGATTCATACAGCACACACTCCTCTCACTCAATAATTCCCTCTAGTAATTCACTCTTGAATCCTAAAATTGTGGAACACTGTGGGAAAATTATGAAAATGGCTTATATAGGGGCAAATTGCCCTGTTTTTATTACTAGTAGGTAAGTTCAGTAGGACAAAATGGTCTGCATTAAAGGACTTATTAAAATGATTGGCAGAATAGCGACCCAAGCCTTTTTCATAAAATACACTTATAAACATTTGCAAAAGATAATTCACCCAAGCTTTCGGGAAATGATTTCTCTCAAGTAATGAATTTTTTTAATGGTTTGCCCTTATTGATCATTTTAAAATGAGAAAGCACCAGAAAAGCATAGAAAGCATGTGGAAGTAAAAACATACCTTCGGCACAGTCTCCAATTCACTGAAAAACTTTAATGCTGCCTGTATGGGAGATTTTTATATTATGTTTTCTACACTGCCATTGTTTCAGGTACACCAGCTTGTACCAAGGTGCACCATACGCAACATCTATATCAATTAGACATGTACTGTTGACCATTTTATCACCTACAGCTATCTCATACAGTCATGGCCAAAAATACTTCTTCTTACAGAATATACCACTTCTTACAGAACATTGCTGCAGTTCCAAATGCTTTGTTATCCAAATGTTTATATTACTTTTGTTTGCATTGGATCACCACAAAAACTGAGAAAAATATATAAATCTGATATTATTCCTCATAAACTCCGGAAATGGAGCAGAAATGGAACAAAATTATCGGCCCCCATCAACTTAATATTTGGTAGCACACCCTTCGGAAACAATAACTAAAATTAATCGTTTCCTGTAACCTTTAATGGGTTTTCTACACCTCTCTGCTGGAATTCTGGACCACTCTTCCTTTCAACTGCTCCAGGTCTTTCAGATTTAAAGGGTGCTTTCTTTTAACTGCTGTTTTGAGATCTCTCCACAGGTGTTCTACAGAATTTATATCTGGACTCATTGCTGTCCACTTCAGAACTCCAGCACTTTGACTTAAACCATTTCTAGGTGCTATTTGAAGTATGCTTTGGATCATTAAAGGATCCCAGAAGGATTCTGGCTTCCTTAGGCAAGTTCTTTTTGTTCTCCATGTTCAGTGTGAAAAACAGACACAAAGACTAAGTCACTGTTTCTCCACCTGAACTGGTTGAACGTGTGATGTCTATATTACCAGCACCTGTTACTTACCACAAATAAAAATCAAAGAAATATCACTTGACTGGAATCCAATTTTCTAAGCATTTTGTGGCACAAAGGGTGGCAATAAATCTATCCAGTTCTGTGGTATCAGATTTAACTTTTTCTCAGCTTTTTTGCATTGTTTCAATGCAAACAAACAAAATAAACAAATGAATACTAAAGCATCTGAGAGAAGTGTGTTTTCTGAAAGAAGTGCAGGGGTGCCAATGTGTTTGGCCAGGCTGCATAACTATTAAAATATTGATTTGAGATGAATCACTTTATTTGACATAGCTAATCACAACTTTGAATTTTGTTACAGCTAAAGCTCATTTACGTATAGACACACACACACACACACACACACAGATATAGGGACCCACAAGGTCACCCTTCTGATTAATGGTTTTGACTATTTCACCCAAAAACATTCTGAACACTGGCAGGAGAAGAGAACACTGATTGTACCATTTGTATTGATTTTTCTTAATTTCTGTTATTGACACAAAAAAATGGTACATTGATGATAGTGTCTGACATAGTTCTTTAAATTACTCAATATTTCCTATTAATTCCCCAAAGTTCCTAAAATTTCAATGGAATGTTTACATTTTGGAATAAGTTCCACAAGCTAAAGTTCCAAAGGGATAATACCGATAATTTACTGGATATAGGGTCATGGGTGCCCAAGGCTCACTAATGTGTGTGAGTTGCAAAAGATACTATGATCCCATAGAAGAGCTACTTCAGCACAAATCGACCAATCAGCGTTTTTGGGGCCTATACCAATCACCAAATGTCTTTTGGAAACTGCAGAAACTGAGTAGAGTGTTGTTAGCCTGTTAGCTCTGCTGCATTCTAACACTCACTGTTCTGGGCTGCATCACCCCTTCTGCGATATCCTCTCAGGAGGGGTATCTGGTAAGTTGTGTTAAGTCTTTTTACTCTGCTTTTACACGTTCTACAAATATGTGATTTGGAGTCAGATGCGGTAAAAGTGCTGCACATGGAGCAGCACACTTCATTCAATAGGGTTCTGCAGCTGTGAGTAAGGTCTGTTTTCTAGTGGTTGAATGAGAAAATGCAGGATCCTGTGGCCTCAAAAAGAGCTGTAGCAATTTTTAAAAATATAGATGCTTTGTGCTAAACTAACAAGCCCAATCTATGGATCACAACCTATAAGACTTCAGTAAGAACCTGTTGCTAACATCTCGGTGCAAGACACCAATTGACACCTCTTTGGATTGTGGAGTCCGCAAAAACAGACAGAAAAGAAAAACACAAATTCATACCACCTCTTCTTTTTATTCGACCTTTTCATTCTTTATGAATGAAGAGAGCATGACTTTTATGACATCACTGAACAACTGATCGAAAAAATATATTCATGGCCCAAGTACAGGAAACAGGCTTCATAGCCGGTCCTAATACAATAAAAAATTTAATAAAAAACTAATAAAAACTTGCTATTGCCATCAGGCATTTCTGTCAAAAAGAAGGATCTCTGACCCTCTAAGCCCTGGATCTAAGTAGAACCTTGAAGCAAACGGAAAGCGTTTCTTGTGAGAAAGACTGATGTTCGACCTCCATCAGTGAGAGGTTGAGTCTCTTATTGAGTGTACAATATCGCAATATGTCACCATTATTCTGATAAATGGTGTCATGATTAATGATGCACTGATATTGAAAATGCCAATGCTGATATCTAATATTTCTCATGCATACGCAGTATCAGGCCTGTCAAAATAACTATTTTTGGATGATGTATTGTCCCAGAAATAACTGCAATAAATTATATTATTGTCATTTTAAGATCACTTTCTGCCACTAATGGTTTTATGATGCATCATTTTTAAAGAGCAATGAACTTTTAAGTGTTTGAAACATATTAGCTTTTTGGCAATTTTTTCTGCCTTTTAAAACTTTGCAGCATATGTTTTTAAATGCTGTTTTCTTTTTCAAAAACAAAAAAACACCAATTAGCCTCAAGTATAGGGCTGCAAACGAGTGGCAAATATCCAGTAAATTACCGGTATCTTTCCATTGGAACCTAAGCTTGGGAACTTTGGAAATATTCCAAAATGTGAACTTTTCATGGAAATGTTGGGGAAATTATAGGAATTTATTGGAATTAATAGGAAATATTGGATAATTTAAAGGAACTTATTGGATATTGAATACTTTATTGGACAATTTTGTCAACATCAGACACAAAAGCTAAGGAATACAAATGCATTTACCATGGGAATAAGCAGGAAATTATGGGATTTACCTAGAAATAATGGGAATAAAATGAGAAATTTCAAAGCTAAAGGTGAGTAACTTTTATAAATGTTAAAAAAAATATACTGAAACAATCCTGACTAAAATAATTAGATATAATACCAAAACAGTTACTACTCCTCAATACCAGGCATATGGCACATTACACACTGAATGGCTATTGAGACCACCCCTCCTGCATGCACTGTTCATTCCTCCATCATATGCACAGCATATGCCCAGATGATTTCTAGAAACCTGACACTCATCAGAATTAAAAGCCCACATTTGGACCAAAGGACTACCTAAAGTCAGGTAATATTTTGCCGAGGTTCATATTTGTATTGACTGTAATAGCTTTGAAACATTTAAGCAACTATTAAATCAAGGTGGAATTTTAAAGTTGCTATCTGGTGAATAAGAAAAACTTAATTGCAATTCAGACTAGTTTACCAAGACTAGCAGACTAACAAGAGGTTAACTTACTATGCATAATGTATATCTTTGCTGGGCCCGTCATAACACAGAAAAGTATGACCACACATCTGCCTTGTGATTTATAAAGGCCATGCCAATCTTTCGTTTTAGACCTACTTGTTGTGCAGGAAAAAGAGACTAAAGACAAACATTTGGATTTTCATCTTAAATATTTCAGAATCTAAATCACAAATGTTTAGACTGATCATTCGTTTACATCAAAAATTTATTATATCTCAGGTTACTTCAAAGAGGGCGTTGCCACAAATCTGTCATACCATTTTTCTTTTAATCGAAAATGTATTAGAAAATAGAAAACAGAAATCTTGACAAATTTAATATACTTTTTTTTTTGAGTAAAATAAAGAGAGAAATAAAACCTAAAAGGCTATAAAAGCTTTCTTTAAGCATAAACACGGGTATGTTATCTGTCTCATGTTCTCAACAGTCAATCCATATGGCAGCTTAAAAATATACGTTAGTCATTGAAATAGGTAATCAAAAGTTGGGGTCATCATGATTTTTCTTTTACAGATTTTTAAATGCTCAAAAATATGTTCATATATGGGTAAGTAATTACATACAGTACATAGTTACATAATGTACTTCTTTACTTCTTTTCTGCTTCCCAATTTAAAAACAAAAAATATATAGTGAGATTAATGCATTGTAAATTCATGTCAGGCACCTACATGTGAAAGCAATTTACATGGTGCTAAGAGGTTGGTACACCATTGAGGTACAACAACTTGATGAATCATCTTATCATGTAAGCACAGTGATCATAATTGGAATACAACTTGGACTACAGGCCTTACACATTAAGGCTCATTCACCAACGTGAAATATGAATATGGACAGAGCATTCCATTTCTTTCGTATTTGTGCATGTTCTATGAAAACTTAGGAAATACGAATGGAACAGAGCAGTATCACTGTAAATCGTAGGGGTAGTGTAGCCAATATTTCAAGCGAAAAACAACTACTGCCAAATGGACACAGCAATGAAGAAACTGGCGGACCTTTTTGAAGAGAGGGAGTGGGACCTAGTTAGGACTTCTATATGATCCTACATCACTGGGGCACAGTGTGATGTGATGCCATATTTGTAGTTAAACGTAAAGGACGCACAGAAGCATGTAGGCAGTGACAGTGACGTTGTTTGAAATGGACGTATTCATTTTTCTTTGTAAAGGGAGTGTAAATATGCCTTCATGCTTGATCGTGTAGAATCAGACCAAACACTGATGCCTGGATACATTTTAAATTGCAGTAGAACATCCTTAAAATTATGATTTATTATGAAATATAAATATAATTTTTTATTTTGAAAACAAGTGTTTGGGTACTTGTTTGGATAAACTCCACAAGTATTCACAAGCATTTGACACAATCATAATATGTAATTTTAAAAATATCTAACCAAAATTATTTTTATTTTTCTTTCTAAAATCCCAATTTCCCTGAACTCACCTCCCCTATCTCACAATGCCACCTATGACAGCAGACTGAAGTTTAGTACATGCTTCCTCCAAATTCATGTGAAGATTCCATTCTGTTATACCAGCTAACAGACGCCCTCGTCAACTAGCATCACAGTAAATGATGGCTGATTGTGCTTTCTTGGACACCATGGATGGGATCTAACTCAAGATCTCCCACCAATAGGAGCAACGCTCCAAACGCTCCAAACAGGGGTTCTCAAATACTCCAGGGAATGATTACTATCTGGAAAAAAATCAGTATGGGTCCATTTTTAACAGCGTTTTAGAGCATTTGGAAAACCCTGGTATAAGCATTGGGCCTGTCATAGCTTATCGAGATTTACTGAGTGACAACTGTTGTGGCATCACTCTGATTTACTGAGTGATGAGTGTACTGGCACTGTTTGCATCGCTCATATGTTTCATGCTGGCTCATGTCAAAGTTTATACTGGCTCCGAAACAAGGACCATTAGAAGCACTTCATATATTCAGAGTAAGATGTTTACAAAATGAAATATTGTGATATATATTGTGCGCCCCGTACCTCTGGTCACAGGTTGCTTAAGTGAATGGGTGAAATCACCATCACTAAGCCACTGATTAAAGTGGTCCTGTTCATTGAGGGCACCGCAGCTAAATGAGCATTTACTATGGTTGCCCGCAAGGAGAATAAATAGTATTAGACACCCAGTTTAATGAGACAACTAGGGACAGAGAAACAGTGCTGCCAACCCAGCAAAGGATTAACAGTCACTAGGCTAATACAGGGGACATGGAAAAAGATGCCTATTATGACAGGCGTATGGGGCATAACTGTGAAAGACAACAGCAGATGTCTGTTTTTTGGCTGCTACAGTGAAAACAAGGCCGTCCTGTTGGCACAGTGTTAACAGGTGTGAAAAGATGCTTTTACTGATCAGCAGAAGGTACATGACGCATTCAACAAAACAGTGCAGAAGGGACTGATAAGAAAGAGTAATGCTTAGTGGAAGACTGTACATGGAGAAAGATTTTACATCTTTAAACTAGGGCTGGGCATTTACATTTATGAGGCATCTGTATCGCCTCAACCTGCTTTACTTTAAAACTGTAAAATAATCGAAATGCAAGAAAAATAAGTGGATAAGCTCAATTTTATATTTGTCATTTAATATGTTTTAAATAGTGAACAAAACATTGTGCCTTGGGTGCTCATGACCCTGTTGCTGGTTCACCAGTTGTCCTTCCTTGGACCACTTTGAAAGGTACTGACCATTTCATACCAGGAAATCCCACAAAACCTGATGTTTTGGAAATGCTCTGACCCAGCTGTCCAGCTATTATAATTAAGTCATTGTCAGATCCTTATGCTTGCCTATTTCTCCTGCTTCCACCACACCAACTTCAAGAACTGACTGTTCACTTGCTGCCTAATATATCCCACCCTTTGACAGGTGTCACTGTAGCGAGATAATCAATTTTACGCACTTCATTTCACATCAGTGGATTTAATTTTATGGTTCATCAGTGCACATCCTTTTTTTGTTTGTTTATGTTTCAACATAATCCAGCTAAGAACTTGATAGATTCATAACAAACGTTAGCCACAGCCAGTGCTTCCTGGTCAGAAAACAGGATTTCTCAATTCGCTAATTTAAGCCAAATGTCATGCTTGTCCAACAGCAAAAGAGGTGTATTGCACAATTCTCACATTATACTTTTCCAGACTGCCCAGAATGTCTCAGTTAGCCAAACAGCAAGTCAAATCCAACAGGTAAAGGGTAAACCTTGTGCAGTTCGCATTCTGAGCTTGTGTTATCCAGCTAATGTAAGACATACTGCATTGTAAAACAAGCCTCCACCTTTCGGAGTCTCCCTTTAAAGTCTAGCAGTTTAGCGATCACTCTTCTCTAACATCACCGATTGAGGCTGAGAATGAGAAAATGAGTCGAGTCAAGCATGCTGGTGGCAGGGAACCCACCATAACTGTCCTAAGCAGGGGTCCTCCAGGACCAAAAATGGGAGACACCACTGTAAACAGCTTGAATAGCAGCTTCAACGTGCTCCTTCATCAATGACCCTGGTTGACTCACAGACCGATCACCTGACTTAGGGACACTTACGAGCCACGGCAGAAGAGTTACGGGCATTAAGGACCAGGTGGTGTGAGTGAATAATTAATGAGCAGGGGGAGGAGGAGGAGGATGGGCCATAGGTGAGCTAATAGAGAAGGTTATCTATAATACAGTATTGTGGGCGGCGGGTGGGGGTAAATACGTTATGTTGACCTGGCTGTATGTTCATTTAGAATAGCCAGAGCAGCTTCTTTAAATAAACAGCCAGCCGACAGCTTTACTAACACGTCTCTGGAGAAGTAGTTCAACTAAGGGCCAAAAGGTAGCTAGTGCCAGCTCCCCTCACACGACATGAAGTTAAGTCGTAATTTAGGCTTCCTCGGTTGTTCTTTCCACATTATTTGAAAGCTTTACCCCCTCTACTTGCCTGTAAGACAGCAATATAAATGTCGAATTGATCTAAAATCACAGTAACCGTGTGTAGCAGTTGGTGATATCCCTTCACAAAAAGTGCTGACATCAGCTCATCTAAAGTATAGCTAGTTATTACCCCAACCTAGAAATGAGTATTCAAAGGAGAAGTAAATCTATGCCAAGCCGAAAGAAGTAGCACCAGCTAATTTCTGGGAAATAAAACTAAAGAATATCTAGCTAAATATGAGCGCTGACCTGACCTGCTTCTACTATTTCCAAAAGCAAGTTAGTAGTATCATGTTTGCCCTGACAATACGATTAAAGCCTTTACTTTAAGCTTAAGCTCTCGCTCTCTTTCAGTCTGTACGTGACCTTAGAAACTAATGGTCTAGATAGCTAGCTAGCACTAGGGTTCTGCCCCGGTCACTGTGAAGAACCTCACCGAGACACATTTCTCCTCGATTTCACTCTCCGGACGCACCTTCGTTTGAAAGCTGCTAAACTGGCGAGGGCAACAGATTGTTGGAAATGTGCGGGGTAATTGGATGAAGTGCTCCATAAGCTGCTCTACCTGGACGAGCTCTACAACACAGGTCTACACGGCAACGAAAAGGTGGTGTTCATAGGAAATACGTCTACACATAAACTGTCTTTTGACCGGTTTTATATGGCGATAGATTCAAAATACACAGAAATCCGTTTTAACCCGGCGCTGCACATCCGCACAGCACGGCGCCGGTTTTGAAGGCACTGCACACTTACGAGAAGGAAAGATAGATGAAAGGAAAAGACAAAATAATGCAAAGATAAGAAGCTAAACGACCCAAACAGCGAGGTAAATGATGTCAGCCTGTGGACGGGACAACGTCCAAATCCAGTGATCCAAACTGGCTCGTATCGCCACTCAACTTTCCCTTTCCACAGATTCGCTTTAGTCCAAAAAGAATAACACACAAAACAGCGGAAAGTCTTACCGTTTTAGTCCCAAAGCCATGGAAATACTCCTCAAATACACACGGTGTGAAAGTGCCTGAGAAGAGAGCGCATGCCAGAGAGAGAGAGAGAGAGGGAGAGCGCGCGCGCGAGAGAGAGAGAGAGAGAGAGAGAGAGAGAGAACGAACGCCTGTATCGCTCGCTCAGGAGCTCGAGCGCCCCCTGTCTGCAAACAGTCCAACGGTCCAACGGTCGAAGCGTCACACACGAAACCATAAAAAAACGTTAGAGGAAAAGACGTGCAGCCGGTGGGCAAATCCAGGGGGCCGGGGCAGTTAATGGTGCCCCTTGAGTCCACTTCGTATGGACAGCGATGTTCAAAGTGAGTGACCCTTAAATCGCCCCGCATGCGCCTGACACGGGAGTAATCCCATTACACTGTGTAGACAGTAGACGCACACATTCTCTCTCTCTCTCTCTCTCGCTCTCTCTCTCTCTCTCTCTCTCACACACACACACACACACACGTACCCACACGCCGTGCTGTAGAGGCAGAGTTACTGCTGCTGACGGGATCCAAACGCTGTGGTTGGCTGACCATCAGCTAGTCACTAAAATGTAGTAAAGCAGGCAATCGTGTAGTTTAGTCCTTTATAGTGCATCATAGTAGTAGTAGGTTGTAGTGTAGTAGTGTATATATCATATAGGTAATAGTGCAGAATAACAGGTTATGATGCAGTATAGTAGATTATAGCGTAGTACTGTAGTTTATAATATAGTACAGTAGGCATTAGTGTAGTATAGATTATAGTGCAGTATAATAGGCTAATGTAATAGAATGATAAGGTATAGTATAGTAGGTTGCAGTGTAGTACAGTAGACTATAATATATAATACACTACACTATATAAAACACATACACATATTATATAGTAAGCAAATGGTCGCATGACCACACAGGTTGTGCTGCAACGGGTTTTTTCTGTAATGTAGTTAGAGTTTTGGGACGGGCTGTGCACCAATGTAAATGAAGCTCCTGAGGTAGACGTAGTTTGTATTAAGGAAAGCAATGCTATCAGTCCATCTGTTGCCTGAGTGGGATTACATTAAACCCGGTTGAGCTCAAGCATTCAGAAAAAAGCACCCAGTAGGTGGCCATCAAATAAGCACAGGTCTAAGCAGGAGAAAGGGGCTTAATCGTGAGAGTAGACTAGAAATAAGTAGGAACAAGGTTACAAGCAAATCCTGTGCACAACAAATTAGAAAAATAATAATAATAAAACAAAATAAAATAGATTTCGAAATACATGTATAACCCTAAATCATATATGTGTTTGTGTGTGTGTATGTAAATACTGTATTCTATGTCATATGTATTATACTGACAATTCTGTTATCGTCAGTGGTGTTGTGGTGGAATATACAGGCTTCTATATGTTCCTATGTTCACACACACACGCACACACACACACACACATACTGACAATTAAACTAAATCTCATTAAAAACCCTACAGAGTGAGGCACAGGTTTACATTAGCACACATTCTTTGTAATTCACCTGTGGGGTCTAACAACACTCAAGAGAATTGTGCTTCATGGACTCACATTTTCCCCTGCACTGAAAATATTTAATGGGGCATTAGTCAAGACTCAAGAAACTCAACCTCTAGCGGTTAAGACGTGGTGAACACCACAACATTGGAATGACTCTTCCCTTTAGCAAGACTTTAAATATGTCTTTCAGACAGTATTATTGTCCAATCATGCTTTTTGGTAGTATAGCAGTGCCATGAAGGTGCACCCAAAGCTTTACTGCCCTTCATAAAGTCATAGAAGAATTTTTTTGTCATTCAGTTCAGTGCTTTATATAGATTTACAGGATTTACAGATATTTGCGAGATGGATGTCGCTAATTTTGCCTCCAACTTTATCCCCTTCCTGTGTAATAATTCTCTTCCAATGTTAACTTATGTTCAAGTTTTTGGAGAGAAGTGTTGATGGAGCATTGAGGTGATAGGGTGGTGTAATGGAGCGTTGAGGATATGGGGTGGAGTAATGGGGTGTTGAGGAGATGGGGTGGAGTAATGGAGCACTGAGGAGATGGGGTGTAGTAGTGGGATGTTGAAGAAATGGGGTGTAGTAATGGAGTGTTGAGGAGATGGGGTGGAGTAATAGGATTTTGAGGAAATGGGGTGGAGTAATGGGATGTTGAGGAGATGGGGTGGAGTAATGGGGTCTTAAGGAGATGGGGTGTAGTAATAAAGTTTTAAGGAGATGGGTGGAGTAATGGGGTGTTGAGGAGATGGGGTGGAAGAATGGGGCATGGAGGAGATGGGGTGTAGTAATGGAGTGTTGAGGAGATGGGGTGGAGTAATGGAGCACTGAGGAGATGGGGTGTAGTAGTGGGATGTTATAGAAATGGGGTGGAGTAATGGGGTGTTGAGGGGATGGGGTGGAGTAATGGGGTCTTGAGAAGATGGGGTGTAGTAATGGAGTGTTGAGGAGATGGGGTGGAGTAATGGGGTGTTGAGGAGATGGGGTGGAGTAATGGGGCATGGAGGAGATGGGTGTAGTAATGGAGTGTTGAGGGGATGGGGTGTAGTAATAAAGTGTTGAGGAGATGGGGTGTTAACTCATGTTAAAGTTTTTGGAGAGAAGTGTTGATGGAGCATTGAGGTGATAGGGTGGTGTAATGGGGCGTTGAGGATATGGGGTGGAGTAATAGGGTGTTGAGGAGATGGGGTGGAGTAATGGAGCACTGAGGAGATGGGGTGTAGTAATGGAGTGTTGAGGAGATGGGGTGTAGTAATAAAGTGTTGAGGAGATGGGGTGGAGTAATGGGGTCTTGAGGAGATGGGGAGGAGTAAAGCAGTGTTGAGGAGATGGGGTGGAGTAATGGAGTGATTAGGAGTTGAGGGTGGAGAAATGGAGTGTTGAGGAGATGGGGTGGAGTAGTAGAGTGTTGAGGAGATGAGGAGGAGTAATGGAGTGTTGAGGAGATGGGGAGGAGTAATGGAGTGTTGAGGAGATGGGGTGGAGTAATAGAGTGTTGAGGAGATGGGGAGGAGTAATGGAGTGTTGAGGAGATGGGGTGGAGTAATGGAGTGTTGAGGAGATGGGGTGGAGTAATGGAGTGTTGAGGAGATGGGGAGGAGTAAAGGTCTGGGCTGTGGCACTGTATTACAAACAGGTTTTCTCAGGAATTTAATAGACATTAATAGGCTGATGTCCAACATACATGTATAATAATTTTAAATTATGTTTTAAGTTTTAAATAATTGAGAAAGAGGAAAGAAAATCAACTAATGCTGCTTTAATGTATCCTACATCCACACAATATTGCAGTTTACCTCAAATGTGTACATAATTTTCCACCTGAATGAAATATATTACTGTGCTTTTTGGCATCAAACAGTGGTGGTGTTTTTCAACTACATGCAGAAAAGAATGTGATTCACACGGCAAAGTATGGTGGCAGATCTGTTGTTTTTCTTTAAAAAAAAATGAAATGAAGTGTAAAATGTAGGTGCATAGTCTCTCATTGTAGTAAAAACACAAATATATACAAAATAAGAAATACAGAATATATACACTTTAACTTAGATTAGGTTTAAACATGGTTTAATGTGCAGGTTTAATATATCATCTGGAAAATGTTTACATTTAGACATTGGATAAGATGTGATTTCAAGTGTAGTGTAAGTGGAGTCTTTGGTGGGTGCAATGTGACTGAGCAGCGGTCACACTTCTACTTAAGTAAGTTAGTAAGCATGGGGTGGAGGTGTGATGAGATAACTTGAGACTGGTGAGATCGCTTTGTGACAGACTGGACTGAGTATAGTAGTTGTATAGTCTAATTGCTTGGGAGTAAAAGCTTTCTCGGAACCAGCTAGTTCTGGTCTTCATGCTTCTGTACCTCCTTGATAATCTTCCTGGACTTTCTCAGGCAGTAGCTGGTGTATAAATTCAGAAGGTTTGGAAGCTGATCCCCAATGATGTGCTGGGCTGTGCGCACCACCAGCAGAGCTTCTCCAAGGTGCAAGTGTAGAATATTCTCCGGATGCAGGGATTCGTACAGAACATCCTCAGCTGTCTAAGGGTAGAAGAGGCGCTGATGTGCCTTCTTCGCCACTCGTGTGGCGTATTCTGACCTTGTAAGTTCCTCTGTGATGTGAACATCAAGGAACTTAAAACTGATGACCCTCTCTACAGTAGCCCCATTGATAGAGATGATGGGAATGATGGTGTTTAATGCTGAACTGCAGTCCACAAACAGCGTTCTCACATACGCGACCCTGCACCTGCGCTTAAAACAGCATTATGCAAGAATTGGCATTTCTTGCTCATGGGCACCCCTCGAGTCGGTAAGTGGATTTTGCACTTTCGGCCACTCAAAAGGACAGGACCGGTATCTAAACTGTAAGAAGCAGGTGGGCTGATGTGGTAGAGTAATATTACAGGATTTTACATAAATACGACACTGGTTACGCAGCGTCATGCAGTTGTTGTTAGTGTTGTCCCATCCACTTTGCTGTTGACAGAAAGGCACAAACACACAATTTCCAGCACACCTGCAAATGTATCATTTAAATGTATCATTTAGCATCTAAATTCCTGGAGCATTTGACCATCATTTTAGTGGTTTCTATTTTTTTTTATTTTACATAAAGCTTAAACTGCACAAAAAACATAGATAAGATAGAACAGATAAACACAAATGAAACACAGAATGAAAAGCAAAGCTTGCCTTCTCCACGCTGTTTGTCTTCTCTGGACACACATGTATCGATGTCAATCTCATAATGTATTAGAGACTTCCTGGGTAGCATGCACATATATTTTCTCTGTTCGAAGCCGCCTTGGCAGTTATTTGGAGCAGCCACTCGAGTGTCTTTCCTGGACTGTGACAGCCAGCAAGATTTATTTATCTTAATTTATTCCAAGTTCAACTACATTCTATATTTAGGTTAAATGTGCTTAATAAGGAAGAAACAAAAATCCATTGTGTAATTGACATAGATATCTACCTACCAGATTGCCTACCTTACTTACCTTACTACCTATCTGATGGGAACCCATCCCCACTGATGTATATCCTCAACAATGTACAGTGGGGCAAAAAAGTATTTAGTCAGCCACTGATTGTGTGAAAAGTTCTCCTACTTGGAAAGATGAGAGAGGTCTGTAATTTTCATCATAGGTACACTTCAACTATAAGAGACAAAATGAGAAAATATCCAGGAAATCACATTGTATGATTTTTAAAGAATTTATTTGTAAATTATGGTGGAAAATAAGTATTTCGTCAAAAACAAAAATGTAACTCCATACTTTGTAACATAACCTTTGTTGGCAATGACAGAGGTCAAACATTTCCTGTAAGTCTTCACCAGGTTTGCACACATGCAGTAATGTCTTGGGGCTGTTGCTGGGCAACATGGACTTTCAACTCCCTCCACACATTTTCTATAAGGTTGAGGTCGGGAGACTGGCTAGGCCACTCCAGGACCTTGAAATGCTTTTTACAGAGCCACTTCTTCGTTGCCCGAGTGGTGTGTTTGGGATCATTGTCATGCTGGAAGACCCAGCCACGTTCCATCTTCAATGCTCTCACTGAAGGAGGTTTTGGCTTAAAATCTCAAAATACATATTAATTAATTCTTATTTAATTAATTCTTCCCTTAACACGGTCGTCCTGTCCCCTTTGCAGAAAAAACAGCCCCAAAGCACAGTAGGTATGGTGTTTTTTGGATGCAACTCAGCATTCTAGATCCCTTAAAATGGAAAACTGTGTTTATCTTGGCATAACTGAGTAATGAAAATTCACTACAAGGAAGTGACATGACATGGACCTCAAACACTCTGTATGAGTAAAAACAGGGTTGTAATAAGGGTCAATTTCAAAACCCCAAAGCTGTTATGTAACAGTCCTGATCAAATTTTACATTTAACCAAAGCCACTAGTAAAAGCTTTTTGACCACTAAAGCAGTGACACTGTAAATCCCAACGGCA
Source organism: Salminus brasiliensis (assembly GCF_030463535.1). NCBI lineage: Eukaryota > Metazoa > Chordata > Actinopteri > Characiformes > Bryconidae > Salminus > Salminus brasiliensis. Next base: position 26,142,678 of record NC_132899.1, on the reverse strand, counting down.
TCTTTTTTGATATTATGTAGTCATTTTTCTAAGACAATCTTTGCCACAACTGTGCATCAGTTACACTTCAGAGCAGTACATCACCACCTGGCTTGAACATTTTTCAGCTAGCTAACTGAACACCACAGGACAGGATACCAGCTCAATCTGGTAAGAATCAGGAATAATTACAAAAAAATCCATTTTTGAGCAGTTACCAAAAAATGACTTCTGAACATTTCTGAAAATTTTCTGTCTAAGAGAGCTACAGGCTTTGTTGAGGTGGCCCCATACCAGTTTTTTTTTACCAGTAATGTTTTGTATTGTTTAAAAACAATGTTTTGTCTTTAAAATCTACTAAGCGGCATCATTTTTTTTCATTTGCTTTATTACTCTACTCCACAAATTCTTCAGAAAAACCTGTGTAGCAGACATTAATTTTACAACGCCATAATGTACTGCATTATTTAAAGAGCATCATGCAAGAATTGGTATGTTTTGCTCCTGAGCTCCCCCCACAGTTGCAGAGTATAATTCACTGTTACATCATACATTATACATCATATAATTTACTGCCACAAAAGCAAAATGTGCTTTGATCTCCCTCTCATGAACACCATATGGACTGAAGCGGTAAATTAATATTGCAAGATTTTTTACAAATACATACATACATATGTATATATAATACTTTAAGGTATTATTGACACATACCTTTGCTTTGAGAATGAGCATTTTTTTATTTTATCTTTATTTTTTAGCATTTTATTATTTAATCAAGTTTGGTAAATTCACATTAAACCACTTTTATAGACTGTGTTTACATTTGAAATATGGGATTGCTCTGAAGTTTTGAAAAATAGAAGGTGTATCACTTTATATTTAGATTTTTTTTAGCTCCACATTTTTTAATTAGATAAGAGTTTGATACAGTACCATCATTCTCCTTACAGTACTGTTTCTCTGAAATGGTCAGATGTTCTATAGCTTGAAAGTGTCTTATCGAGGAGTAAACATCTTTGTCTCCATTTTCAGGAATGCAATGTGAAATAACAGCTTCAAACTTATTTACCTGCTGATTGAAGTAATGTGAAATTTAATTGGTTTGAACATTTCCCTATTAGTGAGGTCTCCTTGCATGTGTTCAGTATGAGTTTCAGTTTATATTTACAGCAGTCCTGGCATTTCTTGAAGCAGTTTGCGGCAAACTTAGTAAATATGCCACAATACATTGTTTTTCAGACGTATACAAGCTTCCCCAGATTCTCAAGACAGTACATTTTTCAGCTTTTGTTCAGAGATAATGTTCTTAATGTGTTCCTCAAAAAACAAGGCATTATCACAAACTGTTGAGCTCATCATCATTTTCCATGTTTATCTGCATGTGTGATGGATGAAACGTACTGCCAATTTTTAGCCATGCAAATGTCACATCATTTGTCCTTTGTCTTCTGAATGCAGTTAAAGAAGCATTATAACATAATTCCTATATTTTATTACCCCCCCCCCCGCACACCTGACACACAAAAATATGTATATGAATATGACATTCCATAGTGCACCATAGTAGACACCGTTCTCTCTGTTACAGTACCATCTGTGATTTTCAAGCTAGTATTTTAAGGTAAAATTGCTACACAGTGTTGGAATATTTATTTTTATTTGTTTCATTTTCTCTGCATTTCTGGAGATGCTCACCTTCTTCTATTACATCAGTTTCTTAAATCACACTCAGAATTGTTACAATCACCCAGATAGAAGAAATTCTCATGTTTTGAGAAGAGGAGACTGATAAATGTCTGAGTAGACAAAACATGTGCTTGCTGCACTGGGGGCATTCTCAAAGAGTTGTTATCCTTAAATATCCTTACTCATTGGCTCCCTTTACGCCTGTGCTAAAGATGGTTGCTGTCTCTGCATTTGCAAATTTACATGCCGTTGTCCTTCGTGAGTATCTTCCTCACAGACACGGATAACATTCTCAGCAATGTACTGCATGGGGAGGTGTTTCGTTTGTGCTGGAGGGGCTTTGGTTGTCAAACGCATCTTTGAGACACGGATATGTTTACACTGCTATAATGTGTGGCTCAAATGTGGCTCAGACCACCTGAGGTGGTTTGAGCGATCAGATTTGTATCTGTTTTAAATGCAGCTTGAGAGCGCCTGCACTTGTAAATGGGGTCATTTTGAATGTATGTACTGGACTTCAACACGGTTGATTGCCTGCATTGGAATGTTATCTGAATTATACATTCAAAGAGCAGTCATTTATTAAACGGCTCTGTCAGAATTCATGTCTAGTTGCTTTTTCCAGGAGCCTGTTTGAATAAAATGGGGTCATTTGAGAAGCCCCAGAAAAGTACAGTGTTTTAAAATAACCTTTTTAAGGCATTTTTAGGAACCTCCCTAAGGTTATCAAGGACTTGCTCAAATGAAAAAGGTCATTCCAGGGGCCTAGTGCTGATGGAAGCTAATGGAATCTAATGAGGTAGGCCAAGGCTTCTGCAGTAGCTTACAGACTGCCAAGGACTTCTTTCTGGGAGTTCTTTGAGTTGGACAGGCACTATACTTTGTGTGTGTGTGTGTGTGTGTGTGTGTGTGTGTGTGTGTGTAGAAAACAGCATAATCTCCACCTGTGCAGGGTGGTATGATGCTAACAGGCATTTTCTTTGTAAAGTTTATGAGAAGCTTGATATGACATCTGATTACAGACTATATCACACACCCAGACTTTTGAAACCCATTTACAAATCTCTGCCAAATAAATTAAAGTCTACCACAATACAGCCCCACTTATTCATACTACAGTTCTCAGGTGTGTTTCAGCTCTAAGTGCTTTTTGAATGAGGCACAGTGCTAAACAGCCAATCAGAACAGAGATCATTGAGATTACAATATATGTCCAAATGTTGTGGACATATATTGATAAAATGATGTGGACATCTGTTCTAATGAATGCATTCATTTAGGTTGCACTGCTGACACAGATATGCAAATACACATCTGTCTTGACACAGCTTGTCTAGACCCCGTAGAGAAGTATTACTAAAAGAATAGGACTCTTTGGAGCACCTCCTTGGGGATAAGGCTGGGGACACATTTCTATTAAGTCAAACAAAGTAGAGTCAATGCCTGTGAGTATGTACTGCACATTTACTCTTATTAAAAATTAAGGTGTTTCATAGGGTTCCATTGAAGAACTGTCTTTGGTTCCATAAAAAATCATGTTTGTCAAGGTTCTTTAAACCTTTATATCTTGACGTCATGCATTTGTCTGTTTTATGCAGACCTCATGTGCTACTTAAAGATAACACAATGCATTTATTCAATATCAACATATTTTCATTTTCACACTCACTTTCATTCACACTAAGCTCATTTTTTAAAGTGTACCTTGCTGCTTATATTTCTCCAAATGTGGCACAAAACAGCCCTGTTAAAAATAATAGCTGTATCTTTTTTTTGGCAAACATAGGGTGCAAAAGTGAGATTTTGTTTTTGTTGAACAAGGTACTTAAAAAATGAAAGAACTAAAAAATTGCTTCATAGTTTCTGTCTCAGGAAGTCTGGCAATCAATTTGAACTAAAACTGGATATCAACACATAATGACAAAACCATCAAAGAATCAATGTACCGGAAAAGTTCCCTGTGAAAAAGTTCATTTTATTTAATATTTTAGTTACTGGAGGCCTAATGCAGCCTTACCGTACCCACATTTTATGATTACTTTATGTCTACATGCAGAAAAACTAAATAAGGCTAGTAAATACAAAGGCCTTAACTGACAATATGGCAGACTGTATTTGGCTCATGTCATTATTAATTTTCAAAGCATAGTCGGCATGCACTCTTTTTCAGACAGCATTTGCAGGGCTGCCCCTAATAACTATTTACCATTATTACCAACACCCCATTCACTACTAACATCCCTGCCAATAGGAAGCCAAAAAGATCCTAACAGGCAGCTGGCACCGAAGGCAATTGAATGTAGACTCTGCTGCTGTATATTCAAATGACACAGTCCTAAATGACTTCCCTAAATCTAGCATTCAGAGAGAATATGTGTCAACAAACAATGAATAAATTATTTGGAGAAAAATATTTGTAATAAGGTACACTTGTTGGTGTATCCCTTACCTCACTGTCAGTTCTCCCCTGTGATCTTTCGAAGACCAAACTGAGGCCTTGTTAGTGTGAAGTCTTTCATTAGCATTTCTATTACAGGTTCCACACTTGCTGCATTTGCTTTGTGAGTTTTTAAATCTTTGTTAAGTATTGAGATGGAAAGAACAGGAGATATTAAACTAAAAGTGCCTTAAATTAAACCTTTTTTGTCTTAAAAGGATACATTGGTGTTAATCTTTCAGAGCACACCATATTATATTAAAAGACATATTTCTCATTTAAAGATAAAGGGCAATGTTGCTTTTTTGAAACAACAGTAAAATTACAGAATCACAATGACAAGTAAAACATTTTCAATTCTGTAAGCGCATGAAACATAAAAAATAAAGGCTTCAAATAGCTCATCTTACCACTCATATTTAAGATATTTCACAGGGTTTGGTTGAGTATGGCAGCGTTGGCAATGGCTGTCCATGGTGCTGAAATTGCCATATCTGGCATCATGTGCTAAAAAGTAAAGTGAAGGATTTGATATACACAGAAAAACTGTCTGAGTCAGGATATGTGTGTATCTCACCATACAGGGCTTCCACTGGAACAGCATTTAGCATCTTACGAGCGAGGGATCTATTTTTTTCTGGATGCTGTGCAGCTGTGAATGTGTGGGAGCACAGCTGACTCAGCTGGAGCTTTTCTGTACACTAAGCACTAATGCGTCATGTTTTCTACACATCTGCTGTGTCAGGGATTCTTGAACACGTTATGTGACAAGTCTGGATAATTTGACACACACACGTGTGACATCATTTTAAAAAATCAAGTCAAGAGGCTTTATTGTCATTTCAACTATGTACAGAGTACACAGTGAAACGAAACAACATTCCTTCAGGACCATGGTGCAACAGACAACACAGTGCAGACAGAAACACAAAAGCAACATAGAACAAGTACACACAGACATTAAAACACTGTGCAGACATTGCAGTACTATACACAGAGTGCAGATGAGAAAGTGTAGCAGGCAGGATACAATAAATTAATAAATCAGACAGACTAAGCTTTAATTGAGACTGTAGTGCAAATAGAATGTACATACTGTGTTATTGTGGAAAAACTGTGTGCAAAGGTCCAGTAAGGTAGTATTTAGTGTAGGGTTACAACTAACGATTATTTTAATAATTATTTTGTTGATTAATTTGTTGATTATTTTTTCAATTAATTGATGAATTGGATTTAAAAAATTTCTTTGTTTAAAAATAGAACATTGAATAACAGAGCAAATAAGTGCGTACAATAATTCAATAATAATAGAGTAATTTATTAAATAAAATGAAATCAAATTTATTCATACATTTAAAAAATAAATAAATAATAAAGAAAAATAAGTGCATTGCTGAGGCAAACACTGTACTGTATTGGAGTGAGGAGTGAGACAGGATGAATTGCCTTCAGTTTGTGTGTAGTGTCTTTACTCATACCTAAAACATGAAGCTTAATCATTAATTAAAATACCACCATTGTGTACAAGTTACATGTTTTTATAAAGCACATGTACACACTGCTTAAGCGAATTAAACTGATAATAATAGTAACACACACACATTTACTCCATCACTGTCATTGTCCAGTAAACAGCATGTGCCATGCTGTGCCGGTTTGCATAGTGTGAGCGTTACATTTCCTCATTTCAAAACGGAACAAACTCAGGATATTGTAGTGACTGTGCTCCCTCACTATGTATGGAGGAGTCCATCCATTCAGTCTGTGGAGTTGAGAAATCGGATTGCTTGTGGGGAAAAAGCTGTGGCAGAATCTTGTCATGTTGGACTGGATGCTGCGATACGGTTTGTGAGAAGGGTGGGTGGGGGCACCCACAATGCTGGATGCTTTGCAGATGGTGTAAATGTCCATGATGGATGGGAGAGAGACTCAGATGACCCTCTTGGCTGTCCTCAGTATTCGCTGGAGGGTCTTGCAGTCAGAGATGATGCAGTTCCCAAACCAGGCAGTGCTGCAGCTGCTTAGAATGCTCTCTCTGGTGCCTCTGTAGAAGATAGTGAGGATGGGTGGAGGGAGACGGGCCTTCCTTAGCTTCTGAAGCACGTAGACCCTGGTGTTCCTCTACAGAGGACCTGTGGATGTTGAACGGAGAGTGGTTGTGTCGTACTCCCCTGAAGTCAAAAAACATCTCCTTGATCTTGTCTACATTCAGGTGAAGGTTCTTAATTTTACGCCAGTCTGTCAGCCGCTGCACCTCCTCTCTGTATGCACTGATGTGTCATCTGCGAACTTTATGATGTGGTGTTGTGTTTTGCCGGTCAGCAGGGTGAACAGCAGAGGACTCAGAACACTGCCCTGGGGGGCCGCAGTATTCAGTGTGATGGTACTGGAGATGCTGTTCCCAACCCAGACTGACTGGGGCCTTCTAGTCAGGAAAATCCAGGACCCAGTTGCAGAGAGCGGTGTTGAGGCCCAGCAGGCTTAGCTTTCTGATGAGGTTCAGTGGGACGAGGGTGTTGAATGAGCTGAAGTCTATGAACAGCATTCTGGCGTAAGTGTTCTTCTTCAGGTGGGAGAGAGAGAGATGAAGGGTAGTGTTAATGACATTGTCCGTGGAGTGGTTGGGATGATATGCAAATTGTAGGAGGTCCAGTGAAGGGGGCAGTTGAATTTTGATGTTCCTCATAACCGAGCCTCTCGAAGCACTTCATGATGATGGGAGTGAGTGCAACAGGACAGAAGTCATTGAAACAGAACAATGTGGATTTCTTTGGCACCAGGATGATGGTGGTCTTGAGGCACGTTGGAACAGTGGAGCTGCTCAGGGAGATGTTGAAGATGTTCGTCAGAACATCCGTCAGCTGTTCTGCACATCTCTTGATTGGTATTGATTGTTTTTGGACTATATTTTTGGATAAAACTGTTCTTATGAAAATCTCTTTCACGTCAACCACAAGCATCTGACTATTTTTTGTAAGTTGTGAGTAGGGGCCTCCATGGATTGTGTCAATGAGCTTTTGGCGTCCATTACCCTGTTGCCGATTCAATGGTTGTTATTTTTGATAGGTATTGACCATTGCATACCAGGAACACCCCACAAGACCTACCTGATGTTTTGAAGATTTTCTGACCCAGTTGTCTAGCCATGACAGTTTGGCCTGTATTTATATTAGTTAGTGTTAGTTAATTAGTGTTTCAGATTCTTATGCTTGCCCACCTTTTCTGCTTTCACGACTTTAAAACTCCCAAACCTTAACAGATGCCACTGTAGATAATCTTTTCAGTCTGGACTGCTTTTTTTTAATTAGGCATAACACTGGCAGCCAATCAGAACACAGAGCATTTACACATTCGTTTCTTTAAATGATAAAGAGAGGTTAGAGAAGAGTCCTGTGAAAATTATTTCTCTTTTGGTATATATAACCCCCTATAAACCTCACAAGTGAAACTATGACAAAACAAAACAAAAAAAAAAAATCCAGTTTTACCAGTTCACCAAAACAAGCCAAAGCACATGTTTCATTCAGATTTTTTTATGCAAACTCAAACCTCTTAAAAACTTGAACCTCTGTCTACAGCACATTTTACAGTTTTGTAATAACATCATGTATTTCAAAACTAAGAGATAATAAACAGACACATATTAGGCAAAAGAGTGAGGCAAAACATCATAAAATCCTAAGACCCCCAGTGAGTAAGCTAAAAGTGGCAGTAGCAAGGAAAAACTCCCTTTAGAGCTAAAGGAAGAAACCTTGAGAGGAACCAAGACTCACAAGGGGGATCCATCCTCCTCTGTTAAGACATATTTATGAATGATTGATAAAAGTCACCAAACCACATCATAATAAGACAGATATACATTAAGAATAGACCAATATGCAACAGACAACATCAGAATTCCAGTCTATCTAAGTAAACACCTTGTATGTTCTAACCAGCTCCACGTCCACTCCATCGCTTGCCGACTGGATAAAAGGGTAGTTTGCACATCCTGAAGTCAACCACCATCTTAGATTCACAGAATCTAAGCTCACAGTGACATTCAGACTTTATGAAAGTCAAATGTATTTAGTAGTTAATCTGATCTTTCACATTTTAATTGGTTATCCAACATTTCAAACACAGAAGAACAAAACTGACACAATGAGAATCGATAAAACTGACAGTTCTCTGCAGTTCACATTCTTTACACTAACTCTGGGATGGTATTACTTCTAAAAGATAAGAACAAGCAAAGAGAGGTCATCATGACCTCCAATTATACTCTGTAATATATGTATTGGACATCATGTCATATCCAATTCTCATAAAACCACTAACTCAGTGCCATGAATTGTTCAGTCAAAATCATTCATGTCATGTGTACATAAGAGATGAATTGGAAAATTATGCAATTTTACTGATATTAGAATTAAATAAGCAATAACACTCTACACTGCCTTCAAATGAAACATGTCTAATGCCTAAAAATACAGAATCTAAATACAAGTCAGTTATTCTCCTCTGTCAGACTGTAGATGTCACGGGATTTATGGTCTTTTTCCTTTATATGTGGTGCCTGCAACCAATCAGAGCTGGTCCATTTAACTGGAATATATAACTGTAATCCACATGCAATTGCAGGGCTTAGGGATAGGTTCATCAGGGCCAGAGATTAGTAGGAACACCTAAATGCACATGACTGCCAATTCTCTATTTAGGATTTCTAGCTTTCCAGAGTATAACTAAAATCATTTTTCAACTTTTAATCTATATATTTCACACCAATAGCACACATCCAATTACCACAGAAAATATTTGTAATGCATTTGTCTGTACATTTATAAAGCAAAACAAAACATAAAACTGATGGTCAGATTCAATAATACGTGTTATTCCATAGGATAACAAAGACACTTAGCCTACTCTGTGACAATCTCAAAATCTTGACCTCCATTATAGCAAACAACAAAAACTTAAACATTAAACATATTAAGCCAGACCATGGCTGGTAAAACTGGCTTTATTAATAACTGACAGGGAGTTGATAATGTTAGAAGGGCCTTGAACTTACAATTAACAGCAGCCAAGAGAGACACCCCATCAATGCTCCTCAGCCTAAATGCTGAGAAAGCATTTGACAGGGTCGACTGGGGCTTCCTAGGACAGGACCATTGCTACATAGGCTTTAATGATACGTCTGTGAAATGGATTAAAATATTTTATAAGCTCTAGAGTAAGACTAAATGGATATTGCTCCAATGTTTCCCTCAATATTTGCACTCAGTGTTAAATCACTGGCTAAATTCATAAGAAATTAAATAAATAAATTCATAAATTCATATGACCCCTTCAGGTCATGATGATAGCTGGGGAATGGCCTTCTCAACAAGACAACTTTGTGTCTTTTAGAAAATTGAGACATGGATTTAGATGTCATGAAGTTGTTATTAGACCTAAACCACAATTGTTCTCTTTAAACTATGATAGATTGATTAAAGAAATAACAAAAAACATCTATGTAGATGGGATACATTACATTATCATTTTTCTGCAGCATGGTAGGTGAAAATGAAAATTGCTTTTTTTATTTTAATCCCTACCTATTTTAGTACCACAAGCTACATGTGAACTGGATGCACTATTACCCTCTATTCCTTTTCATAATCAACAGTTTTGGGAAAAAATGAATAATGTATAGATTAAATACACGTTGAATGAATGGACCTCAGTCCAAAATCAATTAAAGGGAGCTGTAGGTTTGTTGCAGTTAATGCCCACTGTACGAAATATGGAGATCCTTCCTTCCATGTGGGATAATGCATATAAACATGGACTGACAATGGGCTGAATACAATCACCAATTGTTTGATGGGAATATATTGAAATCTTTCTCACAACTCCAGAACACGTTTGCCCTCCACTTAAGTGACATATTTAGATATTTGCAAATTAGACATTACATTACAAAAACACAGATTGAAATATTATAAAATAAGAAATAACACAATATAGAAACCCCCTTAATACATTTGTCTGAACATCCTGCATCAACAAAAAAGGAAATATCTAATGGCTACAGAAACTAATGACTAACTACCAATACAACACTTTACATATCAAAGGACAGTGGGAACTGGAACTGAATACAGTAGTGGATGATGAAGTCTAGGCAAATGTATGTTCCAGATCTCACAGGGGGGTTGGGAGCCATGGACAGAGTTTAATTGGAAGGTTAAAATGAAGTACTCCAGAACACCTTTGTTTGCTTGGTTGATAAATGATGGAGAGACTGTGGTATGGCTGGTGACTATATTCAAATCTTTTGTTTTTTCTCAAAAATGCTTAAGGTTATACATTATATACATGTTATGCATGTTTTCTTGATTGTCGTAAAAAAAAATATATATTATTATTAAGCCTACCTGGAATCAGAAATACTTTATTGATCCAAGGAGGGAAATTACAGTTGTTACAGCTGCAAAGATTTGTGTAAGAATAAACACACTGATGATATTACGTCAACCTTCACCTTTTCTTACAGCTATTTTCTGTGATACAGCCTGTTAATTGAACACTCAGTCATTATATATGTAGACAAGTAGTCAAGCCACCTTTTGTTGTATCCTCTGTTATTCTTTTGGATTGCCTCACCTTTTGATGAAATATAAATAGTCACTGGTATAGTGACACATGGTGTTTGAGCTAAGAAGATCAGTATCTAAAGCACTGGAGAAAATCTTTGGGCTCAGTCTTGGAGAGCACAAGTAAAGTCTATCAGATGCCTCCTGGGAAGCAGCGCAGTAGTGCAGTATGTCATCATGGTACTAATTGTGCTTAGTGGTGGTGTGAAGACCCTGCAGGGAGCAGTGTGATAGTTGACTGCACACACAGAAGATATGTTTGAAAATGTCAAGGCCATTACTAAATGTGCTCTCTTCAATGTTGCAGCATTCAATTCATCTCTTTAAATGGCCCAAAATCAAGAGCAGATGATGTGGGGTGAAAGGATGTAATGCCACAACCATACATTCATTTAAATATTTCCACCTTGTCAGCATTGGACAGTTTAGCCAACCCACGAGTGGTTTTACTGCAGCCTGGACCTGGAGGCCTACAAATCATTGTTTCTCACTGTAAAATTGGGAAGAAGATCTGTGATGATCTGGGGGTGCTTTATTTTGTCGTAGTCACTTATTTGTTTCCAATATTAACATTAGAGGAAATACAAATAACATTACTGCAAACAGTAGTGCTTTCATCATCACAGTCTTCATTAAAACATCTCCAAAGCTCTCCTCATGCGAGTCTTGTATTATTTATAGTTATAGTTATCATCCAACACCTGCTTTGGTAAATGGTTAATGATGTTCAATTAGGTGAGCTGGTGATGGAATTGAACACATCTACACACTGGTTGGACTGGGCGTCCAGGAGAAATCTAGATCCAAAAGCTCAACAGAGATCTCAACTACTTTCTTCACAATAAGGAATTCTTGTTCCTTTTTACTGTATTCTTGCATCTTTGCAGTTTGCAAAAATCTGTTCTAATGTGATCTGGACTTTCTGAAAAAAATAGTTGGTTTTAAATAATGTGCTTAGGTAACTACAACTTCTGCACAGTACTGTAAACTGTATAATGAAAGACTTCAACAGCAAATAAATAAATAAATGCTAAGATACAATACAAGCTATACACAAATTGCTGTTCATGGCTTGAAAATAAAGTATGCTTTATTTAACATTTTATCTGCTTGCATCTGCTGTAATATCTTGTATTATTTCAATAGTTTTAGAGGTGGGGGGCTCCAAAGATACCTGTACCCAGGAGTGCTGTAGGGCCATAATAGGTCACTGCTGCAGGAAGAAAAATAAAAATGCAAGAAGGATGGAGAATGTGGGCTCTTTAAGGACACTGTGCTGATATTTGTCTCTCTTGAAGTCACTGCAGCTTTTGAGTTCAGTACATTCCTGGGAATGGAGAATCTTTTTAATATGCCCAGCCTTAAAAAGAACATGCACATCAACATCTTAGGGCATGCTGTTGGCTAGATATATGTAGAAAAAAAAAGGTTTTCAGTGAGCTTCAAAAGACAAATTTAGACTCCATAATGGGCTGACAAGCATGACAGCCATGGCGTTTTTCTCTGCATAAATCATTTAAAAGCCAAACCCAATGCTTACAATGGAAAACCGCGCTTCAGGCTCTCTTATGTGGAAAAGCCACTGACATTGATGTAAATAGAAAAGAATGGACTTCGCTAGAAGATGTAATTACATGAGTGTGTAGGTTTGTTAAACAAATACCGGTGAAGCAATTAAACTCCAATCATGACAGACCTCGAACAGCAATGTCCTCAGCTGTTCATGTTCTTATTATTTATTTAAACTAGCAGACGTAATGCTCCACTGTGGATAACAGGCTCTGTTCTCTGGTGAAAAATAGCAGAAAAGAAGATCTCATTGGTGACCTCTCCCCAGATGCATCATTAGTGAAGGCACACTTTTTTATACAACTTGATACAAGCAACTTCACAGTCTTAGATTCCAAAGACCGGGGACTGTACTGAAGAGCGCTTTTGCTGTTTCAAAAGTACTTAAAGAGCAAACATGTCCTTCATGTTGGTGGGTGCTCAGAGTCATTACCGCAGCTGTCCTGGAGAAGTCACACCAGGGTCATTACACCGAAGATTACATCTGCCTGCCTGAAGCTCCGCAAGTGAACTGGAAGGACATTGCAAGCTCCTGCTTCCACCTGTAGTGTGTAAATGGGCATGTATTTATGTGCAGGTGTACAATCTTTCTAGTTAAAGCCCTGCTCATTTTTTTTGCATTGCTCCTTTTTTTAATAAAAGTGTTTTATTTTACATCTGCAAGCGCCTAACTATGTCTGGTAATTCATTTGATGATGCACTCCAAATAAGTGAATAAGCTGAATAACATTTTTATTGCATTTGAAATAAAGGTTTGCTAATGTAGGGTTGTTTCCAGGCTGTCATAAAGAGACAACAAGCTGTTCATATGACAGTATTACTATTATCATAACTGGAAGAGTATTATTAAAGGTTTACATCATGTAATGCACATCACCGTTTAGTATAGCAAACAGTACAAATCAGTATGTTAAACTGCACATTGGTTTAAGGTAACACAGATGCATTTTTATTGGTAAACAATATGCTTAACTACATGCATACATACCACATACTGTACATTGTAAAAGTGGAAAGTATCACGTATGAATTCTACCTGAATACTACTTCAGAATATTACTTGCATAGTACCAAGTGATAGACAATACGAGAGAATGAGAGCGAGAGAGAGAGAGAGAGCTCTCTGCCCTCTGCCAGGCATTCTGCTATTGGATTCTGGCTATTCTCTGTCCTTCCTCCTGGGAATTCTCTCTTCTCTCTTTTAGTGAACGACAAAGATCCTTTCCTTTTATCTGACCAAACTGTTATGACATGAAACAATAGCTGCTCCAGCTAACCAATCCAAAGTGCCCTGAGTTACATAGTGCAGTAGGCAGTGTTCTTCCTATTAGAAGTCAGCGCACCATCAAAATAGTTTTCAAATTTTAGGATAATCCTTTAAAGCAACAATATGTAGCATTTGTACCTTAAAGAATAGCTTCAAAATGATATGCTCCACTGACTGGTGATGAGGACATTAGCGTTTCTAATGCTACTCCGGGTACAGCATGCTAGTGGGCAGGACAATGCTTGCGAGAGCTGTGCACTGCTGCATAACCCCAGTCATATTTGTATACAATCCTGTAATATTACTCTGCCTCTGCATATCTCAGCTTGTCTAGAAGTGTGTACAGCATGTCGTAGTGGGGACTAAAGCAGGAACCACATTTCTAGACTGTACAGGGAATCCAGGAACACAGGAACAGATAATGTCACTTTAAGGGAGTGGGGACTGACAGTAGTCATGTCATTTACAAAATGTTGTAGATAAATTCTGAAGGTCAATATGCCATGCACTGGATTTCATGTTTCTGTTTTTTGGTCGTCCAACCCTAAAAATAGCCCTTCTCCTGCCTGCTAGTTTTCCCAAAAAGCAACCTAGAGACATAAAAGTTAACCTGCTCAGTAGCCTGTGGCTATTTGATGTTTTGAATATGGCACAGGAAGCCCTGGAAGCAGTAAGAGGCCTCAGTACTGATACTGCAGGTGCACTGCTTCTTTTGGACTAATAAGCCCAGCTAACTTTGTACTTTGCCAAATAATTGAGTAGATTTTGTATGACCAGTTGTAGCTATCCAGCTGTTATTACCAGCCATTACTTAGAGGTTAACTGCCAGTGCAATTTGCTTTCTTTACACTCTGTATCAGAGGTTAGTCTTGCAATGACCCCTCTCCCTCTGCAATTGCAAAGCTGCCTTTATTGTCCAGTATAATTTAAAACGTAACATGTAAAGTCTTCTTTCAGGCAATTGTTGCTATGCATTGTTTTAAATCACAGTACCAGCAATTCTACATCTTATTCTTGGACATGCCAGTACTTCTGACTCCGGTATTCTGCTATCTGCATGTTCGTTTCTGGGCAAACTTAAAATATGTCCAGGACTGCAGGCCGATTTCACATCAGTGTTTGCTTCTACATACTGTATGCAAAAGAGAAAGAGGACCAAATATCCTGAAAGGTACAAAATGTACAAAAGCACTGAACTTAAATTCAATAATTCAATAGTTACACACATCAATAAAGTCCTCCCGGACACACCAGGAGGACTGGATATTTTAACAGTGGATATTTTAATAACAACTGACTTGTTGTTGTATTTTTTACAATGGTATAAAAAAACACCTACTACTTAGCCCTACTTGAATCCCCCCTGACCACAACTTCCTAACTTCAACAGATACCCAAGTGAACCCATTGTGCTGTTTTTTTAAAAACTCAAAATATCATTCTACTATATAAACTGCATCAATTAGGGGGCACTGCATGATGCTCCATTTCTCCCAACAAGTCTAGTAAAAAACAAGAAACGTTACTGAGCAATAACTGTTCACCTAGCTCCAAATGGTGGTACACATTTCCTGAAGATAAATGTAAATGAAGACAGTACCAGCAATTTTTCCACTTTTTCCAAGCATGTAACAGAAATTAAATGATCAAAATTTTTGGGCAGTTAGAAACAAGTGATCCAGTCAAGAACTTGCAGAGTGCTGGATGCCTTCAGTAGGGCATGTTGTAGATCTCAACACAAGGTAACACTTTCTCTCCAAATTGAACTGCCTCCCTAATATCTCTAGTATCTAGTGGAAACGATCTTACACACAGTAATTGAGCCTGCATACCAGTGTGAAAGGTTCTGCTAGCACTTCACTCTAGAAGAGCAGAACATTGATGACAAAATCAGTTACAAGCACAAAAATCGTAGTAGAAGGTATAATAGACAGCTTATATAGTCAAAAAGTATGAGATACCAAATTACCAAGTGCAAATTATATAGCTAAAATATAGTGTGTAATAATATGTATATTACCTAATTAATTCAGGTATTTCCCTTAGACACACTCTAAACTTCATGACAATGCTACTGGTTTTGGACTGAGATGTCAAACAAGCTTATATAGGTATGATCGTTAGGTGTCGAAACATACTTTTGGGTATATGTTGTATATCTGGGATGACTCAACTACTCCATGTGAAATGATTTAGCCATGGAGTTTGCAAAATTGGAATGCATTGTTACATCAGCTTGTTAGGTACATTGGTGTGTAGAAGTAAAGTTTAGACAAAACATATCTCGTCTGACAATGGGAAAATTGAGTGTGAATTAGTTGTTTGTGGTGCTGTCAAAGGTGTAAATAAAACACTAACCTGACAAATGAACAGCACTAATCTATTTTTATCACCATTGCATTTTGCTAGTTTAACCTTTCAGAATGTCTGTAATTGAAGTCTAAAGTAATCACATTCATGGCTGGGTATCCACATGAGATGGTGGATCTACCTTGCAAGGACTGCTAATACCTTGTTGCCAGATACCACAGTTTTGATACCACATCTCATGTGCAAACCTTGCCATCCATGTGAACAGGACCAGGCAATCTTCCTTCCTTGCACCAATGTCAAGTGCAAAAGCTTATGTGCCGATTGTTGACACCTTTGACGGTGGACAGGGGTTAGCATTAACACTCTGACTGGTTTGCAGCTATGTAGCAAGGTGTGATATTTTGACATATTCCTCCCGTAACCATAATTACAGATTTCTGATGCTTGTGCCAGAGTAGCCATTGGCAGAAAGAAGATGCTATCATGAGTATGCTATCATGCTATCACCAGATTCCTAAGAATGCAGGGGGTCAAAATCCCTTGTGTAACTGCAAAAGACCTCCAGCAAGATTTGGTGGCTGCAGGCACTAAAGCTTCAGTTTGCAAAATCAGGAACATACTAAGCACAAATGCACAAGAAAAGTTGGCCAAGCATACTTCAAAGTCCACCAATGTTTCAGAAGAAGTCCAGTAAGATTCTGAAGTGGTCGCCACAGTTACCCGACATGAACCCCATATAAATTCTTTATTGGAATGTAAAGAATATTAGTCAGTATTATTGAACTGAAGGCCATTGCCCATTTAAAGCAAGTTATAAAAGCAAAAAAGATGCGTGATTGGTTTATTGCAAACAGCTGCAAATGTATACATTTTGCTAACAAACCTAATTTACCATGGATAATAATTTTGATTACAACTGTACATATTTGATTTATCTGAGAACCGTTTTTGCTAAATAATTCTTGAAATGTTTTGCAATTAAGTCAAGTCAAGTCAAGTCAAATTTATTTGTATAGCGCTTTTTACAACTGTTGTCGTCACAAAGCAGCTTTACATAATTAGTACTTAATAAAGGACAGAGACAGAGAAGAAAGAAGAAATAACATGAAGGGTCAAAGACCCCCGTGAGCAAGCCAACGGCGACAGTGGCAAGGAAAAACTCCCTCAGAGCTGGGGGAAAAAACCTTGGGAGGAACCAAGACTCACTAAAACATCAATGATAAAACGACTATTTAAACATCAATGATAAAAATTACCAAAGCAGATACAACAGAAAGTTAATAGTGGTGATATTAATAGTGTCAGACAGACATGAGTCCATCTAGGTTTCAGCACGGCCACCAAACAGGCAGCAGCTGCAGGCGGGTGAGCCATGGGTGGGTTGGGGGGGGGACCCGCTGGCCGGACTGGTAGGTGGCAGCTGGTTAGACGCAGGTAGAGGGGACCTCAGTGGACAATCTTCCAGCAGGTCAGGCTGGGTGGCCATTTACTCGAAGAAGGTAAAAAGAGAAAAGTTAGTTCTAAGAGGAATTTTATGGAGGGCAGAGAATGTTGAGCATCAGCATCAGGGTATGTCTGACGACTCCGGCAGGTCTGATTATCACAGCATAATTAAAAGGAGAGAGCCAGAAGGTAACACGAACACGGGCGCACCCTGAGAACACCAGCATCTATCTGCTCCACCGTCAACAAACCTGAGTGATCACGTGTAAGCAGCGAGACGACAGCTCCAGCATCTCAGTGTACTACAATTCTCTGGGTCTGCGAAGGACCTGCAGCCCTTATCTAAGAAACATTAATTACCAAAAGCTAAACTAAACATATAAGTTTTCAGCTTAGATTTAAAGATTGAGACTGTGTCTGAGTCCCGAACATTATCTGGAAGGTTATTCCAGAGTTGGGGGGCTTTATAAGAAAAGGCTCTTCCCCCTGCTGAGGTTTTCTGAATTTTGGGAACGAGTAAGAGGCCAGCACCCTGAGATCTAAGTAGTCTTGATGGTTCGTAATATACAATAAGATCCTGCAGGTACTCAGGAGCGAGACCATGTAGGGCTTTATATGTTAATAGAAGAATTTTGTATTCGATGCGGAATTTAACTGGGAGCCAATGAAGTGCTGATAGAACTGGACTGATATGGTCAAATTTTCTAGTTTTAGTAAGGACCCTGGCTGCAGCATTTTGCACCAGCTGAAGTTTATTGAGGTTCCTGCTGGAACAACCTGACAGTAGTTACAATAATCTAGCCTTGAGGTAATAAAAGCATGTACTAGCTTTTCTGCGTCTTGTAGTGATAAGGAGTTTCTAAGCTGCATAAAGTTCCTAATGATGATGTTCCTAAGCTGCATAAAGGCTGTTCTACTAATATTAGCTATATGTTGCTCAAATGATAAATCTGAGTCGAATGTAAGGCCAAGATTTTTAGCTGCTAAACCAGGAATGATGGAAGCATCGGCCAAATCTAACATTAAGTCTGATAGTTTATTTCTAGAGTCTTCTGGACCTAAAAGGAGAACTTCGGTTTTGTCACTGTTGAGGAGGAGGAAGTTATGTGACATCCAGAGTTTTATATCCTTTACACAGTCCTCCATTTTCTGTAGTCTAAATTTATCATCAGGTTTGGCTGATATATAGAGCTGTGTGTCATCTGCATAGAAATGGAAATTAATGCCATGTCTGCTTATAACTGAGCCCAGTGGTAACATGTATAATGTAAATAATAGCGGTCCTAAAATTGACTTACTTCTGTGTAGTTTGAAGATAAATCTTTTATCTTTACAAATTGATAGCGTCCCGTTAGATATGATTGGAATCATGATAGGGCTGTCCCTGTGATTCCAACCATTTTCTCTAATCTTTCTAGTAATATAGAATGATCTATTATATCAAAGGCTGCACTAAGGTCTAGTAGGACTAATAAAGATACGTAGCCTTGATCAGAGGCAAGAAGGAGATCATTTGTAATCTTCACTAGGGCTGTCTCTGTGTTGTGATTTGGTCTAAATCCAGACTGGAATTTCTCATACATGTCATTTTTACTCAGGTATAAGCAGAGTTGTTGGGCCACAGCTTTTAAGTTAAGTTAGAGATGGGTCTATAATTAGATAATACGCTAGGATCAAGCTTCCTGATTAAAGGTTTTATAACTGCTATTTTAAGGGTTTGGGGTACATGCCCAAGGCTAAGGGATGAATTTACAATTGTTTAAAGGGGTCTGATTATAATTGGGAGAATTTCTTTTAGCAATTTAGAGGGAATTGGGTCGAGTGTACATGTTGTACAATTAGCTGAGGAAATAATTTTTTCTAGTTCAGGCTGTGGAAGTGGGTAGAAGGCTTCCAGCCTTTGTTCTACAACTAAGTTATGTTCTAAAGCAGCTACATCAGGTGACGGCCATGTTTTATTTAATAAGCAGGGTTGGATTTGTTGTCTAATATTTTCTATTTTATTATTAAAATAGTCCATAAAAACATGACTGGTTAAAGATGTTGGGATCTGGGGTTGAGAATCTGCCTGGCTTTTAGTAAGTTTAGAGATCTCATTAAAAAGAATTCTGGGATTGTTTTTGTTTTTCTCGATCAGCGAGGCCAAATACACTGAGCGAGCTTTAATGAGTGCCTTTCTATATTGACTAAGGCTGTCCTTCCACGCAGAGTGGAACACCTCTAGTTTGGTCGTCCGCCATTTACGCTCTAGTTTCCGCACTGTTTGTTTTAAGGTACGAGTATGATAACTGTACCACGGTGCGAGCCTTTTTTGCCTCATCATTTTATTTTTAAACGGTGCTACTTTGTCTAAGGTTGATCGAAGGGTATTTTCTAGATCTAGATTTTCTAGATCTTAAGGGTATTTTGAGAATTAATACATTACAGTTCAAATACTACAGTATATCTACAGAGCTGTTGTAATTAATAAACGTGTATCTCATAAGAAGAACTGTGAAAAAAATCAGGGATCCCTCTGTTGCATTGTTCAGGTTTGTGAAGTGAGTGAAAATTGACAGTGAAACTTAACCTTTGAGAACAGAGTGTGTTATTATGGAAAATGAAAACATTTGGGTTCCAGCTGCCTTGTGATCTATTCACCCTGATTATACGCTCTGCAGTGCCTGGCTTCATTAAGCTGTACTGAACAACACTGTTCCAATCATGCACACATGACTGCCTTTATTACTGTGCCACCGGGTCAGGCTTTACCCTTCGCTGACTACAGGCTTCTTTGCAATTTTCAGTTTTCTCAGATTATGTTAAACACATTTTTAATGTCGCAGAATTGTCAGGCTGCTTATTGTATCGTTCCATATAATTACATCCTGCGTTGAACATTTGAATTATTCTATTATAGAGCAATTGATCTTAACCTGAAAGGAGGACTTCAAGCTTAAGCTTGAGTTAAAAAGTATATACACTCTTGATTCCAACGCACCTGATAGCTGTATGTTAGGGGGTGTGGCTAACAAGCATTGTGAGGTGAGACCTATTTAGAGGCTGGCAGGATAGAAAAGAGCCAGTTAGCCAGTCATGCTGCTACTAATGGGGGTGTCAACATTTGGAAGGTCGCCGCACACTGCAACGTAAACTATTTCATCATCTATTAAGGTAGAATTTCAGATACAGATGCAGCAGAAATTAAATCAGATTTTGATTTAGAATCCTGTGGTGAGTGCTTTGACCTCTCCAGGGTTGCTGGCCCCCCTATGTCAGTGCTGCATGCCTGAGGATGTGTCTCAATTGCATACTAATTAGTATTACTAACTAGTTGTTCATTATGTAGTATGTAATAAATATTTTGAGTGTACTTTAAAAATCCACTATGGATGCTATTGACCCACAGTGCAATACGAAATGGAAAGAGAGGAGCTACTTACATGTATTTTTTTTAAACGATGGACAAAGATAAAAGCACAGTGGCAATGGCTTCAAGAGAACTTGCAGTGACATATGTTGGCATAGCAACTCTTCATCATTTTATGTTAGTTAAAAATAGATACCTACATTATTAAGCATATAGTATAGCATGTGCATTATACACCGATCAACCATGACATTAATACCACCTGCCTAATATTAAGTAGGTCTTGCCATCACAATTTGACCCATATCAAAGTGGCTTGATTCTTATTCTTGCCTGTTTTTCCTGCTTTTAACACATCAACTTCAAGAACTGACTGTTCACTTGCAGCCTAATATATCCAACCCTTGACAGTAACTGTAGAATGTAAATGAAGATAATTCATGTGTTAGTGGTGTGGCTGATTGGTGCAGTACTAGTGTGTAGTACACAATTCGGATGCAGACAACAGTGACAACTGTGTCAACTCTGTATGTGTAATACAGAGTAATACAGAATTTCACAATTTTCTGCATTCAGAATGATTTAAACTTATGCAAGGAACATACCGGGACAGTCCATCTGCACTGGCTTCATTAGCCACCAAAAGGACTTCTTCAGCAACTTCTTTTGGAATTGAAAGGCAAGGAGCAGCTGTATGATTGAGACATAGAACAGTTTGTTCAGAAGGAAATAAGAGGGGATTTTGTATTCAAGTGATGGACTGTGGTGAGTTTGTTTGGGTTTGTATTGCTGGCTGCTAGGTAGTGCTTTGTTTTATTATTAAGTTTTGAAAGAGTGTTGTTGACAGCTTTGTAAATGATTTGGCAACTGGTCTTTGAGTTGTTTAAAAGATGCTGCAGTGGTGTAGGTTATATGTTATACACTTGGTATGGACATGTCTTCGACATTACAATAATTTTTATTTGCACAAAGTGTAGTGAAGGCCCATTACCAATAAGTACAGTCTGCTACTGGACAAAATGGACAAAATGCAACAAGGAGCATAAGTGTGAAAATGTTTGTAGATAGACAAATAAGTGTTTACTCCCTGTTTGAGAAACTGAGTTAGCTGACACTACACACTCGCAGTGAAAGATTCCTAAAAGATGAATTTTTTGCACATATAGGTCTAGAAAAAATTACATCACTTCACAAAAAGTTGATTAGAGTAGCACAACAATGATCCAATGGCAATCATGTGAACTCTTTTTGGGCTTTTTGGCACCTTTATTTATTAGAATGTGTCAAAGAAGCTTGAAAACCTACCATTTAATAAACATTCTACAATCCACAAAACATTTAATAACCATTCTACAATCCACAAAATAATTGTGTCAAAGATGGCCCAGAGTAATGAGAGTTCAGTACTTGGAAGTGATTGTAAACTTAAAATGCTGAACTGAATCTCACACCAAGAAAATGATTAAAGTTGCAGTGCTGATAGGAAGTACAAAGCCATTTGAGACACACTTCTTCTCACAATAGGGCAAGTGGTGACAACGGGCAAGCAACTTTTTCAAGTGTTAGTGTTAGGAGAGTTGTATGCAGGTCTGATAAACCTTTAAGAGCACTTTGCACACAGCTTGCATATCCATAATTCAGTTTGAGCTGCTTTTGCTTTTGAGGTGTATCCTGTTCTACAGACACTATCGTGCCTCGCTTTCAATGGTGGTCCATCAAAAGTGTGGTCCATCATAGTGTTTTTTTCTCTAAGGTATCACCCTTCTCACTTCCTGTTCACTCAGGTGACCTTTCTTACAGAAGGACAACATTTCTGTGAAATTGTCTGATTTACATTTGTGTGGTCTGATTTAGTATGGACCCCTTTTAAGTGTCCAAATTCCCTTTTTTGCGCCTGAAAGGTGTAGCAACACCTAGTTGGTTGCAGGATTTGGCTCTCATTATGGGCATTTGCATTCATTCACTATGATGTTGAGTATCAAAGCAGTGCCTTCGTTAGTGTCGCCATCAGTCTCATAGAGTCAGGCTTTTGATTACTACAGAAAGCCTGAAGGGGTTTGAGTTGAACTTTGTAGCAAAAATGACATGTAAGAAAGGCAAACATGCCAAAGTGCAAACCCCATGTCGTTGGCAGCTGTCAATCATTTTGACCTTGAAATAAATTCTGTATGTTTTGGTGATTTCAGTGAACCTTATTTTCTCTCAAGTAGATCATAGAAATATGTGAACTGAAGTCAGTGGATAATAGAAATATGTAAACTGCAACAGCGTCTGGCAGTCAGCAGCTTGGCCAGCTGAATAAGACTTTACTGCCATAAACAACTCTAAGACCTTTGCAATAAAGGTCACATTATTACATTTTAATGACAAATACATATATTTTTATTTCCTCTCTGCAATGAGTTTGAAGTTCAGTGAGGTGATGGTTCCTCCACAAATCCTCCACTGTCTCTGAGTTAATGTCTGCTTTTGGAAGATAATGAAGACTTATTAGTTATATGGGCCTGCAAAATCATATTTGCTTTATTTTAATTACCTGTCAGGTCTTGGCAGCAGCAAGCATAACAAATGTCATCGATCTGTGAGGCATTTAAGCAAGAGCAGATTTCGGCTGGGTCATCTAGATATTAACAACCATAGATATTTCTTATTTTTTATTGCTTATTTGGCTGTAACTGGGTCCCTCTAGAGATGTGTACAACATGGTACATCACCTGACCTACTTAAAAAAGCTGATAACACGTTCTCTTATTAAAAAAATCAACCTTGAAAAATTATTGAACATGATCTCCATTGTGTTGCCAAGCACAATTAATCAGGCAGATCATTTCCCAGGAGAAATAACAGGGGGCTGTGAGAGAACTGTGAGACCACCAGAGATTCCCTCAAGCCTTAAACATGTGTCAGATATATTAATTGGAATGAACTTCAATTATTTTACTCCTGATCAGGTTTGCTTCCCTCAGTGTTAAACACACAGTCCCAAGAAGTAACTGCTACACCTGGCAGGACGGCAGCGAAAACATGCCACAGCAATATTGTGAAACTGCAGTTACATTCTTCAAAATAAAGCTCCCTATAATGTTGAAAGTGTTCTTCCTACTCACACTTTTCTTTGCAAATATGGGAAAAATCCAATGCTTGAGCAGACAATCCAGGCTTTAAAGGGGAATACCACTTATTTTGTCTAAATATCTGCATAATTAAATTAAAGCAATATTATGTAGCAATTTTAGTAAATCATGTTGATGCGTCATTGATTTGTAATTGAGAGAATAGGGTCTCTATCATTGCTACTCCACGCTCAACATGCAGGTAATGTGAGAACTGTGTAACACTGTGTAATATTACTTAATTGTGTCAGTCTACTTTTATCACTCCAGATGACCAGAATGTACATGAGGTGCTGTTCATTAGGGGTAGCTTAAACCCTAAGTTCCCCTTTCCTTTGGAATATAGCCTTTGTCTATGTAAATAAGGTAATTCAGACCATGATTTTGTTTGAAATGCTCCATTTTGCACATAGTTACTGAACCAGAATTGTTCCCCGTGGTCATACATGTTTTTAAGTTAAATAGTAAGTTAAAACTTCAGATTCTTTATTATTTTAACCATAATTAACATTACAAATAATGTCATGTAAACTAATGTTAATATTTGAGTTTTGTCTTTGTCTCAAGATAAATAGGACATAACATTTATGTTCAAAGCTTTCTTCATTTCTATTTTTTTTTCTATGAGATCACATTTGAAACTACTAAGACACATGCAGTGCACTCTTGTTCAGTATTTGTTGTTATGCAGCAAGCTAACCAAAGTTTAATTAATAAACTTAGTGCAGTAAAAAAAATTTTTAATTTATTAAACCTTCATTTACCAATTTAAATATAGTATATAATATATAAATCTAGAAGAGAAATATAATATACACTATATAAATATATATATATATATATATATATAAATATAGTACAAAATAAAACAAAATAGAACGTTTCTAAAGTACAAACAGAAATGTGGAAGTAAATAAGACGCATGTTTATAGAGCAACTATTAAAAAGGCTCTTTTTTTCAGTTTCTGTGATATTGTAGTACAAAAACTTTCATCTGTTAAGACACAACAGCACTATCAATACAGTACAATAAAGTAATTTCTTCTTATAATAATTATCATGTATAATGATTTTAAAATTATCTACATCTCTTCCCTATAATGATCTCAACTGCAGCAATGTTGCATACAGCTTGACAACTGTTTCCTATTATTTCTACTGTATACAAATTCAAGTGAAGTTTTTTTTATCAATGCACTATAGGTGGAATTCCCTCTTAAGTCTCCAGCTGAGGTTGTGCAGATTAATATGTTTCTCTTGTATTTTTCCCTCACCCGACAAAACCGTTTTTCAAGCTGAGTGTTTCATGGTTTCAAACGCAATCTTTTCAGGTCAGGCAGGAACATTTAGAGGCTCTGCTTGATACATTTTTCCAGAAGGCTATCAACAAAAATGTAATCTATGTATAGTTCTGTGTAATCGTCTTACTTGGATGGATACACTGTCGTTCCCATAGCTTTTTTTCTCACCTCACATTTTTCCACTGTTGTTGTATGTTGCCATACCTGTTCTTATCTGACCTTCAAGGAACTGCACTTCAATTAATCCTATGCACTTAAAGTAAGCGAGCTGCCACAGCTTGGCAACACTGAGCCCTTGTGAGGCAGGAAGCTGGGTTCAGACAGATAGAAAGGACATGAAGCTCATGGATTTCTAACAGTCTTCACAAGACCTGGGGGATGAAAAGATAGACTTCATCTATAGCACTGCATTGTCTTTCTCTGCCCACAGTGCTCTTGCTCTATGACATTTACTGACATGATTAATATAATTCTCAGACGGGCAGCCATAAAATCCTAATAATGGCTCAATTAAAGTAGATGGATTCAATGATCAATTGAAAGGTTAAGCCGCCTTAACTTTCTTGCGGCTAGATAATCCTATTGATCTGTTTGCATTTAGACTGAGTCCAGGAGTGGCTGGAGGGACTGGAGGAATTTAAGCCCAACTGTGTGCTGAGGCCATGCTAAAGCTCAGTGCTAAAATTAACTCCAGCCATCCCTCTTTTTTCCTGCACCATCTGTAATTTCACCTTGCCCTTTGTAGGTGACAAGTTAAAAGAGACTACTTTCTGAATATTAGTGTGGTTACCCACCATGCATTGCTAAAGCCCAGTTCATGCTCATCTGAGGAGTGTTTTAGAATGTTTGATTTGTGTTAAAGCAATGCTATGAATTGCTGACATTTCTTGCGCCTGGGCTTCACCTACAGATAGGAAGTGTAATTTGCACTATGAGACACCTCTAAAGGACATATTTTTTCTGGAGGAGCTGAGAGATACAGAACTGTCACTGAAAGTGGAAGAAGCATGTGGACTGAAGTGGTAAGGTAATATTACAGAATTTGACTCAAATATACAGTGGCAAAAATAAGTTTGTGAACACTTTGGAATTGTATGGTTTTCTACATTAATTTGTCATAAAATGTGAAGTCATCCTCAAGTCAAGCATACTGACAATTATAATGTGCCTAAAATAATTAAATAATCTGAAAAATGTCTTCATTGAGAACAACCATAAAACCCCCATAGTGCTAGTGGATAAAGTATGCGAGTTGAAAGCGTCTTTGGTACAGGCTAACACCTGTGTTCATGAGTCAACAGTCCGTAAAACAAGCAGGGTGTCAATGGCAGTACACCACGAAGGAAGTTGCTGCTTACTAAAATCTTATTTTTTGCTTCTGTGGGCTTGGGAGGGATTTGATTGGATGGACTAGACCCTGGCCAGAACAGGGGTGGTTGTTTTTCTTCTTCTCATGCATAAGAAACCACTGTCTCACCATGCACATGTTGGCAACAATGGGAATACCTGTAGGGTGTGGTAAGGAGGAATGAGCTATCAGACCTGAACATGGATGGTGGTGGAATGTTATTAGACTTCTGTGCAAGTCATGGCTTGCCAAAATGCCAAATGTAAGCTCACTTATACTTATACTGATAATGACTTCTTTGCACACACTTTAAATTTTTGCAACCATAGGCAACCATAAACTCTGGTCCTTTTTTTGTCTAGACAGTAACAGCACAATACTTTACACTCAGAATTGAGTGTTTGGGCGCTTTGAGTAGATTAGCTTAATGTTTGTTTGCGGCATGCTTTCACACACTTACAAATAGTAAGTTGGTAAACACAAACATTTGGTTGGTATAATTGTTCCAGTTGAAACAGTAATCCAAAAATCTATTTACAAACTATATCCAGGTCTCTGATGATATGGAAAAAGTTAATCACCTTTCCACCTTGAAAAATCTTCTTGAAATGGGTTGTAAATACTAATAAAAGTCATTATGTAGAAGAGTGAGCTAACCCAGATAAGCCACCAGCTAGAATGGCAGAAAGACAGAGAGTGAAATTGTGTAATAGCTCTGATTACTGTATTGTGCTTACATAAAGTGCTGTAGGCTTAATCCAATCCAATTTCTGTATATTGCAACCGTATGCTGAAAAGGTAGGCCTTGCCCTCATGTTGGAGATAAACTCCAAGACTAGGCACTGCTGCGTTATACAGATACAGAGTGACACTGAAGACCCTTATCTTAGATACAGAGTGGCAATGAAGACATGAAACATAAAGCAATTCACATGAAGCAAGTCACATCCGTGTCAGTGTGGACACTAACTTGCAATACTGAATGCATTCTTTAAGACTGCTGTCCACTGTGTTCTAAAGCTCAATTGTACTGTTTTGTTGGATGAGTGTGAACAGGGCTTAATGTTCTTTCACTGCTCGTTTGCTGTTGTTTAAGACACGGCCTTCTGTTGGGAAATGCTTGACTTGGTTTGCTTTATGATACAAGGGTGCAAGGTGATTGTTTCTCAAGACAGTAAAAATATCGTGAAAATGTACTTCTTCTTGTTCATTTTGCCTTCAGTCAGAATGGTCGAATGTGCGTCATGGATTGTTCCTAAAATGTCACGATCAGTGAATTGACATTCTACCCAGCCACAATCGATGAAGTCAGACTTCTTCAGCAGTCGAAAACTAGCAAACAATCCAATAACAAAACATCAAAATGACAAGGAATAAATAAATGACAAACACATTTTTCAAAGCTTATTCCAGTGGGTTGTTCTCAACCTTAATAAAATATGAACAGCTGAAGTGAACGCGAGTGCAAATGCTTGCTCATCCTTCAAAAGGACATGAACAATCTCTCCTTCCTCTCATGGGAACACACACATTTATTTGCAATGTCCCATGGGCCCTTCAGCCTGAACTTGTTTAGTATTTCTCTGCAATGACTCATCAATACTGTGGGAGCTAAAACTGAAAAATACCAAGCACACTTTAGCTTCTGCTTTGTTTTTCAATGTGACCAGGTATAAACGATTTAAACTGGGGTCTGCTTTCCAGTACAAAAGGTAGGAGTGTACAAAAGACATTCCAAAGGAAGCAAATTCTCACTGTCATAATACAAACCTTGTAAACCCTTTACTTTACTCACCATTTGAAGACACCAGCCTCCTTTTACATTGTTTGAACATTTAATCACAAATAGCAAAATAGAGTACAAGAATGATTGAAAATACATTACTCTTAAAGTACATTTTTACAGTGTTGAGATAATTGAATTGGTATGATCAGAAACACACGATTATAAACTTACTGGGTTGGACATACAGCTGTGGTGACAGGAACTGCTCAATACTTATATCCATAATTTTTTTTTACCATTTTTTAAAAACATTTACCACAATAAAGATAAAAGGTTTTAGTTACTCTGCATAAATGAGTTCGCAACTCAACAATTAATTTATATTTATTTCTATATTTATTTAAGGTAAGGTAAGGTGTTTTTTCTCCTATACAGTTACTATTTTGTTTTCAGTCATGATTTAATGATGCTAGCTGCCATTTACATTGTGTAAACATGAATAGGAACCGTCCATTTATTAATTGCAAAAAAGCCATTTCTATTGAATTTCAGTTGTTTGACATGAAATGCACAATCCTAAACACCAGTGAGCCTACTTGTGTCTATGTAATACTGATAGTGGTAAAATAGCGGTAAATCTTATACCAATACCAAAACCATATTTCAGGCAGTGAAGGTACTTGTAACTATTTCATGTAACATCTTTCTGTGAAGAGCTTTAGCTCTTCAGATGTATATGTGTATAGATGTGTATGTTAATATCACATGCACTGTGAACAATTCAGTTTCAGTAGAAGGCTGCGTTTCACATCAAACCATTCCTAATAGGTTTTATTGCTTAATGACTAAATTATACACATATGTTGGACACAATAAGAATCCTCACTATTAAGGCTTTTAATAAAACAAGCATACTGTTGCTGTGCCTTAAGTTTAAAATCACAGCAAGTCAAACAGTTGTGATTCGAAAAACCAAACACACTCCAGTGGCCAACCCCGAGAGTTTTTCTTCATCGCTTTCAATACTGTTTCATTGCCAGCTCCAAAAATACACAACAGAACTGACGCTGGAACGAAGGGTTATAGATTTCAGTTTCCTCGGTTGTTATGTCACGGCCCATGCCAGGTAGAGCCATGAAGGTGGCAGGGGGAAAAAGGGCACTGCAGCTCGGCTCTCATTCACAGCAAAATCAAGCATCACCAGCAATTCAGAGATCAAAGGCTGGAAATGCTGGAGGTTCTCTCTGTGTAAATAAAAAAGCCTCAGCAGCAGCAGGATGTATGCTTGTCTTCTGATATATTTGATTAATAAAACCAATTATACACAGTTTGCGTAATCATCTCTCAAATCCGGGCACGGGGCAACAAGGCTGACTGACAGCAGTGGCCTCGTGTTGAAAAGCCAGAACTGGCAAAACATAAGTCCTGGGGTGTAGCTTTACCCTCAAACAAACGGCAAAACAAATGAAACTAGGGAATACGGTTGCTAAAGAGATCTGTGAATTAGAGCACGTCAACTGGGAGGATGATGATGATGATGAGCAGCATGATCTTTCCAAGATCAAAGGATGATATCAGCTGTGAACCAAACAAACCATATCAGTCATTGTACCTTGCTCTGGGAGAATGTATTTTTGTTGAACTTGTAAAACAATGCGTGCAAACAGTTGATAAGTGATTAATTCAGCTGTGCAATACCTTGCAACTGCTGACATGTTCAGCGTATTTAGTCTGGTGAAAAAAAGTAAAAAAATGTATGACATAGTTTGGGAATGTAAAGTATTCTGCCTGCTTGACTCCTCTTAAGGTTTTAAAATGACCCTGAACATTTATGCTGTGTGTTGCATCATGTCCAGTTAGAATCTTGATGACAGAGGTGGCTGACAGAAAAAGGTTACATAAGAAATAAAGCAGAAATGGGAACTCTCGGACCTCAGTTGCACTCAAGTCACATGTTGGCCGACTGGAGGATCAACTCATACTTGACACTTAAGGCTCATTAAATTTCAGCCAGAAAAAAAAAAATGTAAACAGAGATTATAGATCATTAGATTAGGTCCGTCAACTTTAATGTAGTAAAAGAATAAAACCTTACCTTGGTGCTACTGTCATGTGCAGTCATTACTGTAATACTGTACTCCAACAGCTCATAGTGGTGTTAGATTATGATACGGTTTTAAAGAGGCACATGCAGATATGGTGAACGGAAAACTCTATTTATCGTGGCATAGTTGACTAATGAGAGGTCGGACATACCTAATATAAACCTAAAACATTGCTTTTCAAAAGAAAGCAACCAAAACAGAGCAAAAAATCAAGCCAATTCCAATGGCTCAAAATGGTCACTTAACAAATCATCAAATCAAATGTATTTATATAGCTTGCCAATGATAGTTGATGGTGGTAATGTTAGTATTGGCAGAGGGTCCATGTAGATTTTGAAATTGTCATTGGGCAGGTAGCAGTGGCAGGAGGATGTGCAGCTAGTCTAGGCATGGTGGTGGGGGTGGGGGGGGGGTGGCTGGTGGTTGGACTGGTTGGTGGCAGCTGGTCTGACGGAGGTAAATGGGACCCTAGCAGTCTTCTAACAGGTCGGGCTGAATGAGTGGGCGGCCATTTACTCAGAGCAGGTAGAGAGACAGAGTTAGTTCTGAATGGATTTATAGAGAGCAGACAGTGTTGAGCCAGAGTGTGGCTGACGACTCTGAGAGGTCTGACTATAACAGCCTAATTAAAAGGAGAGAGACAGAGGGTAGCAAAGCCACAAGAGCACCCTAAAACACTGGCATCCATCTGCTCCACCGTCCACCAGGAAGACAGCTCCAACATCTCAGTATACTACCCTGTATACTTCCCTGTGTCCATGAACCCCTGAATCGGCAACATTTATCTAAGGGAAACATTAATTACCAAGAGCTAAACTAAACAGATCAGTTTTCAGCCTAGACTTGAAGACTAAGACTGTGTCTGAGTTTGTAAGAAAAGGCTTTTCCCCCTGCTAAAGCTTTCTCAGTTTTGGAAACGAGTGAGAAGCCAGCACCCTGAGATCTAAGTGGTCGTGATGATCATAATAGGTAATAAGATCTTGCAGGTACTCATGAGCGAGGCCATGTAGGCTTTGTATGTCACTAGAAGATTTTTACAGTCAATACGGAATTTAACTGGAAGCCAATGAAGTGCTGATAGAACTGGACTGATATGGTGAAGTTCTTTTTCAATGTTCCTGCTGGAACAACTTGAAAATAGTGCATTACAGTAATCTAGCCTCGAGGTAATAAAAGCATGTACTAGCTTTTCTACATCCTGTAGAGAAAAAAAATCTTAGTTTGGCAATATTCCTAAGATGTAGAAAGGCTGTTCTACTAATATTATATTATTATGTTATATGTTGGTCAAATGACAACCTCACTGTCACTGTTTAGAAGAAGGAAGTTTTACAAGGGAATTTTACATCCTTTACATAGTCCCCAGTTTTCTTTAATCTAGATTTATCATCAGGCATGGATGATAAATAGAGCTCTGTATCATCTGTTTATCATTAACAGTCTTTGTCAGTTTATTTACACCCACAAAATGTATTTTATTGTAATTAATTTTACAGCATTTTCACCCAGGGCTCCAGACTAACCGTCATCCCAGGGATGATAAAATTAAATCGGCCTTCAGGGGAGTAACTGATTTTACTGATTGTTTGTCTAAAATGAGTACATTCAGATTACTTTACTTGACATATTTTTTTTCCCATTTATCTTCATCAGACTCAACTGTCCAGTTTTATAGACAGTTTTAGACTAACCCTTGTATGGTTAGTACTTGTAGGGAACTAGTACTTGTGCGAAGTGTAGTGAATATTGAGGTATCTATACTGACTTTTGTATTTAGAAGTATCTTCAGCTTAAAGGTATCTTTTGAATCCTAGCCAATACAAACTAGCTAAGGATATTTAGTACAGTACAGTAAAGCACTTGTGTAAGTCTGTTAAATGCCATAAATGTAAATGTGTAAACATAGATGAGGAGGGCTGTGCACCTTTTAGTTTTTCTCACACTTCCTGTGCTTGACTCTGTCAATGACACAATGGATCCTTATTTTTAATGAAATAGAGCTGGTTCAAAATATTTAGTCCAATTATTAGTTTTTCCTGTATTTTAAATATAACATAATTTTGTAATATTTTATTTTGTTCACTATAAAATGTATTACACTCCAGTATGAAGTGAGTTTAACTTATTTAGCTTGCATATAACAAATCAACTACCTGTAACTATTTTAAAGAATATTTCGAGGCTCTTTTTTTATGACAGATGATAGGGACATTTTTATGATAGATATATTTCCTTAAATATTATGTGCATGCGCATGAGCCTCAATTCTCAAATCCAGGTTTTACTGAAAATGAACTGATATATGATATTCTCAATATTATTTTCAAGATATTTGTTGCAATACATGCAATCATAGACAAAGTGCAATGTGAAATGTGTTGATCGGTGTTCTTTAAGCACTGGTGATGTCTTTCATATGCTTAGAAAAGCATATGGTGTATCACAATATCAGAATTTATCACAATATGATAAATACTGCTGGTATGACATTTTCCTATGGTGGAATGTGTTGTTAGCTTTATGTCAGACAGGACCCATTTCTTTCAAAAAGTTCCACCTTCAGTCCACAGAATATTATCCCAAACATCTTGGGGTTCATCTACATATTTTTTGTTAAATCTAAGACAATTTTCGGTGTTCTTTTCGGTCAGCAGGGTTTTGTGCCTTTCAACTCTTTCTTTAGATATTTGTCTTTTGTGACCTCCTGGATGAGTCATCAATGTGCTTTCTGTGAAATGTTGGTAGGCCAGCCACTCCTGGGAAGGCTTACTTTAATTGTGGATAATGACTTTCAATTCAGTGGTTAATTTAGTAGCTTTGGGGGCAATTACTTTTTCATATGATGATATAGATTTTGAATTGTGTCTTTTTTATCATTAATAATTGAAAATATATGCATTGTTTTATTCAATCATGTTGCCTTTAATTTATATGAAAATTTGGACTTACAAAATTTGGACTGTTACAATTTATGTGTAATAACTGATACCCAAATGATTGAAAATGGGATATACAGCGGAACTCTTCATGTTCTGAATATTGGCTCTTAACTGTTTCAGCATGATCTGGCCTCTCATGCAAAAAGGGAGTTTTTCTGCTGTGAAAGAACTTCACTGGACTGCCCAGATCCCTGAGCTCAACCCCACCGGACACCTTTGGATAAATTGGAATGCATACTATGAGCCAGGCCTTGTCAACCAACATCAGTGGCTAACCTAATTAATGCTGAATATAGGTGAATCCCCACAGCTACACTCCATAATCTGGAGGAAATACTCCCAAAAGAATCTGTTGATAGAACAGCAAGGAGAGGACCAACTCCACATTAGTATCCATGTTTTTAAATGAGATGCTCAACAATCAAATATGAATGTCATGTTCTAGTGCCCTATATATTTAGCCGTGTAGTTTATACCCTGAGTTTTCCACCACCTGATACCACCAGGCTTCTGCCTGCTCCTGAAATAAGGTTCTGTAGTAAACAGTGTTGCTTACCTAGTAATTATCATTTACAGTTTCTCAACAATGATGGATACTAAATTATATATTAATGTCAGAATGTTCTTTACAAATCCTCAAGTTAATTTGATAATTAAAAACATCAGAAAATTGTTGGCTTCTGAATTAGATGTATTTTATGTATTTGTTAAAGGGTGCTGATGAAAGTCGGATCACAGTATATAGCCCTAATTCACTACAAAAATGAAAAACAAAAAGGTTTATAAAGGAAGGCTAATTCCACAGTGATTGTTCTCTGTATCCAGGTGATATTGCATTTGTGTCTTAGGAACAAGTTATTGCCCAGCAAGCAGCATTTTTGAAGGTACTAGATTTGGGATTTGAGCCATATGCCAGAATGTTGCCAAGACAAGAAAAGAACAGAAGGGATTTATTAACTACAGTGTCTGGGTTTATGTCTGGTTATTAGGGCAGTTGCTATACAATAATGAGATTATTTTGGAGATGAATAAATCTGTGATTAGGTCTGGTTAGCAGGGCAGTTATATATTTATATATTATTATAGTTATTATTATAGAATTATGTTTCTTTAGCCAAACAAATATAAGGACAGACATAAATAGTTGCCCTGTAGTTGCTAGCATGCTAACATTAACATTACCTACTGAGTTAGCTAATGCTACCCTAATGCATTTGCAAAATGGCTTATGTTAACACATATCTAAAATCACTGCAGTTTGTGGTAAGTTTATCAACAAACTGGTGGGCTGGCTAACTCGCTGCCTTTCTCGCTTAGCTTAACTTTTGGTTAGGGTTAAGTTGTGTGGACATACAGGACATACAGCTTTTCCCAAACCATTCCCAACTCACTAATACTTTACTGTGGAGTGAGACTCCATTTAAAGTCACACTCTGTGCTGTGAAGGGTGCTTCCAATTAAAGGCACTATATATGATTTAAATTACGTACACTTGTTTTGTAAAACAAATGTTTTTAATGTTTTCTCAAAGTTCACAGGCTCATGGGTCTGTTTGCACACTTGAAAAGATCTGCTGTTCGAACCCTGGCTCTGTAGATGGGAAACAAACAAAATGGCTTAGGGCAAGCCACATAACACTATTCTAGCAACAGGGGGCATTTGTGCTCATGCACAGGACAGGGGAAGAGGAGGGGCAGGGGAGATTGTGTATCTGGCACTTGCTAGTTATATGTTAAACTACACACACTGTCAAGGAAAGATGTCAGACAAACCAGACAAAAAGGAAAGATCTGACAAACAAAAGCTGAACAAAATTTCTTAGATCAGGCAAGGGCGAAGACACAAGTAAACATTGGGGAGGCGCTGGAGAGAATGTTGAAAAACATGAAAAGGGATGAGATTGTTGCTCTATTCCTGTTCAATTGGTGGGTAACATTGACTTATTTTGCCTGTTATCTTTGCACAGAAATAGGTCAGTGTTGTTTTGTCCTGTTTGCAAACAGGTTCTTAGCAGCAGCAATTGTAGCTACTGTTTGCTAAAGGAAACCTAGCTAAAGTTATTTAATTGCCATGACAATGGTCTACCGTTATATTGTGGTATTTGAACATTCAACATTTGCGCTGGCTTTTATGGCCAATAGGGTCTAAAAACTTGTTGGCTAGCTCCGTTGGATTATTTAAAATTATGCATAACTCGAAATGCTATGCTAGATAACATTAGTTGGACAAGACTGGTAGACTGGTAGCTGGTGTACTACCACCGAGGTAGCAATGTTGGATAAAGCCACTAGTCGGTGTGCTACCACCAAGGTAGCAATTTTGGACAAGTCTGCTAGCCGATGTCGTATCACACTGGATGTTGTGTTTGGGATGCTATGTCGGTGTTTGCTGTCTTTTGGTCCGCAAGCCCTGTGTTGTTACCTTGGCAATGCTCTTGTTGAACAGACAGCATGTTTAGCATTTCAGGCACATTCCTCGTTTACTCAGAATTTAAGGATATTGGGTCAGATTCATAAAATTCAAAAGACACATGTAGTTCTACGCATGTAGAACGCAATACATACAGTTGATAATGTACATACGCTCATCATGGATATGAATTTATGGCAATATTTAGTGTGTAATTTTTTTGACCTTATGTAATTAATTTGATCAAATATCCAATCAGAATTCTACCAAAAGCTTGGTGATGGCTACCAAAGCATCAAGGACATAGGAGCTTAGGTGTATACAGTGGTGCTTAAAAGAATTTTCTACATTTCTTCCTAAATGTGACCTAAAACCATCAGATTTTCCTACATAAACAGAACCAAATCAGAGAAATTAGACAAAAATATTAACCATGATATACAGATCAGATATTACATAACTGTAAGTGGCAAATGCATGTTAACCTTCAGGATTCAAAGATCATTTGAAGTGCCTTGTTTTATTTACAGGACACAATCTAGTCTGATCGTCACAACACATGTTTGCACAAGTGTATGGCATGGACAAATTGGATTTCTTGGGTTGATGCTCATCAGTTTGTAAAAGCTTACAAAAACATCTGTGAAAAGTTTGCTAAAGATGTACATGGGCAAGTCAGAAATATATATATATATATATATATATATATATATATATATATATTATATATATTAATAATTATTGTACTGTTCTTAATTTACAGAGTTAAAATAAATGCAGTAATGTATTTTGTGATAAAAGTGTGATAGCAATTATAGTGCTATGATTATTGCTGTAATAATGGTTACAGTACTGCAATCATTACTGTAATAACAAATTAAGGTTTTTATAGGTATTGTAGTTTAAAGTACAGTATTTATGCTGTGAAGTAGTAGCTAAGTTACTGTATTTTGTGCAATGGTCATTTAAGCTAAGATATGACAGTCTCATGGCTGTGGACAGGCTGAGCTCCGGCATCTACATCTGACCCATGTCTGTGCTATCAAACGGCAGTTAAAGCTCTTAAAAAATAGATCTTTTAAAGATCTTTTGCATTCATTCTCAATGTGCTCCTCATTCATTTTCAGTACTCCATCAGTATACTGTATATATCATCTGTGTATTTACAGGGGATTACATTCATTAAGAAAGTTCATCCATGCTGCTCAGTTGCTTGAAAAAAACACTTTTGAATACACATTGCAGAAAAACTAAGCATTCCCGCGATAATGATCACCCTAGAGACGTCTGGATCCAAATCTCAACCATTGAACCCACTCTGAAGTATGTTCCATTAAAACCACTCCATGCACAATCACATACAAGCCCACTTTAGAAGATCATCTACAGTATAAAATGCTTTAGATCTTTCATATGGTTTCTTCTAACCATATACTTCTCTTTCTTCCCCTTATTAGGGTCACCGTTTTTGCACTTGTGCAAACAAGTAAACAAACAATTAAATTAAAAGATAAAATAAATAATAAATTGTGAGTAAAATCTCACAATATATGGCATGAAACTGTTTTAAGAAATGTCCATTAAAATATAGCATTACCATTAATACCAGTAATACCATTAATATTTACTGACAGTTCTGAAATAAATACTTGGGTTTAGTAGTTAAAAACCTTTCCGAAATAAAACTAGCTCTAAGCACTGAGTTATTTTTATGAATGCAATAGAATGGATTCCTGGATCCTGCAGTCTGGAACCACAAACAGCTTGCATTGTCTTACAGTAGTATGGTCCATGAATCATGAAGGATGTGTATAAATGTAGGTTCTGGCATGTTTTCACAGCAGCGGTATATCATCCTTAGCGGAAGCATAAAGGCCAAAGACAGAGAACAATGGTACCTAATAATGAGGGGTCACATCCTTTTCCTGCGATTGAAAAAAAGGAGAAGCACTCAGCGGAATCATGCAAATGTCACTCTCTATGAAAGATGAATGAAAGCATTGATGATCTCTGCTTCCGAAATGTTTGTTGCCCAGAATTTGGAAGAATTAATGCACAATTTTCAGTGATTTATGCCTGGCACATATGATGTTCTTTTGAAGTTTGAGATGCCAGACAAATGACAGGAAGTCAAGTTTATGGGTTATGAGTTTGAGAAGACTGAACAATATGACTATATTTCCTGTTTAGTGATAATGAGGTGAAAATCTGCAATCATTAATCAGTGGTGAACAAGAAAAATAACCATGGTGCAATCATAATGGAGTATTACCCAACAGTTATGAGACAAATAAGGGATAATGTACAGTGAACGGCTCATCATTATAAAATATAAAAGTGCTATATGTGCAATACAAAGTGTTTTATTCTTAATTCCTGTTCCTGAAACATTCCATATGTGGGCAAGGCACAGAGGCACATCTGGCTCAGTGACAGTCTTGAAGTAAGAAAATAATTAATTCATCAGTTCACTTCCCCTTTTTAATTACACCTAAAGATGCTTTAGAAATTAGTGGTCTGATTTGTTTCCTTGGCTACTTGCCAAATACGTTTCTGTTGTATGCAAGGCTGCACATTTTATTAATGACTCCAGCCTTTTCTCAAGTTTGTTACAAATTAACAAAAGACAGTTTCATTTGTTAGAGCAGGATAAAAGCCAGATAACCTGAGAGAAATGACAATCTAAGAGAATGTACAACATAATGGCTGAACCATGTGGCTAAATTCTGCCTGAAAAAAAAAAAAATATATATATATATTAGACCTTGACCTTACCTATAAGACTTGACGTGGCCTGAAAAAAACCTACAAAATCCTACCGGACCAGCTACCAGAACTAATATATTTGACTTTACAGGGATGGTCACAGAAGCATATTGAAAAGTCTATCCAGCTAACACTGGATACTAGACATACATTTATACATTGCACATATACATTTTTGAAGACACTTTAAAATTAGTTAATTCAGTTACTTTAATGTGCACCCATTGCCGATAAAGGCATATAACTGTGCACACACATTTTGTATAATCTTTGCAGAAAACCATTGCCAACAATGAGCTGCTCTGGAGCTGAAGCAGATGAGCCTAAGACTACCAAGCTGCTGAGCAGTGGAACATGACTTTTTGGATGAGTTGGAGTTTCAAACAGATCCTTTAACTAGTAGCTGAAAGTGATTCGATCATCACAGCAATGTTCCAAGACCTTAGAAGAAATGTTGGACAAGCAAATGACTGTAACCTTTTGGACATCTAATGTAGGTTTAATAAATCTATATATCATGTATATACATGTGTATCAGCAGGTTGGGTACTGATGACCCCACTCTTGCCCATTATTTCTATTTATAGAATGTCAGACCTACCTGACATGTCAGCTCCCTGCTTTACTGCCGTGGAGATGTGAGCCATTTGTGAGTAGCAAGCTGAGCCCCCAGAGCTGAGAATTGCAAGACTTGTCATTTTGAAATGACAAATATTATATCCTGTTCACTCGCAGGGTCACTTTGTCACACTTATTTTACTCTGTCAGGCCCCTTCATTAGTCATTTGCTCTGCTCAAACATGCTATCCCATTGTGGCCTGATAAACTAGTAAAAGATGAAAGGCTGGGGATTCTTTGCCCAGACTAGCTCTTCATGAAAGTCAATATATGCGGTTGTACTGTATCTTTTTTGATACTGGAAATGAACAATGACATGCAAAAAGCCTATATACCCTTGTCTAAACCCAAGCTACCTGGTTGCTATTTCCTCTCATCATGGCCACCTCAAATTACTCTGTTCTTCCTCTGGGAAACCTAGAGATACATGGTGATACTGAAATTGTAATGGTATCAACAAAATAAAACAGCATCTGAGAGCTGTTTACATAGTTGGTGTATTTTCGGACTACAGAAGAGCAGAATGTTTTGGGGATGCTGGACTACTGTGTCTATAAATCTGCAATTCAATTATTTATTCACTAGATTTGTAACCCCACAGAAATGTCTGATATATGTTTATATGTAATATTATTCATATGTGCAGTACCAAATTCTACATATGTAGGACAAATGTCTGTGTCTGTACAAAAATTGGCATTGCCCCACAATTCTGTAGGAAATGCATTTCAAGACGGTCAAGATCCTCCCCGTGCTCATTTGTTTTTAATTTTATTAATTAGAAGGCAATTTTCATCAAAAAAGTTTTTTCCTGTAAGTAACGAAGCTTGTAGACTGTGCTGAAGGAGCCGGTCTAGTTTCCTTCAATCTGACTGTTCGAGGTTTTGAATAGTCAGATTTGATAAGCAGATCTGTCAAGTTCAGCTTCCTTTTTGTAATGTACTACTTTGACACACATACACACAGCATTCAGTTCACACAGAATAATTTAATAGACACTGTGTGGCCTTGAGCAGCTAGTTAAAGAGAGTCTTACGTAAGCACCAGGCCTCTCATGAGCAGAAAACTGAGGATCATTAGAGGATACAGGTGAAGAAACACCTAAGAAACATGGCAGAGAACAAAAGGCAAGAGAAATATGAGAGAAGTACTGATAATAGACTGTCCCTTACAATGAAGTGCCTATATGTTCCACCCAGTTAATTGATTGTGAGGGCTGTTAGGAACTATGTGAAGCATAATCGAATATGTGATTTTTCTATCCTAAAGTGTGTAACCAAGCACACAGACATCACCCTGAAAGGCAACTTAGAAGACATTATCAGCAAGTTTATGAAGATGAAACACTCTAGCTATTCTTATGACCCTCTCTCAAGCTCAGCAAAACTGCATTTTGTTATTGCACAAGGTTGCTAGCAGACAATACAGGTGACAAGGATGGACGTTTTTAGAGTGGATGCTTTTGTAACTTGACTTTTGTTAAGCTCTTCCAATGCTAGGCCAATATTCTTTTGCAACAAGACCAAAACAGTGTGTTGTTTAGACTATTCTTGTGTGGATGGGCACAGCACTCTTTCAATCTAGCAAATATCACACAACATTGACTGCTGAGAAAGACAAGAGGGTTCTTGTCATTTTTAAAGACAATATTATACAGACTGGATGAAAGCTTGTTTCCGGTAACTTAGGAGGAGGCATTCAGGAGGCTGTTTTTATGATTGTTGACATTGTTCTTGCCAGTTACTTTAATAAAGTCTAATAAAGTCAACAGCATTCAAACTCATGTCAGCAGTTCTTAAAATAATCAACCATAATGTAGGATTGAAAAAAAAGTCAGTAAGAACAATGACCTCTTTGGCTCTGTTCTTGACCTATGTTTGTTCAGCAGCAGCAATATTTTTGAATAAAAGCAAAATGATATCTGTTTAACACCAGCAGCTAGGTTCAAATGTACTTGAACAGTGATGCAATTCTGGGAACTTTGGGAACTCCAGATACCACCTCAATAGATGTGAAATGAAGTAATCAAAAAGTTTTGCAGCATTGGAAAGGAATGTTCCATTCTCTTCTGCTCTGTGTCCACCATGCTGTCATTTTTGGAACTAGAGTCTGTGCAGTAGAGACCAGAGGTGGAGCCAGACTCACCAACTCACTTGGGAGACCCGTCCCCTTCTCCCAAACCAAGCGTATCTTCATTGAGCTTACAGAGCAGAAGCAAAGCAAAATCTTCCCCTGGATTCCCAGTTAATTCAATAAGTTCTACAACAACTCCACTATAATGACTATAATATGAAAAGCTAAGCATCATGGACTGATTTTAGTTTCCCATAAAATAGGATTAAACTTAAATGTTTGTAATTGTTTCCACAAGATATAAAATGACCCTCTCATTCAGAGTTTTGCACGTTTGGTTGATCTGTCATTATGGAGTCATTAGTGCAGAAATGCTCATCTTTTAAAAGGCTTATATTAAAGACATATTATCTTCAAACAAAGCTAGGGGGAAATCTGAATTGCTTATTAAAACAGATGAATATTAAAGTTAATGTATAATTGCCAAAACTAATCATACCAGTAGCAAAGTAACTAAAAACAATTTGTTGTTCACATTATGGAAAGTTAAGTAGTAGACATTCTTTAATGATATACTTTGCACCCCACAAACACAATAATGGGTGACAGGCTACATTCAAAAAGCAGAAGCAGATTTTCACCCCTTTTTCTCATTCAACTTGGAATTATGTGACTGAGTTTAAGTCGCTTTTAGGTGATGCAGCATCACGTTTGTTAGCTTGGTTGTTGCATTGCCAACCACAGAGACAACAGTGATAGGTAGAGTTAGTTCAGGCTTACAAAAATCTATTGGCATGAATAGATTTTACCATCTGAAAAGTACAGTCATATACAAAACACCTCTAAATATGGCCATTTCTGCAAATTATAGAGCATGAGTTGTTTTTATATGCTGAATTGAACATTTTAGTGGAAAATAAAACATACATTTCAGCCATTTGTATTGAATGCAGTATGTACAGAACACAACAGAAAGTGTCTATATGGTATGCAGGTACACACTGCATACTGTAAACCAGCAATCTCCAACAATCCTCTTCAACTTCCACTTAAACCTAACACATAACCATTCAGCCAGTCAAGGACTTTTGAAGGCAGTAAGTAGCAGGATCCAAAGTCTATGGGAAAGTAGCTCTCTAGGAGCAGAGTTGAAGACTACAACTGTATACACACTAAGTTGTATGTCCAGGCCGATTGAGGGGTGGATCATCAGAAGAAAACACTTTTACACTTAAACACTGCAGCAGTGAGCAGTAAGTTAACATTAGCTAACTGCTGTTGTCTTACCTTTACATTTATGGCATTTAGCAGACGCTCTTATCCAGAGCGACTTACAAAAGTGCTTTACTATTTAGTCAAAAATAACCTTAGTTAGTTTGAATAAACTAAAATTCAAAGATACCTCTAAGCTTAGACACTACTAAACACAAGTCAACATAGAGACCAAAATACTCTACTCTTTTCGCCAAGTCAGAAGAGATGGGTCTTCAGTCTGTGTTTGAAGACAGCAAGTGACTCTACTGTTTGGACACCCAGGGGAAGTTCATTCCACCACTTTGGTGCCAGGACAGAAAACTGCCTGGACCCTTGAACTGCAACATGACTTAAGAATGATAACTGATCATCCAAGACTACACAAAGGCTTCAAGCTTCTGTTGCTGGGGTTGAGTTTGAGGTGGTGAGCTACCATCCAAGAAGAGACATCAGTAAGACATGCTGAGATGTGGGTAGAAACCTTAACTAGCCTTGATACTAAATGACATTCAGAATTATATTCATAGTAAAAATGATGCTAATGAGCCACCAACCAATATTTTATTTGTGATAACTAGGCTAGTCCTACTAACAGATATATATGGGTCACAGTATACCCACTGTCTCAGAGCTCACTAGGCTGCACTAGATCATGACTGATTTTATGCTCTGATGTTGAAATTATTTGTGTGTATGAAAGCTTGCACCTTTGCACAGTCCAGCATCCATTGACTTCAGTGCATCAGAAAACTAATTGTCAAGCATCCATCAAACCATTTAGTTGGCTCGTTATGTTCTACTAATTTTTTGGATTTAATTACGTATGACTCAGATGCCCACTATAGTAATCAATCCTATTGGATTGTGACAACCCATGTGATTTAATCAGTCATTCTGGTGCTCATGGCAGGATGAAGGACACAGTGTAGTTACCTAATATTATTTCACATCCTGCAACAAAATAGCAATGTTCTGTGTAGTGTACACCATGTATTCAGAAGAAAGGGTGGTCTTTTGCCCATGGCCTTTGGAAATTTAGGAAGATTCACTGCTGTCTCAATTTAAAAAACCTCCTCTTGACTGAACGCACAACGTCTTGGAAATGATGAATGACTAAAAAGTGGATTTTAGCAGTTTTGCCTGCTAGGGAATGTAGTCAAATGAATATTAAATAGGTATATTAAATGGGAATTAAGTGGAGTTTCTAATTACATTCTCACATCTAAACACTTAATTATTTAATTACCACACACTCTAGACAAAAGATCACACAAAAAACAGCCTGTCATAGGATATCTGTTATGTTTATGACTGATTCACACAACATAGAAATCTTGGCCTCTTTCACAGTTACAATATGAGTCAATATGAGAACTCTGTTAGATATTACATATACCAGCATATTGGTTTATTGTAATGTCATAGAGAACCATTAATCTTATTCTTGTCCTTTAAACACAAATGTAAGCAAATCTACAGCCTTACTAACTGTGATATTGTCTATGCTTAGACAGGAAATGTAATTAAATGTAATGCAATTGCTTCAGGGGCCAACATAATAACTTGTTTCTGTAGTTTTACATGTTTTTAGGACCATAATCCTACATTTGCTGTAGACAAATATCGTCTTCTTTTTGGAAACTGATGGAGTATTTAGCAACAAGTAAATTCACAGTCTGTGAAAATGATTGACAGCAGTCTTGGACAGGATTAAGAGCACAGAGACTCTAGTACTAATTACATTAACACTCCTGCCCATGTAAAACTAAATTCATCTTAGCATGCACTAGTTCAGTACTAGAGCTAGTCTAAAACATTTATCAACATGTTGAAAGTATGTGACATTTCACTGAAATTAAATGCATTGAATGTTTCTCATGAGAGTGGCTGAGTTGGTTTTGCTTGTCAAAAATGAAATACAGTGTAAGACTACTTTGT
Source organism: Salminus brasiliensis (assembly GCF_030463535.1). Classification (NCBI taxonomy): domain Eukaryota; kingdom Metazoa; phylum Chordata; class Actinopteri; order Characiformes; family Bryconidae; genus Salminus; species Salminus brasiliensis. Next base: position 26,098,419 of record NC_132899.1, on the reverse strand, counting down.
CAGGCCTCGCTGCTCTTGCTCTTCAGTTTCATGACATTAATTTGAAAGATGACACACGGAACACTTCTGTACTGTTGTTGATTCTTCCAGTTATAAATCAGCATACTTGAACATTTAATGCCTTCACAGAAATGTCTTCAATGGCCATTACATTACTTATGTTGATTGGCTTTAGCCCCAAGTTTATTTCAGCAGAAATTAAACATTGATGTGAGACTAAAATCAATACAAGTCCTTAAAAGGTAAAAGTTGTCATCTTTCATCTTCTTCTTTGAGTTTGGTGGCATCACCCTTTTAGCTTTTGATTCGTGCATTGAAACTGTATGTATGTGTATGTATGGTACACATACATACACACACACACACACCATCACAATCAAAATGCTTTTCATTAGCATAATCATGAATGTTGTTGTTATAAGAAATCTGCTTGAGGATTATTTGTCCTTTCTTGCCTTACACCCTAATTAATGTTGCCAGCTGTGGTGAACTATTAGACCTAGGTTTTTGGTTTGGGACATAAATATCTGCAAAAAAGAGGCTGTACAATAACTGATTTTTGCTATGGTATTTAGTTGTATAGTAAATATAGTGGTAATCTACAAATCTCTTTCAGTAAAACATTCTGCACAGCAACTGCTGCCACTGTTTTCCAAAAACTGACTGAACACATCTATGATTTCCAAAAAGCTAAGCATAATGTTTTTCTGACAAAGCTGGTCCTACCACTGTAAATCAAAATGGAACTGCTTAATTAATCAAAATCAGTTCCTTATCATGTTGGTATGTGACATGTTGCGTCATCAGTTCTACTACAAAAATCCTAAGCAGTGGCAGAGCTTGTTTAGCTGTATATACCTAGCTACCAACTTGTTTACACTTTAATGAGACATGAGACCATAGGGCTGATTTTGATGAGTGATACAGCACCTATACATTCTCTCATTTCACTGTCAACTGCAGATTTAGCTTCAAAGCCATCCTGTCACACACCTCTACAACATCTGTATGGATGACAAAAACATTGTTGGATCATGTGTCCAGTCACGCTTTGACATACACACAGAAACATAAAATTGCTCAGGGATATTGGGGTTACCCTGTGCACTTTAGAAATGTATGATGTTATTGGCTTCTAATAACTATAAAATCATTGTATTTCTTTCTTGCCATAGGAGGAGGCCTTCCATGCAGATGGAGAATCTTGCCAAGTTTTCATATAGAGTTTGAATCGGATATTTTTAATTACAAAAGAATACTAAATATGTATACTAGAAACTGTCTAGGTTCTCATTTCTTGTGTATACATTACCTTTCTATTTAAAATGTAATAAATAAAAAAAATTAAGGTAGACAGGTTGTTTTTGAAAACTCCATTTTCACTGTGTAAACCTTGCACTCTTACAACCCATTTTAAGGTCTCTTCTAGCTGAACACATCACTCCTAGTATCCCTTACAGAGAGCATGAAATTTTAAAAAGCAAGCAAACAAAAAATCTAGGAGACTTTGAAAGAGAGCAGACTGGCTCTGAGTGCAGCTGCTAAATTGACTGCATATCTGTTTGCATATTAAGGTTTAATTAAAGCTTCAGGTGATTTGTGACTCACATGGATAGAAATGTGCAACACAATTAGCTGACCTGACGATGGTGTCAAATATTAACTCTGAGCTTTGTTCGTCAAGGCATTTGTCAGAAAACATCCTCATAAATATTTGAATTGTGGTGTCTGCGCTTGGCTCTAATTGAGAAAAGCATTCGGTCTCTTTAACAGAGTTATTTATTATATGATTTCTTCAAGCTTTCAACCATTGATTAGTTTTTCTATGATCAGTTTCTCCAGTTCACCAATCCCTTTGGAATGCACAACATAATCCTTAAATGAAGGGTTTCTGTCCAGTAGCATTAAGCAATTCTTTATTCTGCAGCAATTCTAAACAAGCTCTCGGTAGAAAATCTATCAGACCATGCTGAATAAAACATTGGACATAGACGCGTCTGCATTTCATGCCATTTTAGGCAGTTAGCTCCATTCATAAATACTGGAATTCTGACATTACAGATATGCTTTAGCGCCAGACGGGACAGCTTTGATTCGTTTCCAAATTCAAATAGGGGCTCTCGCATGTTGTCTGACACATTTTTCATGCCAGCTTTGTGCTAGATAAGACTTCAACAGGATCATCAAATATTTACCATGAAAATCCCTATAACTCAATCACAAATGCACTGCAGACACGTGTTCAGTGGCAGCAACAACACAGATGTTAATAAAGTGAAGCTTCTCAAATCACACAGTGTACCAGTGGGAGTCATGAAATGGTCATATATTCTCCTTGATGCCAGTCCCAAGAATTCATGAAGAGTAACTTCATGGGTTTAATGTTTTGTCATATATACCGCAGGGGTCGAAATCTTAAGGCACCTCATGATTCAAATCAGTTAGGGTGTGGTGCTATGATAAAATGATTATCGTTACATACTGATGTTTGTTTTTTCACAGAACAGGATGTTTTTTCTCATTCTTGGTACTTTTAAAGCAAAGTGTTTGTAATGATACATAATCAATTTACTTCCAATCGTATTCTGTATTAATAAAACAAATGGAAGCAATGTGTCAAGTCAGCTGGAAGGTTTTGCAGGGAAGGAAAAATGCCTTGACACAGTGGGCAACTTGCTGGGAAACCAGGGTTAGTATGTAGGCATAGCATTTTAAATGTGGGCAGTTCAGCAGCAACAATCATGTTTGATGCGTTATCAGTAACTAAGGCCCCCATTCACACCTGGCATTAACCTGCGTCTCGGGTGATCTGATCACAAAGACCTGTCAAAACACATAGCTGTTCACAACTGGCATTTTAAAAGCACCTCCTGTGACCGCTTGTGATTGGACTTCTCATATCATTTCCATTGGAGGAGGTCTATTGCATACATTAATAATTCATGCATTGATTGAGGCATCACGTTTTGTCCATTAGTTTGTTAGTTTGTTATTGTAGCATGCCCAGCTTATGTGTGTGGACAGTAGGCAGTGTGTTCTCATTTATGGCATTTAGCAGACGCTCTTATCCAGAGCGACTAACAGGGTTACTCTTATTACACAGGTGGGCCAATGCAGTGTTAGGATTCTGGCTCAAGGACTCTTATTGGTGTAGTGCAGCATAGTCACCCAGGCCAAGAATCAAACCCCAGTCTCCCACACGGTGTGGTAGCTCAGTGCCAGGTAGTGGTGTTATCTGTTGCACCACACCAACCACTGCGGCTATGATGTATTTTCAGGCTGGAGCAGTGACATAGATGGGGTGTAGACACATTGAGGTGCTTTAGCATTCACACTACAAGAATAATGTGGTCATATGCGCCTCTGACTACCTCATATAACAACGTATCCTTGAAATGCATTTTACCCCGTTCACACTTTGTGTACTTTGTGTTGGTCACCTATGATCAGATCACTCAGTCCCCATGTTAATTCCATGTGTGGGCCTAAAATGAAATCTGGTGATCCTGCATTATTCTGCTGCACCTGTGTGGCTCTCATTCACTGCTCTTGTTTGGACCACATAAAACCCTAGCTGCCACTCATCTGTGATAAAATGTGCAGTAACGGTGACATAAGATTCTGAGATAATGTATGTCCACAACTTGCTTGTAGTGTGGTTCTTATAATGCAGAGGGTGCCAGTCAGATTTCAGGTCGGCAGCTCCAGTGTCGACTCCTAAGCCATATGTTCCTGCCCTGGCGGTGGCATCTGCGCCTGCTCCAGAGCAAGCGATGCCAGCTGTATCTGTCCCTGCTCCAGCTGTGGTATCCGCTGTGGCTCCCAGGCCAGCAATGCAAGACATCTCTGTTCCTGATCCTGTGATGGTATTCACCACCTGTGCTCTTGTGCTAGCAACACCTGCCCTCTCTGCTCCCGTGCCAGCGCCACCTTCTGCCTGTACAGTGCCGATAGAACTGGACTGATATGATTAAATGGTTCTAGTTTTAGTAAGGACATTGGCTGCAGTTTACTTTGGTTCCTGGGGGAAAAAATCCTAACAATGGTGCATTGCAATAGTCTAACCTTAAAGTATTAAAGGAATGTTCTAATGTTTCTTGATAGTTTTAAAATAGATAATTTCTTATCTATACTGATATGATATAATGTGGCCTGAAACCAGCTTGGAACTTATGTGAGTATGAATACAGTTGGGCAACAGCTTTTTCTAAGATCTAAGATATAAGTAGTGATATAGAAGGTAGATAAGAAGAAGATAGGTCTTTATTAGACATTACTCTAAGACTTGTTTTTTGGACCAAAGGTTTAATAATGGCTTGTTTAAAAGCTTTGGGTACATGCCCCAGTCTAAGGGATGAGTTTACTATTTTTAAAAGTAGCACTAACTGGTAGCACTTCTTTAAGTAGTTTTGAATGAATTGCAATTGTATGCTGTACAATTTAACAAGAAGAGAGTTTACACAATGAGTGTTTACTTTTGGTTTCACTTGTAAAGAATGCAGTTAAAACAGATAATCCAACATGACAATTCTACATAAAAGTGCAAGGCAACAGTTTGGTGGTGTCAATTAAATATTAAGGGGTTGCTATGACATAAAACAGAGGTTACCTGATAACACTGAGGTATATTTTGTTGCAGAATATAAGTATAGAAGTATATATTATGTGTTTTTAAGAAAATATTTTAAAAATATTATTATACATTTTATTGCATTATTATGAATATTTTATAGTATACACACAACATTTTATAGTAATTAACAAATTAGACATTAGATTAATGGATTATCCATACAACAAAATAATAATTAGGGGCAACCCTATTCCTCAGTATATAGATACATGTATACAATTTTTATTGTTTTAGCATTTTAGATTTTTGTCCTTAACAAAACAAAAACAAACAAATGATAAAATATATATTTGCTACTATATTTGGTACAGCTTGTACAGATTTGATGTGTGCAAGTCAGTGAAAATAAGGTTTATATAATAAAGAGCTACACTTTTACCAGTCCTAAGCTCTTTAACCATCTAAGACTTACAGAAAGACAGCAAGAACACACTAACCTTTACTCTCACATCCTTCTATGTGTAACAAAATACCTGTATGTAATGTTTTGCTTAATTTTTATTTGATAGAATCATCATGCTTAAAGTATATACAGACTCTTCATTTAGAGCTTCATACAGTTATAAGTACCTATCCTTCATTGTTAAATTTTAGTTCATTTAAGTTTTATAGAGCTTCTTACAGATTATTTCTAATTCTCTTCTACATAACATATTGGTAGATTTGGCCATCATAATTTTAAAAGACCAGGAGAATCAACCCATCATGTTTTAGTTTCCAATTTGTTTAGACTAGTTTTGTGAGACAAAATGTAACTGTAGGCCTTCTCCGTGGAAGTCTTAGATATGTGATCAACCGTGAACACAAGGCCTAATCAGGTTTAAGCCAATTAGAAATAGAAAACAGCAACAGAAGCTCTACCAGGGCTCTTAATTAAAGAGGCTCATGTAAAATACAAGCTAAACTATATGTTAATGTCTGTTGCAAATATAAATATGTTGTACAAGCTTCTGTTATTTATATTTAATCTAGAAAGGCCTACTTTATAACCCACTAAAATTTGCAGTGACCTTTATGACTCCAATTAAAGGCCTTGCTCTAGTCACAGTTCGTCACTGGAATTGACTAAAGTGGAGGAAAAAATTGAGCTTTATAAGTTCCAAGGTCACACAGCGTTCTAGTCTCAGTAACACAACTCTGCATGACAATGCAGAGTCTAAAAGCAAGCTCGCAAAAACGTGTACACAGGGGATCTTACTATACTTGAAATATCACATATCACAGAATCTGTCAACAAATTGCAGAGGGAGATTCATTACTGCAGGTTAGTTCTTTTATGCCTGTGAGCATATTCATTTACCACAGAAGAGAAAAGTTTCAGAACTGAGTTCCTAAAGTATTTTGCACCCACTCAATTGCACAGTGTAAGATTGTCACAGCTGACTTTGAAAATATAACACTGTTTAGTATGCCAAGGTAGACTATGGTATGTAGATGTGCAATTCTGGACAACAGAGTAGAAGAGAGAGAAAGAGAAAAGAAAAGCTAAATCAGACAGAACAATTATTATAAACAACTTTTTCACTCCAAACACCTGCAAGGAGTGTGGGTGGTAAAGGACTGTGCTATCCATAAGTTTTAACATTGTTCAAGTGCTAAAACCTGCTAAATAAGTTTCAAAAAAGTATAATAATAATAATATATATACGCATAATAAAGACTATTTTAGGGTGAACCTTAGTTTGTTTATTTAGATTTATGGACAAAACCTGTGTGATATCTGTTATCACAATTACTGGTAAAGATATCAAGACACTTGCTTGATTGTGTCACAGGGTTCAAGTATGGTGTCCCAATATTTTCACCTCGACCATTATATTTCTAATAATATTTAAACATGGACTTTTTATGGTTGCTGGACTGTGGGCATGAGACTGTGGGCTGTTTCTGCACCACATTATGACAAATTGTACATGAAGTAAATGATCTAAAAACTCTACAACCTACACCTGGTTATCGTCTCCCTGTGCCCTGAAGCAACAATGTGTTCACTAATTAAAACAAAAAGGACAAATCAGACTACAAAAAGCCCCCAGTCCCAGACTGATGAGGCATTTATAAGCTTCTCTAATCAATCTGCAACGTTGTAACAAGATGTCCTCCTACGATGCAATTGAGACATCCTCTTAGATATATTGGAATAGATTTTTCTTGTGTCTCTGGTTGGCCTTATGCACTTTGAATCACATCACAAAAGAAGAAATTAATTAAGCTAAATACCAATGTTGCCTAATGCACAAATCAATAGAGGATTTGTCATGAATGCAGCAAAAGTCCTCATTCAGCCAGAACGTAGAGGAAATGGCTTCTTAACAAGAATTGAAAATGAGGAGCAGTCCACGAAGACACCAGGATCCTAAGTCACTGGAGTAGGAAATCATAGGTATCTCTGATAAATAACAAAAGCGTGGCATTATTTAATATTAATTATTTCCCACTTATAGCTCAATGAAACTAGAATGGAAAATTCTATTGAAGGGACAGATGCCAACCACCTCTGCTTGTATGTAGAATGGATAACTTATTAGGTTTTGATTGTCATGGCTTGACACTAGCCAGATAGCAATCAGTCACTGAATTAATGTTAAATCACTGAATCAACCTTCCACTCGATGTTGATTGATTGTCCCTTTTACACCCTACAACTTCAATCAACTTTAAAAACTTGCTTTATGTACCGCAAGGATCACTTGAACCTTTTTCAGAATTTTACTCATTTTTAAAAATCAATGATGAATCAATATTACATGCTATCTGGCTATATAAAATTAAATAAATAAATACATTACCTTCTACTCCCCCCCCTCCCCCAACCACACAATAAAAAAAAAAATAAATAAAAAAGATCTGCGTCAACACGCCCGCTCCCCGGGCGGACTCGAAACCGCGGCCCGCAGGCTCCCTTAAAGACTTTTGTTGAGTTCAGTTGTAGTTTGATTCAATGTGTCGGTTCAGTGTTCTGTTCATGTTCATATGTTTGGTTCAGTTCGGTTGTCGTCTCCATGTTCCTGGTTTTGTTAATTATGTCATCTCTTGTTTAGTAATGTGTTTCACCTGAGAATTGTAGGTTCAGAACCTCAAGGCCCGAGAGGCTCGTGACTCAGATCATGGTTTGTTTAGGCCAGTTTGGTTCACAGTTCAGGTCCACTAGTGGACCTTGCTTCTTGCGTCGAGTTTTGAGAGGCATCTTCGCTCTCGCTCTCTGGATATATCCGCAACTCTTGCTCCAGCTAGGTGACCCTCTTCGACTTTGTGTCTTCAGGTTTGGTCGTCCTAGCTGCTTAGGATTCAGTGGCTGGTTCCCCAGCTCTCCCCCCAGTTTGTGTAATCTCTGCATGGTTCACTTGGTCCTTAGTTTCCCTGTAATCTCCCCAGGCTCGCCTGGTAAGTTGTTTTGTGTTGTTCCCAGTTCTCCCTCACCAGCTCACCCAGCTCAGCTCCCAGAATATTATTATCATCATTATTTTACTGTAAATTACTCTACAGGCATATGCATTATATATACTGCACTATATGTGGATATCAATGAATCACTAACATTTTCACCATATCAGATATTTCATACATGGTCCAACACAACCACACTCTGCAATAGCTTCTTCCCCCAAGCCATCAGACTTCTCAACTCTAGAGACTGAACTGGTGTTTTTTTTCTGTTCCATGCACACTCTCTCTCTCTCCAACCATTTACCCCAGATAATATGGGAAGCGTTTCTGCACAAAGCATTTTGCACAAATAACTTTACTGCCTCGCTGGACTCAGTATTTATTGCACAATGCATAATTTGCACACTACCCCTAATTATTTATATTATTTATAATTGTCTGTTCTGTATTGTGTTGTCTGTCCGCACTTGTATTGTGATGCACTTCTGATGCACTTGTTCTGTATGCACTGTGTCTATGTTGCACCATGGTCCTGGAGGAACGATGTTTCGTTTCACTGTGTACTCTGTATGTAGTTGAAATGACAATAAAAACACACTTGACTTGATTTAACTTGACTATTTTACGATTCACAAGTACACATTTGTCAGTTGCTCTTTGACCTGTTCTCAGAGCTTTTAAGCATTTGATTCTCTGGCTGGGCAAATACACTAACTACTCCAATAATCGTCCTTGGATAAGATTTGTAATATTCTCCTGTCTGTGTAACATGATTCAAGTCGCTCGGTATAAACTATGTGCAATAAATGTAAAACTGATAGATATTTAAGCTTGTTGTATTTGTCAGTGGTTACTTTTTGTTTGTAAAAGAATACAGAGTAGAAATGAACACAAAAAATAACCATTTAAACTTTATGGACCCATAATACACCTGTTTGATTAAATGTGCTTTGTGAAAATGAAGCCCAAATGATTGTTTTCCACTACTGAAAACACCTAAACAAAGCTTATTATGCTTCTGCTGTTATGTTCTGAAGCATGACTTAACGCAAGTAGAATACCCATCACAGCTCTAACTGCGGAGGAAGAGAAATTTCCTGAGCATCCAAATCTACATCCAGCATAGGCTTCCCAACCTAGAGCAGATGGCTATGTTTGCTCCAGCCCTTGTCAGTTCACCAAACCAGAATGAGCACAGATTTCGTCTGAAGCACACCCAAGCAGACACAATTAACATTTCAGGATCAGGTCCAACTACAGAATACCTACAGCAGCATAGAAATTTCCGGACAGCAGTAATGCATACAGAGCAAAGAAATAATGTGGACAGATCTGCAGCATTCTCTGTGTCTCCAGTTAATAAAAACATTCTCCATTTTCCCTGTAATTTACAGCAGATCTCAGATCTAGTCCTGACACATAGACATTCGGTGAGGTCTGCATGTGCTTGGCCATTTAGAGCTTCAAAAAGAAATAAAAGAACACTAACATTTTTTAAATTACTAAATTTAATCCCCATTGAAAACTCACTGGTAGATAAACATGTAGAGAAGTAGAATTCAAGCAGTGTCTATAGACAGCAGTGCAGAATATGTAGAACGATCAGCATTAGTCCTAGTCCTCCAGTTCCACTGCCCTGCATGTAGTGTTTTACTGCTCTGACTCACCGAGTTCATCTCAGGAAAGGCTCGTTAATTAGTTCATTAGCTGTATTCAGTGTGTGTGGAGCAGGGAAAACTCTTAAGATGTGCAGGGTAGTTCTTCACTTCTGTCCAGATGCTGGTTGGATTTTTCTTGGGAACACCACCTAAATAGAGTTTAAATCTAATGGTTGTGCTGACTGTGCCATCACATGAATTTCTTCATAACACAAAATCACTTGCTGCAAAGTGTGGTATCTTGCAATCTTCAGTTATTCACTGTGTATTCAGCCTTTGACTGAACAGAGTAGAATCGTTCCAAAGGGCCTCAATTCATAACCACTTGAACCACTTTTTGTAGGCGCCAGAGTGGTAGATAATCATGAACACTATGGGTCTAGTTTAAATCTATAATACCTCTGTAACATGTGTAACTTTACACAGACACTGAGTTTCCTGGATAATTTACCGTAAATCTGATACTTCTGTGTCAAGTCGATACCAACATTTCTAAAAACATGATACTGCTTGTTTTCTATGGTAGTGAAGGTGCCAAATATAACCACACCTGTCTGATATGTGAACTTGAGATTTTTCCGGAACTGACTAGGGCAGCATAATAAGCCTACATGTCTGGTCAGCATTAGGTGCAAAAGGAAGTAAGGACAGGTGTTGATTTATGAGGCAATGATAGAGATGCTATTCACCCTATTAATTAAGTAAATGCTACATAATGCTGCCTAAAGTTGCCCCACCAATTTTCAAAAGTGTGTTTATGATTTCTCCTACCAACTATCTTGATCCCTCCATCAATATTATCATATATAAAGATATGGACTAAACTTTGTGAAACATTTCCACCATTTGCAAGGACAAAACAACATAATCAAACAACAAAATACTAGCATCACCACGTACCTCAGTTAATCAAGCAAGTTCAAATTTACTTACCGCAAAAATAAAGTCAAATCCTAAGAAGCTTCTTAGCTTTGTTGATACAATTTATCTTAATGTGAAAGTTTTGAATGTGATATTACAAGTACGAGTACATATCACTCACTGGACAAGTCACTGGACTGCCTACGATTGGCAAAATTCACCCAGCAAATCAAGAAAGCAGAAAGGATGAAAATAGGCTGTTCTTGGTTTAATTAGGCTTGAGAGTTTTTGTGAAACCAAATTCATGGAAAATGTGTTTGCACTCCAACATAGTCTGCTAACGGGACGGTAACAGTTCACTTTATAGCAATCAATCATCAGCTTAGCTTCCAGTTTTGAGAGCTTAATACATAAGTGGTAACAATGATGGAAGGGATCACTGTCAAGATTATTAGTGGTGAGGAAATGTACTTTAAAAGACAACCTCATTCAAATGACTCATCGTATATATAAAGCCATTTTTAAAAACCTCTTTATCATTCTGTCCTGATGAAAGCTACTGTACACAATCCATTTATTCCACTGTCATTTTGTTTTTTCAAAGACACAGGCATCTCTGGTCAATTTTACCCAAAGGCCTAATACCTCAATTCCTTGTCTTCAAATGACATGAGCTGCATATTGTTTTATAGCAGTTACTTAATACTTTATTGTAGCGCAAATGATTTATTATACTTACTTAATAATGGCTCTTAAAATGAAAGCTGCAAAGTGCGGACTAAAAAAAAGACTGGCCAACTTAAATGATTAAGTAACTGAGTTGACTCAGTTTACACAGAGTTTTTTGGAACTCTGTTTTGTATCTCAGTTTGGTCAACTTGAAAATAAATATTAGTTCATGTACTGCAGATTACATGTTTAAATATTGATTAAAAATTGTTTAAATTTTTTTGATCTGTGCTCCTTAGACAGGAATGGGATTCAAACTTCTGATCTCCTCCCTCATGACAAACAGGTAGTTAGCTGGTTATGTCACTCTAGGACTGGGAAATCACTTCATAAAAACACAGTTCTGAGTAAATTCCCCTTCCTTCCTTCTGTCTTGGACACAGCTATGAGTGCCACAACAATCTGCTTACCTTGGGGGTGGGGGTGAAAAAATTAAGGGGGAAGGACACAGACTTAACATCTTACAATATGTAAGCAATTTCATGTTTGATTTGACTGAACTAAAAAATGCGAGCTAGGAGAATGTTTTGAGTGAGCTCAAAAATGCTCTGCTATGAATTACGTTTTAAGTTGGCTTGCCTTCACATTTTTAATAGGGTTGAAAAGTCAAACTCAATTAATAGTTGTTATGTTACTGTTATATGTAATGCAATTTCTACTGGAGGAGCTTTATTATTTGTTTAACGTTGTTTTATTTAGTGAGACTTAGTTGTAGAAATTACAGAGTTGGGGATGAATGTAAGCTTGGCTAGCTCTTTATTTGTGATAAGAAGCTGATGTCATGCTACCCTACATAAACAAAATCTCTTCACTTTCACTCCTGGTTACGTTGGGCCCCACAGTCTCCTGCGGTTGGAAACATGTTTGTGTGTGCCAAAGCTATATTTTCTGTAGTGCACACACTATTGGCCACCTATCTATCTGCCACAAATATAGTAATTGGATTTTTATGCACTTCATTTATTTACTCTTTGTCCGTAAATCCTCTCCTGCATTTTTGGCCTACAGCATTTTTGGGGAATTAATTCTTATAGTAATTTGTTGAATCAGGTATGCTGGATTATAAACAGCACTGAACTGTGCAGCATCTTATACTGAGAAACCATTTTGGCAGTTTGGTAGTAACTTGGTAGTGATTTGTATATAAATTCTTTGTTTCCCCTAGGATTTCTTTCTGCAGCGACAGCAGTTCCTACAGTCAGCACACATTCTGTGTGGATTTTTACTGCCTTAAACAAGCCTTCTCAAAGCCACTATTGGTCTACATGTACTTGCATCTACATCAAGCATTGATCAAACTGAAGCCATTACCACCACTGCTGGCGCAGCTAAATAAAAATATTTTAATTTTAGTTTTTCCCAGCCCACTTAATTATGTACACTATAGTCATAGATTGCCATAGACTCACCAATTATTTTATTTAATTTCGAATACCAATCGAAATGGTCATCAAGTACATGTCTTATTCAGTTCATTACACAAAAGCCTCAACAATGTTAGTGTTGTGTTCACTTAGTGGCTTCCCTCTTAATCTTTAAGTCATAGATTCCCACCTGTCTCTCAAAAGATGAAAGCTTTAACTGTTGTTTATCTAAATGGGGGCAGCATGCCAGTTTTTGCAGGCTTTACATTTTTCAACCCCTGACAATACTGTTTAATGGACACTTCTGTTTAATCACTAGGCGTGTAATAGTACGCAAAAGTCACAGTTCAGTTTATAACATAATTTGGATGGTTTGGTATGAGTTCAGTACAGTGGGGAGAAAAAGTGACAAACACTCCAAATGCATAGGACTAGGGTTCTTTGCATTTATTGGAACAAAAAGTCGGGCAAGTTACGGTGTGTTCCGCCTGGTGTCGTATAGTCCCCCTGACGTATCTAATACAGCCTCTAGGAAATTAGGCAATAGAATGTAAATGTTAGTGTGTTCGATATGTTTCTGCCACTAGAGCTCATAATTCATCTCTATAACACTAAATGAAAAGAAAACCAAATGTCCTGGAGCAATTTTCTCTTTGTGCACAATAAGAGAACAAAACAACCATTACCATAGTGAAACTTGTAAATTTATTACAATTGCTAACTTCTAACAACTGCTACTAAATCCAAACTTAACTTACACTTGCGCTTGTGCAGTTTGGTTCTGTATTACGTTTATTAAGCTTTGTCTATAGGTTGCTGTGTATTCTCTTTATGAATGCATAGACAGAATACACATAACATTAAATCTCTTTTGTTGATTGTTCCTTGTGCAAGTGGATTGTTTTATCTACTCCATGTAGATACTACCTAAAAAATAAATAACTTGTACATCATGGCAGATTTCAATAAATAACATAAAATGAAGGAGTGCTGTTTTTTGTTGTTGTTGCACAGTACTGTACATTTGTTGACCCCAGATCAACTGTGAATTGTGATCTTTTCAGTGTCTGGTGAATAGACATATGAATTAACTGTTCATCAACTGTTCCTTGATTCCTGTGAAATAGTGATAGTAACAGAATTTCAGACCAGTTTGAGAGCCAGTAGCAAGATTACAGTGCTGTCTGCCATTTGAATTTCCATTTCGGTAGATAGAAGCGGCTCCACTCCATGTGCTGATTTGTATGTGCTTTGCAAACATCATATCTACAGTTTTCTGCAGTGGAAGCATATTGAATGGTTTCAGCTCTCTCACACACACTTTATCTTTTCTCCCCTTTGCAGTGATAAAACGAAGCAAATATGGAAATACAACCCTATGAACCTTTGCATTTAGTTATTACCTTATTTTCACCATAAATCATTTAATTTATGTGCTAATATTTCTTAGTTTAATCATCCTTTAAGGTTGGCCTTAGAAACCAATAAAAGAGAGTGGTATTAATTAGCATTTATTAAAGCTTTGAAATGGGATCAGAACTCGAGCAAAAAGTTTGGTAAAACCATTTGGGTGTTCCATATCCATTATAATATTCTCATCTCTAGAGTTAAAGCAACAGCCTGTCATTTTATTCACACTAGTTTTATGACCTGTACTATCCGTGCTTCTAAATCTAATTTCAATCCGATGTCTGGCCATGTAACCAATTTTTGAATTTTGTGTTTTAGAGGCTGTGCAGGCTTTGCTTAATGGTCAGAAGATATTTGCATACACTTATAAAACAAGATAAAAGATTAGATTTGACACCACCTACTAATGCGGTTTGGGTCTATTTAAAAAAAAAGTCAGATTTCAAGTGGCTTACTGCCATTCATACTGTAAAAAAATCTACCCTGTGGTGTATTCTGGAGAATGCTTCCTAATATTTTGTTAGGATAAACACACCAGCAAAACACACCCCTTCTTTCAGGGTTCCTTCAAATGCTCTAGCCCCAAATTAATTCATGCCCATTGCCTTTTTAGATCCTAGTAAACATCTTTTTAGATCCTAGTAAATTGTGTTCTTACAGCATTTGTGATTATTTACACTTAAACATAATAACTAAAAATGTAATTTGTTGTATCCAACTATTTCCACACTATTGTTATTAATTTTAGTAGTAGTATCATTATTAGTGTATTTTTGTACCATGTTAATAATTCAGCCTGGTTTCTTCATTCTCAAACTCTGTATATTAGGCGAGTCAGTGCCTAATAAGGAAAGTTTGTAACATGCATGACAAACTGATGGAATTAGATTACACAAACTCTATCTGCATTTTCTGTTCATGCTAAAATCATCTACCTCCACTAACTTGTGCCTCCTATCTATACTAGGTCTTCTTCTGATGGATCATCAGAAGGGGCTGGACTGAACAACCTGAACAGAATCTATTCTGCTTGTTCAGTGTCTTTGGCAGAACAAAGCTTTGGAATCATTTGTAATGCAGAACATAATTATGTACAATCACATTGTGGTTTTTAATGATGTTCATTGTTCTAAATGTGAAGTTGTCAGGTTGCATTTGGATTCATTGGACAAAAATAATTTCCATAAGATACATGAATCCTGTGGACTACTGTAAGAAAGATATTAGGAATGAGAAGTAGTTCAGGAAGGATTACCTGTTCCATAAACAGGGTTCATGGCCAATGTGGTGATAAACTATTCCTTTAAATCTTAGGAGCATTTAGAGGAAGCTTTTTCAACATGATGGTGAATGGCACATGGAAGTAGCTCCAGAATGGAGCTCTGCAGCATTGAGCTGTGGAGCAGTAGGCTCTAGGGTTGGGCGGATGGGCGGTATAAAGTTAATACTATATAGCATGGTATTTAAAAATGTTGACTGAAAATGAGGACGACATTTTAAATTGACAACATGTCTTATGTATCAGATGTTCTGTGTCTGTCTAGTAGTGTCGTTCCTCCATTTAAGAGATGGATGATTAGCAGTTCCACTGGCTGTGTTGACAAAAAGTCACCAAACCACCTACACCTGGTAGGGCTGGTAGGTGGCAGCTGGTCTGACACAGGTAGAGGGGACCCCATGTCTGATGACTCCGGCAGGTCTGACTATGAGAGCCTAATTAAAAGGAGAGAGCCAGAAGGTAACACAGACACGGGAGCACCCTGAAACGCTAGCATCCATCTCCTCCACCGTCCACAAACCGATCAATGATCGCATGCAAGCAGTGAGACAACAGCTCCAGCATCTCGGTGTACTACAATTCCCTGTGTCCATGAACCCCCGGACCTACAACCTTTATCTAAGGGGAAACATTAATTACCCAAAGCTAAACTAAACAGATGAGTTTTCAGCTTAGATATAAAGATTGAGGCTGTGTCTGGAAGGTTATTATCTGGAAGGTTATTCCAGAGTTGGGGGGCTTTATAAGAAAAGGCTCTTCCTCCTGCTGAGGTTTTCTGAATTTTTACTAAGAAGCCAGCACTCTGAGATCTAAATATTCTTGATGGTTCATAATATATAATAAGATCTTGCAGGTACTCAGGAGCAAGGCCTCTGAAGGCTTTGTCTGTTAATAGAAGAATTTTGTACAACACGGAATTTAACTGGGAGCCAGTGCAGTGTTGATAGAACTGGACTGATAAGGTAAAATACTCAGTGAGTAAACCAAGCTTCTGTTTCTGATCATTTTTTGGTTTTAAAACAACACAGGATGCGCTCGTATGGAAGCCACGTAAATGTAGAACCACATTAAATTTGGCTGATCAGTGACATCTGGTATAGAAGGCAAGCACCAATGAAGGATGGTCATGAAAAATTAATCACAACTGTTTTTGGTAACTAAACTCACAAAGACATTACAATTGCTCCAACAGACTTTACGTTGTTCTCCAGCATTAACACATTTCATTAGTTATAACAGCATAAGTATTTCAATAAAACATAGAATCTAAAACGCAGAACTTGCTAACACGCATTTCTTAGTATTTGGTAATGGGTTCCCCTTGCACATTAAAAGCATCTCTCTGATGACTAGATCTGATCCACTCCACTGTAAGTGTCTCATTTAAGTCCCATTCAGAAGTAATGAGCGAGTTATAGTGCTTACACAGTCACTGCAGTGTCATCACATATCACTAAAATTCATGCCAATCAATATCTACAATAGGGCTGAAATTTTATAGGCAGAAGTGTGATTCATCTCTCTGACTCTGCTTGTGTTTTATAAGAGTGATGATCAGAGAAGAAAAGCATGTGAATGCCTACCATTGTAATTTCTAACAAGAATTCTCATTAAGCAAAGAATAAAGTCGGATATAAAAATATGTTCTTTTTTTGTACTTTCACATTTTTAGTTTTATGTACTGTATGGCTGTATTAAAATATTTAAATTTATTGCTCCATTTCAATTTCATTTGTATAGCTTTTTTTTTTTACAACGAGATCCAGGTCCAAACCACTTAAACCCCCTAATAGCTTTCTCTGGGTAAAGAATGTGGATTGTCCTTAGCTGTTTTTGTGCCAGACACTCTTAAACAGAGTTGCTGCAAATGGTTTGTTAAAAAGGATCATTAGCAAAATAAGGGTTCTTCACCCTCACATTTATTACTTATTCCAAACATTGTTCTTTATGGTTTTCTTTTATGATATTATTAAAAAAAAAAAACATTTAGATCACTTTTGTTTGTCACACATCTGTATCACCCTTTGGAGTGGATGTGATAGTTATGGATTTATGGATCTTTTATTTGTTATTTTTTTCACCACTCCCTAATAGCTTCACTCACTAGCACGGCCACTTCCAAACCAGTCAAAGTTAACAATGCTATGATTTTATGAAATCGTTTTGTTGCATTTATCACTTGAAATACCTCAAAAAAGGCAATATGAAATGCAGCAAAATGAACTCTTGCCCTACCGTGCACATGAAAAAAACATTTGGCCTCATGGTGTAATGACTGACATTTTAAATCATATACCTGATTGTTGATGGTCACTGCATCTTAAGTTTCCATGTTAATAGATGTGGCAAACTGTGACTTTCAGTTCTAGGTCTTTATTTTGGGTCAAAAATGTACTTTTTTGTTTAGTAAGTTTGTTTAGTTTAGTTAGTTTAGTTAGTTTTATAACGTATATTGTAATTTGTGGCCTATAGAATCATCTGTTTGAATGCATTGTGGCAACAGCACCATCCTGTAGCACCACGTAGTGTAGTATGCACTGGTAATCTATTCAGGACTGCAGTAGAGAGTAAATTACAGGCACCAAATGTAGAACCACATTAAATTTGGCTGATCAGTGACATCTGGTATAGAAGGCAAGCACCAATGAAGGATGGTCATGAAAAATTAATCACAACTGTTTTTGGTAACTAAACTCACAAAGACATTACAATTGCTCCAACAGACTTTACGTTGTTCTCCAGCATTAACACATTTCATTAGTTATAACAGCATAAGTATTTCAATAAAACATAGAATCTAAAACGCAGAACTTGCTAACACGCATTTCTTAGTATTTGGTAATGGGTTCCCCTTGCACATTAAAAGCATCTCTCTGATGACTAGATCTGATCCACTCCACTGTAAGTGTCTCATTTAAGTCCCATTCAGAAGTAATGAGCGAGTTATAGTGCTTACACAGTCACTGCAGTGTCATCACATATCACTAAAATTCATGCCAATCAATATCTACAATAGGGCTGAAATTTTATAGGCAGAAGTGTGATTCATCTCTCTGACTCTGCTTGTGTTTTATAAGAGTGATGATCAGAGAAGAAAAGCATGTGAATGCCTACCATTGTAATTTCTAACAAGAATTCTCATTAAGCAAAGAATAAAGTCGGATATAAAAATATGTTCTTTTTTTGTACTTTCACATTTTTAGTTTTATGTACTGTATGGCTGTATTAAAATATTTAAATTTATTGCTCCATTTCAATTTCATTTGTATAGCTTTTTTTTTTTACAACGAGATCCAGGTCCAAACCACTTAAACCCCCTAATAGCTTTCTCTGGGTAAAGAATGTGGATTGTCCTTAGCTGTTTTTGTGCCAGACACTCTTAAACAGAGTTGCTGCAAATGGTTTGTTAAAAAGGATCATTAGCAAAATAAGGGTTCTTCACCCTCACATTTATTACTTATTCCAAACATTGTTCTTTATGGTTTTCTTTTATGATATTATTAAAAAAAAAAAACATTTAGATCACTTTTGTTTGTCACACATCTGTATCACCCTTTGGAGTGGATGTGATAGTTATGGATTTATGGATCTTTTATTTGTTATTTTTTTCACCACTCCCTAATAGCTTCACTCACTAGCACGGCCACTTCCAAACCAGTCAAAGTTAACAATGCTATGATTTTATGAAATCGTTTTGTTGCATTTATCACTTGAAATACCTCAAAAAAGGCAATATGAAATGCAGCAAAATGAACTCTTGCCCTACCGTGCACATGAAAAAAACATTTGGCCTCATGGTGTAATGACTGACATTTTAAATCATATACCTGATTGTTGATGGTCACTGCATCTTAAGTTTCCATGTTAATAGATGTGGCAAACTGTGACTTTCAGTTCTAGGTCTTTATTTTGGGTCAAAAATGTACTTTTTTGTTTAGTAAGTTTGTTTAGTTTAGTTAGTTTAGTTAGTTTTATAACGTATATTGTAATTTGTGGCCTATAGAATCATCTGTTTGAATGCATTGTGGCAACAGCACCATCCTGTAGCACCACGTAGTGTAGTATGCACTGGTAATCTATTCAGGACTGCAGTAGAGAGTAAATTACAGGCACCAACTCACCTTCACCTTCAAGCACCTTCAGTCTGCTAAGAAAATTTAAACTGAGATGAACACACTGACTTCTCAAAAGTACAACCAGTTGAAACACAGACCAAAGCTTCATTGCAGTAGTGTACATATGTGTATAAAAATAGAATGCTACTGAGATGCCACAGCAGTTATCATGACAACCTTTACTCAGAAACCCATCACACAGCTTAAAAATTGTCATGCATAAGCAATGGCCAGGTAAATTGCAACTTCAGTAAGATGGAACAAATCTTTTATGAAACATGAATGTGTTACAACCAGGCAGTAAGCGAAGGTTTAAGAAAAAAAGTTTTTAAAACTTTGCATTTATTCAGTCTAACAATATCATGGTATGAAAATATCTATTAAGTTACATTTTATTTAAAGGCTATCTACATAGAGACATTGTAGCTTATGCAAAAGTACTGAACAGTGATTAATAAAAAAAAAAAACATTTGTTCATATTTGGTGCCAAATGCGTGTATATAGCCAGACTTTCCTTTTAAATTCATTTAGTGCTTATAATGCAATGCATACAGACAGTTAATGAAATATGTTCCTTACAATTCTCTTGGTTCTGGGCAAAAGCTATACGACATGTCACAGTAAAATTATTATATATATATATATATATATATATATATATATATATATATATATATATTTTAAAATAGACTTTTATTAGAAACAGTAAGCTGTTGCAGGTTAACAGTGGCTTATTTTATTACTAATACACATATTTGACAACTGAAGTGTATATTAAATATGTGTTGTGCAAAACATTATTAAGATAAATAGTGAATAAATCTTTTGAACTGTTTATGAACACTAAATTGTAGAAAAACTAAAGAAAAAGAAGGCATCCCCTGTCCAGACCTGTGCATCCACGCCCATGTGTTGAAGGAGAGAGGAGGAGAGAGAGAGTGAGAGACGTCCACTGGTTAGGAGCTTGCCTCTGATAATCATATTCGCGAGTTGGCTAATATTAGCCCATGGGTTAATCTCCTCTGTCAGTACTTTAAGTATTAAAATCAGTCAATAACTGGTAACAGCAGCATTGAGCACATATTTCATGATGAAGGATGGGGTTCTTGATTTGGCTTAAACTATTTAGAATTACTTTTATTTCATTGATTTCAGTACCACAACAGACAAAGCGAGTGCATTTCTTTTAAATCAGGCAGACGCAAAACATGCTCTTTAATGTGTCTAAATTATGCAGCGATACAGTTTGTTTGGTGCTTTTTATATGAAGGTTTTTTCTCAAGTACAGTTGCCAAGATACAAGGTTTTTGAATAATGGTGAGCATCTATTAGAAAGATATTAGGTAGCAAAGCATTTATGTCATGCAGAGAAAACAATTATATGCACAGCTAAATATTTATTAACCTGCTCTTAACTAAAGTTAAATGTTAAATTGTTTAACAGAGCTGCAGCCCTAGTTATCCTTCTTAGTTATCCTAAATATCTAAAACAATCCATTACAGCAATAAAAGCCTGTAAATAACTGTTATAGCACTATTCATAACCCTCTACATATTTCTGTCTGAAGAATATTTAGAACTGTGCCGCATTCTGCAAATCATACAACTTTTTGAAACATAGTTGCTAAGGTTGGACAATAGAACATTTGATTAAAACAACAAGGAAAGTGTATTTACACATATTTAAACACTTATTGATAAAAACAAGCAGGAATGTTCTTTAAGAAATACAGTGGAAGAATGTTTCTTATACTGTATTTTTTTTAAAGAACAGTCCTGGTGGTTTTTATCAATTCCCTTAATATAAATGTTGTCTAAGATTTGTCATTGGCCTGGTTTTCACATGGGGTGCTTCCTGTTTATAAATTCTATAAACTGTAGACATCTAAGAACCGACACTTGGAGAATCATCATAGCGTCTTTATTGACTCTTAAGGAAGACCTACACAAACTAGAACTAGAACTAGATCTCTAAATGATGGAGTCAATGCTTAGATGGCTGCACCACTTGGGAGCCTCAGTGATGTTTAAAGTATATGCTATCATAATTTCTTCATATAAAGTCAGTGTTAAATTCTTGCATGAATCTCTGTGTAATTACTTTCCTCTGTGCAAAGTTATTTCCATTGATAAGACATTGCATTTATTAGCAAAGAGTCAGCGCTCGCTATGCATCAGTGGCTTATCATTTATCATTGATCAGAAGTGCAAATGAAAAAGCGGACACACTGTTCTCTAGGCAGCTGGACTGGTGGAGCTTATTTAATTGGTAATAACTTTACACATGTCGTGCCTCGCTTCGCTGCTGACACTGATTCTGAAGGTAGAGTTTCTGCACACTTGGAGACAATCTCGGCTGTTTTTAAACAGTTTCTTGCCTCCTTGTTACATTTATACCAGCAGTTTCCCAGCAATCGATAACTGTCTGACATCCCTGCCTCACTGTGTGATGGCAGAACAACGTGACCTCTCATTTACTCCTCTTTACTATGAGCCATTAAAACAGCAGCACATAGCAAATAAGTCTGCTTTCATGCTTCCTCTTTACGCATTAGGTATATTTCTAAATGTCAGTGCTTCTACCATGCCTTTTTCACACTTCCCACTTACACTCTTTTGGCACCAATTTATCCTCTTCAGTTTTCACAGTTGCTGAAGTGCACTACGAAGCCACAGTGTGCATGGCTGTCACCTCTGTCACACTACATAGCTGAGAGTGACAGGAGAAGACACCTGTCCCCATCTTGTCTGGAAGCGTATCTTCCCTATTTTAGACCCAGAATGAAGAAAATGCTTCTTGACTGACAATGGAATGCACTTTTTGGCCTTTAGACAAAGGGGTTTTGTTCATGTGTGGATGTCAGTTGAGTTTTAAATATTGAGCAGTTTGTCATTTTCTGTACCAAAGAGTCTAAAGGCTTTGTTTCTCTATCCCTGGCTCACAGAAGAGTGCCTTAACTCATTTTGGTTTTGAACATACTGTACTGTAGTTATTGAGGAAACCTTTTTAAATTTGAAGGAAAAAAAAAGTTTGAAAAAAACTGTTAATGTTATACTACAGAATGTGGATCATGCCTCATCAGTATTCTTTTTATAATCTGTTTTTTTACTGTTGAAAACTGAAGTAGCATGCTTGTCATGCAGAGAAAACAGACTAATATTCATATTAAATGCTAAATATTGATCAACATGCTCTGAATAAAAAAAATAGTTTATGTTGTACAATTTTGAGATGCAACCACCCTAGTTATCTTTCATCAAAAATATTTATTAGAAGAATAAAACCCTGTAAATAACTGTAATAGCACAATATATACCCCTCCACACATTTCTGTCTGACAGAAGTACTTTTCCACATTAGACAAATCACACTGTTAAACATATTTCTATCAAAACCGTATTGAATGCGAATTGGTCATGCCTGATCAATAATTTGTGTATAATTTTTATCACCAGTGTGTTAAAATCAGTCAACAACTGTAAACAACTACATTGAGCCCATCCTTTGAGATTAAGGATGGGGTTTTTGATTTGTCTAAAACTGGCTTGTCACATGTTCAGAGTTGAGAGTGCCAAATATTACCACATTTACCACATAAATGAACAAGATTGTCTCAACATTGCTGACACCCATCACACATTATAGCTTTCCTACCTCCATAATCCTAATTTAATCCTCTGCAACTAAGCAGACTTAATAGAATGACTGTGACAGCTTATATATTTTCTCATTCCCTTTATTTTATTGTTGCTTCCGCCCATGAAAATAAGGCAGATACACCCTATTTGTCTGAGCTTTCCCCGTTCCTGTGAACATTGTGTTCTTAGTAATAAGCACAGACAGCAGGAGAAAAACAGAGTCAAAGGTGTCGGTAAAAATGAAATGCTGCCAATTAGAGAGGTGAATGCCTGCTTTGTTAATGACTATTCAGACTAGCTCTTCTGCCTCAGGACAGATGGTGAGATAATGGTAGCGTGGCTTTTGTTTTACAGATGATTGTCCTTTTCAGTCTCAAAGGCAAAAAGCTAAATGATAAAGAATATGCAAATCAGTCTAAATGAGTTTCAAAAAACAACACTTAAAAAGGCAGTTTGTTTTGTACCGCACGCTTGCAGGAGATGTGCATTTAGATTGGTAAGGTAATGACCAAATTAACATTATTTTGTGGAACTAAAAGGCCTGGCTAATTACTAGAAACATGATGGTCTTTCCTCAGCTTTCAGTGACCCAGATTTTGAAGTTGACAGCAGCAGTAAGTATATCTCCTAACTATGTAAGCCACTAAACTTACAGTATGGATTCATTGTCATTTCTGTTGAGTGTTCTCTTTCATTTTAAGTGATATTGCATTTTGAGGCACATATTGTTTTATTCTTTAAAATGTTTAAAGTGCAGCTTGGGAAGTATTTGAAGTGGCACATGCCTACATCAGGGTTATGCAACACACACACAAAAAAAGTGGTATGCTAAATGTTTGACAATCTTGCTTCAAGGAGGGCAGACGCTTGAAGTGTTTGACATTTGAAGCTAACATTCAAGCAGGTGCGGAGGAGTGCTCTATTCCAGAGAAAGCTCGATTAAGAATACAAAGTGAGCCCCTTATATAGACCTCAAGAAATGGAGAGCTGTGCACAGTCTCACTGGAGTTTGGGAATACCAAGCTTTTTAAAATGTAGTTTCATTAATACAAAGAAGCATTTTTTTTCTACAGAACCACTGGTCTGTATTTCATACTCCTGTAACATGAGAATAACCCTGTAATCCAATTCATACTGTTTTCCTTGCAATGCCTTAGCTGCTTTATTTTAGTCCTCATTTTATGTAAATAAAATAAGATTTCTTAACATTTCAAGCACTTTCAAGAGATTTAAGATTGCATGTTACCAATGTTTTAGACTTTAATTGTTAGCCCTATGACTTGTTCACAGTAGCTGTTCACATGTGATTCAAATATTAAAGCTTAAAATTTAAGAATTAAGAATCTTTATAGATTTTTAGGCCTGGGAATCTTCCAAAAAGAAGCATCAAGTTTTAGGTTTAAATAAGAGTCAACTGAATGTACACCAAACACAGAGACTAGTCATTCTTTTACATTTGTTCCAGTAGTATGAAAGCAAACAAGTGAATTTGCACATTGAGAAAATACAAACCACCCCATGACATCTTTATCACAGGTCATGTTTTGTCTGCTGACAATGAAGCTGGTTGCCAGTCTAAGGCACCATGGTAGCACTCACTAGCTATCTCGCTAGATGGAATTGCAGCTGAAATAGGCTAGCCTGCAAGGGGCAGAGGCCACTCCGACATCTCAGCAAGTGGAAGGACACCACTGTGAATGAGTCATTGTGCTTTCTGTCAGTGCCAGTGGCACTCTGGGAAGAGTTGAATGTCCTGAAATGCAGTTTAAGAGTACAGTAGGTCTCTCTCAAAATTCACTGAAATTTACCATAACGGTCACTTTTAGAGGCATTCAATATAGGCTCAAATGCAGAGAAAGAAAGGTCCTAGCAAGTGACTGCAGAGTGGCGAGGTTGTAAGCGCTCCAAAGTGTGCTCATACACATGTTCATTGGTCCAGATCTACAAACCTTTTCAAGTTGGTTCAAACCAGAATGAAAGATGCCTCGGTCTAAATCAAAAGAGGTTGTGGTTACGTTAGTTTACGTTAGAAATACACATATCGGTGAACCATGTATTGATGTAAGATGTGAAGAAGTTACCATCAGGTACTGGTTTGGGGTTTTTGCTTGTTTGTTTCTTTCCCTTCTTTTATGCAAGGCTAGTGTTTGCCACAGCAAATGCCACTATGAAATGATTGCAATGAATAAAATGCACCAGACGATAAAGATGCCTACCAGCTGTTTCATTCTGTGCAGTTACTATACTACTGATGTTGTTTAAAGACACTTTGTAATTATTCTAAACCCTTTTTATAATACCTACAAGTATTCAGGGTCCAGCAATTACAGATGATGCCCAGGATACATACAGAAAAGCATACTGTGGTGCAATTTAGCACAGCAGTGATGGCGCATCGTCATGTTTTCCACCTCTTAGTCAAACTGTCCTAGTTTTTGACCCACATCTTCAACTACACTAACCCAACTCTTGAATCAAATCAATATCTGAAGAATAGCATTAGCTAATTACAGTCACACATGCACTTTGAGTTTTTGCAAGAGAATTTAATGAATCATCCTCAAGCTTTCTAATGTCAGAAGGGAGGTGAATGGAAAAGCCGAACAAGCCAATAAAACAGGTGGCAAATTGGCCTCAGACAAGGTTTTATGACTAGCACAGATTCCATATTTCTAAGGGGACATAATTACATCCTGTGTGGGACTTTATGTTGTTTATGGAACACATAAACCATGAAAACTGTTGACGCTAAGGTGGCAGACCTTTCTGACCACCTGCACCCAGGCATACAAACCTGAGATATATGGTTTGTAAAAGAGCTGCACAGTATACAGTGCCATGAAGGTTTGAGCCTGCCAAAATAGGTTATTGTGAATACTGAAGCGATTAAAACATGGCCCTATTTTCAGGCATGGGTAAGCGATGACACGTCTCTTTAGTATTTTAATTAGTATCACTAGTTTACTTCTTTTAAGGGCAAAGGTCTGAAGCAAAAGTCTAAGCACCCTGCATGATCAGTATTTAGTATCATTCTCCCTTGGCAAGTAATCACAGCTTGCAATAGTTTTTCTTCCTTGCAAAAGGTTCTATTTTTTTTCTGTTTTTATAGATTGTGAGATGTTTGGTTCCACTTTTCTGGTATTTAATTCAATTCTCCATCTGCAGTCCTATTCTGTTGTAGCCCATCCACCTCAAAGTTTAACCTGTTTTGCGTTCTGAGAGGTTTTTCTGCGTACCACAATTGTACAGAGTGGTTACCTTATTAACTGTAGTCTTTCTGCCCGCTTTCTGTCCAGTCTGTCCATTCACTGTCGACCTCATTAACAAGGCATTGATGTCTCCAGAACTGCCGCTCACTGGATGTTTTGTCTTTATGGAGTAAACTCTAGAGACTGTTGTGCATAGAAAAACATGGGAGATCAAGCTATAGAATTATTTCAACCAGCCCACCTGGCACCCTCAAAACAATTGAGATCACATTTTCCCCTCCATTCTGATGCGAACATTAGCAGAAGCTGCTGGCCCATTTCTGCAGAATTTGATACTATATAAACAAATAGGTGTTTAGGCTTGGTTAGTGTATATTGCAAGGCATATTGCAGTTGAACAGCAATGTAGCATTAAAATCACAATCTAGTATTTTATCTAGATGTGTGCAGCTCTTGTATGAGACTGCATTTTCAAGCACAGTAATTTTAATTGCTTCCTCCTTCAGTACACACAGTCTCACACAGGCTCATATTTAATGCATTTTGCTCAGGCGCATCAAGAGGCATGGAATAACAGCGTGGACAAACCCCAACACTTTGAAAAACCCAATATCCAGATGCACTGGCACTATTATTATATTATATAATATTATTATTATAGTAGTCTTATACTACAATTCTGCCAATGCCCATCATGCACTTTTGCTTTTCCTCTGTTTTAAAAGTGTAGGTACTTCAAACAGCAGATACTTCAAAAGCAGGCCTGTTTCCCCGTCAGGAGGATCGGCGGCAGCAGAGCTGCTCTCTTAGCATGGGGAGCCTTGTTTGCACAGGCTTTGCCTAATACAATATGTGCGCTCGCTGGTCATGGACTGACAGAATTTTCAACAGCAATTTCCCCTTGACTTTTATGTTTAAAAATATCTTTCTTGTTCCCTCGCTCGCCCTCCTCATTTTGTCGAGCAGTGGTGCGCTTCTGGGCCGCAGCCGCTAAACCTACAACCTATAGGAATCAATTTTCAATGGATGGCTAGCCCTGAATTAGCGGAATCCCCAGAGAATTCCAGTCATAAAGTCATGTTTTTAAAAAAAAGCACAGGTTGAGGATACAGCAGGATGCAGAAGGACAAACCAGGAAACAACTCAATGTGACCCCTGTAAGGTCATTAACAGAGAGGACTGCAGGGGAAAAATCTTTTGCAGGGTACACTGGGGTCTTGCAGGAGATAGTGGTTCATTGTCTCTGGTGGAGTTAAGTATTGTCCGTCAGTTCTATTTAAGAAATCAGGAGAAAGTGGTTTGGTTCTCCTAGAATCAGGTTTCCCCTGTGCATGGTGACTTATTTCAGTTTTCTTCATATTGGCACGTTTTCATTAAAGCACAACAAGCACAAGTTGGTGTGGTCTGAAAGTACATTTAGTGTGTTGAGCATGTGATTTACAGAACTGTCGTGAGACATCAAAATGAAAGGAAATTTGTTAAACCAGTACATTCAATTTGGTTTAATGATTGCTGTGTGCACAGTTAGTATAATTTTCTAGGGTGAAGTGGTGAAGTGCAGTGGTGAAGTTCCTATCCAAGAACATACATGTATCCACACACAGACTAGCCATTGGGAATTTACCTTTTTGACTGGTCTTTTTTTTCCCAACCTCGGCATTATATAGACTAGCTTGTAAACATATGTGTTTTGCAATCCTTTAATCGATTCTCCAAATGCAAGCAGGCTATTAAGTAGGGCTGTGTATTGGCAATAACCAGGCCCAAAACAGGGTTGAGTCAGGATATGGCAAAGTATTGCAATACTGAATGCAGGGCAGTGTACTGTAATTCTTTCTTTTTTTTACTGTCAGGTGCTTAAAATGGTTCTTCAAGCAGTGTCATAGGAGAGCCACTTTTGCTTCCATAAAGCTGTGTGTGTAATAAAGATGTGCGAGTGTGAAGAACCTTTAAAATGCTTGGCTTGATGTAATGGTTCTTTACCAATTAAAAGTTTCTTTACTCACACTCATCTTTATTTCAAACATGGTTGTAAAATGTAACCAAAAGTGGTTCTTCTGTGGTATGTGGAAGAACCCTTAGAAGCACCTGTATTTTAAGTGTGTAGTATAAAAACACAAATGCATATGCAAATAAAGTCAGAACTGTAGGAGTACAGCAATGCTATCTATCAGTCAGGGTCTAAACACAACACAAAATGTCACAAACACAAAACTACTGTCTGCTACCAATCTTGGTTTCTCAAAAATGGTTTCTGTGTTTTTGAGAAGATTAACAATTATAATTACATTATTTTAGAGATCACTTCCATAGTTTTTCATGATTTTACTATTTTATCCTAAGATGAAGAATACAAATGAACATATTGTTTTTGTTTATTTAAAAAAAATAGATTTGTTAATCGACAAACATTTTGTCAGGTCTAATTTGCTGAATGAAACTGAAACTGTCCCCCAATCTAGCCCTCTACTTAAGCCCACTTTTTGGCCCTATTTAAACTTTATTTAAACAAGCATTAACCAGCCTTCCTGACTAACAAAGCAAAACTAATCTGACTGAAAATACACAGATTTTACACAGAAAATGACTAGCTGATCTTTTGACAGGAGGAGAGATGCAGCCTCCAGCTTTTGTGGCGGCACTGACAGTATTCACGTATCTTTGATAGCTGGCAAAACAGGAAGAATAAATAACAAGGCAATGAAACAGGATGGGATTAGAACTCTGGCATCTTCACAACAAATGGCAATGTCCCATAAGAGTCTCACAAAATTGCATATATGTCCCAAGAACCTCCGTGTGGCCCCAGCTTCTGAGTGACCTGCTCCTGGTCATAAACTTTTCTATCTGAACA
This sequence comes from Salminus brasiliensis, assembly GCF_030463535.1. NCBI lineage: Eukaryota > Metazoa > Chordata > Actinopteri > Characiformes > Bryconidae > Salminus > Salminus brasiliensis. Next base: position 26,069,280 of record NC_132899.1, on the reverse strand, counting down.
GTCCTCATTTTCATGTGAATGTGTGGAATGAGAAGCTGTGCCTTGTCCCATTTCTCATTTTGGTGTTCAGAGGGGTGCTCACAAGTGGCCTCTATCCTTAGTCCTCAGTGTGGCCTTGATGCAGGCTCCTGGAGCAAACACTGGTCTCCTATCTAAAATTCCTTGAGCCTGTTAGGACTGATCAGAGCAGAGGGGTTTGTTTGCAGCTGCCTGACCAACATAACTGAAGAGAAAAGAAAAATGTAGGTTTGCATCGCTTTAATCAAACAAAAGCTGAACTGTATAAACACACCTTAATATATAACCTGAGGTTATTTTTACAGCTCGTTTTACAGAAAGGAAAAGGTGTCAGAATCTTTACTGATGCAGGGTGTGCAGTCTGTAAAATGATTGGCATGCGCATTTAGACGTGACTAAAACTCTGGTAAAAACTACTTTACCCTACCTCCCCATGTACAGTGTATCCTTTCCGGGCAAAAGCCATTGCTTGATTTCTGACCAAATATCCTCATGCTGCCAAAATTTAAAATGGCGTATCATGTAAAACTTTAAAGACCTGAAATAATTCTTAAACGATGTACAGTTTTGTCTGCACCAACATTATTGTGGTGAAAGTCAGTGTCACCTGCCCTATGTGGGCTAGCTTGTAAATTTAACACCAGTGAAGATTCTTGCCCCTCATCTGGGGATGTTACCAATGTGCTGACTTGGAGGAAAGCTGCAAGGCTTAGGGTATCATTTAAAGACAGTCCGCGACTTTTCACATGCCTAAAAGTTTAAATTCACTGTGTCTGTTGCAGTCTTTTCACTGCAGGAACATCACATGACAAAACAAAGTGAGTGTCAGTGAAGAAGCCAAGGTTGTGGCATTTTGACTGCCCAACTTTGAATTGAGCATCATGGAAAACATTGCAACTTTAGTTTAGGGATGCACGGATATGACTTTTTATGTTTTTATGTAGAGTAACTCAGATTTTTAGTCTTCTGGTGGAATTGCCACTTGGGGGCCTGTGGAAACCAAGGCTATTTAGAACTCAATATTGAGTACTTTACAATGGCTTCTAACATTGGCCCAGCCAATCAGATTTGAAAACAGATATAGACTGAAGAGAGGTTTTACTGCTTTTAAATATTTTATAAAAAGAATTAAAGCCATCGACTCTGCTCAAAGCTGAGACTTTCTGCAATATCTGGGAGCTTTTGTCGCTGCTTTTGTCTACTGAAGACTGAAGACCCACCTCTTCGAAGAGTGCTTAAATCAGCACTTATCTTGCACTTATTAAGGCTACAAATGTACTCACGTCTTACTTGATTTGCTTGATATTTGCTTGGTATCCACCCTGACTTGTATTTAGCAGCATCTAGCTTGAGGTGTCTTTTGGATTCTAGCCTGTGCAAACTAGCTAAGGATTTTTTCTAAGTAAACAGCAAAGCACTTTGGTCACCCCTGATAAGAGCATCTGCTAAAAGCCTTAAATGTAAATGAATATGCAGATATTTCATTTAATAATTTCCTCATACCATAGATGCACATAGTTATGTAAAATAACATACTGTAATACAGTTATATCGGCTTATATCTTATATTAAGTTTATAGTGACCTTTATGTTAATAGATTTAGAGTGAGGGTCTCTATAAGGGCACAGAATCATTCAATTTAAACACCACTACACTGCTGCTGTGGATGTTAGTTCTTTTCTTATTACATTTAATACTGCACAATATTTTTTTTTATAGTTTTTAATAATGTATGTGTCACAATGGACATGCTGTTTCAAACAAACAGTACATTGTATGTAATTGTATTGTAAATGTAATTACATGCAATGTACTTACAATGTACTGTTTGTTTGAAACAGCATGTCCATTGTGACACCAGCAGGCACTGAATGTTGGCCATTAATATGCATAAGCTCATTAACATGTGGATCTTTTGCCACATGTAATATCGCTGCAGTGGTGTGCTGATTATTGCCATGGTGACATTTTGGGCTTCATTACCGTGCCACGCATTTTGCTTGCCACAGCGAGGTTACTGCCGTGTTACGAATGTGGCCGATTAGGTTTCCTAGGAGAAGATGTGGAGGCATGGTTACCTGGAGGTGAGGGAAAGGTTTTCAAAATTGCTCTATCCTTAAACTTTGATTAACTGTATCAGGCTGGGTCTGTTTTAAGTAGGACATGGTAGGCTTGCCCCAACAATGTGTGGTGGCTTATTTATGGCTGTTTTAGGAGGTCTTAAAACGTCAGTGTTTTCAAGCTGAATGCAAATTAAGTCAATTTTGTTCTCTCCGACACACACTTACAGAGTCAAGTCTACCTGCTGGCCAGCTGATCCCTCAGGGACTGCTGCTGAGAGGCCTTTTAATGCGGGGAAATCAATGTATGGTTCATAGGCTTTTACTGCTGAACGCCATCAGCCTCTCAGAACGCTCCAGCTGTTTTAGCGGATCATGAAGAGAAACAATTGGGCATTGATGGATTTCAGCACTAGGGGTTTACAAGCGCACACACATGCACATTCACACTTTCAAGTGCAATTCAATGCTTTGGGTAATTTGAGCCGACTACATCGGCCTATCCAGTGTGGCCTATTATGTGGCATGTAAGAGAATGCCAGTGGCAGTGCATTTCTCCTCTATATCAACTGCTACCAGTTTACTTTGTTGTAGGCTTGCAAGACATTGTTGTTGGTTCTCAATCACATCAATTGAATCAATTTAATTCATTAATTCATAGTTTACATGTAAATATTAGTTTCAGACAGTGGTCCTTTTCATACTTAAATAGTTGTTTACACTATTTAAAAAAACGCTATATATTGCCTTACTTGTGAATCACAGTATATCGCAAAATATAGAATAGTAACTCCTGTATTGTGATATGTTTCACATTGCCAGGTTCTTGCCAATACACATTTAAGGTTCAACTAAATTTAACTAAATCCACTGTGATTCTGTGGAATTCTGTTTGATTGATTGCACTTTACTGTAGGGATCTGTTTAAAAGGCTACATGACACCTACATATGCACTTCATGACAACAATACAAACCTACATAAATATTTATAACTGCTTATTCCAAAAGGCGTCAACTGCCATAAAGGTTGCTTATGTCAAGTGACAGCTGTGTCAGGTGACATTAGGATTTTTGGTGACATTATGTTATGTCATGACATTTTCTGGGGTGAAATGACACAGCCTGTTATGTCAACTGACTGTTATGTCTAATAAACAGTGAATCAAGTTACAAGGCATTATACTACATTTTGTAACATGACTGCAGGAATTCACTTCTATTTAGCTTCACATATGGTAAAGCTGAGCACTGATGTTGGGCAGGTATCCCTGGCACTCATCGAAAGAACAGAACAGTTGTGTGATAATGTGTTGTAGTCTATTATGTGTAGGCATTTAGGGAAGAAACTTGCAGAATGCAAACTTCAGCATTGTCTGTCTCCTCTGCTGAAATCACTCCACAGAATCCCTGCTGAGGCAAAAGCAGATAGTTCTTACTTTCCAAGTATCAAGCTCAGCTACACAGCAACTTAGGTCTTCCTCTTCTGGGCTTTTGACCTGTCCTTCTGGGCTTTTGACCTGTCCTTCCATGCCTTGATTTTAAGTATATAGATTCCTTGCAGTTTTGCTTCGCTTCTATTGTTTGCACATTTTGTGCTGGTTATAAGTTAAGTCAAGTCAAGTCAAATTTATTTGTATAGCGCTTTTTACAACTGTTGTCATCACAAAGCAGTTTTACATAATTAGTACTTAATAAAGGACAGAGACAGAGAAGAAAGAAGAAATAACATGAAGGGTCAAAGACCCCCGTGAGAGCGACAGTGGCAAACTCCCTCAGAGCTGGACGAAGAAACCTTGGGAGGAACCAAGACTCACAAGGGGGACCCATCCTCCTCTGGCCAGACTATTTAAACATTAATGATAAAAATTACCAAAGCAGATACAACAGAAAGTTAATAGTGGGATTATAAGAATCTTCTAAATGACAGTATTAATGAAGTAAAATCATTTTCCTGTTGCAATTATAGATTCTTAAATTGCAAATACTGTGACATCTGTATATTTATGTATCTGTCTCATCATCACCATCATTATGGTCCCCCTGACATACCAAAAAAAGAAAAAAGGATACAAAGTTGACATGACATGCTGTGTCTTTAAAACCCCAGGCATCAAAGTTGACATAAGCAGCTTTTGACAGTTGACTACTTTTGGAATAAGCTTTATACATGTTTATGTACACTTGTGTTAATTGTCATGAATCGCAGTAATATGCATACTATGGCTGAGCGATATCCTTTAAAACATTTTCATGATGCACAATATTTATCAAGAATCATGTCATCACAGAGTACATCATTCTGAGTACTGTGTTTTTTATTCAAAATGTGCCACACTTGATCCAGTTAAACCAGACTACTTACATAGTTTGTGAAAAAATGCGATCAGTGTTCTTTATGCACTCACAATATCTTATGTTTCTACTGCTCACAGTATCCTACGCTTTTACTGCTCATCCTACTGGTCAGACTGCACATAATGAGCTCTTTTAAATGAAGATCGGTCTACTGGTCATCAGAACCATCCAGAGGACTAAACTCTCAGCACAAATGGTTCTGTATAGTGGAACACTTTTGTGGTACTATATATTTTTAAAAGAAACCTTAAAGAACTATTCCATAGAGAATAAACTTTTAACCAAGCAAAGAACTGTTCAAGCATTTAAATGGTTCTTTGAGTTGTCATAGCTCTAAAACCAATTGGGCCTCATTTATAAACGTACTTAAAGTTTTCACAAAGATTTTGGCATTTTCTTATTTGGTATTTGTTTAATTTACTGGGACAATGCAATCCATCAATTTATGAATATAGCTCTGAGGAATTCTGCGGTTTAAAAACACATCATGAATCTGAGGTAGGCTTTTTGTCAGGGCTAAGAACAATAGTACAATTTTTTTTTTCTTAGGCAGATATTGGTGAATAAGGCCCAATGCCTTTGCTAAAGAACCTAACGCCTAATGAACTAATGTGAAAGTACTGCTGTTAATTTACTGTAATGTTGACTCAAAGTGTTGATTCAGTGTTAACATGAAATTTAGTTTAGTATGTACAATGAAACAAAAATCTCCTTAAGATAAAGGCAGTTGAACTTGACAGCAGTCCATGCACGCTACTAAAGAACCAGTGTTCCATGGAACCAGGAACATCCACTGAGGCTCAAATACACCTGTTTAAGATACAACCTCATATATGAGAGCACAACGTCTAGTGAATTGTCTTGGAACTGTTTTCAGGCACTCATAATAGACTGACTCGTCCAGGCCTGCTAACTTTCCCTTTTATTTGAACTTAGCATGTTGTTAAACACGCAAGCACAGTGGGCTTCGTCCCCCGCCCCCCCCCACACCGTTTTCAGAGTGTGACTTCACCAAACAGTGAACTCCCACACGTTTCGGTGCCTGGATTCCAGCTGTTTCTGCAAATTGCAACAATCAATTTGCTTCTTGTCTTTTCTGTAAAAGGAACGCTCTGAATTCTTGTGGAATCTGTTTGTACAGTCAATTGCACAGCAGCTTTTTCTCATTTCTGTGTTGGTGGCATTCATACTGTATACTAATGCTGACACTCAGTTGGTCTTTTTTGCGGCCATGACTCCTGCCATCTGTGATGTCACATGCATGCCCTTTATACAGGGTTTCCTGGTGTGCTACCCTTTAGGGACTTATTTTTTCTACAAGCACAAATTTAACTCAAAAGGCCTCATCAGACATTAAGTTTTCATATTTGATTGATTGGGCCTTTTTTTTTAAATGGTAATACCAAAACCCTCAATTACACTAGCTAGTAAGCTAATGTAGAACAGATGTTTTTAATTTTCTCTCTTATAGGTTAGATTCCCTGATGAGTTTAATGATGCACATGATTTAATCAATGGAAATTCACTGAATACAACTAATCGGATATCAATGTTATCAAACACTTTAAAAATAGCACTTTGTGTCAACACTGAATCAGTGCGGTTTAATGATTACTTTCACAGCACAGCAGGACAAAGTTATACCTAATTAAGGAAAACTTTGGACCATAAAATATAACAAATGCTGACTGGGGTGGCGAGTGACCCAAGGCCAGAAGGTCTTTCAGGGGTCCTGCTCACACTATACGCCAAGTGAGCATATTTTACATACAGAGTATAACACCAATAATAGGATCATTTAATCATGAAAAAAAACATAAGAAACATAAGGTTTCCAAAATTCCATTTTGCCAGTGCTTTTTACATTGGTTCCCTAAAGAGCCATTTTTGTGAATGAGCTAATTTTTGAAGTTTATCAAAGCTCCCCCTAATTGTATTGTAAGCATGCCAATTAAAGTATATTCCTAAAAAAGTGTATTCAAGCTAACACCCATTTAGGAACCTTTACCTATCCAGGTTTACGTTAACAGAGGGTATTTTTTGTAGGGGAGTGTGAGGCACATCACTCTGGAGTCTTTTTCGCATGCTCACATGAGTATGACTCATGTGTGGGGATAATCTCCAGTCTCAGGATTTGAGAGAGTGAGGGAAGGAGGGGAGGGGATTTAGAAGCTGCAGTTAACTAGGCTAGCAGGCATTCTCTCCCTGGAGGTAGTTACAGTACAGTGGAGCTCCACTATGGAAAAGAAAACTTAGATATTTTGAAGGTCTTTCATGAGAAACTGAAATAGTATAGAGAGTATTGACAGGCAAAACCCAGCTGTGGGAACTCCTGTGGAACACATGCCATACATAAACCACTAGATAAATACCATAAATACCATAGATAAACCTATTCATCCTGGTCATACAAAATGTAACCGTTTAAACTGGGCACACTGTTACACTTAACATGGATAAGACTGTGTTACATGGTTGGTGCTTTTCCAAAAGGTTATGTTGCTGAAAAGCAGTTACTATGAGGCAGTTGTCTGAAGGTTAAAGAATTGACCTTACTATTGGAAGGCCATTTAAGTCATTCAGCAGACGCTCTTATCCAGAGCCACTTTCAAAACTGTTTACTCAGAAAATATCCGTAGCTGGTTTGTAAAGGCTAGAATCCAACCTTGCTAAATACAAAAGTTAGTATGGACACCACAGTACACAACATACACAACACTTTGGACAAACATTAATACTCTTGGAAGAGATGGGCTTCAGTATGTGCTTGAAAACAGCAAGCGACTCCCACAGCCAGGGTAGTTCGTTTAACTTTGGTGCCAGGACATGACTAAAGTGCCCTTGTGCAAGGCACCTTACCCTCAACTGCTTTCCGGGCACCACAGGTAGGGCTGTTGCTAGGTTGTTTCTAGGTGTTTACTATGCTGTTCAAGGTGGTTTATGTCCAAATGTTTGTGGACACCCTTTCTAATGAATGTATTCAGCTACTTTAAGTTGCACTCGTTGCTGACACAGATGTCCAAATGCACACACAGCTTGTCTAGTCCCTGTAGAGAAGACCTGCTTATAAAAAAGGAGTCTCTGGAGCAGATAAACCTATTGGCACCATTCCTAATACCAGGCATGGGCTAGAGCAGTGGGACTGTTCTCTGGAATGATGGTGCGCCATCCAGTGCTTTTGGGTTGAGTTAGAGAGTGCTTTTGGGATGAGGTAGGGTGGTGATCATCCAACATTCTGACCTCACCAACGCTCTTGTTGCTGAGTGCAATCACAGCACAGCTATTCAGCTACTTCAACAACAACAGGACTTTTTTTGATACCCTTGATTTCAGACGAAACAATGAATAAGCAGGTGTCCCAATATAGTGTCCACATAGTCTGTCTCATGTGGTTGCTAGGATGTTAAGATGTTGCTAGGAATTTGCTTTGATATATGGTCATGTGAAAAAGTTAGGCCACCCCATGAAAACTTTTGTCTTTTAAAATATATTTAAACGACTGGACATCTTCACTTAAACAATATTGTGAGATTATGAGGATAATATAAGTAAACACATACATCTGTGAGAAATGTCTTACAAATCATTTACAAAATGTAATGAATAAAAATACAATTCACATGAAGAAAGTTAGGACACACCCACTTTTATTCCTACTTCAAATGCCTAAAATATGTTGCCCCACATCAGCTGCAGATAATTAGAACAATGTTAGGGGTGATTTTGAAGGAGCCTGACCTCCTTCAAGCCTGACCTCCTTCAAGGATCCTGACCTGATTTGTAAGTTTGGTTTGCTCTTGATTCAACACGCATTCCTCACAAGAAAATTGCATTTGAGTTAATTACATTTTACAAATGATTTGTTTAAATGGTGATTCAAATGTCCATTGGTTTTGTCAAAAAGACAAAGGTTTTCAATGGGGTTTTCTAATGTATTCACATGACTGTACCACATGATTGCAAGTGTGCTGCTAGTATTATGTACTAGAATCTTAAAAACACACAGGGCGCACAAACTTTTGCAGTAAAATAAAATTCTGTCATTCTTGGAATTAAAAGTCTGTATGCAAGCACACCATTCAGACTATACAAGCTGAATTTAGGATGTTATCTCATGAATATCCATCAGTAAAAGAAAATAGAAATTTGTGTTTCATGAGAAAATGATTGCTGAACAAATGGAATAGTGATTCTTTGGAATTCCAAATGGCCACAAGAAGGAGACTTTTGCCTGCAAGATTCAACCAATCACATCAAAAACATAGGAACAGAACATGGAGTTCTGAAAAAAAAAACTGTAACACAAGTACACCATTCCCAGACAAATCGAATATTCCAACGTTGAAACAATAGTATTCAGTCACTCATTAACAGATACATGGCTATGAAATCACACATCAAATTGGCTGAAACACAAAGAATTAGCTCTAATCTTACACTCATACCATTTCTCACACATTTTTAATGACCCTTTGTTCCCCTCCAACACAACCCCCAAATGGATTTGACTACTGATTACATTTCCTATGGCTCCTGCACTGAATTTCACTGATTAAGCACAAACTGGACTGGCAATGGCAGCCTTCTGAATGAGTGTGCATAGTGTGAATTTGTGTTGCACACACAGGAACTAGTGAGCGATGCACACACTAGAGAGACGGTGAGCACATATGCCCTAGCAGCCGCTCCCGGGGAGCAATAGGTGCCTTGCTCAAGGGCACACTTGCTCAAATTAGTTGTGTCCTGTTGGTTCAGGGGATCAAGCTGGTGAGCTTCCAGCCATGCCTGCTTCTCTGAGCACATGGCCTGAAGGGGAGCATGCTAACTAGCTTCTGCTAAATTATAGGTCCCTAACAAGCAGCTTATTGCTATGTCACAGATATGAACTCCATTCTCTCACTGCACAGCCTGCAGATCCTTTTCCAACTCCTTACATAGACCAACTAATTAAACTCTGTTTCCCAACTAATCAGCTTGCATGGCCAGAATCATACATTTCTTTAGGAATGCTGACAACTTTAACAGATGAACTGTTTGAGTGAGGGTTTGGTGGTGATGTACATTACTAAACCTGTTACCTGATAATAATGTTGAACACTTCTCTTTATTCTTCAGTTTAAGAAAAAATCACTTTCCTCTTAATGTCCCCACAGTTAAAGCGGTGGTTGTCTGTGTGTGTCTAGTAAAGTTGCTAAGCTACAATTTGTCAATCAGGATGTAGGGACAGGCTTTACTGAAAGGGGATGGTGGAGTTAGAGCTGGCCTGAGCAATGACTGACACATTTCTTAGCCAATCAGTGCCCTCACACATTTAAAAGGGTAAAAGTCATTCTTCACAAAACATTTAATTCACTCTTCAAGGACATTTAGAAACATCCTTTTTTATTCAGAATTCAACAGGCAGACTGCAAGTTCTCATAAGGAGCAGCAAAAAGGCCCAAAACAAAAATGTGAACCATTCAAGGACAAGATCATCACCAGATGTAACATTTCATCTCAGTGTAGTCATGGTTCCTTAATGTTTGCCATTGCTTAGTCCCTATGGATAGAGAAAAACTGAATTCGATATTGAAAATGAATATTCTCATAATGAATCCAATTAAGACACATTAGTGTGTCCTTGATGGGAATAATTATTAAATTCCTGACTGAAATGAAAACATAAAAGGTGTGATATATGTTCACCCCTGAAAAAATTAAGCGAGTCACTAATGGCTCTTGGAGCCTCCTGAGAGGCTGCCATCCAAGAAGAAAACTTGTGCTCCAAAGTTGACGCCTTTTAAGCTTGATTAAGGTTTGCGGCCGATCACATGGAAACAGAGAAAAAGCCTTCACGAATGAGGTTTAATGATCAGATGAAGCAAAGATAGTGTTGTTTTGCCACAATGACTAGAGGTATGAATTGAGGCATTAAACCCTCAAGGCACTGTACTATTATTATTACTTAAGCATTATTGGATTAATATTTAATTTGGACTCAACTGGGAATGGATCGGGCTAAACAGGCTAACCTGGAGCTGGGCCTTCCCAAAGGTCTAACCTGAACACTATTCAAAAAATGTGCACTGCGTTTAAAAATTGAATCTGTGTGAGAAAACCAACAATTTTACCAACTCTGTCATGTGGAGTAGTGACCTGTCTAACTACAATTTTACCAGAAGCTTGTTGGCTATCAAAAGCATCTGGTGAAGGTGCAACCTGCTATGACACACTTAAGCAAAAGTTTTGTGTGCTATATATTGTACATTTTAAACCCTATACATATAATTCATACCCTATGCTAACTAATTGGAAACCCTGAAAATATTTTATTAAAGGCCCAATATTGCAATGACATTAAGTTTTATGTGTATATAGTGTATATAAACATCCAACCACAACTGTACCCCATTATGGACAGTTTCAAGTGAAGGCTTTTACATATGACAAAGCATACTTCACACAGTTCTTAACCTCTGCCTCATCCGACTGCATTGTATATAAGCAGCGATAGCCATTTCTTGCTCTTTCTTCTGATGTGATCAACCCCAGTAACAAGTACCACAAGAAGAGGGTAAGCTTGTTATTTTAGGAGATCCAGCTCCCTCCAGAAAATGATCAGAGGGCTTTGTAGGAGCTTGCATAAAAGATTAGGCCCATCACCCTTAGTAGAAACCCAAATTACTTCTCTGTGAAGCAGACCGTTTTGAAAAGCTTTTTTTCCCCACAAAGATGTTAAGATGCCATAAAGCCAAGTCACATGTGCCGCTACAGTGTGATGACTTAAACACAGTGTGACTGAACCAAAATGCTTGTTGCAAAAGCACTCCTCCAGGTCACATGAAAAAGAAACACAGGTAAAGCCACGCATGAATAGTGGAGAGCCGACCTTGTCTTGCTGCATCAGAATCACTAGCTCTCCTGCATACATATTCATATCTTCTTACTCTCAAAAGCAGACAACTGTAAAATCTCTGTGGCAGCCAGGTGAGGCTTCAACTTCTAGCAACATAAAAGTGTACACTATCATAATACCTGTTTTTCTACAATACTGAAACTCATACCTTACCCAGGATGTTACTAGTATTTGGGCATTTGGATATATGGTAGGGTACACTCAAAAGAAAGATGTGTGATATGCCACAACATCACTATGGTTATCATTCATCTAGTACCCTGACAACTACATAAAGTCTGGTTTAGTGAACAGTAACTTTTTTTGTTTTGTTATGTTTTATGACATTTTAATACTTCAAAAAGTTGGAAATGGAAATGATCTGTAATTTTAATGAATGTTGACTGTTTTTCTGTTGTGCTTTGATTAAATTAAATCAAAGTTTGTCACAAACAGTCATACTGTACAACTAGCAGTGAAATGCTTTGATGACAGTTTGGTCAAATAGAATATCAAGATAAAAAGACAGGATGGATACAAATCTAGAAATCTCGAATTTTCATATATTAATAAATACTAATTAAACAACAAATAAAAAACATTATGCACCAACATTACAAAAATGTGTGTTAGTCTGGAAAGTGACATATAGAAGTAGATAGATAGATAGATTTGACATGCTTTTTAGTTTTATAAAAATAGTTTTGTAAAACTAAAAAATATGTGACAGTGCTCTTTTGCAGGATGTGGGACAATTATAAGAAGTGTTTTTTGTTTGTTTGTTTGTTTTGTTTTTATTGTTGCTTATTGTTGCTTGTAATTTGCAAAGAAAGTCAACTGAAACAAACCTAGTGATTGTAGACAGAAATGTAATCTGTAACAAGGTTCTAGCCCTGGAGCTAGCTGAACTACATCGGTCAACAAAGCACCCAGTTTGTTAAATTGTTTGAATTCTGGGAACACCCTCTGCAATTTTTGATTTTTTGAAGACGCTTTGACATCTCTAGCCATCACAATTTAGCCCTTGTCAAAGTCACTCAGATTCTTCCACTACTAATTTTTCCTGCTTCCAACACATCCTCATGAACTGATTGTTCGTTTGCTGCCTAATATGTCCCACCCCATTGACTGGTGCCATTGTAAAAAGATAATCAGTGTTATTCACTTCACCTGTCTGTGGTTTTAATGTTATGGTGAATATTATATGACCCGTTTGATGCTAGTTGGCATTATATTACTGAGTGTTATCAGTATCATATAAATAATAAAAGTTAAATTATACTTTAGTGTCTGTTTGTTCCTTGAGACTAACTAGCATGTGGATCCACATTAGTCACAGATCAGACAAAATCAGGGAGAGTAGATAAGAAAAGAAAGATAATTCGGCTATTCAAACAGTTCATACTGTTGTGATTTACTTCTTGTGAGTGGACGAGTGGTCATGGCCAAATCAAAATCAAGTTCAAAATTCACAAACAGATGAATTTTTGAGTTTGCCTAGTCGTTATGGGAAGTATACATCTCCTGAGAGCTGGATTTATGGACCACTACAGTGCTATGTTTTAAGAAAAACAAAACTCATAAATAGCCAGTGAGGGATACTTTTAGTGTGAATGTGAGGCTTCAGACATGTCATTATGATATCTCACTAATGGTCTCATCAATCCCCAAACTGTCACTGTTACTGTAGATAGAAAGGCACCCGCTCTTGTTATTTTTAATCATGCTTGGTATTGAGGCTTTTTAAAATTGTTCCGCTGTGCTTCTGGTCCCTCTCAGAACATACACAGCTCAGAAGCATACTAAAGTGGTGCATGTTTATTTTATATTTACCAGGATGGCTTCAAGAGGAGGCAGCTATGATAAAAATTTTGATAAAAATTTGTCAAAAGAGTGTAATGAAATACAAGCTCTAAGAATTTTAAATCAATTTTATTCCTGAAGCATGCTGCCATCCATTAAGGTGATAGCTAGTTAGATGGTTAGGTCTCGGTACAATGGGAAACAGAGAACCTTTGGGGGAAAACAAAAAGCGACTAAGGCTGGTGGAAAGTTAAGGAGGAACACAATGTACCAGCATTGATTGAAATTAGGAATACACATACAGACCAAACACTAATCCAATTTTCATGTTACAGAAGAAAGCCATACATATCGTAAATCAATCAGATTATCATGTATCAACAAACACCTTTTATTTACTCACATGCTTTAAAATTTCAGGGTATTTGTTCATGATGGCCAAAATAAACTACTACTACTACCTCTACTACTGTTTTAAAGACCTTACCTGAAGAACAACTTGTTATAGTAAGCATAAAGTATAGCTGTTGCAAGGTTTAGTTAATAGGTTTTCATCAGTAGATATTTGCAGAGAGTAATGTTTGCTGTGGTCCTGTGTAAATGTATATAACTTGATGACAAAAACGGAAGACACACAGGTCACTCGTGTCACAATATAGATATTTCTGTAAAAAATAAAACTGAATGATATCTTAGATAATAGTAAGATGGCATCTAAATGTGCAACTAATGGTTTCATGGCTTTAGGTTTGTTTGAGGTTGAAGGTTTAAAGGTTTAAATCCACTGACAACAAGAGAGATCCTTTAGACTACTTTTCCAGTCTTAGCCCTGGGAAAATTAATGTAACAGTATGCCACACTGCACATTTCAATGCTTTCCTGTCTTAGTGCCGTAACACTTGCACATCCCTGCTTATAACTCATTAGGTGTAATTAGCCAAAGTAGATTCAGATGGCTTAAAAGCAGGGGAAACCTGAAAAACTTAATTAAGGATTACTTCAGGACTGTCAGCCATACTTGCAGCTTGTGGTTTTGCTCAGGTCTCGAAACAGTATATAAAATCAGTTGTTTTGCATTAAAGCAGCATTATGCGAGAATTGACATTTCTTGTTCCCTACAGTTGGCTAGTGTAAATTGTGCTGTGAGCCACCCCTAAAGGACATGCATTTTACAAGTTTAGAGATACGGAACCAGCATCTAAATTGAAAGCAGCATGTAGACTGACACAGCATAGTGTAATGTTACAGGATTTAACACAAATATTACTCAGGCTAAGCAGCTTTACACAGTTCTCAGAAGTGTTTTCCTTCAAAGTTACATTGTGCAGGTAGCATCAACATAGTGGAGCGTCAACATGATTTTGAAGCTGTTATTTCAAGGTAAAATGCTACAAACTGAAGATTTAACCATAACCAATATTGTATGTTTGTGTTTGTGTTACAACCCCTACATTTCATTCCTGATCCAGGTTAGACAAAAAAAAAATAGTGACTTCTGTTCCCCTTGTAAAGACGTATGTAAAACCAATAGAAAGCTGTTAGGCCCAGCAGTTGTGTTTGAATTGATATATTTACACACAATAGATCTACAATTAGTACATTTTTCCATTATCCAGACTGTTAGACTTTGTCAATGCAATCAGTTGGAAATATTTTTCTTCTAAGTCTTGGTTCCTCTCAGGGTTTCATTCTTCGTTCTTGAGGATTTTTTGCCACTGTCCATGGGCTTGCTCACTAAGGCAGTTGGAAATATTTTATTGATATTTCTCCAATATACTAATTAACTATTTCAGGTTAAGATTAGGATTGTATAATAAAAAAACAGAAAACATAATTATTGCCATGGGAATAGGTCTCCACTGCAGGTTGCCACACTTCAGTACTTACCAGAAAGCACACAAATGTACGAAACCACAAGTCTAAACTTGTAGTTAGGCTGCAAGAAACACTGAATTAGACCTTCACTGAGAAGTAAGTTGATTTGTTAGATGCCCTGTGGAAAAAAACGTGGGCAGTGTGTTCACCTTCTGCAAAAAAAAATATTTCATGAGCGAGCAGAATCACCAGTGTCCAATTAAACATGCCCCATCAGTAGGTTGTGGGAGATTAGAACCTGAAAGGAAAATGTGCATCCCAAAGTCTAGTTAGGACAGAGCTTGCTAGCGCTGGAATGCAAAGACTTCTCAGCAGGAATTGTTAATGCGTATTTGAAATGCTCTGAGTAGTCTTTAGTTAGTTTTGTTAATAAAAAGTTAGATTCAAAATGTACTTACATTTTGAGTAGCATGTAAAGAATTGGAAGAAGAACTGGAAGTATCGATGGATACACCAGTAAAAAATAAAGCACTAATTTCTTGGCTTTCTGAACTCTTTAGCATTATTCACATGATAAGAAAGGATAATTGTGCACTGGCCCATAAAACCCCTAAAATCTTGAAATTTATTACAGTTTTAATTTCATACTCTAAAACTACATTCCTGCCACAAGTGAACATTGCCATTTAGAGAAAAAAATGTTGGAAAAAACAAGTTACTCTGAATACACTGTACAACTTAAAATTACAGTGCACAAAATGGAAGACATTCTTGCTTTATCCAATTTCAAAATCTATTATTGAGCATTTTAATTGAGACTTTGGTTGTGAAAACCAACACGAGCTTGACACAAACAGGGTAGAGAGAGTTCTATTTAAAAAAAAGTGTGTTCCAATACTGATCTCCTGTTACAAAATGTCATTTGTAATCAAATCCAAAAGATCAGTTTATTAACCCCTTAAACCATAAGTTACTGATTCCGTTATTAATCCTAAAGCAAAAACTGTTTAGGGATTTAGCTTGCCAGTTTTTGTGGAGTCTCACATGGTTATAAATTAGGGTCTATGAAACTGATGTAATTTATGACCATAATCAAGTGTAGGCTTAATTACGTTTGGTAGAGTTTGACTGCGATATATCGGGCTGATATTTGTCATTTTTTAATATATCGGCATTGGCCGATATCCATGTTTAGTCAAGCACAATCGTGGGATGGTTTATTAACAAAAAAACAAATACAAAACAAAGAGATACAAGATGTGAAGTACAGCAACGTGGGCAAAACCATAAACAGAGCCAAAACGTGCTAAACAAGACGGCGAACACAACAGACCTGGGACTGGGAGGAGCAGGGAGCTGAACGAGATTGAAACGAGGGGGAGAACTAAAGGGGAGATACAAGAGGGGGGAGGCTGGGGAACCAACCACTAGACCAAAAGGCAAGGCCAACCTAACCTGACTTTGCAGTGTACTTGAACGCCTTGAACAACAGGACAAAGGGGGTAACGCTCCTTAAGTACTCCCAGTCCCAGGTGAAACACATGAACAGACAATGAATCGTGAATCAACACAACGGAACATGAATCAGCAGAAACAAACTCAAAGGAACCGGAAGTGACGGAGATGCCCTTATTTGGGCCTGTGGGCGGCGGCTTAGGATTGCGCGATACCAAGTGCCTGACAGTGCGGTGGAACATGCTGCATGTGAAGGACCTTAAGTCAAAACATTTGGAAGACAACTGCAACAACAGTCCTGGCAGACAAACATAAGAATTAAATTGTAATATTTTAAAGTCCTATGGCCATATATTTACTATCTTACTGGTAAACTATAAAGCATTGCTTCACGCATAGCATAGAACCGTTGGGAACTGGCATAATGCTACAGCTGGTTGAAGGACTATAGTCAAAAACTATCAGCAGCTTGCTTAACATATTAGCCCCAATGAAAGTTCAGAAATGTTGTGCATCCACTTGTGATTATTGGTGTGACATTTTAGCAAGCAAATTAAGCGGAAAACTTCTAGATATCAACCAAAAAACGGCAGCACATATCGGCCCTCGGCTGACCCTGACCTCTAAACATTGGCATTGGTTATAGAAAAACCCATATCAGTCAATCTCTAACATTCTCATTACATTTCCATCTTTTCTTCTTTAACCTCTTGTATATTATTTATTATGTTATTCTCCTGTATATAGTCATTTTGAAAAACTATAAAAATAAAATAATTCTCAGAATTCAATATAGACAAGAGCACATTCCAACAAGTCACCAACACAAAGAGAAAAGGAAGAATGTGCTGCTTTATGAAACAAAATGACATTAATTTAGTGATGTACTGCATCTTTGTAAGCTTTGTGCTCTCTGTACATCCATTTATGACTGCCATAAAATAAGGGGATTATTTATTTACATGATGTAAACACAAAGCATTTCTGCACAAGTCTTCTTTCTTCCTGGGGTCTCAAGTTAGTGACTTGAGTCAGACTCTTACCCTAGAGACTCAAGACTTGAGACTACACTCGGCTTTGCACTCCTGAGGCCAGAGACCTAACTTGTACTCACTCTAGAGACTTAACACTTGACCGAGTGTCTTCCCCAGAGACTTGAGACCCACCTCAGGTTTACACCCTAGAGCCTTGAGATGTACTCACATGAAGCGATTTGTGAACATCTCTGAGTTTTTGAAGTGACTCTTTCCAATCTGTATTCTAGTTGTGGGATAGATCTGTTTGCTTCATTACAGAAAATGAGAAAATAAACTTAATTTACATTCACAGTTGGAATGTTCTAATAAATTAGTTATTATATTTATTTCATCCAAGAAATATGCACATCAGCTCATTCACAATCAGAACCCCTTGATTCCTAATAATGATTTGATCATTTTAAGTTTAGACACAATTCTAAATCTTATATCAGTGCAATCAATGTATCTTTGGGTACAGTAAAGTTATGAACGATATGGACAAAAATATTGGGATACCTGCTCATTCATTGTTTCTTCCAAAATCAAAGGTGTTAAAAAATTTATCCTGCTTTTGTTGCCGTTACTGTCCCTTCTTTCCAGTGCTCCACAGCTCACTGCTGGAGGGGCTTTATATCCCTCTAGCCCATGCCTGGCAGGCTTAGACAGGCTTAGTTTGTGCATTTGCACAATTGTGTCCGCAACAGATGCAACTTAAAGTAGCTGAAGGCATTTATTAGCAGTGGATGTTCCTGTTTTCTGCAAGTACCTAGTTGTGCCCATGCTTCTTGATAGTTTATTATTTTGGACCACTTTGACTGCAGCCAATGAGGCAATGAGCCAATACGTTCTATCTTTAAAGTTCAAACCTTTAAAGTATCTCTAAGAGTAGCTATGGAGCACTGGAGAGAAGGGACAGTAACGACAAACAAAAGCAGGATAAACTATTTAACAACTTTGATTTCAGGAGGAAACAATGAATGAGCAGGTGTCCTCACATTTATCCACATAGTGCATTACTCATGGGTGGGTCAGGTTTTAAGCATACATCAATAATAAGCCAATAAGTGTACATAATAAATGGAAATGCAAGCAGGGCTGCTGTAGCAGCCATGGCCTAAAGTTCACTGGTTCGAACCCCTAGGCAGGAAGTCGAGGGAGTGAAGGAATGGTGCTTTCACCTCAATCAGCATTCACAACTAAGGTGCCCTTAAGCAAAGCACCAAACCTCTCTGCTGAGATGGGTCCACAATCCAGTCAACCCAGTCCACAATCTGGTCAGCAGTGGTCCTGTGGTGGTCCCTGTGCACTGATAGATAGGCTAAAGCAGTGTTTCCCAGTCATGCTTCTGATTTTCCTCATTAACTGCATTAGGTGTGTTGGGATGGTGAGAGAATTTTTTTATCTGGATGGAAGGAACAATAGAAGATCCCAGTCTTCCTGAGCTTAATAGAAAAACAAACCTAGGACCTATACATGCATGTGAAATTAAATTTAAATGTAAGATTCCTCAGAATTAGAATTTTTTTAGAATTGTCTTCTTTACAATGTTACTGAATGCAGAATTGGTCTTGGTGAGTTCACAGATGTATGCTATGCAAATATTCGTAACAGACCATACTGCATCATCAGGTTCTACCACAAGTGAAATTTCTTCCGCATCCTTAGACAAGACATTGTCTGTGGGGGAGACTGTTAGGGATACCACATTCTTCTCATAGGAACTTGAGTGACTCCACATTGGAAGAGACATAGCCATTAATGGTTTTCACATTTACAAAAAAGAGAGAAGATTGTGTCTTTAGGGAAACATAAGTAGTTAATCTTTAGTATCATTCCATGTTTGCTCCCTTTGCATACATACATTTTATCACCTAATCTATAAAGGATCATAAAATACAAGCTTGTGAACATTGCTAACTACAGAATGGAAAGTATCAGTAACAGTAATGATGAGACAATACAGTACAACAGGCTTGCATAAGGTAAACAGTAATGAGTTGGCATTCATTTGAGTTATGTTATGGGGTCATAACTGATTAACCCACTCAAGTTTGACAAAGGTGCTATATAAATTAAACTAATTATTATTATTGTCTTTGTTTAACAATCACTGAACATGTCTGAGATCTTTTCATAATAATGATGATTATAACTGATAACTGATTGTAACATTTTATTAATTTTCTTTTTATTATGATTAAAGCTTTCTGTTTGAGATGAATAGAGTGACTGTGACACAACACATAATCACTCCATTATGGTCACTGTGAATTGTTTGAGCTCTCACAAAAGCTCCATTAGTCATATAAAATTGATTTCTCACAAATGCATTGCAGCATTCACTTCCTATTTAGTGCTAAAACCATTATAAAGGCTCCGGACAGCTGGCTACCACCATTGCTGGACTAAATGTTCCTTGTTTATAGAGAAAGTGGCTATTCTGCTACAAATGTTCATAGATTAGAAGCTCTAATCCTGACATTAGACTCCAGGCAACAAACAGAACCAAAGTACAGGTGCAAGCTCACTAAGAGATGAGCTTTTAGTAAAATATCACTGAGAAAGAATGATTTAATGCATCTATCATTTGCACGTGAGATCAGTCAAGCTCAGGAAGACTGGGATCTTCTATTATTCCTTCCATCCAGTTAAAAAATTACCTCCCACTAAAGCCACTGTAGCTAAATGTCCAATTTGTCAGCCACTCTTGTGGTTCTCAGTCTTAGTCCTACAAGATTTTAGATTGTTCCTGCTCCCAACACACCTAATGCAGCTAATGAGGAAAATCAGAAGCATGACTGGGAAACACTGCTTTAGCCCATCTATCAGTGCACAGGGACCACCACAGGACCACTGCTGACCAGATTGTGTACTGGGTTGACAAGGTTGTGGACCACCCTTAGCAGAGGGGTTTGGTGCTTTGCTCAAGGGCACCTTAGTTGTGAATGCTGAGAGAGGAGAAAGCACCATTCCTTCACTCCCTGGTCTTCCTGCCTAGGGGATCGAACCAGTGACCTTTAGGCCATGGCTGCCCAAGGCACTATACCAGGCACAGCAGCCCTGCTTCCATGCATTATGTACACTTATTGGCCATTTCATTAGACAAGTTTTCATTGCTGATGTATAGTTAGGAACTGGCCTACTCCTGAGTAATACAATATGGACAAATGTATTGGGACACCTGCTCATTTATTGTTTCTTTAAAAGCAAGACGTATTAAAATAAGTCATTATCCTGTTTTTGAGTGATTGTACTGTTAAGGGGTGATTAATCCATTTTGGAGCATTGCTTTGATTTAATTGCATTCAGTGACAAGATATTCTTATTCTTTTGGCAGTACTTCTCTGCAGGATAAAGCAGTATATGTGCTTTTGCACATCTGTGTCAGCAATGGGTGCAACTTTCTGGATATTGTCCCCACTGTACTACATTAGTTAATAGCTAGCCATAGCATGGGGTACCTTAACCTTTAACCTTATCATGTAGCATACAGAAAGGGACCAAATACCGAGAATAGATGTGCATTGATGCATTTTAGTGCACATGGTTTGTGATTAACACTGGTAGCACAAACACAGTCAAAATATTGTCACTGCTAAACTGACATGGTTCCATTCTAACACTTGTGTTGTCTTAGGATTAAAAACATACCCCAGTACCAAACCCCCTAACTTTACAGCTTGACATGTATTGTTGTAGAGTGACCCCAAAAATTTGTGAAACATCATCCGAACCACCAGGGTACATATATTGTCTTGGGATTGTTTTCAGCCTCCAAGACAAGGGTAGTATACAGAATATTAAGACTACAAAAGGGTTGTCTGTAGCTGTGTACATTGCTGCCACAAGTTATGGCTCACCTCTGTTCAGAGCATTTAATAATTTGGGTTTGGGGAATCCATAACATGGGCAAAACCTAATATACAGGCATCTTAGTGTATAGGACTTTAAATGTTTGGGTGAAGAGAAACACTGGGTATCAGACTGAAGCACAATGAAGTGTAGTGCTGTTTTTAGTGTGGTCCCTGTCTTGTGGTGGTGAGGTGGTCTGCCAGACTAGCTTTGGGAAAACTGTCTCATTTACATTCATCCACAGAGACTTAGAAGGGAAATGAGCTGTGGATCCCTGGGTTTACAACACACACCCCCAACACACACACCTGCTCAGTGGCCACAATCACTAGGGCTCTCTGTCTCTCTCTCTCTTTCTGTCTCTCTCTGCAGCATAGAGAAAGAGGACAAGAGGAAAGAGGAGGTGGACTGAAATGTGTGCATACTAAAAGGTGTGTGTGTGTGTGTGTGTGTGTGTGTTTGTTTTATTGTGGAGGCGGTAACACTTGGCCGACACATGCGTTGCTTGCGGGATTCTGTGTTATGAACTCTGAACACCCAGAATAAGAGATTCCAAACAGAATTATTTCTCTCTGATGATCCGCTGTACATGCAGTGAATCTACACAAATCAAATGGTAGTGCATGCTATTTCTAGCAAAGACACATCTTTCAAGTGGGAAAATGAAAACGGGCCAACAGATGCCCTCTTGTCAGCTTATTCTCTACTGTATCAATATTTGAAACTTTGAAATGCTAAAACAAAAAAATAATAAAAGAACTGAAACGTTTTTTAATCCAACTAAACTACATCTTAATTTTAAAAGTGTAACTGTCAAACATTGAAATTAGTCCTTCTAAATGTGAAATTAGAGCTGTCACAACAAACAAAGAATCCTGCAACTTTCTGAGCACTATTAGGAAAATTATAGTATATAGTACCCCCCTTGGTAGGGGCCTCCTTTTGCTCATATTTTATGCCATAGATTCAATGTGATTTGTTTGAGATTCCTGCAGTGTTTTTAAGAGCATGCTGCAAATTTACCATTCTACGACATTCCAAAAAGTGTTGGATTGAGATTCGGACAAACCACTGAAATACATTGAACTCACTGTCATGTTCATGAAAACAATTTGGGTTTTTGCTTTTAAATGGTGCATTATAGAAGCCATCAGAAGATGGGTAAAATTGTGGACAATATCCAATAAGACTGTAGTATTCAAGCAATGATTGATTAATTATTCTCCAACATTCCCCACTCTACCGCTTCCACCAGCTTGGACTGTTGAAACAAGGTAGGATGGGTCCATGAAATTCACCCATGCAGTTTGGTACCAAAACCTGACCCTGACCATCTGTGTGTCTCAGCAGAAATTGAGATTCAGCAGACCAGGCTACATTTTCAAGTGTTTAACTATCCAGTTTTGGTGAGCTTGTGCCCACTGCAGCTTCAGCTTTCTGTTCTTGGCTGAAATGAAACCTACCGTGGTCCTCTGTTGATGTGTTGTGCATTCTAAGATGCTTTCTGCTCACCACAGTTGTACATAGTGGTTATCTGAGTTATTGTGTCTTGCCAGCCCTCTCAGTTCACCTCTCTCAGTGAGGCAAGGGACAAACTTGCTTTCAGAATAAAAGTGTACTGATAGCCTGGATTGCTGTTGTGAAGAGAGATGGCTAGGTACCTTCTATCAACAGAAGGGGCATTTAAGCCTTTCCTTACACACTTTTCCACAGCAAGAAGAACTGCTGCTACATGACTGCAAAGTATGCCCCTGTTGTTTTGATAGCTGGTTATTAAAAAATTATGGTACACTAAAGAAACAGACATGCGCAGTGGCTTTGCTATTGGTTAACTAACTGAATCAGTCTAAATAACTATCAACTTTTAGTTTTTTTATGCATAAAACCCAATCAAATCTTTTTCCAAATTCAAGGCTTAAAACCAAGGATGTGCAAAAGTAGCAGCAATAAAATATTTCAAAAGTCAGTATCCCTTAATCAGTTTTCTCAATTGTTCTTAATTGTTTAAAAGCAAAGAAGAGAAAAGTTAAGTATAAAAGCATTTTTTGTTATTGATAAGTTTGTATTAGTGACTTTTATTTTGACACTGTCTGGCCGGAGCCACAATGTTGTCGACCCTCCAAGCTCGAGCTTATTATTAGCAAAGGTACTGGTAGGCCAAGGAAGACCTCTACTGCAAATGGCAGAATAGTTTTAAAAAAAAATCTTCAGAAATCTTCAGAAAAATCCTCAGTTGTCAGATCAGAAACAGCTTTCAGAAGGCCAGTGTGAGGTTTGTCAGAGACTACTTTTTGGAGAAGACTTAATGAACAGAAATGCAGAGGCTACAATGCAAGATACAAACCCTAAAAACATTATGGCCAGATTACAGTTTGCAAAAAGTACTTAAAATAGCCTGCAGAATTCTGGAACAAAATTATTATACAGAGAAGCAATATGTGATGGCAAGAGCAAAGTGAGGAGACAGAAAGGGATTGTTGGAAAGTTCTTGCCAGTTGCCAATTTAAATGTAAACTTAGGGGAACAAGGCCCATGAAACAAGCAAGAGCTGAGGATGACTACATTAAAGTGTTGGCAAAGCATCATCAGAGAAGATACTCAGCACCTAGTGATGTCTATGAATCACACACTATTAGCACTCACTGCTTTAATGTATTAATGTTAGCTATCATTGCACCATGTTCCAAACATTATGGTGCCCTGAAATGAAGGGGACTGTGTAAAAATCAATATGATGAAGAAGTTAAATTAAAGTCTGGAATGTGTACTTTAATCATGTCTGATTAATCATTTCTGATTGTTAAACTGTGGAGCAGAGGAGTGTATCAAAGGAAAATGTGTCTTTGCCCCAACCATTAGGGAGGGCCCTGTATATCTATGAATCACACAATCTACACCCAAGCTCTTTCAGTGTCTGAGATTGTGTTCTAAAGTCCAGTCAAACACCTCAGACCATCTGAGGCAGCAACTGATGATGGCTCAAGCCTGTCACAGGGAAAAGCACTTGCAAGGCAGGTTAGAGATTCTGATATTAGTAGTGCGTCATTGAGTTAAATGATTCTATCCTCCAAAATACAGTATAGTGGATGTGTCATTGGCTCAGATGGTGGGTGGGTGATCTGAAGATTGTTATTAATGTGGTCATTTTGGATGATTAATGAGGCACTATTGCTGCATGGCATGCAGAACAAAGACTGTGTAAATTAGCACTATTTCTAATTACATTTTACATCGGTAAGGGGTATCATTAATAACCTTTTTGTTGCAGAATATGAAAAAAATCCACAAAGACAAGGAACAGGAGAGGGCATATATCATTTAAAAAGTAGTTCATCCCTTTTGTAACACAACTATCGTTACAAAGCCACCACAGTTATTTCAAGATTTTACAGTAATTTTACAGAGATTTTATAGCAATTTCATTTTGTCCCTTTCTTATTGGTCCATTTTAATCCAAATGAATTAAAGAATTGAGATACAACTTATCTTTCCATTCACACTGCAAACCCTCTGGAGTGCAGGTTTCAGTGGGTCATTTAGAAGGCAGACAGGTGCTTGTTAAGGGAGGGTGCTAAAGCTGAGGGGCCAAGCCAGAGGGGAGGGTCAATCAAGATGCTGTTTGGCATGACGGCCATAAACTCCACTCACGTCAGCAACTCTGACATGATCTAAGCTGGCAGGCGGACTAGCAAGTAACAACTAGCACAGACTATAGCTAAGACTGCACAGGGTAAAAGAGTACAAATGCATTTAAAAAACAGGTCAAGGAGCCAGTTTTATATAAGCTGAAGACATAAATATGTGGGCACTCTAGATTGGGCCAGCCTGCTAGAGACTGCATTGTGTTCCATCTTAAAGAAATAACAAATATGACAAGGTGGCTAAAGGTAAATGAGTATAGCAAATAATTAGTATGATGCAATGTTTATAGTGATAATTGCTGGCTGTTCATTTTTATTTTATTCATTGCTGGCAGTATTAGCTTTTGTGACATTTATTTTGTTCATTTGGGCATCAGCAGTTATTGGCTGCCACTCAAACATTTTACTGCAGTTTGAATTGGACCAAACTATCTGGCCACACTTTTTCAATTCAATTCCAGAGTCAACATGTTCCAAGCATTGGTGATTCTAGGAATATACAAATGAGATTTTAATTGAATTGAAGAATAAGAAGCATTATAACTGCTGAGCCATTTAAGGTATGCTGTACTGTACTTAGAAAATACCCTTAGCTAGTTTGTATCAGTTAGGATCCAAAAGATCCCTCTAATCTTAGAGGCTACTAAATACAAAAGTCAGTATGGAGACCACAATACTGCACACTACACTTCGCCCAAGTGCTTTCGGAAAAGGTGGGTCTTCAGTCAATGTTTGAAGACGGAGCTGCTGTACATCCCAGGAACTGCTGGACCTAAAAACGATCTTGCTATCTCCTTTGAGAACTCACTGGTCACTTCTACAGAAGCTTCTACAGAAGCTCGAAGCCTTGGTGTAGTCATGGATGATCAGTTATCGTTCTCAAGTCATGTCGCAAAGGTAACTCGGTCATGCAGATTTCTCCTGTACAAGGTGCCCAGGTGCTCATTCAGTCTCTCGTCACTTCGAGACTTGATTACTGCAGCTCTCTTCTGGCTGGTCTCCCTTTACGCACCATCAGGCCCCTGCAACTTATCCAAAATGCAGCGGCACGGGTCGTCTTCAACGTTCCTAAATTTAGCCATGTCACTCCACTGCTGCGTTCTCTTCACTGGCTTCCTGTAGCTGCTGCCCGTGTTAGATTCAAAACCCTGATGCTGGCCTACAAAGCCCAGAAAGGACCAGACCATCCGTACTTGTTGGCAATGGTCAAAAGCCGATCCGCACCAAGAGCCCTTCGAGATTCAAGTACGGCTCGGCTTGACCCGCCATCCCTCAAAATCCACGGAAGACAAGCGTCCAGGCTTTTTTCTGTCCTGCACCAAAGTGGTGGCTGTCTTTAAACACATACTGAAGACCCACCTCTTCCAAGAATACTTGGGTGAATAATAGAGTGGTCACCTTATTGACTTGTGTTTAGTAGTGTCTAAACTTAGAGGTGTCTTTAAATTATTAGTCTATTCAAACTAGCTGAGGTTTTTCTTGAGTAAATAGCAAAGCACTTTTGTAAGTCACTCTGGATAAGAGCGTCTGCTAAATGCCTTAAATGTAAATGTAAGACAGTGAGCGACTCTGTCGTTCGGACACCCAGGGGAAGCTCATTTCACAACTAAGGTGCCAGGACAGAAAAAAGCCTGGATGCTTGTCTTCCGTGGATCTCAAAGGATGGTGGGTCAAGCCAAGCCGTATTTGAAGGTACAGAAGGGCTTTTGATCACTGCCATGGAGTACAAAGGGGCTGGTCTATTTTTGGCTTTGTAGGCCAGCATTTTGGATCTGATACTATAGCTATAGGAAGCCTGAACTTGGAATCTTAAATGGCTGAATTTAGAAATGCTGCTGCAATCTGGATCAATTACAGGGGTCTAATGGTACATAAAGTCTCAGGATTTAACTTGAGTTTTGTTGCAACTCAGTGACTTGTTCACAGTGTATGAATTTGCATGATGATAGTGAGAAAAACAGAATAACATTGCTAAGAGAGATACAAAATACCTTCTCTCATTTTGAAGCATTCTAATCAGCCAGTTACATGAAAAAGTTGAGTGGCATTCAGGATAGCCAACTACATTTGGCCACCCCCCTGGCTTCGCCACTGATCATTGTAAACCTAAAGCTACTTTGTGAAAGGAAGTTAGTGTGGGTGGAAACTTTCTAGCACTGTAATTTTCATTAATCTACATGGGCTGTGTATTTTGGCCAAACACAGCAGCAGAATCAGAGCTCATTGTATTCATATAGGCATAGCGGGCTGAATACCATGTAATTACAAAATCAGTCTTCACTTGTTTGTTTTAAAATGTTTGCTCTGATTTCATTATGACGTGCTGAAATAATCAAATGTTAATCACTAATTTGGGTTTCTTGTTTTGTTCAAGTTTTTGCTTGTACGGCACAATGATGGAATATTCTAGAACTTTTGTTTTCTACACTGAGCTGGTTGTAAGAAGGTTTCTGATCATACAGTAAATAAGCATCTACATAAAGCTCCTACAGAAACTCGAAGAAAGCTTTCTTGTTTCAAAGGAATAAGATTGAGACAACGCAACTCTTCCCAAATCATTAAAGAAAGTTGACCTTCAGTAAAAATGAAGGACCCATGTGCAAAATACAGAGATGAATAATCACTTGAGAAGGCAGATGATGAGCATGTATCAACCTGACTGTCTTTTATGTCTGAGGATTTCAGTTCAGTTCACATTTCACGTGCAACTCCCAAAACACCTGAGCTGCTTCAGGGTTCTGCAGGCCTTGATTAACCTTGGTGACTGTGTTGGCAGCTAAAACACTGCAGAACTGTGGAGCAAAGGGGGTTGTCAAGGGCCAGATTGAAAAACTCTGCTCAACATGACCTTCAGCCACCTAGTAGGGTAGAAACTGCTGGCAGTATTGAGAAATTCTGGATCACGCTGGGAATGTTTCAGATGATTAATTTCTGTTCCCAATTTGCATTCTTACTGTACTGTATTCATACTGTACTGTATTTCTATTGCATTCTTACTGTAAGAGCAGTCCTGATTTAACTTACTTTAAATTAAACATTAGTTGACACCCTAAAGAGACATAGGCCTGTCATAACATTCTTTCTGGACATTATATAGTCACAGATCTAACTGCTATACACAATATCTAATTTTAAGACCATTTTATGCCACTGATTTCAGCATGTAGCTTCATTATGGGTGTGACAAAACCTCAGGTTGCATTTCTTTTGAAAATATAATTAGGAATTTTGTCAGGGCAATGCAAGACATCTAGTCCAGCTAGTATTTTTAGAGGGTTTCCCAAAAAACAATACATTCTGTACAAGTTGCACAAAATTCCTACAAAAGAGACAGGTGTAATCCTGTTCATGAAGCCTAGCATCTGTGTACTTCACTGAATGTGAAAACGTAAAAATACACTACCAGTCTAGTGTTTTAGAACACACCAATGACCTTCTTACTTCCTGCAGCTCCATGTCTTCTGTTCACATCTGAAACTGAGTCATTTGTTAAGCTATGCTAGTTGTGTTGTCGTGTGAGCTGCCTATCGCACAAGCTGGTGACTCTTAGAAACTTCATCTGCCACTGTAGAGTTGTGTCAGTCAGCCCTCTTCCTGTGCCAGACCCTTTCTTGGGCTAGACCTCTCCTTACTTTTCTCCAGTTTGCTTTTGCTGGTGTAAGAAACTACTCAAGACACTCTGTCTTTATTTGTAATTTCTCTAAAGGACAGACCTACACTTAGGGGTTATAATGGTTTTTCTGTGTTTCTTTAAGTGTCTCGTTCTAGACATTATACGAACAGTCAGGCTGGGCAATTTTGTGTAAATACTGTGGTAGAGAGTGCAGTCTGTTCCAACACTGCTTTTGTACAGACAGAAGATTTGTCGGTAACCAGCAAAAGTTCAGACATCTGAATTGTTCACATCAGCGTTAAAGCTACTTTGTAACAATGGAAGAAATCAAGCTTTTAAAAAAAAAGGGAATCCCTTTGAGGTCACTGGACTCTGTACAATTTAAGGTTATTACCTTGACTGGAAGTAGGACTGAAACGATTCCTTGAGTATCTCGAAAACTAAATATAATTGGTTGCAAATTCATTGAATCAAACCTTTGTTTAATCCATACAACTGTATATAGCTTGCTGAGTTTTGCAACAACTTTTACTGTTACACAACACACCATAGGCAGGTGGCTGTGATTCACAATGGTGAAAGCCAATATGATCCAGGTATCGCTGGTTCGAGCCAGTCTGAGAGAGCACAAAATGCACCAGTCCAATACAGCAAGTATATTCAGATATGTTTGCAGTAAATGGGGTCAGCAAGGGTAGGATAATATATTAAATAAATGAACTGTAGCCAATCTTATGTACACACAGTATGATATTTAGGCCTAGTAATAAATATCAGTGCAGTTACCACTATGCAGTGTGGAACATGTAGTTTAGTACCTACTAGTTTTGTGCATCGCCCCCTTTACCAATATTCAAATCAAACATGATTGCCCTACTGTCACAAACAATGGTCATGTCTTTAACCTCTAAATGCTTCTTATCAAATGTGTAGCTGCCCTGGGTTGAACTAACCTTACATGCTGATAAAATGTTTCAATGTCCACGTGTAGACAGCTGCACCTTGTTCAAGTAAAAAAAAGTTGAGTTTAAAAAGGAAGAGAAGTTGTTTTGAGATCTGTCTTATTTTATCTTTTATAGATTTACTATTCTTTAATAAAGTAAAAGTATTTCTTATTTGATTACTCGGTTCATTTATAGAATAATTTGGTACATGATTTGATTACTTACATAATTGATAGCTGCAGCCCTTCCTGGAAGTGACTAAATGCCAATAAAAACTGGATTAATGGGTGTGTTCTAACATGTAAATGGGTGTGTTCTAGTGTATATGTGAATGTAGTCTAGACGGGCAAATAAATGTAATGTGCAGAATATCAGAAACCTGCCTGTTAAGAACACTGTGTCTAAGTCCATCTTTGCACGGCAAATTTAACACCAAAACTTTGAAATCAACTCTTAAATCCCAGATGCTTGGAATTGACTGTTTTTGGAATCAATTCCCTGCCTTGCCTTACAAGCAGTCATCCAAACAGCTTGCAAGTTGTGTGAAAACCCCCAACCTAAAGAAAGCAAATACACAAAAGGCATGACTGAACTCTTTTGCTAATGGTCAAATACAAATTATTCAGATGATCCGCAACCAGTGAACTGGACCAAGCATGCAAAGACATGCAATAGTTTTATACTAGTTTTAAACAATGTGTGCAACCTAGCTAAAGTGAGTGTCAATGTGCACACAGAGCTTAGCTGAATGTTAGCTCTAACATCTCATTATGTATTATGATTCATTCAAAAGATTCCAAATGTTTACCTTTTAAAAAGCATTTTTTTCTGTAGTCAGACTCAAAAAAACATCATTTGCACTGCTTGGCTGTGCAGTCACAGCTCCTCTGTGGCCACAGGCCGACAAATACCAGTGCAGTGGGCTACTGTGCAAGCTCTACTGACATGAATGTGATCCGACAGTCGCAAGATTGTCTGCCCAGCTACTGTCCCTGAAGTAGGAGAGGTTTCATACAGGCTCCGTTCTCTCCCCTGCGTGAAAGCTAGGATTCCTGATCAGTGACTGGAAACACTCCACTGGATATTCAGCCTAGAGTAAGACGGTATCTACTAATCAAGTCAAAGGCTGAAGACATTGGAGCAGTTAAATTCAAGTCACGCTAAAAGAATTGTCCAAGCCGTTCTTTAAACCTGCAAACTAATCATATGTAGGCCATGAACACCATTTCCACTAACTTCACAAATGCATTTGAAATTGAAATTGCAAATTAAGCTTATCAGCAAGATATACAAACTTTTAGCAGTTGGCAGTTTGGCGGCAGTCTTATTATTCAACCCCTTCATGACAAGTGTCTTTAGTTTTTATTAGAGAACCTTTTTGCTGTTATGCTCTGCTGCAAATGTGATGCATAGTCAGACACGGCCTTCTGGCAGCATCACTAAGGAATTCTAGTCCATTCCTCATGGGCACTGGGTTTGTGTTCTGCAAGCACCTTCTTTAAAGATTTACATTGGAGTTCAAGTCTCGCAACTGTGACTGCCACTCCAGAATCTTTCAGGACTTCTTCTGAAACCAAGCCTTGGTGGACCTGGAGGTGTGCTTGGAACAGTTGTCCTTATGGTAGGTCCAATGATGCCTAAGCTTCAGCTTCCTCACAGAAAACACAACATTTTCTCCTAGGATTTCCTAATACTTGTTTAAATCCATCTTGCCCTCCACATGCTACAGGGCTTCAGTGCCAGAGGAAACAAAGCAGCCCCACAGGCAAATCTGGCCTACCATCCAGTAAACTATACGCTTAGACCCGTAATGAAGACCTGAATGTTTGAGCAGGGTAAGAGGTGCATGGTAAATATTTATGAAAACCGTTTGGATGACTCTTGATGATATCTAGTGTTTTTAGGTATGTATAAAACCATTTTTAATTTACTGGTCAACTACATCTGCAATTTACAGCTTTACTTCTTCTTTTTTCCATCATAGTCATGGTCTGTTAGAACGAACTAGGTTCTTTTTTTATTTCTACGCAATCAGCAGAACTAGCAGGTTCTGCAGGTCAGTAGAATGTGTCTAACCTACTTGCAGTGGAGAATGTCAGAGAGATCCCCTCTTCGTCAAGAACAGCTGTAACGCAGAGGCTATTAACTGCTCGGTTCAATCAGACTTCCAGCAATGTTTCAAAATCTGTCTTGAAACGTTTATGGTCTTGTCCAAATGTAAGCTGATTGTGAAGCAAGAAAAAGAGCTGGAGTTAATCTCTTCTCTCCAAGCTTCAGAGGCTCATGGCTGTTACCATCGATTTCAACCTGATGCCTGTCATGTATGTGCTGCCTTCTTTTTTTCGCTTTCCTTTTTTCTGAAACTAGGTTGGTTCATTCAAAGGAATTCTCTAAAGCACAGAACAACTGCCATGTACAATTTTCAATTAACATTACCACCTTGAGCCTGGGAAAGCCAATGTCAGAAGGGGCCAGGGAAAAAGAATGATTGTCCCGTAGACGACCCTTCTCCAGGTTTTTTACATCAAATTCATGATATAACAATTTCCTTTTTCACTCCAACACAAGTGTGGTGTTGACTGAAAGTTCTACAGTTTCAAACTGAATGTTTTTGCTCGTTTCAATGAGCAGATATATAACAATAGGTTTATGGCAGACAATAACAATGACTTATGAAAAAATTTAAAAAAATGAAAAACACATTTATAATTCCTTATATGTCATACCGATGTTTCAGAGGGGTGGGCGGCATTAATATCACTATATTTCAAGACATGTTTACGGTATGTCAGAATATTTAGGTTTTCTGACATCTAAAGTTTGACAGAACAAAAAAGAACCAGTGGAGACAGTTTTGGGGTGCCTTTATACTTGCAGTTTGGTTCCCTTGGTCTAGAGTAAATCAGAAAATGATGCATTGTTGTTTTTCAGTTTTGGTTCATTTAGCGTTCACACTGACATATTTGACAGCAAACCAGACCTAAAGAAACGTCATGGAGGGATTGAGAAGATTTTACTTTCTGAACTAAGTTGTTCCCTTCTTTTCCTGAGCTCATTGGGTTTATTTATGTTAATACATGCCCTGAAGGTGAATTACTGCTTTATATACTAACAAACTTTACAGTGCGTAGAATAGTACAGGTGGACAAGTGTGGTATGTGTGTAGAAGGTGCAATTCTCTAAACCTCTTCTATAATAACTGATCAGGTTATTAAAACAGCACCAGATAGTCATGCTTTGCATATATCCAAGAAGGTGTGCAGAAAACAAATGACTTCATTCAGTTTTTGGCCCATATGGGACACACAGCACAATCACAACACAGTTAACTTTAGACAAGCCAAACCTGCCAAGTCTGACACCACCAAAAAAATTGGTGGAATTGGTCATGGTGACAAAAAAGAAGTTATGTATGTATTGAATGGTTCCCAAACGTAGTATTTAAAATACACCTATTTTTCTGGTTCTGTGTTTTTGTTCACTGATAATTCAACAGATTAGAAAACCTCAGAAATCACCCCTAAAGTTTTGTCATGGCAGCACCAATGATATGTGATGTATGTCTGAGACACAGAAAAACAAGTGTCATAAATTATTTTTCACTACGCAAAGCACAAAGCAGGTATCAAGGTTTTGATTGTTTGGATTATTAATCTGAGTGCTTCATCTTTTCCTGCTCAAACTCCAGCGCTCCTCCCCGAGTCCCCTACCCCTTTCATCTCCCTTGCCCTCTGGGCCTGGGCTCCCCTCACAGACATGCTGTCCTGTCAGAATGTTGCTGACCAGGGTCCATATCGTAGAATAAATAATTAAATGGAAGAAATGAAAGGAGCCCTAACCAGATCTTCAACAAAGCTTCCTAAATATTCATTAGTTATTCAGTATATGGGCAGTATAAATGATACAAAATTCGGATCAGGAAAAGCCGCATTATAAAATTAGATTAGTACATGAAAACATGCACTGCTCTTTGACTGGAGCTTTAACTGCTGTGATAGGATCTGATGAAATGTTAATGTGGATATTAAAGGCTCTAATCTAGCAGATGATATTTGTACCCATTTATCCCAAAACCCTGACTGATAGCAACATTCAAGGCTGCTTGTGAGTATCCCGCAGTGCTGGAAAGATCATCAGTGTTTAAACACATTTCTTCTTGATTTTTGTTGAAAGGACATCATTCTGCATTTTATTAGTAGTCCAGAAACTGGAAAATCACATTTTTGTCCCTAGAGGAAAGGTTTTTTAGGGGGAATTTATTTAGTTTTTTATATATATTTATCTATGGATTGTTTGGTTTAAAATAACATTTTCACCAACCAACACACTGGGCTATCCTGACACATATTTTTTAATAAGTAATAAAAGAGTGGCAGCATTATCAATAATGTACACTTTAATTCTCATATCTCTTAAATCTTTATGTATCAAGTAGGCAGTAAAGGCTAGATCACAAATGTCAGAGGTGTACTACAAGGTCTAAATGCTATTTATTGACTTGTTTTTCATAAGATAAATTAGTCATTCATATAATTGTTTTTTTAACACTTTTTTGTAGAATCTTCTTGATACATCAATAAATTCGACCAAGGACTAAAATAGTTTTGTATTCTTTTTAAAAACACAAACTAATGCATTATTATCTGTGTTCATCTATTTGAAAGAAAACATATTATTGAATCACATAAGTCAATATCAAACTAAATGACTAGAGCAGACAACTAGGAACAGAAAGCGAAACACTGTTTTTTGACTCAGTTCAATCATAAACTGCAGGTGACTTTGATAGTTCTGGTTTCTTTTTTCTGGCTTTCCCACCTCAAAATCAAAGCCAAATAAAGCCAAAGCTAAATATTACTGAGAGCAGTGGGACATCGCAGTGGAAATACACCATTTAGAGCCAACTGGGCCTCCCACTGAAAACAGTGCGTATACTCGCACATGGATTGTCTGTTGTTGGTATTATGTTACAGACCTGGAGAGCTTCGAGTGAAAATATCAATCCCCAAATGATTTTCACACAGGAGCAATACATTTCAGTTTAGCATTGTGAAAGGGTGCTGTTGCTGATAATTTCTGGGGTTTTTTTGTACTGTTGCTAAGTGTGTAACTAAGCAAACAATGTATGTTTTTTGGATGTTATTTAAAAAAAAAAAGTTATAATATTTCTCAGTGGTTTAAATATAATATAATTCCCTGTGTTCTAAAAAGCTTGTCTAGCCTCACATCAATTTCAGAAAGCATTTTCTGATGAATCAAATGTCCATTTTTAGGTAGTTTATACTGAAGTCTGCAACCACTGGCTGAAAAAGCTGAAACTCTGCAGCAGGTCTGAGAACTGTAAAATGCTACATTAATTATGGGAACTTTCAGCAGCATTGAAATTTAATGCAGTGAGCGCACATGACTGTGACCGCCTGAGCTAATGAAAGTTTAATAACTGAAAACTGCCTCTGAAACCAGGGTTATTTGTATGTCTATGGAGTGCTCTAATGTCAAGGAAACTTACACTCCAACCTTTTAGCCACCAAAATATTTTACATGATTTCACCGACTTGTGATTGTAATGAATTATGTTATGATCTAAATGAATCACAGAAGGACACTGCAGAATGCAGCAACATGAACTACTACTGAATTAGTCACACACTGTCTGTTTGCCAACGATTACCTGGAGTCGAGCTCTTTATGTGGAACCTGAAATAGCCTTAAATCCTATTGATTCCGCACACCCTCACACATTTTTGGCCTCCATTTTTCTATCTGTATCAGCTGCTGCTCTGGGCTCCGGGGACAAGCTCGGCCAGTCACTTGGAGTGACAGTGTTTTAATGACAAAAAAGTAGAGAGAATTTTTTTAAATGTATAACTCTCTAGCTGACAGCCTAGAAAATTGAACATTGATATTTTCAGCAGAAACGCAATTAAGGCCCCATGGCGACGATGGCAAGGCTTTATTTTCTATTTCACTCCTAGCTCTTTATGTGCTATGACATTGATTGCACTTTGACCTTGAGATCGCACAGTTACATGCTTATATGAAACAGAGCTGGATGTACACAATACTCATAAAATGCTGAAGAGAAAAAAACATGAACTGACTTTCAGCCGTGTGCCATGCTTCTTTGACTCTATAGTTTTAAATTCACAACATGTTTTCTATGACTGAGTCTGCCAGTTTATCAGGTACACTTACCATAGGTACACACTTACAATTACTATTTAGCAGCTGCCCCAACCCCATCCATGAAGTAAAATGTAAATAGCCCTCAAGCCCTTCCTTATCCATCAGTCCCTGACCACAGGACCACTACTGGCTGGATATTCTGGTAAGGGAGCTATTCTTAACCCAGCTGTGATACTGTGGTGTATACAAACCTCAATGTCATTGTTTCTGCTCTGCTGATGGTGTTGGTCTTGGAGGACAATATCTCCTGATTGACAGTGTAGAGACTAGCCAATGCACAGATGGGCAGTATGTATGATAAGTATGTGGTGGTGGGCTTAATTTGATCTCTTTTCATTGATAGATGATGTAGATGGGGTGCTGATAAAATGTGCAGCTGCTGCTGGTCTGCAGTCAGTTATTGCAAGCCTACAAAGTGTACTTGGCCACTCATGCAATATATATAATTGGTGTCAATCTATTAAAAAGTGCAATCATGATAATCACAACAATATTCCTTGATTAATTACAGTTAATCATAAGTTAACTAGCTTGCATGTCCTTGTATTTTTGGGCGGGAGAACAAACAACAACTTTTTAAAAGATAAATGGGTGGATTAAGCAAGCTAGGAGAGGAACAGCTGTGTGTGTAAGAGAGAGAAGGGAGGTGGAGTTAGTTATGAGATTAATCTATATTTCAGCATAAATAAAATGTGATTTACATTCTGAACTTAACAGTAGCAGCACTGGATTTACATATATATGAATGTGTATGTATAAGCAAACAATGGCAAGAATTTGACGTTTTAAAAAAAGGACCTTTAACGTAAAGTAACAGAAAACTTATAACCTGGCTGGTCTTTTTTTTTATTTTGTCCAACTTCAAATAATGACAGAATACAGAATACTACACAGAAAATAGCAGTTTAATTCTACAGATGACACAGTATATATCTACAATGTTTAACTAACCAAGGGGAAATGAATCTCCCAAAACTGTGTGCTGTTCCAGTACAATAAACTGGGGAGTGGCTCTTAATTCTTTTCAATGGAGGTGTTTTGTTTGATTTCTGTACCTCACACTACTGAATCATCTGATTAGTTAAAAGTGTATTCATTCAGGATAAGCAAATTCATTCAGAACATGGGGTCTCCAGAAGTAGGGCCAAGAACTAATGGACTAAAAGAGCTAAGCAGCATCTGTAGAGCCAAAAAGAAACAAAATAGGCCCATTATTTTAAGTTTAGAAAACACATTACCATTTGTGAGGCACATCGCCTTCTTGCAAACCGGCTACAAATCTACCATAACACTGACTTCCACTTGGGCCAAAAATGCCACAGACCTCTATGTGGAGGTGCTAATGGTAGAAGCAGGATAGACTGGATGCGAGGAGAGGGAAAAAAGGAGTTAATCCTTAGTGATCTGAGAAGAGAAATATTACTGGGAGTCTAGCAAAAAGGTCAGGGTGTATCGACTATCAGTCCAAGGCTCAGAAAGGAAAGATGTGAGAGAAAGAAATTCACCTCTGTCCCATTATGTGTACATCTCAGCTTTGTTAGCTACATGATGCAGAAGCAGCTCTAAATGTTGATATGCACCTCACTGACTTCTGTAACTTTTGATGAGTTTATGACGTCCAAGAAACTGGGGTAGGGTGGAGATGTTCGTCTTGTTTGATTCTTACTGGCAGACCACCAAAGCCTTCATCAAGTGATGCTTCTGGTGATCCCAGCTTCTCATTTATTTAGTCAGTTGGCTTAGAGCTGCTCAGTGTTTTTATGTTGCACCCTCTGAGGTATCGAAGATATTGGAGGTCACATTTGTTTGCTTACTCTTTAGAATGACCTTTGATTGAAGATTTGAACTCCTGGAAATGGGACTGTTATTACTTAAACTGACTGTTTGTGTCCTATGCAAAACATGGAAGCCTAAATAATGCGAGCCAGCGACTGAGTCCAATTTCAAATCTGCAAGATCCTGCTGTGCAGTCTAATTCTTCTGAGACATCAATTCCATCCCCCCAACAGAGGCACAGAATCGTCTTCCCTTTCTGCTTTGCTTTGGCTTGAAGCGACTGATAGCACTTCATTTGGCTATTAATACATTTTCCAAATACGAGCCAAGGCAATTACATTAATTCTGCATTGTTTGAGGCTTTGACTCAGGTTCAAAGCAGGTTCACATTACTGCTGTCTGCTTATGTTCCTTTTACTCAATGTCTTGCAAAGTAAATATTGAACCCTAAATTAGAGAATCAATTATATTTAGAGGAAACACCATGGAAAAGCCGGCTTTGTGAACCTTTGATTTCTGAGTTTATGGTTAAGATAAGGAAACGAGCCGAATATTAATAGGAATAGGGAAAAAAGAATTATAGAAATATCTGATTGGTTGATTTTCATTCAGTAGATTGTATTGCATTGTGTGCTCAAAAATGGAAAAGATGAAATTTAGCAGACTCCTAATTCTAAACAAGTGCGCAAAGCTTTATTTAAAGGCAACATTCAAAATTGGTCTTCTCCTAAGGGGTCAAGATGATCTGAGAAGACTGCCTGACAGTAGACACTCAAAACTACATGCCTCTCCAGTTTCATTAAGCTTCAGCGAGGGTTGGGATGAGGTTGCTGATCGTTTAACTCCTGGAAGTCCTTCTTCCTGTTGTGTTGAGCATCATTCACAAGCAAATGTCAGCGTGCTCACTCCACCGCACCCTTGGAAGTAATGATTAGGCCATAAAAAGTGAGGCCAATATCCCA
The DNA here is from genome assembly GCF_030463535.1 of Salminus brasiliensis. NCBI lineage: Eukaryota > Metazoa > Chordata > Actinopteri > Characiformes > Bryconidae > Salminus > Salminus brasiliensis. The sequence continues at coordinate 26,030,905 of NC_132899.1, read as the reverse complement.
GTCTGTGACAGAAGTAAAATACATTTTTATGCCCCTGCCGAGTCGTCAAATGAAGACGTAGTGTGTAAAAAACCCTGCCGGTCCGGCCCTTGCTGTGTGCAGCAATACATTTTTTCCACATCAGCAAACGTTCAATATTCTGATCAGTCTCGAACAGGGGAACCGTGAACACAGTCATTAATTACGGACCCAGGGCACACTGGCGCCTCTCTCTCTTGCGCTCCCCTTCCCTCTGTTTAGGCCCAGCATTGTGTGAAAATCTGTTTGCGGATCAGCTGCAGAACCCATGGCCCATCTGCTGAGAAGTGAAAAAGCTGGTGGCCAGCTGCAGTGGTGCACATGAATTCTCCACTGTGAGGTTCCTGGACTTCAGTATATTTCTCTGTGCCCTCGCGCAAACGCTTAGTCATCGGCCCATCTGGGGCTGTGATTATGCAAAGGTTCTTTCTGCCCGTATGTCTGCAGCATTGGTGGTGTGCTTTGTGCCATTCGTTTTAATAGCTTTTTCATTTTTAGCATGGGGTTTGAAAAATGTGCTAGTTTTTAGATGTGTGGTTCTCGAACTAATAAGTTCGAGAATCATACTGATCTAAACGAAGTTATATTTTAGTTAAAGTAAGGCTAACGCTGAAGCAATTGCTGGTAAGCATTTTCATGCCCAGAAAATATGCTCATTATGTCTATTTAAATGAAGTTGTTATAAAAAACAAAGAAATATTCAGTTAATATTTAAAAAAAATACATTTTGGAACACATGATGGATTTTCAGAGGCAAGGTAGCATGTCACTTCATAAATGGTATTCTTGAGAAACTTCAGCTTAAACTAGAAAGCAGTTGCAAGTTAGTAGGGGTGTACATTTGTTTGGTCTGGCCAATCATGGTATGGATATTACAATTAGGTGCATGCATTCTTACAAAGAATACATAGTAGCTTATATGCAAAGACTGATGAATATAATGCAGGACCAATTTCACAAGCGCAATTCACAACAGTGAAATATGGCGAGGGCTAATCACACACAGGTGCTGGAAGACCTGGAAGACTTCTGGAGTTGACGAATTAGGTTGCCTTATTCCCCATTGTAACAAAAAGACCCAAAACAGAAGTGAATGAACTCCCAATTGAGTTTCAGATCAGTTGGAGAATATTAAATATTTAATTATTTCTTCACACTGAATGTAGTCTAGAATTAAATACTAATTATTGATTCTGAATGTATTTCCTAAATACGGCAAATGCAAATCAGTTATTCATATGTGCAGCAGAGCTTTTCACTTAATAGGGTTTAAGAGAGCAGCACCTTTGAGTGCCTGTACAACATCAGTTTAAAAAAAATAATAAATCACACCTCACTTTCCTCAAATAAATATATCTTTATCTTTTTTTAAACCTGTGTCAGCACAAATAATGACAAAAGTGTCAGCAGCAGTCAGCAGCTACACTGTCATATTTATTTTCTACATGCGTCTGTGGTCATTGTTTCAACACATGTTTGGTAAAATTAATTTGGGCCAGCAGCAATTTATAATTGGTGTAGTGTGTGATCCTTAATATTTCAGTCTCCAAAACAAATCTGCAAAGGCAGCTGGAGGGCCGTCTTTTTCTGTTTGTATGTTCAGAGTCGGTTTCCCCAGCAAAGATTAAGTCTAGTCATAGACTACTTCCAGTGGAGAATCTTCATTTAAAATGCTCTGTTGTCCAATGCTGGTCAATCAGCTTGTGCACTCAAACAAAAACACACCTTATGTTGATTAAGAACTAATCTGGTCAGCCTGTGTAACCAGCTTGAATTGGCCATTTTTTTCAGCAGGGTTGTCAGACTGAAGTAAAATCACTATACCATTAGGCAAGCAACAATGCTAAATATACTGTTCAGCATAATGTTCGGCATCATATGAAAAGGGCTTGTATTAGTTATTCTTAGGGTGTGTTTATTTTTGTAGTTCAGTTTCTTTGGTCTGGGCCATGCTAGAAAATGATACATTGTTATATTTTAGTCCTAGTTTGCTTTGCGTCCATACTGACATATTTGCAATCAAACTAAAATGAAAAAAAGGTGACATATGATGTAGAGGTCGGACGTGTCCTGTGTGATCCACGCAATAACTAGCAGGGGAAAAACTTCTGGATCATCTGCTGGATTATTAAACCTGGTTTATTCAATTGTGTTGTCTGGATATCAGTATTAAACCTTGATTTTGATAATGTACACTTGCTAATCTGTTCAGAGAATAATGTGGAATAGAGCTGTAAAAGATTTAACTTACTATGGCTGCATCTCAAAACGCATAGGTTATTACTACACTAATGAATGGTGGCTAGTTTTGAAACACTGTGTAGTGTGGTGGTGTGTGGACGGCATGACATTAGTGGAGAAAGAAGGCAGGGTTGATGTTAGATTTTCCATGCAGAAGTGAACCCTTGCCCGTGCACAACTCTGCATTTGTTTTTTTTAGATGCCTTTGGTTTGTATTGTGTTTATACTTCAAATGAACAGCACCAGAACATTTTAGAAATGCTCAGACGGTCTCTGTCTGCTCGTTTGGTGTGCACCAGAGTTCAAAAGGCAGCATTCACACTTACTCTAACGAACCACACTAATGGAGCAATCGCAGCAGGATTCGTTTTAATCAAACAAAAGCTGACAAGTATAAGCAAGCATACGTCCTTTTTATAGTTAGTAATTATTAATTATGTAGGAAATGCTTGTTTGCTATTTCTATCAGTGCAAGAGCATAAGAGCTGCCTCCCTCAGCTCCTTCTCTCTATACCCACATGCAAAGCATATGAAGTTTGGACTAGCATTCTTGGTAGTACAGTCTTGGAAATTTTGACTCTTAAGTATGAACTCCTGAGGACAGGAGGACGTTATAAGGTCCTTCTGCAATTGGAACAGCAGCATGGTGCAAAATGCATTTTGGGTTATTTGCCTGTCCCAAGGCCACATAGGTCACTTCCTAATGCATCCTTAATAACATGGGCAGAGCAAGAACACATTTGGGAATTTAGACTCCACTGGGCTGCAGATATTTTAATGGAACAGTAACACAAGTACAGACAAAAACGCAGATTGAGAAGTCTCTTTTCTTAAGAAGGCATTGCCTACTGCAAGCACCCAGAATTAACAATACATTAAAATGCATGCTTTACATGCTAGCCAGTTAACATTACAAGTTATCATCTCATAACAAAAAATAAGGTGACTTTTATCAGCTTTGTTGGTCTTTGTTGGTTGAGAAATTATCACAACCTGAATTAAGCAAGTTTATAAACATAGCTAGCTAACTAAGGTGGGTTAGTGTGATTATATAAGGCCATATTATGCAATGTGATGCAAACGTGACACGCTACACATTCATGGTTGAGCAGTTGTGTAGCAAGTAACAACACTAACTTCCCTGTGGCAGACTTGGGTTCATTTTCCCTCTCCAGGCAAACACACCATACTACACTAATAAGAGTCTCTGGGCAGGACTCCTAACACTATATTCATCTACCTGTGTACCACGATTCAAATGTAGGATGCTCTGGATAAGAGTGTCAGCCAAATGTCATGAATGTAAATGTGCGGACGCACATTTTTAGTTTTCTCCACTGTTTGAACCCTGTAGCTACCCTGTATACTGTGAAAATAATTCTGGATAAATAGACCAATGGTATTGATCTAAATTACTTACATTGTAAATAATTAAGTAAGTAATTAAGTAAATTAATTTTATATTAACTTCCAGTCAAAGTTAAGAATGTTTTTGTCTACTCATGTAAAGTCACCATTTTTGAGGTTTTCATTTAATGGAGACACAATGTGGAGAATTTATTCACAGGCAATCCTGTTAAACTATTTGTTGATAATCATTTCCGCAACTTGTAAAGACTGTAACCCAGACCTCACACAATGTCAAAAGTTGTTGTATCCTATAATGTCATATGGCTTTGGATATAGGAAAGCTCAAAAAAAGAGCAAATGGGCAGTTCTTGGGTAACTTTAGCCTGGCCTTGGCCATGTTCATGATGCAGACCACAGCTTTAGCTAAAAGGCTAGAGATAACCCATTATCCAACTTCCCTAGCATCATAGAGTAAGAATATTCACAGTAATCCACAAAAAAGGACATGTGCATGTTGTCAGTCTCTGCATACAGACAGGAGCTGTGCCACATAACCATCTGCATAGAAGTGGCAGTTTTGAAACAGCTCCTGCCTGCCATAGAGGAAGGAAGCAAGAAAAGGCATCAAACACTTGAGAGAATTTTGATAGGCTGTGGAAGAGATGAGCTGATCTGGTATGCTTTGAATAAAGTGCCTGTAAATTCTAAGCCCCTCAGTGAAACAGCATAACTTCTTCATTAATTGTGCCATGCACATCAAATTACACAGCAGCCGTTATATGAAAGAAATGTGCAAATTGCTACAAGTCGGGCAAAATGGAGCGAGAAAGATGCACGCAGAAATGAAATGAACATGGCCATTAGTCAGAAACCGGGGCAACCTCGCAGAGTAAATACGACCATAAATGCGGAGAACTCAAGGATGCATCTGTATTACCATGCATGACTGCAGAAACAAATCTGCAAGAGCATAATAGCTGTAGGGGGTAGAGCTTGTGGCTTCAAGAAATGCGAACAGTTATAAGCAGTATTTGGTGAAATCTAGCATGAGCGCAAAACACTGCCTTACAATGAGTGCACTGTGGAATTGCTCCATTTAAAACCATTTAGACATCAACAGTCTTCAATTCAACCAAAAGCATGTAAAGTATAACTGTAAGTAAAATAATTCTTTGCATGACGAATAGAAATCAAATTTTTATCAGCCCAGTGGATGTTAAGTTCCCTTACAAAGATCTTTGTTCTTACTAACCCCAGCTTCCATTTAGATGTTTAGCAAATGTAATGTGCGGTTATGACATTTCGACAGACAAAAAATGTGAAAAATTGTGTTTCCATCCACTACATTTATGCAAAGGAACTATAGATGACTTAGGCTACCATGATTTGGAGCAGGAACAGAACATGCAAAATAGAGAGATGTGCTTTTAGCAAAATCAACTTTCCAGCCATTTGCATCTTTTTATGGCTGTGTTGTTTGCAGTTCAGAGATGCTGGGCAGGACAAGCAATAACCCACCTAATTAGAGCTGAAATCTCCATGCCACCTGGCTGACATCCACCATACATCTCGGAGTGCAAGCACTCCAGACAGTTCTGGAATAGCATATTTCAGAGCCGGTGTCCAGACGAGTTTTGAAAATGGCATTTCAGAATGTGGAAGGCAACCTTTGAAAAGCTATGTGTCATGATCAGACCATCTGTAGGGCCAGTCATTTCCAGTCACCGGCCACCCGTGACAACTGATAATAGAATTGTGTGTTTTTTAAAGATCTGTATTTGAGTGTTTTTCACATTTTTTTATTCTTGTTTTTGCGCAAAATCTTGATGAATGGAAAACCTGCTACAGTGTGTTTCTTGCCACCATGTCCCTATGCAACATAAGGGGGCTAGACAACCTACACAGACAGTCTGGAATCAACTGTAGCCTAGCACTCATCTTAAAGGTGCCAAAGAATGCATTTATTGAGTATATTAGTTTTAGTAGTTTAGTTACAGTAAATAGAAAGGATGTGAAACATGGTTTGGGTAAAACATACTCACCTGATGAAATGCTGATTTTCCTTTTATGGTAGGTTCATGGGGGAAATAAATAAATAAATAATAAGCTCTGCTTTTATTGGCTGGTTTTCAGAAGCACGGCAACCTCACAGAACCTGCATATCAAAGCATAGCTGTACCATTGTAACAATAGCACAAATTATTCCCAAGTCTCAAGTCCAACTGGAAAGTTGCCGTGCTCTCATGGAATGTTTTCTCCATGACTTAGCATTGTCACGTGCCACCTTTGAACCCTTCCGGTGTAGGAAACTCACAAGGCGATCATGAGGCCTTCCCTGTACTGAACTCAACTGTACCAAGGAAAATGCAGTTTCCATTCTAGCATCTCTTTCACAGTTTGCACAGGAGTTACGAGGCTAATGCAGCTAACAAATAAAGGAAGCTGACAAGTAATGCACACCATTTACGTTTACCATGACAACCAATATGGGAATGATCATAAAAGAGCTAATTTATCTTATATCTGTCTTAAAGTCACAGTAAACAGCCTAATTCTTAGATATGAAACATATGTGAATATGATAATTTTTCAAAAATAAAGCTGACCAAATGTTGTAATTGGACCTTAAATGAATAAATAAATAGATAAAGATATATATAAACAAATATGGGATATGTGTTTTTTAAATATCTTTCTTTAATCATAGATTTATCTTTGAGCGTCTACAGGTATGTGTGATGCTTGTCAGTTACGGTGTATTGTGAGCTGCTATTGAACTTAAGGCAGTTTTCTTGCATGTAAACATACCAATAAAGCGTGATTCTCATTATGTGGGTTTCAGCACAGCCTCCATCTGGAAGCCTTGCCATACACATAAGCCTGTCTATTTGTCACAATTTAAATGAACTATGATCATTTACAACATTTCAGACAGCAAATAGGCTGATCAAAAACATTTGGAGAAAGAAGAATTTTTTTTTGTCGAAATATTGCTTTATTGAAAAATTCCCCAGTAAAGCCCAGTGGAAGAATACATGCACTCCATTACTTTATGCCATATGTGAAAGCAGTGATATAGCAATAACTCTAATTTACTGTAATGTGAGCAGTGTGCAGCACAATCAGCCCTTGCAGTGCACTCTTTCTGGAGGCTGTGTGATAGCGAGTCGCTAAGTAACCAGGCCCTATCAGGCACATGCAGTAGTTACATTAATTAGCTTTAATGCAGAGTTAATGCAGAGTGGTATTTGCTCGGTCCACTCAAGGGGGGGCTAATGAAGATGAGAGAATATTCACCACGATCAGCGATACCTGCGGCGGTCGAATCCTCTGAGGGTTGTGTCAGCTTGACAAACGCCTCCCTGGGGGTAGTGCTTTAATGCTTTATCAATTCTAAATCTTAATTATTAATCGTATGTGTGTTTAGTCTGCATTATCACACAAGCCACTGCATGAATGATTAAAAACCCACTGCCGATCAATCATGATAGAGGCCACTGAGGGAGCAGCAATGTATCTGATGGTGAGTGTCAGGGTTTTTTTCCCCAAGGCCCAACCGATTGAAGGCTTTAAAAAATGCAAAAGAGGAGCAAAGCTGTCTGTGTTCGCTGTCTAAGTACGCTGATTTCCCTTCACGTTTTCCCATCTTTCTCCCATATTGCACCCCTCATTGTGAGCCTAAGAGTCACACCAGGTTCCTAAACTTTAATTTCAAGCTCGTTAACCCTGCTTTGTCTTCTTGGCTCCCGGCATGGTGTCCCCCCCAACCTACACCCTACCTGCTGTTTTCCCAGAGACTTTTATTTCCTGAAAGTTCTCTTCTGGCTGTTGACTTCAAATTGCTATTGGATCTCTTGCTCTGACATACAGAGGAGAAGTCTTTCAGCACAACAAGGTCAAATATAGCCTGACTGTTTTGGGAAACGCCACAGGTCAAAAGTACTTTTGGTGCTGTACTCCAGCAGCTTCCTTGCTTTCTTTCTTACTTTTTTCCAAAGACCTCAACTTTAATTAATTCTGCTTTTGTCAACTTTAAAATCCAGGCTGCTTTTGAGAGACACATTCTACCAAGAGCACATTTTATATCAAGCTGCCTGTCTCACTCCTAACAAACTAGTAAAAGTAGAGGTGCATGCACCTGTTATGAGAATTATCAGTCCAATATTGTATTATAAGTTATGTCTGATGATTACAACCAATAATTTTTGTGTCTTGTGTAGAGGTGGAAATAATGATATACTTGAGTGTAGCAATGAGGGGCAGTGGTGGGGCAGTGGTGGCTCAGCGGTTAGAGCACCGGGATATCAATAACAGGGTTGTGGGTTCGATTCCCGGGCTCGGCAAGCTGCCACTGTTGGGCCCTTGAGCAAGGCCCTTTACCCTCTCTGCTCCCCGGGCGCTGGAGTTGGCTGCCCACCGCTCTGGGTGTGTGTCTGTACTCACTGCCCCTAACACATGTGTGTGTGTGTGAGAGTGTGTGTTCACTACCAGATGGGTTAAATGCGGAGGACACATTTCGCTGTACAATGACAAATACGTGCACCTTTCAATATTAAGTTTTGATATACTGTATCGATTCTCAAATCAATTAATTATTCAATCAAATAATTATTCATTTATATGCTGGCATTTGTGTGAACATTGTATTATTATTATTATTATTATTATTAGAATTGTTTTTGTTTATTTTTGCTGACTTAACATGCCATTCTTTATTTTCAAAGACATAAGTCATAAGTTATAGCTGTGGAAAATTCTTTACAGGCTTCAGCTATGTGGGTGTGACTTTTTTATAGGCCAGTATCAAGTTTATTGTTAGATAATGATCTTGAACATTGCTTGTTGATGTTATAATTTAATTCTATATCACTTTTCTTCATTTTTGGGAATTCTTGTTTTTATCACTTAATTGGTTGTTACTTTGGGTCAGAAATAAAAGTAATAGAAAATGAGTGTTGGATTTCTGCTTGAAGAACATTGTTTGTGTCTTTTAACAAAAAAGTATGTCATGCCCCTTTAGTTCCCCTTGTGAATTCTATTGATCTACTGCCCACCTCTTTCACACCTGACTCTTCTAACACCTGAATCTCGACCTACATGTGCCTAGCAAACATTCAGTCACACAGACAAACGTTTCTTGTGATCACAAAGTTTCTGCACCAGAGGTTTTTTTTTTTGGACTATGTGTCTTATTGTGCTTTGGAATTGGCATCAAAGTTGTGCACTTGCTGTGCTCATGTCTCCTGCCTTTCTGAGTGATTCATTACATTTAAACTTTCTTCTTTCAGACTGAACAGCATAAAAAGCCATGTTAACACTTTATAAATGTTACTTGCTAAAAGGACTAAAATGCCACCTTACTCAAATGTTTATTAACTAAAGAATGCCATACACTTGAGAACTAGTCCACTGATCAACAGAAAAACATTTTTTTCATTTCAATATTTATTTGCTTGCTGAGATTGAATTTTGCAGTCTTTTATCTAGTCTTTCACAAACTTAAACTTATATAACAGGAAATCCCTTTTTAAATGGCATGCTCTGTTCATTTTGATGTAAAAACAAGTAAACAAACCCTCTATAAGAAACAAACTAAATATATTTCTGTTTCCTTGCTGAACATCATTTAAATGAATTACTGGTCAAACGTTTTAGGAGACCCCCAATTGTTTCAGTAGTCCACTCGTAGTGTTTTTTGTTTACCATCTTAGCAATGACTTTCTTACTGCCAATCTACTTATCAAACCTGCAGCTCCAAGTATTTTCATCTGTGGTAGAGAGTGCAGTAACACAGTGTGTTTCAACACTGATTTTATATTGATTTTCTTTAGAGATAGAGATATTTTCATATATAAAGGGTTTGTAAATTTTCAAAGCTGAATTTTTTCCATTGCTACAGGCCAGTTGTAAGTTGTGAACCAATCATTGATCCCTTAAAACCCTCCCTTTAAATTATATATCAATATAAATATTTTTACTTACTTACTTTTTTCTAAAAGGTATGCTTCAACCTACTTATTTTTTACTTAAAACTATTTGAACCAAGGTGCACAATCTTTTGCATTCAACTTCATTCTTGGCGTGGTACATCAATGAAACCGTAAAAGTGACAACTGACTTCTGCAATTCTGCAATGCCTTACACCACTAGTGCAGTGTACACACACACACACACACACACACACACACACACACACACATACACACACACACACACACTCACACATACAGAAATCAATCACACTGCTTTCGGTGTGGCTTACTTTTTCAAATTCCTGCAGACCACCACCTCTAACACTGTCTGCTGGGACACAAACATCACCTCCATCAACCCGAAAGCTCAGCAGCTCACCAGCCGTCTGCAGCAAATGAAAAAAGTCAATATCATCCAGCTCATCGTGGCACACTTTGAAAAGACCATTACTTATAGTGGCATCACATCTTCCATCATTGTCTTGTTTGACTGGACAACAACCAGCTCCTGTCCACTGGAGCAACATGGTCTCAATATAACACATTTAGTTAAGCCACATTGTGTGAAATGGTTAAGCTTAGCGCAGTGATCCACAAGTGCTATAAGATCTACATGTGATAATGTAAGTTGATCAAAATGAATTTTGACAAACAAATATTGTAAATAGTTTAAATAATAAAAAAGAAGGAATCCAAAGCTTAAAAAAGTAATGAAAAGCCAGTTCTTCTCTATGGAGTAATCTGGGACATCAGGATTAATCAGGTGCTAGAGGGATTGCCAACCCATCAGCACTCTGTAGTGATAATGCTACTGCCCAAATGCTCCTACCTCTCAAAACCGGAAAAATCTAAAGATGCAGACTGTTTTTATTGATGTTTTAAAGTAATACATGCATCTGCTTTCCCAAAATTAAAGGAAGTTCTTGCATGAATGGCAGGAAACATTTAATTTAACATTTCCAGCTGTTTAGCTCCATTTACCCCCATTCATTAAGAACTCATTCACATACAACCATAGATAAGATTGCATCCGTCACTTAAGGCTGTACCAGTTCGAAGGATCCTTTGAATGCAGCAAAGAAATGTACTCTTCCCTTTCAAGAATCTGAAGGACTCAGTCCTCCCAGACCTTCAATAACTTTAAACCCTTTATACACAGCTCCAAGTAATTTTGAAAAAAGTCTGAAACAGCTGCAAATGGTGGCCAAAAAAATTATTATGAAGTGTTTATCAATGTGAGATTTAAAACAGCGTTGGTATTTCTTGCTTCTGGATTCCCCCTACAGTCAGGACTTGTAATTTCAGTCATTTCACGGAGCTTACCACTAAAGAACACGTTCTACACAGCATATCTGGACAAGCTGAGAACTGTTGCAATAGAATAGTATTTCAAGATTTTAAATAAATATGACTTGGGTTTATGAAGTGTTAATTAGTTCTTGCGAGCATTATCCGGCACCTCGCAAGTTACATGTGCATTTGTCAGCATGCCAAGACCAGAGTAACAATGATAGAAATGTAAAATCAACAAAGAAATAACGTAAGACATGAAGGATCAAAGACCCCCAGTGAGCAAGCCAACAACAACAGTGGCAAGGAAAAACTCCCTCAGAGCTGGAGGAAGAAACCTTGGGAGGAACCAAGACTCACAAGGGGGACCCATCCTCCTCTGGTCAGAACTATTTAAACATTAATGATAAAAATTACCAAACCAGATACAGCAGATAGTTAATAGTAGTGATATTAATAGTGGCAGATAGTTACGAGTCCATTTAGGTTTTAACATGGTCATTAAACAGGTAGCAGTGGTAGGAGGGTGTGCCGCTGGTCTGGTATGGGAGGTGGGGGTCTGATGGTCGGATTGGTAGGTGGCAGCTAGTCTAATGCAGCGGACCTCACCGGGGCAATCTTCCAGCAGGTCGGGCTGGGTGGCAATTTACTCAGAGAAGGTAAAAAGAGAGTTAGTACTGAGAGGATTTTATGGAGGGCAGAGAATGTTGAGCAGTATCAGAGTGTGTCTGATGACTCCGGCAGGTCTGACTATAACAGCCTAATTAAAAGGAGAGAGCCAGAAAGTAACACAGACACGGGAACACCCTGAAACTCTAGTGTCCATCTGCTCCACCGTCCACAAACCTGAGTGATCGCGTTTAAGCAGCGAGACGACAGCTCCAGCATCTCAGTGTACTACAATTCCCTGTGTCCGCAAACCCCTGGACCTGCAACCTTTATCTAAGGGGAAACATTAATGCTGTTCTCCTTATTACAAGTCAGTGGAGCATCGCAATGATTTTGAAGCTGCTATTTTAAGGTGAAAATGCTACATAATGTTGCTTTAAATGTCACATTGCTTCTGTTGGTTAGCTTAGCCCGTCTGTCTCAAATGTGCATGACCGAATGCTAAAGCTGTGACTTTACTTGTGCAAGGACTCTCTTACTTCAACTGTAGCCTTCCCTTTGAGGCACAGCTCATATTTTTTGTATAGAAACTGGCCAGGCTTCCCTTAAACTGGATCTGACATATTCTCAAGCAGCAGAAGGGTCCTTGAAAGCCTTGAGGCTGAGGCCTTTGCATTAGTCAAAAAAAACAGTTTAGTTAGAAATAGTAGCCATTAACTATCATAAACTACCATTATGCTACCAACAAAGATTTCTGGAAAAAAAATACTACTGCAGGCTTTTGAAGATAATATGTATTATATTAATGATTACAAAAGCAATTTGCACACCCAATTAAATTATTATTGATATTAATAACTATTACCCAATGATAAGGACTACCACTGGTTTGGAATAAGGGGAAACCTTTTTTTCACCTTTCTTATAGTCAGCACTATAACCAGCATTAACCTTTAGTTAACTTTCGTTCATAAAATCTCTTAAATTAAAGAACTTGCATAATTGATCTTCTCAAAATGTAGTTTTTTTATGAATAAGATGTTTGCTAGTCATTCCCTCCTGAGCCAAACACACACTCACACACACACCTAGCTACAGTTTACAGCTTTAATTCTAGGCCCTACATTTTGCCTCTCTGATTTGAGAAGTATATGGAGTCCTGCATTAGCCGTGGTGCTGTCCATTAAATGAATTGGAAGATCTTGGTTACCAGGCACACCATGCAGGATTACATTTCTGGCATTTGGCTTATTAAATTACAGTAACTACATTTTGCTAAATCTAAACATGGTATAAATGTCAGCCAGCTCATTTATACGTAAAGCAAAATTACCAGAAAACACCAGAATAGTCGTGTTTGGGCATTGCTTGTGCAAAGCAAGATATGCTGAGTTCGATTATTTTTCTATTATAAGCTCTGTGTGTTGTGTTCTTGTTCACTAAAAAAGCTGACATTTCCTCAAGCACCGGTTTGCAGCCTATATCACTTTGAAAATTTGTTCCCATTCCATGAATTAGTAGCACCAATTCTCTAAGGCACACCTCATATTTTTCCCATAGGGTAAAGTTTTCTGTGAAATCAGGTCGGGGAGCTATATCTCCAAAATCCCAACTTGCCATTTGATCCAGGATACCATCTGCATCAAAAACCTTACCTGGAAAAAAATAAACATTTAAAAGGCAAAGACAGACATATTTAACAAGTTGGATATTTTACTGTTATGCTGTATACTGTGCTCTGATGAAAAAAAAACAATGACAGTCCGTAATGCCCCAGCTTCTGATGTAGCTCTGCTAATGGATATCTAGTATGCCCTCCAGGCAGGTCTGATAGAGGAGCTAAGGAGAGTCATTTTAAAAGAAATCCAGTGTGCGTTTGAGGGGTTTCTGCTAAATGAGCTATATCATGCAAATATACAAAGGAATCTGGAACAGGAAAATAATTTTTACCTCATGAAAAGACATCTTACATTTACCATCAAAGTGAATTTTGCATTGCTTCCCCACAGAGCTGAGAATACATCAGATACAAAATCAGTGGAAACCTGAATAATTTCTCTCCCTGTGGTGCATCTCTGCAAACAATTCAGATCAACTGAACTAACAAATTATTGAAATGACTCCTAGTCTTGTTCCAAACGAGGGTGATGTTCTGCACATTTATCACTCTGGTTACTTTGCATACAGAGCACTACACACCCCCACTAAGAGATTTATACACAGCGTGTAACTGTTTACCATTATTGTCTATTGTGAACTAGGTAGCTTCTTTTATGTGCTCTCTACTTGTCACTGCTGCTCATATGCTATATACTATAAATTGTCAGGGTTTGTGATGAGCATTACAAAATGTACTAAAACCAGACTGCTGGACCTACCACTTTGTGGTGTCATGTAGTCTGAAGTAGTGGGCATTTGACAAAGAAGCACTTTGTAGTTCTACAGTTGCAGTCTGCAGTCCTTCTGTTTCTCTGCATACTTTGATAACCTCCTTTCACCCTGTTCTTCAATGGTCAGGACCCCACGGGACAACCACAGAGCAGGTACTATTTGAGTGGTGGATCATTCTCAGCACTGCAATGACACTAACAAGGCGGTGTGTGTTGTGGATCAGACACAGCAGTGCTGCTGGAGTTTTTACACACTGTCCACTCACTGTCCATTCTATGAGACACTCCTACCTGTTTGGTCCAACTTGTAGATGTAAAGTCAGAGACAGAAGCTTGTCTGTTGCTGCACAGTTTGTGTTAGTCATCCTCTTGTCCTTCCTCAGTGGTCATAGGGTGCTGCTCACAAAACACTGTTAGCTGGATATTTCTGGTTGGTGGACTGTCCAGCAGTGATGCTGAGGTGTTTAAAAACTCCAGCAGAACTGCTGTCTGATCCACTTGTACCAGTGCAACATACACAAATGCGCCACCAACATGTCAGTTTCACTGCAGTGCTGTAATTTAGGACAACAAAGTGCTCCTATATAGAGCTGATAGATAAAATGGACAGTGAGTTTAGAAATTAGATGGCATTCATGCTTAGCGGTGTATATCGTTGTGTCATTAATCTGTAGTTACAGTCAAGCCTAAATTAGAAACTCTGGGCCTGAGCTGGTTTTCTGTATGAGAAAATTCAAAAGTCATGGTAAACAATATTGTTACAAACCTAATTTGCTTTGTTGTTTACATTTGCTCTCAAATGCATTGGGTTTGGAACATCCCATAAATAGACCTGGAATTCCTAATAAAGGCATGATGCTGACAACAGAATGACTGGTCCATAGCAAACTGCAGTTTGTATATTATAGCAGGTAACACCACGGCCCTAAGAATGTTAAAGCTACATTCACTTACCTCTGTATCATGTTTGCACTGTATATTTGCTCTGCCAAATGCTGTAAATGTAAAAATAGCTAAATACATTTAGCTAGTTACATAAATCTCAATTTAATACTTACATGAATCAAACTATAGTCAGTCAACAGACCGGACCAAATCAATATTATGGCATGTTGCATGACTAAAAATCTAACAGGACAATGGATATGATAGATGAAGCAGTCCAACATTAAGCTTTTGAAATGGTCTTTTCAAAGACATTAGCGAAAACATGGGGTCTCCTGGGTCAGTGCCAGGAAACCAACAAATTTAATTGAGCTTGTCAAGAAAGGTGGGCAAATATCCACCCATAATTTTAACAGATTTTATTTTTTTTCTATTAAAGATATTGTCCAGTATTGTGATGACATTTATGCCTACGATGAGTGTGCATAAACATCCGACCACAACTGTGATCCTGAAGGTTTTTAATGGGGAATGACATTTTTGTCAATATTTATGAGACTATTTGTGTTGTGACCTGCAGGCTTAAAGAACTATTGATAGCAAACATCAACTCACCAGCATCCGTGAGGGACCATGAAAGCATGTTGAATTGGTTCTAAATAGTCTTGAACCTTTTTTAACTCCAGGCATCCAGCCAATCAAATCTTTTTTTTAGGTAGAAGTGTTTGTAGTAGTATTTCCTTGTAATGTTTTTGTGACTCACATTCAGCAGTTTGATGAGAAGTGATAGGTAGTTTTGTCCTGAGCTGGATTTCAGTGTGAATGTATTACGTTGTACAAAGATTTCACATGCTGTGGTAGAAACCAGCAAATACATCCAGTCTCTTATCATTGTCTACTTTTAAATAAATAAATTGCTGTATAAAAACTATACTCTGTACTTGTTTCACTTGCACTACACCTCTGCTGTTAAATAGGATACTAATGATGCTGATTATGTTTATAATATTGCTAATGCAATAATAACTGCACCTCAAAACCCTATTTGGCTTTCTCCTTCACATGCTGCCCCTAGTTTGCTCCTTATGGAAGATTTTGGTTGCAGCTGTGAAGCTGTAAAACCGGGTTGCTTAAGATAGCTTTTAAAATATAAGAATGGTTCTGTCAAATTCCATTGAACCAGCAACGTTGTTACAAACTGGATAAATGGTACCTTGTTTTTTTCTGTCTGGTCATGGCTAGACAATTTGCTTGGCAGGCCAGTGGCCACTGGACCATGCCATAGGCTGCCCGCCA
Organism: Salminus brasiliensis; assembly: GCF_030463535.1. NCBI lineage: Eukaryota > Metazoa > Chordata > Actinopteri > Characiformes > Bryconidae > Salminus > Salminus brasiliensis. The sequence continues at coordinate 26,014,854 of NC_132899.1, read as the reverse complement.
AGTTCAGGGAGTTTCTGTCAAGCAAAGTAGTGTTTTCTGTCCGAAACTGCTGGTTGTGCTGTTCAATAATACAGCTTCAGTTCACTCAGTCATTCACTGCCTTCTTATAGAGGTCTGAGGGTGTCAGATAAACAAAAGTTTGGACAAGTTTGGCACCATCTTAGACTGAAACTGTGGCCACTTTCCGAGAGAGGCTCGTCACGTTTGTAAAAATGTAAGTATGTTTATGATTCACAGATTAATAACATTTATAAGAGTGGTTTAGGCCAAACTGAAGCCTATATCTAAGCCCAGTTCATTGCTTTGAAAGGACAAATGAATCTTCAGGGTCTCAAAAATAACGCAGTAATGAGCTTTCAGCCTTCTAATATCATGCACTTCAATGGAAATATGTTTGTGACATTTTGAGAAACCAATAAACCTTTGTTTGGTGGTAATGAATATGATGAAGACCTTTTAATGAGCCCAGTGTGAATATTAATAAATAAAACACAGACATAATGGCTGGTTTTCTGTGGACGGACAGATCACATGAGGGAAATCAAAGAGTGCATAATTGTGGACTTGTATTAAGAGATGTATTTTATGTGTTATTAGAAACCACATATTTACTTTTAGGATTAAGAATTAGTTAAATATTTTTCCTTCAAGTGCTTTGTCTTCAAAATGGAAAAGATTGTAGATGAAGAGCTGTTGCTAAGCAACATGCTAAATAAAATGACAAGTACAAATCTAAGTAATCTTCACGTTTAAGTGTTTGTCATTGCATTCAATGATTTATTATGGGTCCTGATGTTGAGTTGGAAACAAAAATAGTGCACTTAGAATGGAGATGAAAATAGACTGCAGGTAGTTGTAGATGACAGTTTATTCCATCAGCAGCTTCATTGAGTCGACTCATTTGCAGAATGTCTTACCTGTTTTGTCATGGACTGTAGTCCTTCACAACACTGTATAGCTGGATATAATAGAAATCCTATTACCACAAGAGCATGCTAGCTGAACTGAAATGTGTCTTCTTTATTTGCCTCCATACAAAACAAGTCTTATCTGTTTTACTCAAATATTACTAGTAATTTTACTTCAGAGTTCTCACCTTTTACAATAACTGTATTGTAATACTAATATTAACATGGAATAATGTGCATGTGGAACAGGTGTATACATTGGAACAAAGGAATTAAAAGCAGTGTAGGGAGCACTTGTCCAGTTGTCCTTTTACGTGCTTGAAAGGACTCCTGAAAAGGACTCCATACTCATTACTTGCTTTGTTGACATGACATATGTGATGCTGTTACAAACACCAGACCTGGTCTACCTCAACATACTTCACCTGAACACACGGCACTCTGTCATTAATATGCACCCAGTTGTAATCGCTGGACTGCATGTTCATACAGTTTCTTATTAGTAACTTAGTTTGCACCTTAAATCATTCATCATCAACTATACAGTACTCATATACAGCTCATTACAAATTATATATAATGTGAACTTCAAGCTTAACCCAGAGCAGGCTCTTCCCCCAAGGCAAGCCTCTCAGTAACTCTGAATACTGAATCTTCTTCTCTGTGTATCAACAAAGTGATTGCTCAGGACAGGTGCTTGGCCCAAGTTGAAATCGTATCACATTTTCTGCACTGTTAAGATTTCATAACCTCCAGTAATTCATGTCATCAGAAACTGGCACTTCGTGTGCTTCTCAGCCCAGATGCTTGCAGGAAAAATTCATCATAGAGGCTCAGCTTTGACATGAATGTTGGGGCGATAATGAAGGCACTTGATCAAGTCTCTGAGGGGGTGGAAATGGGTTCAGCTGACAGCTCTGCATGTTTTCAACATAATCATCAGCTCTGTCTCATCCACGGCACAAGCATGGATGCGCAGAACACGCACTGATGCAACCGCTCTGCAACAGGAACTATATTGAGATGTTGTGAGATCATTGTCTGAATTGTTTCACTAGATTATTTATTCATTTTGTCTAAGTGTTGTTTATTTGTTCATTATTTTTTAAGGCACAATGACATCAACAAATCATTGTATTGTTTCAAAGGCTTGATGATTAAAGAGTCAGGAAAGAACCTCTATATTATTATCCTTTAATTATTTCTACACTTTTACAGATTTCTTTTTCAGAGGTGATTTCCATCCATTTATCAATTCAGTTTCAATATGATCATAAAAAGATTACATTAAAGTCAACATTAAATTGACTTATTCTCTCAAAAAATCCATGTGATACCTTTATTTTTTAACAGGGTTAGCATGTTGTTTGTTGAGCAATGTTTATCACTTAATGAATGGACATGGTATAGGGTGGAAATGAGGTCTTTTGAACTGAGTCAGTGTTTGAAGTCAAAGATTAAACTTGCTCCTAAAAAGCAAAGTGAAATATTTTTCTTCACACTTCAGTTTTTCATAACTGCAGTCAGCCTTACAGTGGTGTAGCCAGAAAGGTGGCTGGTGACCTTCCAATGACCACCCTATTTTCACACCCCCTAGAATCACTGCTGGCTCTGGGTGCCACCTTAAAGTATCCTCCACATAACTGGCTGATTACACATGCTTCCATCCAGAAGAAACCATGAGAAGTTCAGGGCAGATTGAGGTGGGCTATAAAGCTGGATGATCTGATATTTCAGTTTCTCAACATGCTTGCTACAGAGTATACTGACTTTAGGTGAAAATGTAAGTCAACTGAAAAGCCTAGTTTGAAAGCTGCCATGACACAGTAGCTGCTCTGTAAATACATTTTGATAATCGTCAATGTCCTGCAAAACCCTTTTGACATGATTTGAATCTTGCAGTTGTTTTGTCAAATGGATCAATAGAAATGATCCAAAATGTAAAAATATTCTTTAATAAAGTTATCTACCCAGTGTCTGTGTTGCAATTATTGTTCACATTTTTTATTTTTGGGTTATTGGTGAAAGAAAAAATATACACATACAGTGCCCTCTATAATGTTTAGTTCAAAGACCCTTAATATGCCCCTCTGCTCCACAGTTCCAGACTATGATTTAAGGGAATCTGATTTATTATTTTGGTTTCACCATGCTGATATTGTAACACTTCCTTTAACACAGTCCCCTGCATTTCAGAGCATCATAATGTGGGACATAGCAATGATTGGTACCAACATGTTCAGTACATGTAACAACTGCTTACAGCAATTCATAGACATCACCAGTTGCTGAGTATCTTTTTTGTTAATGATTTGCCAAGTCTGTAATCCATGAAGCTATGTTTTATAGATGCTTTGTATGTTGGGCAGTCCACACTATGCTCTTGCCTTCACTCTGATACAATTTATTTTTGGTCTCATCTGTCCACAAGACTTTTTCCAGAATTCTGCAGACTCTTTTAAGTCCCTTTTTTGCTATAATCTATAATCTAGCTATTCTGTTTAGTCTTCTGCAGATCGGAGTCTCTGACAAATGCACACCAGCCTGCTAAAGGCTGTTTCTGATCTTATGGACAGACAGTTAAGGATTTTTCTTTACCATTGTGAGGATCATTCTGTCATCATCAGAAGAGGTTTTCCTTGGTCTACCAGTCCCTTTGCAATTAATGATCTTACCAGTGATAATGATATTCCACACAGTTGCTTTGGGGTATTTCTTAGGTTTGACTGCTGTTTTTATTTTTCTTTTAGCCTCATAACAACTTCTTTTTTTGTACTCTTTAATTGGCACAGATCTTGTCCTCCTGTTAAACAATGACAACTACAGACTTCTACAGGTGTTTAAAAGTTTAAAAGAAAGCCTAGGTATCTTATGCCTGAACTAATGAAACAATTGAACAAACCTGGATAATCATAAACATCTGTAAAGCCAAATGTCCCAAATATTATGGTGCCATAAAATGAGGAGAACTAATCTACTTATAACATGGTGAACCCAAAAAGTAAACACAATGTCTTTGCCCTAAACATTTTGGAGGGCACTGTATATTTTGGCCTCTCTAAAATTGGCTTGGCCTCCCAATGGCCGATGTTTTCACTGCCCTAGAGTAACCACTGAATGTAAAGAGTCATGACAGGAAGGAAAACAGTTTACAAACTTAGAAAAATATCTGTCATGATCATACAGTCATACCAAATCACTTTTTTCCTGAACACTCACTCATCCTGCTTTATCAACCTGTCACATCCCCAAGGAATGGAGATTTTTGAAGTAACTTTAAGATTGATCTTTAAGCCTTAAGTTTGCCGTTCACAAACAGTTTCTATTCACTCAGAGCTCCGTTCAGGAAGAAAAAAAATGTTACACCTGAAATCTTTAAATGTGGAACTGCCAAAATAGCTGCCAAGCCATTGGGTACATAGACTCAGAGCTCATTTGAAATGTATATAAACAGTTTGAGGAGAAAGTAGGGAACAATGAATTGACCAAAATTTTAGCAGAACTAAATGAAAGAGATTTGCATTTTAACCTCAGTATTTCTGTTCATGAAGTCTTCTGCGGATCGGAGTCTCTGACAAATACACAGCAGCTTGCTAAAGGCTGTTTCTGATCTTATGGACAGACAGTTAAGGATTTTTCTTTACCATTGTGAGAATCACTCTGCCATCAGCAGTAGAGGTCTTCTCCTTGGTCTACCAGTCCCTTTGCAATTAATGATCTTACCAGTGATAATGATATTCCACACAGTTGCTTTGGGGTAATCCCAAGGTTTGATTGATGTCTTTGTTTTTTTGTTTTTTTTTAGCTTCATAACAACTTCTTTCTTTGTCGCTCTTTAATTGGCACAGCTCTTGACAAAATAGCTGCCAAGCCATTGGATATATATTGACTCAGAGCTCATTTGAAATGTATTTAAACATTTTGAGGAGAAAGTAGGGAACAATGAATTGACCAAAATCTTAGCAGAACTAAATGATATATATATATATCATGATCATATAATGATATATATATATATATATATATATATATATATATATATATATATATATATATATATACAATATGCAAAAGTATTGGGACACCTGCTCATTTGTTGTTTTGTCCAAAAAAAGTATATTAAAAAAATGATCCAAAACATACCAATGGCACCCACAGTCCTCTGAACTAAATATCTTAAATAATGTTGTGGACATATTAAAAAAGAATTGTGCATGCAGAACAACCCAACAAAATCCAAAAAGGAAAAATATCCATACAAAAGGTTTTTGCAGGAAGATATAGGAGGTATAATTAAGTCCTGACTCTATAGGCTGTTTAAACTTTTAAACAGGTCACATTGTTGTTTTTTAATGTCATAAAAAGACAGGAACTGTGCATTAGGACTTTCTGAAAACAGTGTTGTGTGAGTTTAATTAGCTACAGAGGCTGTGTTTACTACTTTAGAGTAGTGATTTGGGCAAGGTTGGCCAAGCTTTTGCAAAAGACTCTATATTCTGCCTTAAAGGTGTGATTCATTTTTCATAATTTTTGCACAGGTGTAGTCTGCTGCTGAGCATAGCTCACAAATAGGTATGGGCCAAGGTTTTATTGGCTGTAACAATTTAATTAACAAATGGCGATTAGATGGGAAACATGCAAAATGTACATGTACAAGTAAAAAAACGAATAAATACCCTGGCTATCCAATTCAAGGTCAGTAAGGGAATAAGCACATAGATCATTTGCTTTGTTAGTCTTCTGTTTTGGAGAGATAATAAAACATTCATGACAGCGACTAGAATCAAATCACTGCCTCATTTTTATAGAGGAAGTAATAATACTGTCGTTCTCCACAAACCTTGCCCCCCCACCCTCGCCTCAGCTATAATCCATTGCCTTTTTGTGAACAGAGTTGCATTAATGGTATCAAATGATTCACTTTGCCTGGATAAAAACAAATAGATAAACATATGTTTAATAAGGCTCATCCAAATATGACGAGCAGTGCAGTGTTGCTCTTCGAGGAACAGGTGTGTACTGTGGAGCTGACTGATGTGTGACGCACGTTCAGACTGAAGCCAGAGATTCGATTGTGTGGCTGGAATACAGTGGCGTTCATTTAGCCTGGCCATTGTGCGTCTGGCAGCTGCAGAACCAGTCGCCATCATACACACAAGGCAGATGAGCTTTTTCTTTTTTTTTACTTCTTAGTGCATCTGTTGGAAATTTTTTTTTTTTTCAGCTCATGGACATACAATGAGGTATGTAAGAAAGAGAACAATAGTTGCCCTCTTGTGCTAGCTGTGTCGTTAGTCTCCCAGTTTTATTAAGCCTTATTATTATTATTATTATTTTATGGTTTATATTTTATATATTTAAATATGTTCATATATTTTATTTTATTTTTGTTGTTTTTGTACAATCAATTTACATTGCACAATTTACAGATTCTTTACTTGTTTTCAGTATTACAAATTCGCTAGAAGTGGTATATTTTGTTTACTATGGTTAATACAAACTCATACCCAATGAAAAAGCATAACAAAATATACAAAAATATTTGAGCTCATCCACCAGTTATTTCAACAGTTAATTCAGTCTTTGTGTCTATGGGAACAATCTAAAACGCAAAAGAGTTGGCTAGCTCTCATCGGGTTATTTGTACAGTGAATCTGTCCTTCTTTCTGAACACAGATCATGAATCCTGGGTATTGCCTTGTGAAAGGAAAGTCCAAACCGGAGAAGTCCTTGTCCTGAGTTGATGTTAGTCTCCCGTGTTTTAAGCTCATCCCTAAGTTGATATGAGGAGTAAGTTGATTGTAAGGAAAGCAAAGACAAAAAATAATAAACAAATACAAACAAGAAGAAAAGAACCCTCTGTAGAAGAACAGCAAATGTTCCTCAAACAAAGGTCTCAATTACAAATAAGGCCTGAGGCAAGTCACATCTACTGAGCCTCTGTGCTACCTCATGGTTGCCCTTTTGTAAACTGACTTCCTACCAAAGTACTGCCATAGTAAACGGGGCAGGAGTCACTATGGGAAAAGAAAAACAAATGTGTGTTGAAGGAACTGTCTCTTCTCTCCAGGGAAGGATATCTACTATACTTCGGAGCATTGTTGTGAGGACTGGATGGTATTTAGCAACAAGAGTGTTAGTGAGGTCAGGATGTTTAATGATCATCACTCAACTTCATTCCCAATTCCCCAGTTCCAAAAAGTAATGGGTTCCTTTCTAGCTCACATCTGGTCTTAGGCACAGCCAATAGGTTAATGTTTATTTGCTCCAGGGAGTCCTATTCCACTGGCAAGGGATTAGACAAGCTGTGTGTGCATTTGCACATCTGTGTCAGCAATGGGTGCCATATAAAATAGCTGAATGCATTCATTAGCAGGTGTGTCCACAAACATTTGAACATGTAGTGTATATGTAATACTGGTCACCTGCAACTAACTGGGCTAACACAAGTAGTGACTGATAAACTCATTGGGCTCATTACTCGAGCATTCTGACAGCAGATAATTATTAGAAGCCGAATTCAACTTGGTCAGATTTTTTTGGGTTTCCCAGGTCAGAAAACAGGGGATTCACTAAAACTGTTCAGACCCCCCTTTATTTAGCAGATGCTCTTATCCAAAGCGAGTTACAAAAGTGCTTTGCTGTTTACTCAGAAAAATACCCTTAGCTATTTTGTATAGACTAGAATCCAAAGATACCTCTTAAACCAACATACTACTAAACAGAAAAGTCAACATGGAGACCATGATACTTGAAACTACATTTTGCCCAAGTATTAGTTGAGCGAATCTGCCATTTGGACACCCAGGGAAGTTCATTCTTCGGTGTCAGGACAGACGAAGGCCTGCATGCTTGTCTTCCGTGGACCTTAAAGGAGGGCAGGTCACCGCATACTTGAAGCTGAATTACACTGCTCTCCATAAGCTCTAAGTCAGTACTAGTCAAGGGATATAATGTGTCATCTTTAATAAAACCATCAGTCCTTTTAGCTAAGGATTACACACATTTCTTTTTTCTTTATTTCTGTGTGCCTATATCTTTTCACCTGCTGGTCTAGACTGGGCGTTAGGGTTGATGTGTTCCGTCATGTCTATTGAACCAGTCACATTTGGGCATTTGCACTGATCTGTGTATGCATCATTTCTTTTTTTCACACTACCTTAAACAGCTTTGCTCATTACTGTGCGAAAGAATATTCTGTCACATGAATCTGTAAATGCCATGCGATCCATCTGCTGTAACTGCACAGTCTAAGCACATGCCTGGCACACGTGTGATAACAGCTTGCACATGCTCAACCATAAAAAAGGTCTTGAAACGAAATATATTTCGTAAATAAATATGGTTTTTGAGCTCCGACTCTGTGTTGACGTCGCAATGGTCGCTCTGCAGTTCTCCTGTAGAAGTCACACATAGACTACCCACTAGTGTACCTCATGTGTACACTGCTTATTGATTATTGGGATTGTTATAGCACTGCATTGGACATGTGTTTGGACTATATCTCTAATAGGGCACAGTTTACAAGACAAATAATCCCAAAAAGTCAAAAGAGCTAATCATACAAACCATTGAGATTGACGTTGATTTGTGTAGCAAGCTGCCGCTGAAGATAAAGAGAGGTGTAGTACTATAAACACAGTAATTCCAGTAATTAATTAGTAAGTAGTTGGCTTTTTTTTTTTTTTGTCTAAACTTGAGCCCCAGATACAGCAATTCATTGATGAATGGTATTCCACTGCAATGTAAGCTTGAAATGCAATGTGGTCATTTTCCTTTGTTTAGTTTTTGTATACTATACCTTCTAGGAGTGCAGATAATGGCAGTTTGACCAAAGCTCGTTAAGTATTATTTCAGCACATAAACACATACAAACACAAGTAAAAGACAAAATGAGCTGTAGTGAGAACTGTAATGAGATTTCACACTGTTATTCATATGGTGTCCCAAACTTTGTGCGGCGTCCCAAACAAGTACACACAGACACTTTGGGTTTAAAGCAGAGCAATACTCATCAGAAGTGTTGCTAGGTAGGTAGGTAGGGCACATTGTGTGGTTTGAGACATGAAATTAGATCAGCCAATCAGAGGGCATGATCTGCTGCACTATTTAAAGCAGAACAAATTATTGGAGAACAGAAAGGGCAATTACAAAATTCAGCCTCACATAAAAAGTTCTTAATATTTACCATTTATGGATGTGTGTGTCGCCGTGGGATTAATGTAACCTGTAGCATCGCCTAATGTTTGGCCTTTGCTTGCTAACCCTGATTATGCATGACGCCATACACCAGTGCCAATATCTCACGTTACAGCACTCCCTTTTGTGTATTATTGTTTCAATATACAGTGCCCTCTTAAATGTTTGGGAGAAAGACACATTGATCTTGGTATGCCCCTCTGCTGCAGTTTAAAAGTCCATATCAAAGCAATCAGAACACATTCCAGACATTTTGGTTTTATGTTGAAATTACAACACTTTTTTTTTTTTTTTTTTACAAATTCCACCTCATTTCAGGGCACAGTAATGGTTGGGACATAGCAATAAAATGGGTACTTTAAAGCATTCATGTATTGTACTTTGTTGCATAGACATCACTAGGTGCTTAGTATCTTCTCTGGTGATGCCTCAGCTCCTGTCTTGTTTTCTTAAGTTTTCTCTTCAGCATATGAAACACATGCTCAAATGAAATTAAATCGTGACTGCCAAGAGCTTTCCATTTTTTTACTTTGAAAAACATGTGTTGCCTTAGCTATATATTAGGGATTGTTATCTTGCTGCAAGATAAAGCACTGCCCAATGAGTTTGGAGGCATTTAGTGGAACTTGAGTGGATGCAATGTTCCTATACACCTCAGAATTCATTGTGCCATTGCCTTCGGTAGTTACACCATCAATAAAAATAAGTGTACCTTTAACTGTGGCAGCTACATATGCCCAATCCATGACAATTTTCAGTTTGGCTGCTTAAAAATGTAACTATTTTGTTGCTAAACACTTACAATGGAATATGACTTGTTATCTATAGAGTTCTATAGAAATAAGCATGAACTAAAATTACACATTTTCTAATTCCCAGAAATTATTAAGCCTTATCTCATTCAATAAATTGAATATTCATTTAATTTGATGTATCATAAGTAGCAATATGCTCTTCTATTTATATACATTAATAAACTATTGATATAAAGTTTCAAAATGATGCTTGTTTTAATGAGCTATGAGTGGAAAGTAATTAAATAGTAGAGTAAAACAGGTTGTATAGACCATGGAGGGCCCAGGAGGCTAAAAATGAATATAGTCAGGACACAGACAGCACATATTGGTCCCAGATCAGCATAAATGGGCCACATCTACTAGCTGGAGTGGTGGAATTGAGCTTCATTTGCACAGAACTGCAGAAGCCGTATCATTCCAGTAATTCAGGCAAGTTTGAGGTTATTGAATTTAGTTCATCAGTTCTGGACCATTAGATCCTCATGAGCAAGGACTTCCAGATTAATGCAAGCGTTAAAAAACCTCTGGGTTCATAATTAAAACCTCAGTAGTATGAAAAAGAAGCCTGATATAAAGTTGGTTCGGAGAAGGCCCAAAATGAAGTGCACTTTCTCTGGTTCTTTGTGAAACCTCATATTGCACATCTTACATCTACAAATGAAGTGTCGTATTGCTCTTCACCACTGCCCATATCTAGAAATGGGAAATGGGCCAGAGAACACACATGTAGGGACTTACTACAGTTCACAAAGCAGCTGCAGTCTCACTCTGCTAGAGTTGTACACTGAGCTAAGATAAACATTGTCCTCACAATCAATAGCAATAATGTAAAAACATGGCTAGCCATAGTCTCAAGTGAAAAAAATTGCACTTTTAGTTTTGACTGTGCTGTGCTGTGGACACACTTGAAATTAGATATTAATTCACCTGTCAGCAGATTTAATGTTACTGTTTCTCCAGTAAGGTATTGTATTTTGCCCAACTTTTTGAGGCTAATATGGACACTTTTGAAAACAAATGACAGAAAATGGCAAACCGTACTTGTGTTTGTGTTTAGCGTATACAGGGTGAGGATGCATAAACTCACACACAGTAAGAATAAACTATATTTTTATATCTTCTCACAAGCTATTTTCCTACAGTGAAATAGAAATACACAGAAATAGTAGTAGAATTGCAGCAATAATAGCAACAACAAAGCAAAAGTATTAACTATTTCATTGATAAGTGTAAAATAAAATGTTATGCTGATGACTGAAGACATCAAGTGTACTGGTACACTGGCTACAAATATTGGCCAATTCTGTAGATTGAAGTAGTACCCAATGGAAAGGAAATTCAAACAACTGCATTTCTGGGGTTCTTACACTTTTTCCAAATCAAATGTATCTCCCTCTCACCTCCTCCCCCTCTCTGTGAAGTATAATTAATTATATAATCATATAACTGACCCCAACTTGTCATCTCATGAATTTCGTCATCCACATGAAATTTCAAAATTAATTAGACCGAAGTTGTTCAGTAAATGTGTAAGATTAGATTTGACTCCATCATTTGACCAGGAGAGAAAATAAGGTGGAAAACCCCTGGGGGCGTCTTCTCCTAAGTTCTGCTATGTTTCTGTCCAACTTGGCCTTCTATCATCTGTCTAAATGCTCTTCATGGTCAGAGAGTTTTGAAAATTCAGATGTTTATCTTGTCAAGTTCTTCATTGTTGTTGCCAGAGGCAATTTTTAAAACCTGATGTTATCATAAAGAAGCTTTACAGAAATCTAGAAATAAGACATTAGCAACAAAATAAAATAGAACATGTAACCCCAAGTAAGCAAGCTGAAGATGACACTGGCAAAAAACCTCCCTCAACGCTGGAGAAAGAACCTTTGGGAAGAAATTATTATTACATAACACCACTCTATTGTTTATTGGTCTATTGTTATGCATGGGAGAACTGATTGTTATATTTATCAGTAGTAATAATAATGCTGTATCAGTCCCATTATATATTCAAGGCTTGTACAGCAGGGTCATGTAGAGATGTAGTTTAAAATGGTGTAGAATAAAAGATGCCGGAAATGTAGGGTACGTAATGGGTCTGAGGCAGGTAGTAGGGCCCCCTGTTTGTCAGTCTTCCATTAGCGTCAGGCTGGACAGGTGGGCAGTCAAGACAGGTGCATACAGTGTTGCTTTGCAAGTGCAACTGCATATGTGATTGGAATGTGTTTGGATCAAGCTGTCTTGATTTTCAGGTAATAAGACCTTAGATTAATGGTTGATTCCAAATGTAAACAAGTCCTTCTTGACATAAAATACTATTTTCAAACAGATCATAGTGTGGACAATGTCTCAGGTCACAGCACGGAATTGTGCAGCACAGAATTCTTCATCCGAATAAGTGGTCTTTACACAAGGCCTTAGTTATGATATTGACATTGAGGTTGTGTCATGCTGTCTTTGCCATTTACTTGATTTATAAGCTGGACAGGCCAGTGAGCAGGTGACAAGGTGATATGGCTGGACAGGCCAGTGAAGTGCATGGCTTGGTAATGCATTATGTCAAGTGATGAATCTGTGGCAGAAGGGGAAGGTTTCCCTGATAGTCTAAGTGCAGAAATGAACTCTTACTTGCTTTCTCTGCAAGTTTATTGATTAAGGCTCTCACTGCAAGAACTATGACCATAGGATCACACAACATAAAGTGACCACGCTGTAAGAACAATGTTGTTTTGAATGTACAGTGCATAATTGAAATGTCTCATTACAAATGTCTATATCACGGTCCAACCATCTTTCAAGCAGATAAAATAGTCAACAAGGAAACACAATGCCATCTTCATCTGTATTTATGTCTGTATTTATAGAACCTCAGTACAGATATAGCCAGATATAGTCCACTATGGTCCAACACCTTGCCTGGATCCTGTATATAACTGGACTGAAGTTTAGGTTGATAAATAACTATATCATCATATAGATTTATCTGTCTTCTAATGCTTAAACAGAGCTCAGTAACACTGAGATTAATAACTGATCAGCACAGTGATTTATCAGTCTACTCATGCTCTAGCAGAGCTCAGTAACACTAAGATACATAACTGATCAGCACAGTGATTTATCAGTCTACTCATGCTTTACTAGAGCTCAGAAACACTGGGATTAATAACTGATCAGCACAGTGATTTATCAGTCTACTCATGCTTTAGAAGAGCTCAGTAACACTGAGATAAATAATTGATCAGCACAGTAATGTATCAGTATATTCCTGCTTTACTAGAGCTCAGAAACACAGAGATAAATAACTGATCAGCACAGTGATTTATCATTCTACTCAGGCTTTAGTAGAGCTCAGTAACACTGAGATAAATAACTTATCAGCACAGTGATTTGTCAGTCTACTAATGCTTTAGTGGAGTTCAGTAACACTGAGATAAATAACTGATCAGCACAGTGATTTGTCAGTCTACACAAGCTAAAAGAGTTCAGTGGCACTAAGATGAATAACTTATCCAGCCAAGCAGGAGTGGACCTCACTAAAATACTTTGTTGTTGAAAGACTTAGACAACCTGATTAAAAAAGTGGAATCTATTTATTAAGAATGAAAACCCAAGACCTTTAGAGATAACATTAGACAGCTCTGGTGCAGTCTTGTTTTACAGAAAAAAACAATCCATGTTATGTTCTGCCTTTGGAAAACAGAAAACAACACAATTCTGTACATAAATGTAAATACGTCCAAAACTGAGACTTGTATTGGTTAGGGACATGGGTTTTGGTGTTTTATCAAACTATAAATCAGCATCTTTCATTCTCCTTGCTTAAGGGGCCCAAGCACCAGTCGCTCTGGGACCCATAACTTATGCTGGGAATGGCAGTGTAGTGTAATGTACAGGTTGGGTTGTAATTGCAGAGTCTGCCTGTTTCAGTATTTTCTCATTGCCCTGGCATATAAAACGCTGCAGCAGTGAGCAGAGATAGACCAGTCGTAAATCCTCTCACATTTTAAAACCCTTTTGAAGCTCAGACTAATTGGAGCTATATGACAGCAAAGAGGCCAGTTCAAATATTCCTCCAGCAGCAGCTTTGAAAAAAAGCCTAAAAGTCTGCAGATGCCTAATTCACTGGTTTTCTATATGACGTTTTTGAAGTAGCGCTCTTTAAGGCGTGTATTCAGTCACAGCGTACAAGATTTGTTTTTCTTTAACTGGAGTATAAATGAAGGAAATACAGAAAACATTTTCAGATTTTCATGTTGTCTTGTTCACCGATGTTGTCCTCCTTCATCCTATTGATTTTTGATCATCCTTAGGGTGACACCAGCCCATTTGAGGAAATTTCAAATGCAATTTATTTGAAAATGTCATGATCCTTTTTCCCCAGGGCAAAAAAGGAAACCATAACTACATTTGAAAAGCATGAAAAGCTGTCTGCTCAAGACCTTTTAGAAATGATGTCAATAAAGTATTTTAAGGTGAATGGACAATTGTCTCTGCCACTGAAAAATGAATGTGTAGGAAGCACACCATGTACTGTCTTTGTATATACACATCTTATGCAAAGGTTTGGCCACCATTGGCAAGTAACAGTTCTATTTTTAGTTGAAAAGTTGTAAACACATTCTCTGTAGTTACAGATACAGTGTTTTCAGCTAATCCTACAGTACTGTTACTCTGTTGTTCATGACATACATATAATCAGTGTGGCCGATGCAAAGGTTTGGGCACCTTACAGAGTCAGAATTTAGTAACACCCTCTTTAGCACATACAGTGTTGCCGCTTGCAAATGATATTTGCAGCCAGATAAATCTTTCAGTTCTGTTGGAAACTAATTGTAGAAGGCCTCTTATTTCAAGATATTACTGTATGTATACACAGCTTGTTTAAGATCTATTCACAAATTATGTTTAGGTGACAGTGAGGGTCATTCCAAAATTTTTATTTTGTGTCTCTTTACGTATCCCATGGTAGATGTTAGGTATGTTTTGAATCCTTATCCTGTTGTAGAAGCCATCCTCTTTTTAGCTTTAACCTTTTAACAGATGGTTTGACATTTGCATGCAGGATTTGCTGGTATTTTGTGGAATCCAAAGAACTGACAATGTCAGTGGTGGCAACACAAATCCATGACATTAAAGATCCAACCCCGTGCCTCATGTTTGCCAAAGAAAAGCTGATTGTGGCCAAAAATGTCTCTAGATGTTCTGTAGCAAACTTCACATGTTGATTTTTGTGGCAATATCGTTAATGCAGGTAATTGGTAATCATACAGGGTTTTGGTTTTCCTGTCATACTAGAATATAAGTCTTTCTCTGAGTCTTTCTGACCTGATCTTTACCTCCACAGTTCCCCTAAATGGCCCCTAAAGTAACATTCCACACTGTAGAAATCGTAAGCAAAGAACACTTGGCTATCTTCTTAAAGTGCTCCACTGCCTTTTGGGCATCAAGTTGCTTAGAGGAACCCATGTTCGATGAGTGTTAGTACAAGGTTTCAGAGTCAGATAATCTTTAAAGTCTGGAAATTTTATTGGAAAGCCAACAGATCCTAATTACAATTGGTGACATGTCTCAGGCCTCATTTGCTAAGGTTCAAAACCTTGTCAAAATGTTAAGACCTCTATAAAGCCTAGGCCACACTAATAATTAACATTTTTCATTTTTGTTATGAAAGACAGAGTAACTGTGAATCAAAATGTGTTGGAAATATTGTTTTTATTGTTTGATTAGCTACAGACTGTTGGTGACACTGTATGGTGTTCTATTGTACATAAGACATATATATAATATAATCTTCATCTTCATTCCAAATATCTGTAGAAACGCAGTACTAATATCATAGCGTAATACTAGTATCATAATCAGGCCGATACTATGAAACAATGCTGGATCAGATATTGGTTGAAACACAAATTAATCAGATCTGATTCTGAAGCCTGAAATCTCACAGAGTGTATATGCTTTACATACATTAGATGTCTGGTTCCTTTAACCACTGCTGTAAACAATTCTGATTCTGTAAGTTTCTCTAGAACTCTAGAAGCATTTCATACTAAAGCTCTGAATGACTGTTTATATCTTAAACATTTATTATACAGAAATTTTGAAATTCCACAAAAGCTATGGTGACTATTTACTGGAAATATAATAATAATAATTATTATAATAATAATAAGAAGAAGAAGAAGAATGCAAACATTTTGTATTAGTAGCAGCCAATATTTAAAGTTTCCATACAGGACAATGAAATATGGTATGGAGTCATTACTATATAAATGCAACTCTAAATGAATGCAAGTTGTTTGAGTAAAATGACACCAGACTGGTCACCTCACTGTGTTCAAACAGTATTTGTTCTGAAATGCTCCACAAAGGTAGGGTTCCCAATCTCTGTGAACATATGCAGGAACCCCTTATCAACATCATAGTGAAGCATCCACCATTGGGAAATAGATACAAGTATAAGGCGCTCCACTCTGTCTTATTATGTGTCAGAGTGGAGCTTGCATGGCTGCCCCAAAGGGGCTGGTAGCCTGACAGCATGCTGTATTTGAAGTTCATATCAAACCTCAGACAGAATTAGAACTCTGTCCTTTCTTATCCTCCTGACAAATCACCCTATTGGTGGGGTAAGGACCTGCCTTTTATTCTGCTGCCCACCCTTTGTCCCTGGTGCTCACTCACTCTCTTTTGCTGCCAGAGCTGGAGGGTGTGGATGGCAGGTACTTTCAGGCACTCTGGAGTTTCCTCTCACTCTCTGGTCATACCACAGACATTATACTCCAAGTAGCTTTAGGCTTATTTGTACATTGCTTCGTAGGTTTCTGTACCATGTCTGGTGCCATCCTTTCATTCATACATTTATTTATTAGCTTCCGTAAGTGCACATTTCTCACTAAATGCCCAAAGGTTTGACACTTTTTTGCATTCCACAAGAACCATAGTAAGGGGTACTGGTGTTGAATGATTAGGTAAGGATCACAAACACCACTTATATTCATTTCAGGTTCACCCACACATCAATACGATAGCAAAGACACTGACAAGGTGACTGGAAGTCATTCATTTTAAATGAAAGGCAGTGACGTGACCATGAGCGAACCATGAGTTCAGTTTCCCCAAAAGCTTCTAGTGAGCTCAACCCTAACTGATGGAGAGAGTGCTTACTGTGATGCTTGCACAACCATTTAAAAAAAATCTTTCTGCTAAGACACTTTGGGGAAACACAGCTCTGAGTAACATAGTTAAGTTCATTTTTGCTTTCTTCATGCAAATGAACATTGACCTACATATGTGTGCCATCAGGCCCCTGCAACTGATCCAGAAGGCAGCAACTTAACTCGTCTTCAACCTTCAAGAACCATGTCACTCCCTTGCTGCATACCCTTCGCTGGCCTACAAAGCCAAAAATGGACTAGCCTCTCCGTACCTAATGGCAGTGGTCAAACGCTGGTCCATACCTGCAGTCCTTTGTGACCCACCATCTCTGAGAACGAATAGAATAGACAATCTAGATATAAACATCCAGAGTTTTCTATCCTGGCACCCCCTGAGTGTCCAGACAACAGATTCAAGAGCACTGCATTTACACCATGTATTGCAATTGTGTCTTGTTCTTCTTTACAGGTTTCTACATAGTTTAGGTATTGTGTGGCTCATTTCTGGCAATGCCATGACTCAGAGTACCTTAAATTCTAGATCTATCAACACTAGCTTTTGATATTTTAAGTGAAAACTAAGCACTTTTGTGAGTCACTCTGGATGAGAATGTCTGCAAAATACCATAAATGCAAATAGAAATGTAACATTGAGGCATGGCATCAGAAAAGAAGCCCTCATGAAGTGCTCATGAAGCCCTATACTAAAATTTGTTCCATCCCATCAAATTGAAGATTTGTTCTGCCATGTTTACTTGTTTATTTTCACATTCACACATTTTTTTTCTGGGTTGCTTTAATAATGTTGTTTGTATGAACACAATATCAGTGATGTGACCAACATATGATGTGACCAACCGCTGGCAGTCCAAGTGACTCTAAATGACTCTCAAAACCTAAAAGAATTCACACTGTGTGAAAGACAAAAGCTAAAAACGCTAATGCGCTGCTTCCTCTGCTTATCATTTACATGATATAGCTATCATTTGTATATGACTGTATGAAAACACAGCCAAAAAAGATGCTGTCTTTAATTTGCAGTTATATGACTCTCATACGGATCAAGTGGCCAGAGTTCATCCAGTATTTCCCTTGACAAATCCAGTACAATGAAAAAGTCGTTGCTCCTGGTGCTCTGTATTTGACATAATTTGACTTTATGGGTGCTGTGATTCAACTGAGCAAAAAGAGGAGCTTCCTCGTTTAATAATGAGATCAAGTATTGAAACTTTGAATGGCAGCATAGCGAATGAGGCACTCATTTGTCAGCTTTGGCTTCAATAGCTTATAATTGAGGACTGTAATACTGATGGATTAGCGTGGCCAAAGAATAGAGTGAAAATCAATATTAAAGATGATGGCTTCTTGTTCCGCAGGCAAGGTTGGGTTCTGCAAAAATGTCTTAGTCCTTTTTGATGAGAAATGCCATTTTAACTGAAAATGGCTTTTCACCTCCAGAGATAGTGTACAGCTTTCAGTTTTTTTATGCACTATACACGCACATGTTGCCTGTTAAAAGTTTGGGGACACCTTGTAAGTCCTTTAATGTCAGTTTAGTCTACAGCAAGTGTTGGCATACATGCAGGAAAATGAGTATTTAGACACATTAACAACCTTGTACTTTAGAGTTATCGAAGGGCAGTTTAGCCATCTTGTAAAGGCAATAATGCACCATGCCACAAAAGTCGTCTGGTTTAATGAACATGACAGTGAGTTCAGTGTCTTCCAGTCATCCAATATGATTCATCTTTGGAATGAGTGGGAGATTTGCACCATGAAAGTTCCCCTAAACAAATTGCAGGACTTGAGTGGTCATGTCAACATGGAATCTTAAAGGAATGTTTCCAACATCTTATGGAATCGATGCAATGAAGAATTAAGGCTGTTCCAAGAACAAAAGGCAGATCTACTGAGCATTAGTGTAGTTTGAATTGCCAATGGCCTGCCAGCAGGCCGAAAGTGTTATTACACACTGCTGTGACCATGGAATAGCCCCACCAGTTTGCACAGAAGTAATAAGCCTTGAAGTGTTAAGGGGTTAAACAGAAAGTGTACTCACAGTTAAAAACATATATTGAAACTCTATGCCTAAATAAAATTGCTTGCTTCCTCTCAAGGTTTCTCCCTCTTGATCTGGGGATCTGAAGTTTTTTAGTGTCACTGTCGTCACTGGCTTGCTCAAAAGAGATTTGGTCTCTTTGTAATGCTGCATTGTGACCACTGTTGTGAAAAGCACTATATAAAGAATGATCCATTTAAAAAATCAATTCAAATGATTTTTGTATGATTATCACATGTGTTTATTTAAAAGTGATGTAGATGTACGTAGCAAACCCAAACACCATGTAGGTGTGGGTAAAACAGCCATATGGTATGATGAAAGTCACTCTCACAATGGTATTAAATGGTGGCATTATTGTTGGTGCTACCTTAGAAACAGCTAATCTCCTGGATCCTACAGAGAATAATGCAATAACTGAAAAACATCACCTGAGTAGCAGTTCCAGTGGCGAAAACACCCTGTTAACGAGTGAGGTCAGAGGAGAAATGTCAGGCTTGTTTAAGCCAACAGAAAGAACACTGATTCTCAAATAACACCTCTTTAAAACAGCAGTGTGCAGGAAGGCATCAGTGAATTTATAACAAACCTTGAAGTAAATGGGTTACAGTGGTTAAAGTAATTTTTTACCTCCAGTCATGTGAAAACAAGAATGTGAAAGTATAGTGGGCATGTCATCACTAGCAATGGAAGTAGCGTACACCAAGAGTACAATTGATGCTTCTCATGCTCTCTTATGTACATGGAAGAGAATTATCAGTGGACAGCATCCAAGGATCTGTTGTGCTTTGTATCAATACTGTGGTTGGTGTTGGTGTAATGATGTTTTCTTGGTGCACATGAACCCCTAATCCATTTTCAAATGGAAACATCTAGCAGAATAACTCACCTTGTCACAAAACACATTTAGGTGGGCAAGAATGAAACAGGGTTTGAGGCATAAATGTGTGGGCAAAAAGCTGTAGGATCTGTGTGATGCTATCAACAACAAAACCCCTAAGGGGGGATGTTTCCAGCACCTTGTTGAATCCATGCCATGAAGAAATCTGACTGTTCTAAAGGCAAAGGCAGTGTACCCAGTAAATTAAGTGTACCTGCCTGCAAAGTTGCAATAACAAAGATGCAACAATATGATTAAGATCATTCCAATATTTTGTCCAGAACTGACGAGTGACGAGTGTTTATGTCCAAAATATGCTTCCATAGTTCTCCACTGGAGCTATGAGCCCAACATGACTAACAAGTGATGGAAGCTTATTCACCAGAAATGTATTCCTAAATAAACACAACAACCATATTTATCTGAAGTAGACTGGCGTATGTTGTTTCTAACACTGCATCACATTCGATTATGGACAAAAGTACATCATATATCAGACCACTTGTTGTGGTCATCTTAACATTTGTGTAGTTAACTACCCTTGTTCTAGAGGTTCAAAAATGACCTGACCCCCCAGACCTACTCTGGGGGTCTGCAGCTTTCATCAAAGTGTTAGCAAAGGTGATGTTTCGCTTTCTCTAATGCTGGGGTTACTTTAGAACAGTTGAAAAAAGGTTTACGGTTTAAATCTGTTGTGACAGGACATTTTGACCTTTAAGACAACACATGGGTTAAAAGCTGAATTTTGTCTGTAGCTTTTGTGGTGATTTACACACACAGTTTGCACTCATTAGCTACATTAGCCATGAAGCTCCATTGCTAAACTAAAGAAGTAAACGTCATGTATATCTTTTTTACAAACTCTTCCACAGCTTCCCTTGTTCATCATCCCAGTTCATGGTTTGTCACTCAGTGCCAGAGTTAATTAGGATTGTTTCCTCTTCTTGCATCCATGTTTCATGAGCAGGGTGACTGTAAGGAGAACTGGGCTATAGGCTTTGGAGAATAGAAACATATCTTGAACATACTTCATGGAGTCTGACACTGATGGAAGTTTGACTGTCGAGCTCTCCTGTCACCCACCACAGACCAGCTGTTCACCCTCCAGCTACTGCTACCTGCTTCTGACTTGGAAGTTTACATGGACTATTAATCTTCTAAATGCTGTTGTTATTATTATTATCATTATTATTACCTTTAACCATCATCATTATTATTCCTGCCATCATTACTAAGACTATATCAGTACACCTGAGCATACCAAACAGTCTTGCATGTTTTTATAATGTGTAGGTGGTTTAGACTAGAGGAGGATAGACCCCCCTTTGTGAGTCTTGAGTTTTTCCTTCCCACTGCTATGTTGGGATTGCTTACTGGGGGGTTTATGTGGTGTGGATCTTTTTTCTTGTGTTGTGGATTTGCTACATCATTCCTGCATTGTTAATTCAAATGGGTGGTACCAATTAAATGAAAAAAACAAAAACAAATGTAACTGTAGGTCTTCTGGAAGTCCTAGATATATCACTGAATGTAAAAACAATTGACAGCCTGAAACTGATAGTTTCAGTTTCAGAAATGGAAAACAGCAATGACAGCTATATGTGTCAGGCCTCTTTACTGCAACAAACAAAATATGATATATTCTCATGTCTAATACTAAAAAGGCAGAGTATTCATGACAACCCACATTACATCAAGGCATCAAGGCAGTGTGAAAGTGCCTTGCCTTTGTGTGAAATGACTGTATAGTATTGGAAACTACCTTCAACCTCAAACTCAAAAGTGATCAATGCTATGTTGCTGCACTTTTCTTTAGGTTTTGTGAAAAAGCATTTGATGTGATAGTGGTTTGGTTTAACTGAACTGTACCTAAAACATGAATTTCATTTTCAAATAGATCAGCTATGACACCTGAAACATAATTCAAATGTTGTCAAATGTAATGACTGTAATCTTCATCAGTCTATTGCTAGATTAACATTTTGCTTACCAGGCTTTACATGGCCTTCAAAGTGGCTTACAGCCATGCATACAGGGAAAAAGAGGATTTCACACATGACTCCATAGTTCTATGCTACCATGTATTCATGTAACTGCCCATGCCAACTAGGCGTCTCAAATCAATGCCTTCTGAGAGTCTTCTTCCAGGAGTCACTGCTTGAGATCCTATTAAAAGCTCCGGAATGCAAAAATCCTATGATGTGTCGGCCTACAATGGGTACTCCTGGATTGCAATGCCTTAATTCACACTCAACACACGCACACAGTCAAATAACTGACAATTAATTAAAACCTCTAGGGAAATGTCCTGATAGCACACTCGCAACACCGAGACCAAGTCAGTTAGACGTGATGTTGAGCACACTATGTCCGAGCAGCAGTTACATACAGTTTCCCTTCAAGGGAGTAAGATCTTTTCCTTGTTTGCTAATCAAATTTTATCTTCTTGGACATCTGACAGCAGAAAGTGTTTGTCAATCAAAAAGCGGCTGTTTACTCATTTAACATTGCTGACAATATCTCAGAGGCTTGCAAAGCTTTCTTTTTTTTTGTTTCCACCTGGGAGATGTCTGCATCTGACTTCCTTTATAGACTAACCACAGTGAAACATGCCACCTCTGCATTATTTAGAACTCAATAAAACTTGCAGTCAAACCGTAACAGGAGTAGATATGGGGGGAGGGGGCTATGTGTGGGAAAAATAATGCCTATTTATCTGCAAATATAGCAGCTTGGCTATATAAATTGCCCATGGCCAGCGCATAAATTGATGCAAAGTACTTAAGCTTGTTTGTAGCACACGGCTATTTTCCCTGTCTTTTGTTCTCTCTCGTTCTGCTGTGTTTGTGTATTGCAGATACCTAGTTAGAAAACTGAAATGAATGTTTAAGGGATGTATTATGTGTTCCCGCACTCTAAAACCCATTAGAAGTAAATATAATAGTTTGTCTGAAATTGAGCATTACACACTATACACTCATTCACAATAGCAGAACCAGTCCCGTAACCAGTCCCCTACTGCTGGGGCAGGAATTGCAAATGCTCTTGGACCCATGGTGCAGGGAGGCCCACAGTGACCAGGCCCCCTAGACTCTTTGTTGGAAGCTCATATTAGGGATGTCCCAATCCCTACCTCTTCAAACGCTTTCTATTACAATAAAGTTTTTAGTTGTTGCTGTCACTGTTCTTTACATTGCGTCAAAAATTCATGATAAATAGACCAATATAAATGACCTGCAATTAAAACTTTTAGTATTGACTTCTAATGAAAGTTAGGAAGGTTTTTTCCTTCCCCTGTAAATATGCCAGCTTTTTGCATTAGTGTGACAGATTGTTTGGTCAGTGTTTCGTATTTAAAAAGTGGATGCAGCCTATGGGATTTACTGTTAATACTGTCAAAAATGACAAAAAAAGCTCATGCTTTTAATTGAATTCTTGCACAAACATGACTTGTACCTTAAAATTATCCAGGTATCCCTGTGTTTCATAAAATCATAAACATTATAAATCATAAAGACATAGTCTGAATTGCACTGAACTATAGGGCACTACCCACTTTCAGTAGTAGTTTCCACAGTGGCAAATAAAACTAACTGTAGGGTACTGTTTAACCTGGAGGATGCACTAGAACTGCTAAAAAACAGTTTTATACAATGCACACCAATGGACTTAAATCTTACAGACTTAACATGCGGGTTACTGAGAAAGTCCACTGGGCTGTAGGTCTGTCTAATCAAAAAGATAATAGGCCCTTTTTGTGAACCTCCAGAGAAGCAGATTGGGATGCAGGCTTCAGTAGACTTTACTTCTGGAATTACTCCAAACTCGAAGTTTAAAAATCAGGCACCCCAAGTGGTCCAGGGGAATAAGTCACTGTCGCTATGACCAGAGGATTTCTAGACCGAATCCTGGTCATGCTTCTTGCCATCGGCACCCAGGGCCCCACGAGAGCACAATTGGCCTTGCTGTCTCCAGGGTGGTATATTTTCCAACTTAAGGGATATATAAGTGGCAATCCAAATTGGGGAGAAAATGGGTAAAATCTGAAAAAAGTAACACGTTTACAAAGAAATAAGTAATATGACAGTGTAGGTAGGACACAACTCAAGTGAAAATCTGCCAATGTCAACCATATAAGTGAATCTAAAATTCTCACTTATTAGCTCTTTTATATGCTTGACCTGAGCCCTTTAGAGAACATAAACTCAAGTTCCAAAGTCTATGTGTTTGATGAGGTAACAGTATTGGTCCACCTGCTGAGCTGGTCCTCCTAACGTCATCATATATAGGCTATTTAATTAGGTACTATTTTTTTTACTGCAAAGATGAATAACTAGTCACTGTTGTGTTTAGCATAAGTACTTTCATAATCCCCATATGAAATTATCATGCCTGTTTAACTTTTACCCCAACTATAACCTTTCCCAGAAGTGCCCCTTGAAAGAAATCTGACTAACTGATGCTATCTAAACGTCACCTTGACGAATGGTCCCCTGGTATGTAAAATGTAAAACAGCTGATGCAAGGTACCTAGTATTTAATGAACTGCAGTACGATAGCAATGATAAAAGGCTTTTAAATCCATTTCATCTGTGATATTCATGTTAGCAACCCGAGTGACTATGTGGGTGATCCCAGCCAATAACACAACCACATCTATAACGCCTGGGCGATCCAGCCTAGCGGGGGCTGGTGAAACTATACTACACTATGAGTCTGGAGTCTGGAGATTTGGATTGGCTGACTCACAGAACCATAAGAGGGCAAACCAAGTGAGCGAAACATTTGAGGTGAGTCTGAGTTTGATTTTAAAATGGGCAATTATGTATTCTATTATTATATTAGGTTATATAGTCAATGAAGTGAGGAATTGCTTGGTAATTGATCATTTCTGGTTAGTGCAAAGTGTGCTCAATTTGAGATGATGCTACAGAAATGGAGGCACTATACAATGCAGTACTTTAGTATCTGAACTGAGATACAGCATGGCTACTTTGGTGAATACTAATTTTCCAAACACATTAATCTTCATTAACTTCTATTCTGGCGTACCATTTAGAGGAAAATATGCAATTTCACATATAGCATATAGGTAAACACTTTGTCCTTCCTTAGAGGGGTCTCTGCACTGAGACTCACATGCATTGATTTTAATATATTTCCTTTTGAAATCTCTGCCTCAGTTCCACATGAATAAAACTTTGGATTACATTAACACAGTAATTGCCAAATGTATGCAAGCAAAAAGATCAATTTACAACAAAGATAAAAATGGTCAGATTTAATTAATCACTTTGCTAAAACAAATAGTGATGTGTACAATGTTTCTACATGTTAGAAAACTATTCGTAATTAGTAATTAGTAATTTAAAGCTAATGAAAGATAACATAATTATTTGATGTAATACACAATACATTTTGGTATTGTGTGGCAATTGTGTAGGTTATGTGTATCAAGTTAATGTCAGTCTATTGTCAATATTTTGTCAGTTTCTACTCTGCCACTGTCTCAGAGTCTCCGAAAAGTTATTTTCTGTTTTGTTTTTATCTGTCATAAGTACAGATCGCCAATCTTATTGCCTTAAATTTTCTGAATTGTCATAATTTAATGGTTAAGAAGATCAGTGTTTTGATGAGAATTTAATTGTATAGACTCAGATTTTGTATAATACTGTGGGGTGGACTTAGGGGTGGATAAAGCCTAGTCTTGGAGTTTTGGTGCATATAAAAAACTGGTTTTTTTTTTCAGTTTAGGCTTTGGACTTGGTCTGGCAAACTGGCCCTAAATCAGTTTATTTTTTCATCCATACATCCCATACGTAGCACACACATCTAGAAAATCCAAAGCAAACCCTCTCGTAATATTTCTCACTATGCTTTAGTAGCGAATGATGTGGTGAAGCCATGAACAGTACTCTAAGTGCCTGAGGTGTGTTGGCGCCACCAAGAGGACATTATTCCACAACACCATAAAATATCATTACATCATTTCAAATGGGAATGTGGCCAAAACTACACATATACACCTTCCTAACCTTTAATGGAAAGATAAACGTGCAACTTCAGAGAGACCTACCAAGTGGTCGATTGGTCTAGACCCTCTTCTGTTTGACTGTAAGACATGCACTACCAGGTCAGTCTCTGCACATCAAACCAGGACCACATTTGAACGTCAACAGATGTGCAGGGAAGACTCTGCAACATGCAAAACTGTGTTATTGCTTTTGTATTATTATGATCAGATTTCATTGGGTATTTATTCAATAATACACAAGAGGGAGTGCGACTTTGATATTCTCAGGATAGATACTGACATTTATTATTATTTATTATAGACAAGATACTGATGCTGTCAGATTAGATGCTAGTATTTGTTAAATAGTGAAACAGTTCTGATTTAATCATGTTTTAATGAACAATGGCAGCCTTCATCACAGCGGTAGGTTGGGGTAGAACATCAGTGCACAAAATGATTTCACTTTAAAACAAAGACTAATAGAGTAAATAGTAGTGCAGGAGCTGGAAATAAGCAATGTAAACATTGATCTATAATAGCAAGAGCATGCTGTGAACACAGTGTGGTTTCAGGTCTTTTTATATTTTTGTTCTCTTTATCTTTATTCGGGAGGTAGACCAAAGATATGCTAAAGAGCTACTTTAACCATGCTCCTGAGAAGAAGGGAGGTGTTCTTTCCTCACAATGTCTTGTATGTAATGTCATGAATTGATTTACAGTTAGAAAAGAGTTAAATAAAGCAGATTTAGTGTCAGGTGTATGGGAGAAGTTAATTTGCTTGAATTCATGGAATTGTAATAATGTGGTTTCACTATCACCATTGTAAACTATATCCAAATGTAGATGTCATGTTTATAATAATTCCATAAAAGCTTAATTTGAAACATCTTTTGAATATCATAACCGGTGCTTTAAAAACTTCTTTTTAATATCTTGTGAATATTAATGATACAATTTTAGGACATGCTGAAAAAAACTCACTCTGTCCCCTCTAGGGACATCTTTGTACATCAACGTTATTTAGACATGTTTAATTGGGTAATGCAGGTTTGATACATTGGAACAGATGACACTGATACATTTGTAATCTTGTATCTCCATTTTGCTGATTTTTTACTTTTTGACATAACTTGAATCCAGGAGTACGTTGTGCCCATATTTCGTGATAAATGGACCAACAGAACTGCTCCAGAATGACTTGAAATACAATATTTTACATCAACATTTTGCATTGCAAGTTAAGAAGGTTTTTCCTTGTCCTGTAAAGTTGCCATTATGGAGATGCAATGTTTTTCTCAGACAGCAATGATATAATTACTTGCTTTGCAATCTAACATCTGTCAACTTCAGCCTATTTCATCTCATATTAACACGTAGGCTACAGGATTCTGTCCCAAAAGCAATTGGAGGTCAATATGAAACAGGTCTTAAAATAAAGCGTCTTGGTGAAGATAATGGAACTAAAACGACATGAATCTGAAAACAATTTGGTCAGTGAAATTATTTACACCTATTGCCTTTTTCTTGTCAAATAAGCATAGTAAATACATCTTTGTGGAGCTCAATGAAAGTCTTTTGCTCAGGCTGAGGAGATGTTCAGACGTTTTCGTTTGAATAAGGTGCTTTTTGCCATGTTGGTGAAAGTCTGAGGGCAAACAGCACTTATAAATCCAGTAATGTAGTGTTTTTGAAGACTGTCTACAAGAAAGAAGACGGAAGGGGTTTATGAAATACATATATCCGTACTGCTAATGAATGTCAATAAAGCGAGGAACAAAATGGTTCTGTAATTACACGCACAATTAAGGGAAAACACTTAACAGTAAATGCACACTATATATACTTCTATCAGACACTGTAGCAGTCTGTTCATTTAAAGATTGCCATACTGGAAAATCAGTCAATCATGTAGAATAATTATTGCCCAGTAAGCAAGTCTGCACTAGTCCTGAAGGGGCCTATTTGGGCCACACTCACACTTTCTGCCCACAGATGTATGGACCTTCTGATGTCAACTCCAGCTCACTGCAACTCTAACTGACTGTCCAAAAATCCATATGCACATGTTCAGCAGATCTAGGAGTGTTTTGAAGCTTTGAGCATTTAAAAGGACGATATATATATATATATAGATAGATAGATAGATAGATATAGATAAGATATAGATATATATAGTGGCTCAGTGGTCTTATGCGCTACCACAATTGCCCAGGAGTCGCAAGTTTAAATCCAGAGCCATGCTGCTTTACCACCAGCAGCTGGGGTCTGAAAGCAATGTTGGCCAGCACAGGGATATGTTGTGGCGGAGCTGGGGACCCTGTGCTGTGCTTTCCTCCGAGTGTGTTTGCTTCCACATCTGTTAAGTCCTTAAACCCCTGCACTCACTAAGTTCAGGGCTGATGAGGCTTTTGTGTGGTTATGTCCACAGCTGGGCCACATTCTGGAACAGTGATGGTGTAACCCAATGTGGACTACTCTGAAGTTTGCCCAGGTCTCCATTGCCCACAGTCAGTCTGTAGTCAACCACATTCCAAAATGTTGGGGTGGGTCTGCCCAGGTCTCTGTGTGGGCTTACCCAGGTCTCTGTTGACCACAGTCAGCTCGCAGTGGCCAGTGAAGGCATGTTTGGTGGGTTATTATTAATATTGCAGTCTCTGCATTTCACCTTGCCCCTCGTCCGTGTTCACATTAATGGCCAAGATTTAAAAAAGAAACACAGCTGCATGCATGTTTCCTGTCTTCCCAGTGGTCCTGTGACTGTCATTGTCAGAAAGAGACCTAGCAAGCATTTAATAACATGTGACATGTCAAAGAGCACCCCCCACCATCCCTGTGGATAAGATGGATTAAATATTCAGCTACATATCAGCCCCTCATCAATATTTAAACCCAGACCTAACCTACCTGCCAGAATAATGATAAGGAATGACTCCAGGACGACCAGCAGACTGCTAAGCCGCTGTCCCCAAAAAAGCTCTCATTTCATGGCATTTGGTTGGAGGCAGATAGACACATACACACATCATCTTATGACCTTGTCATGTCAGGAGTCCCTCCAGTATTAGACAAATGACATGGACGCTGATAGGTCAGGTCATCTCTGTGTGGCCTGTTAATAGTCCGTTAGCAGGGTTCTCAGCCTGACCTGAGCCATATTTACCACTGCCCACTGGGTTAAGACTGAGGGCTTGACCCTGATTTAGGACGTGTGTGTGTTTGCTGTGGTTATTTATGGCACAGAGCATTTCTGCATCACTTTTGACATATTGTAAAATGGAAAATGTCATAATTTGTACAGTTGAATAGTCAGTGATGTTAGAAATGAGCAAGACAATCTCCAATGCTTTTGCAATGCTATTTTTGAAACTCATGTTCATATGGGATGGGCATATCAATGCTAAAATACATCAGTACCTCCAGTCCTGGTGATTCCTTTTGAGAATCATCACGCTGTGCACTGAATATACATGATTTTAGAAAACTGATGGTTATAGCAGCATTATGAGAGAATCTGCATTGCTTGTAATTCATGTTTTGAGCCACCACTGTATGCAAGGTCACACTGTATATATGCATTTCTGGAAAAACTGGGAAATACAGAACCAGCACTGAAAGAGAAACAGGCATGCGGACTGAGGTATGGAGTAATATAACAGGATTTTACACAATATGACTTGGGTTAAGCAGTGTTACGCAGTTCTTGCAAACATCGTCCTGTCAACTTTAGCAACGGTACATAGAGCAGTTTCAGGCATGCTGAGTAGCAATGACAGATATGCTATTTTCCACATTACAGGTTAGTGGGGCATCAACATTATTTTAAAGCTGCTATTTTAAGGTAAAAATGCTACATACTGTTGCTTTAAGTAGTGAAAACCTTTTTCCTATACATGCACACCACCACTTGACATGGAGTAAGTGCTGTGTAATGGCATGTTGTTGGGATTTTTGAGCATTTTGAAAAAGTTGAAAACACTCACTAATGTAAAGGATTTCGCTCACTCATGATCACAGAATTACTTAGGATTTTATCTATTTTTGTATTCAGTTATACTGATTGTGTTCTACACTACACACTAAAATTAACACAATAAAACATTAAAATCCTGTCAACTGAGCGGTCAGTATGCACTAAATACACCAATGACCATAAAACATCATGACCAGCTTAATATGTTGTTGGCCTTCTGTGCACCACTAAAACAAGGTATGGACTCCACAACACCTCCAAAGGTCTCCTGTGGTATGTGGCTGTGACTGTAGTAGCAGATTCAGTTTGCAAGGTGGAGCTGTAACAGATCAGACTAGTTTCAACACAACCCACAGATGCTTAATCATAGCAAAAATCTGGGGAATGAGAGGGCTGAAGCAACACCTTAAACTCTTTCATTCCTCCGGTCACAATTATTAAAACCATTCTGGGAATTGTCCCACAGCAGCCAGACGATAGCATTTAGACACTGAGACGCTTTGGGCCCCAAACACCCTGTTGCCAGGTTTGTGGTTTGTTCTTCGTCAGATCACTGTCTGTAGGGATCACTGCTGACCTGAAGCACCCCAGAAGTCTGGTCATTTCAGGGATGCTCTGCCTCAAGCGTCTGGAATAATGACTTGGCACTTGTTAAAGTAACTTAGATCTTCATGCCTGCATCAAACATGCTAGCCACAAAAATGAACTGTTCAGTTACTGTCGGTTATACATCCTGAACTTTGATAAGCATCGGCGGCACAAGACTTTAGGGAGGGTGGCATTTACAATCCATAAACAATGGGTCCTTAGACTACGAAGATTAAGAACTGCCAGACAATTACTAGTTAAAGCACATGACTGTGTAACATACTCCTTAACAAAATCACAATAAAAATGGTTAAAAAGGGAAAAAAAGGACAAAGTTTTTTATGAACAGTGGATTTTATTAATAATGATAAATTTGCCAAATATACACCCAGTAACATGAGTTTCAGTATTACATGTTGTTATACATCTATTTTACAAAAGCTGTAATTAGTTTTGTTAACAAGGACAGGGTTGGAGGAGTGGGTGCCTGTTCAAAAGACTGTACATTTATCATTCCAGTAACAACCCAAAGCTGAAGTGGTTAATCCATAGCCTTAGCACAAGTTTAAAGCAGTCATCTGACTGATCAATGCTCTGCCCACAAATGGCTTTTGTCAAGCCAATGTTGTGGGGTTGGACAAGCTTTATAGAACTTATAGAAAAAAAAAAAAAAAAAAAAAAAAAAAAAAACCCACAAACATCCAATGTAAAGTCGTAAAAAACAACCCAGGCTTTTGTCCAAATATTTAGAAATTAAGAATGTGTTACTTTGAAATGATGCAGCGTTCAGATTGCGGTCAATTACTCATTACTTTGAATGGGATTTCTGCCAGAGGTCTGTAAAGCTTGTCCAACCTCATAACAGTTGCGACAAATGAATGCAGCTGTGGGCAGAGTGCAAAAAGG
This sequence comes from Salminus brasiliensis, assembly GCF_030463535.1. Classification (NCBI taxonomy): domain Eukaryota; kingdom Metazoa; phylum Chordata; class Actinopteri; order Characiformes; family Bryconidae; genus Salminus; species Salminus brasiliensis. Next base: position 25,983,383 of record NC_132899.1, on the reverse strand, counting down.
TCAATTACACAACACACAGAAAACCACTTGGATGTGGTAATAAGGAAGTCCTGTGTCCTATGTTTCATTTGCCCATCTCTGCCGAGGTAACCCATTACAGTAACTGGGGCTCAAGAAAAACAAAACAAAACAAAACAAAACAAAAAAAAAAAAAAACAAAAAAAAAAAAACAACAATATTCAGACTTTACTGAAACTAACCTTCATATTCCAGGAGACAGGTCAGTAGAGAAAGGCCTAAGAATACACTCATATTCACCCTGATGCCTAGTGAGAATGGACACAGCAAAATTCCTCTTCTTTATCACAGAAAAAAATGAGATCAAAACCACTTGTTCAAATGAGAATCTTCAACATGGAGATATCCGTAACATGCCCTTACAGTTGGTTCAAATTCACCTGTTCCAAGGGCAAACTCCAGTCTAGCAAATCATTAAAGTGCCTTGAGCACCACCACAACTCTGAGTCAGGTGCAATTGAAATGCATTATATTATTACTCATTATAAATTCAAAACCAGAAAAAAATTATATTAAAAGAATGCATTGGTTCACAGCAGAAGGGTTGATGTATACATCACTACATCATACAGTATTTCCACTTTCTTCAGTGCATGAATAAACATATATAAGATGTTGGGCATGGTGGTATAACAATGTGACTACATTTATAACCAGCCCAAATACATGTGGAATGCAAGCGAGATACTCAAGTTAATTGGCCGTGCTACCAAACACAGCTGGCTTTAACCGGCTGACAAGAGATACGATATGCAACAGCTTCTACGTTTGGGGCCTTTGCATACATTGATGTCTTATCAAATGCTTTGAAGTTAACATGTTCCTGAGAGCCAGACAAGAGCCAGGGAATTACATACATAGGTAGTTTTGACTTTGCCCAAAGACATGCAATTCCATTTTCCCTTCCAAGCTCGTCTTTCTTCTTTAAGGACAAACAGACAGCTTCAAATGGCTCAAAAAAAGGAATGTAAAACAATTTTGTACAATTTCATAGCTAGCGGCAGTCTTTCAGCGTAAGACAAGGGGACGAGACACATTACATACATGCTACAACAAAAACAGGAAAGCAATCCTGTTATCTTCAATAAACTGAGAATAAGTAACATGACTAGGGCCATCACTATCCATTATGTTAGTATGTCAGTGGAGAAACCTACCAATTATTTTGCTGATTACTTGATCAATCACATAACAAAAAAAGTTAAATAATAAAAATGGACTTGATTGAACAAATAAAACTGCATAGCCTTTCCTAAATTCCTAAATGCATATAAATGAGCATGTTAATTTTCCTATAAGACCATATATTAGTATTTTCACTGCAAATTTTCTGTTTTTAAATTGAGTAATGGTAATAGTCCTAATAATACCTAAACAGTACCAAGACGTGTAATAAATTCCACTGCTTACAATTTGCACTACAGAAATCGATAGACTCTATAGAACTTGCTATGCCATAGATCTTAATAAGGAGGTCAAAAAAAAAAAAAAAAAAAAAAAAAAAAAAAAAAAGCAAAAATAACATTGGCAGTACAAATACAAATACAAAACATTATGGATTGCTGATCTACAGGATATGCAGGTACAAAAGATAAAAAAAAAGGTTATAGACAAGGCTACAGATAAGAATTGTTTACATTTTAGACAAAGAAATATCATCACAGTCATGCAAAAACCTCTACAGTATCTCTTTTTACAGGACAAAACTCAATCTCAATGTAAAAACGATGGTGTTGACATACATGACAATGACTTCCATTCAAAGTATTTATATATATATATATATATATATATATATATATATATATATATATATATATATATATATATATATATATATATATATATTTTTTTTTTTTTTTACATTGGTCTGTTTTTGACACATTTAAATTATATTATGTTACAGGGTGAAGAGAGGTACTAGGATTTTATATGACAGTGATGATATGCATCCAATAATGAAAAAAAAAACAACAACACACACACATACCACACACTCTTTCAGTCTATGGCTTCTTTTAATGAACACAATTTCTAGGCTAGTTTCGGCCTCCCTCGCTGAAAACCATAAAGTGGTTATGCTCAAAATAAAGCTCCGTTCTGACAGTCACACTCAAGAAAGTGCATGAAAACACTTCATCCGCTGATACAGCATTATTAAATAAACCCACTCAAAACCAGCCAGAATGAGTATAAACCTAATTGTGTGTGTGCACGCGTGTATGTGTGAGTAATCGGTCTTATTATACATACGCTCAATCTTCTGTCAACTACTGCAGACACTCAATCACGACAAGAGGGACAGATCATCAATAGGGTGAACGATTTCTAAAGCTCAATAAAGATTTCCACTCCCATCTTATTCACTTGTCATTGTCATCACGCCTGCATATTGCATCAATAAGCACAAACCATAATTAGCATCATATTTACACTGGGAAATTTAGTGTAGGTTCATTCGTTCATTTAAAAACCACAAGTTGGAAAAACACAACACAACAGTGACAGGCAGAGTTCATTTTGGCAGCGGATATTAAAGAAATATCGACAAATATACATATACTCATAAAACCTTATTCCTACTCAACAGAGTCACTTAAAACAAGGTTAAATAAAAATAAAAAATTACTTTGCATCATGAGCTAATATTTAGTTGCGTACTGAGGCAAAACAGATAGCGTTAAGACAGTGTCATAGGTGGCATGAGCACATTTCTCCTTTTGCCTGGGATAAATACATGATTATGGAACTGGTTTACCTGAGAAAAATACAGAAACTGTAAGTGGCTATTAAAAAGACCAAGCACATATATCAGACAAAGGTTTCCAATGGGTTACTCTGTTGCTAGTCCAGGTAGTGCAGATTAGAGGGCTTGAAAGGGGAGATGTTTGGGAGTAGCTACACCTCCCAATAATGAGTCTCAGAGCATTGCTTTAGAGCAGTGGTTTTCAAACCCTGTGCAGTTTTAAGTAATTTTCTTACTTGATCAAGCTCATGAAGTTTGATAATTCTCTGATGAGCTGAATCAGGTGATGACTCCTTTTAAAATACAGGAACGCAGAATTCCTACAACCTTAGAAGATAAAATTCAAATTCCAAAACGTTCATGATTTTCAATAAAAGCAGAGTTAACTTTACCTGAAGTACAGTGCAGCTAGGGCTAGGCATTACTGAGTACAGGTACTGACCAAAATACATCAGTACTATGGAGTGCAGAAAAAGCATGTAATACTAAAACAGCTGGTTCTTATCATCAGTTAGGTTTCAGTCCACTGTGGTCAGTAAATAAACTCACTTCCATTTCTGCTTTAGGCCACACCCACTTTTTTTGTAACCTAAAAACAAGAAGATTCCAGAACAGTACTGTTTTCCATTAGTACTGGCATCAGTATTCAAACCATTTTAAACATCCAGCATAGTTGCAACCCTGATAGTGCCCAAAAAGAGTGCATTTGAACTACACTACACTAATTGTAACTGCCATCATTTCAGCAGAAGCTGCCAATGTAATATTTTTATGAGAGTAAGAATTCTGATTTGGAGATATGTTTACACTGAACAAAATGGCATGATTTGATGGGAGTTTACCTTTGGACAATGTTTTTACTTTGAGTTGCTTCATAAAGTACAGGTCACTGTTGCTAAAGTGACATCAGAGGATGTCTTGTGAAGCATGTTTCCAAAAGAAATTTCAACTAGAACTTCTGAGGCCAAAAAATGGATTTGACCGGTTTACAAATACTGACATATCTGTATACCTGAAACTGTGCAGGCCAGTGGGTACTGTAGTTGAGAACCACTGCTCTAGAATGAGATGAGGGTCTCTATGGATGAGAGCGCAAGAAGAACCTTTCAGTCCTCTAGGATCTCCTGGAGCACCTTCAGCAGGTTCCTCAGGCCGTAGATGTAGCCGTGGTCGTGGACCTCGCTTGGAAAAACGTGGGCAAAGTCTATCATCCTAACCTCCACATCCGCTGTGGACTGCTTAGCTTCTCCTAACTTGTCCTGACCTTTGGCTTCCAGCTGAATCGGGCTGTGGTTGCCGTTGGGTTGCCACACGCTGTTGTCCTGCTTGGACTGGTGGTGGCTCCTGGTGCATCCTTTCTTGTGCAGCGAGTACATTGTGGAGAGGCTCTGGTCGATGTTGTTGTTGTACTCCAGCACCCCCTCAGCCTTCTGAAGGCTCCGAGCCATGGTCTTCTCCTCTACGCTAAGCATATCGGGGCTGACAAAGGGAACTCCATCATACACAAAGAGTAAAGAGCTTGCATAAAAGTTCAACTGGCTCTGGCCCTCAAACCACTGGAGGATCTTCTGGACTTTGACAATGCTGGCAGTGATGGCGTCTTTCCGGAGAACCTCTCCGTTGAAGAAGAACTTTGATAATCCTGCATGGAAGAGAGGAGGCTAATCGTGGCTGGTTCACTAAAGCTCAAAACATGTATATTTAATTTCCCATCAAATAATAAAGTACAGTGAGGACTACAGTAGAAGGTGAATGACCATAACCGCTTCATTAATTCATTGCTACTGTCATTTCTAACCACAATAATGGGTTAAAACCATTGAAACTGTTCAAAGGTTTGGAATAACTTTTTTTATTTGTCAGTTATTAATATGATACCACCAACGCAGTTTAGCTTGAGGTTCCAGAAGGTGTTTAGTTCAGTATTTCTCATTTTTAGAGATAAAAATATTCTGTAATTATTTACTTAAAGCAGAGATGCAAATACCTGGTCAGAGAAATCACCTGTCTCTAACATTCAAATACCCCTTACAGACTTATCCAAGTCAGGTGTGTTAGATTATGGTTGATTTAGAACTCAATGGCAGAATGGCAGACCTCCAAGGCCAAATTTGGGTATCCTGGATTTATAGCATGTGCCTCAATATCAGTTCTGGATTTTCCTCAAATATTATTATAACAATTGATTCATGGTCATCGATCAAATTTTTTTTGATGCTTATGAAGTTGGTTTTATATATTGACAACTACCAAACTTGTGAACAATAGCATAGAGGTCTGTTGTTTTTTAGCCCCTAGATCTTAGATCTTACCGTCTTTGATGGTGTCCTTCAGCAGACCTCTTCCATAATGTTGATCATATGAGTCAAAGCTGTCCGAGCCCACATTGTACACCTGGGTGGAGACAGACAATAAATAATGGCAGAACATTTGAGGCTCTACATTTGTTTTACTTGTCTCCCTCTAGTGGAGGGAAGATGCCATACGACTAATTAAAGCAGATGAAATTAATAATTAGCGAGTAGAGAAAATTGAATTTCCAGTTCCAACCTTTGGGAACAAGACAGCCAACTTAATATTGATGTCATGCAAAATATCAGCCTATTTGGAGAGGGAGCATAAATTCCAGCCTGTATCTCCCAAATCAGAGGTATAATTATCAGTAATGGCTCATTTTGCTCCGCAGTTACTGAGATAGGTCTTAACAGCTGAAGCATGCCTTTTTCCAGGTTGGCTGCCAGAAAGTCAAACCCCTGGGACAGACTTAGGCTTTGATTTGCACTCTGCTACACTCTGCTGTCTTGCCATCACACACACTGAGGTATTGACAATAAATGATGAGCATTTCTGGTTCCCTAAACAACCATTCAAGTTACTGTACACACTTTTCAAGATCAGTTCAATTAGCCAGTAGAGTGCCTTTTCTCTTCAGATGTGTGGCAATATTGATTAAGTAGTCAGAGTATCCAGTACTCACAGTTGGACAAAGCGTTTCCTATGGTGTACTCATGCTTGGAGAATGAGGGTGCATACACACAGAGCGATAAACACAAAACACCTTTGCCCTAACCCCTTTGTCAGACCAGAGTCTGTGTAAATATACATATTATCACACAAACGTGGCCCGTCAGACAGGATCTGTAGCTCGAAGTAAGAGTGGGCAATATAGCAACTATATAGCATGTCTATAAAATGTCTTCCTAAAACCCTCTTGTGCCCATCCACTTAGTTTTCACAAAGATTTTGGCATTCTCTAATGTGTCCTAGGGTTTAAAACAAAATGAATCTGAGGTGGACTTTTATTAGGAACAAATGCAAGAACATAATTAGGATGAAATTGGTGAATGAGGCCCAAGATCATTTTCAGGACACACAAAAGAGAGTGTTACATACTGTGAGATATTGGCAATGAGATATTGGGAATGGTGTGTTGCAGGTGCCAATTTCTCACAATAGTGCAACCTTTCAGATTACTGGATTGTGTTTCCTGAAAATACTGTTTCTGATAGTTACTATTAAATGAAGATTAACAAGAACATTTACACACATCAACAAAAATATTGCACTGATCTATAAGCAAGTACTGCTGCATTTCAACACGGAGGAGGCGCACACAGTGCTCTGTTCTCAATAATATGGATAATATGGTTTCACAATGTTTTAGGTTTCTTTAACCAGTACTCTGGCTAGTTGGTTTCACCACACTGTTTCATGGTAGAGGGGGAAAGAACGTGAGAGTGTGATGTTATGTATTTGTGTACATGTTCATACAAGTACATGTTTTTACCTAAGACACTGACAAATTTCCGCATGACTGCAAAGATTGTTGTGTAAACCTTGTGGTGGGCAGGAAGATAAGGGTATAAGGCGGATCCCTCAAAAGATTGAGGAAGACCCTGGGGAGGTGAGTAATGCTCATGACTTAATGAGAGAGGTCTCTCAGGCTTCAATGAGTGATAAGCTCATCCTGTCTGACTGATAACACTGGCATCCAGCTTCCTTCTCACTCCCTCTCACAGACACAGAGTATGACACAACACTCAGCATGTTCCTAAAAACTCACACTGACTAATAACTAGCAAACACAGTTCTAGCTGTTCTATGCCATTTTCACTACTTTTCTCTCTAGTATAAGAACACTAGATCTACATGAATAAAAACAGAAAATGGATGTATGTAACAACTGTTGCCGAATTTTTCATTCTACTCTATAATTCACACATAATACATATTTCACGCATACCCAGTGTTCATTACAGTTTTAAAACTGTATTTTATTTTAAAGTGACTGGACATTAGACCACTAAAACTTATACTGTAAAACTATCAAATATATACCTGTACTAAGAAGGGTCCTCCTATCCCTACTACTACAGTTCTGCTCATAAAAGGTCTTCTGATAATATATACACCATAAAGCAAGTTTCATATGTGGTGAAAAAAAAGCATAGTCAAGTAAAATGTCTGTTAAATAACATTAAGGTACTAGTACAAAAATACCAGATTCAAGACCTACTTAAGTAATTCAGTCTCAATGCTTCTGATTTTGGGCTTCTTTTGATTCAAACAATTCAAAATTAAATTACAATTACTACAGAAGAGTACAGATGAGCCACCAAACTTGTCATAAATAAAAAAAGAATTGGTCATTAAGTAGATAATTACATGTTAATGACTGAAATTTAACTGAGAAATAAAGTATATTACTTTCCTAAAATACACTAATATCATGGAAAGAATTCATTATTTTATTAATAAAAAAAAAAAAACATTAACGACAACCACTGCTAATTATAGCGTTGAGTGTATGAACAAGAATCAAAGCAGTAAACAATAAATTCATAAATAAATACATAATAATAATAATAATATTATAATTATTATTATTATTATCATAACTTGACAGCACTGGTATGAAAGCAGCATACCTAGTCTAAGGGTTCAGAGGCTGAGCCCATTTTGAGTATACACCATCAATAATAAATAAGCTACTGTTCTAAAGTGCAAATTTGGCCGAACAGAAGGCTGCAATTCAGTGCCATATTACAACCAGCAAAAGCACACAACAACACATCTGTTTAGTTCTATATGAGCTTCTCTGGGCAGTTTAGTGAAGTTCTCACAAAGTTCTGTGATAGGCAGTCACATCAAACAGAAATACTGAGGCTTTGTGACGGGCGCTCACAATGTAAGCTGATGCGTTATTTAGACTGAATCTGATTTGCATCCCTTATCCACGTTGACAGTTTCTACAGAACTGATCCATCCTGTGAGTCAAGTTTAAAGTGAAAGGCTGATAAGAGAAGTCAGGTTTTAATATTGAAATGTATGCATTTATATGCAAGATCAGCCAGGACACATATTCAAAGTTTGCTTCTTTAGTTTTGCTCTGCACCGACAAGGCTAACATAGTTAACAGAAGCTTGTGGCTATCGATTAACAGTATGCAAGCTTACCCTCACATCACACTGCAGCTGTTAAAAAACAAAAATCTCAAACAGACTTGCTAGTGAGGTTTGACAGTGTAGAACATTAATAAACATAAATTGCATAGCGAAAAACAGAATGATGTCTGAATGTAGACTGTTCTTCCTATACTTACTATTCAAAAGTTTGGAATAACTTGTTATATGAATTGTTTGAGCTGGCCTCCTGAGACCGGAATTAAGAAGCTTTGACGGTGAACACCAAAACAGCAACTGTGCCTGGGACGTGAATTCCATCCTAATGAAACATCGAGTGTTTGGAAGGAAATAGTGGGATGGTGTGTGCTCACCCTCATCCCAAGCACCAGGAAGCCTATCTCCTCCATCAGCGGGTATTTCCTGATCTGCTGCTCGCGCTTCTCCTGCGAGGCGAATGGGTCATAGCTCCGCTGCCCAATCTTGACATCCATGATGCATGGCTTCTGGAACCGGCGCGTCACATCTTCTAGCTTCAGGTACAGGTCTGTACACAAAGACAAACCAAACAGTCAGAAACATCACCTTGTTAAAGACAAATGTCTAACATTTACCTTAACCTTTTAAACACTAGGTTTAATATGCTGTTAATCAGCTTTACGTAATGTACATATTAATATATTAAAAATGTGACTAATTTTGGGCATAAAATAATTGTTGGACAGACTGGTTTGAGTATTTCTTTAACTGCTGACCTCCTTGGATTTTTGGATCAACAATGTCTCAGAGAGATGTCTGAACCATCAGATCTGAATTTCAGCATGAACGTGCTCATGAATAATCTGCAAAACTTGCTCGACACAATCATGTCAGTATGATGTCAGTAAAATCTCAAAGGAAAGCTTCCAACATTTACAAACTATAAACATGATTTTCTCCCTGGAACATTATGTTGAGGTAGTACGCATGTAAGACCAGGTTCACATGCCATATCTCAGTTGAAACACTGGCATGGCATAGCGGGGACTGCAGTTTTCGAGAACAAGCCTTTGCATACAGTTTGTTGTCGTTTCTTTGTCACTGAGATTTAGGTTTGTGGATCACGGTCTCACTGGCACATGTTAATAGGTACTGTTACAGTGAATGTAGCGCAGGATTCAACGCTAGTCACCTGTGGGGCTGTCCGCAGAAGACCAGGTGCCATAATATTTGGGAAGATACTGCTGAAGGTCAAGGAGGCAGGGGTCCCGGCAGTCTTTTTCATATACCTGCAACAAACACACAGATCAATATTGTGAGCAAGGCAAAAACAAATTGCATTGTATAGCTAATTTTAGAATCTGCATAAAAGAAAAGACTACTCAGACTACCCAGACTACTACTCCAACCAGAATATTGGGGTCAGAGTACAACACTGCTGTGGTTTAAACACCACAGAATGAACTACTGCCGGCCATAAATTGTACAGTATTGCAAAAATATTCACTTTGTTCAATACTTTCTGAAACCCCTAAGACATGTATATGAAAACTGTGCTTTTTATTCACATCATTGTAGAATCCATATTTTTTTTACAAAGATATGTGATGTGTACAAAATATCTAGACACTCCTTTTAATGATTGAGTGTAAATACTTTATGGTGCACCCATTATTAGCATTTAGTTGTGCAGTTACAGCTTGCTTAATCGCCAAGGAAAAGCACTGCCAATATAACAGGAAGCTGTTATATTGCGTATACACAGCGTGCTGGAGCTCAGGCCAAAACCTCAGGGATAAGTGTGAGTGCCATTAGATCTATAACTAATCATCCATTATCAGTACCTGACCACATTCATGGCTGAATGCCATCACATTCTCATAGTCTTCCAAAACCCAGTGTAAGGCCTCTGCAGAACAGTATAGGCTGTTACTACACCAAAGGGAAATCTAACTCCCTATTATTACCCTTGATTTCAAAAGCAACTTTGCAGGAACAGGTGTCCACAAACCTCTGGACAAATAGTGAAAATGTTCAAAATTTAAAATAAATGAAAAAAACTTAAAATGCACCTCGCAACTCTCATTCATAAATGAAATCTGCAGTTAGTTGCCTGCTTCTCTTTTCCAATGATGTGGGAGGTTTCTGCCCACAGCCGGTGCTGCTGGTTACATAACTAAACCCTGGGGCATCCCTCATCATAATCAACTACTAATTCTATTCGCTTATCGTTTCGTGCTATAATAAACACTCTAACGGCATCTTTCATAGCAGGAATTATGGGACACCTCAGCATGGGAGTCCAACGTCACACTCCACTTAGGCAGACATCTATCCAAAAGCAAAGACAAACGTGCTACTGCTTTCCAGATTGCCTGCTGGGCAGCAGAGGCCGGCTAAATGAGTGCTCCAGTCCAGCCGTTAGCTCACCCAAAGCCCCTGCTGCTCGGGAGGGAGAGTCTGGCTTTGCCATTTTCAGGAGACAGTCTGAGTCAGTGAGGAACCACAAGCCTCTGGAGTGATCGTTCACTTTTTTATTAATACTAATGAGCTCCAGTGGCAGCTCCAAAGAAGCTTATTTTCAGTGACTACACTCTTCTACACATTACTTTCTCATGTGAGCAGACAGCTTGCCAGGAACACCACCCAATGAGTAATTTAGGTTAAAAGAAAGACAAAGCGGTGTGAGGTGGTCATTTAGAGCAGAGGGGGACACTACAAAATACTGGTAGAGACTCTACTTGACTGCCAGTGTATTTATGCAGTGCTTTAATTAACAGGGACTATTTGGAATAGGTAATAGAAGCCACTAAACAGCGCAGGTGGAGACTTACCATGCTGTAGAACTGCATCTCTCTGGGTCCTCTGGGAGGAGGCTGGAGCTGCTTGAGGACCGTGCCATCAGGATGCTGCAGTATACCTATAGGTGAACATGACCCTAATGCATTAACCATCATTAAAGAATATTTTGACAAGAATTAAAGATTTAAAAATTATGGTGGGCTTGAGGTTTCTACCAAAGTGAAGTAGTGATGGGTGTCTTCATTAACAATGAGAGAAAACTAGCACTGCATTATCAGTAGACTTGCAGATGCACTTTAAACTGTGTTTACCTGTAATTAAAGGAATAGTCCAGATAAACATAATCCAGTTAGCATGATTTATTACTTACTTTGGATGCAGTTAATCAGTCAACACATGCTGAGTATCTGACATGTGCTTCTGTAGTTTAAAATAGGAGATGCTAGGCTAACGTTGCTAACAAGCACAATATTAAACGGTTACCAGTCTAATCACTGCAAAGCTAACGTATTATATTTGTTTCTAAAATTTATCAAAAAGTAATGTAAACAGTTTTTTTTTAAATTAGTAAAATACACTATATGGACAAATGTATTGGGACAAACGCTCATTCATTGTTTCTTCCAGAATTAAAAAAAATTATCTGGCTTTTGTTGGAGTAACTGTCTAAACTGTCAAGGGAAGACTTTCTACTAGATTTTGGAGCACCAACTCGGATGGAGCATCATCATGCCAGAGATAGCAGTTTCGCTGCTCCACAGCTCAGTGCTGGGGGGCTTTATACTCCTCTAGCCCACACCTGGCATTAGTCATGGTGCCAATAGGTTCATGTTTATCTACCCCAGAGAGTCCTATTGTATCAGAAATACTTCTCTATAAAGTGTGTGTGTGTGCACCTTTGCACATCTGTGTCAGCAATCCTAAAGTAGCTGAACATTTTCATTTGAAGGGGTGTCCACAAACAGACATTGATGTTTTTTTTAGCCACATTTTCCTTCCAATTTGAGATTGCCATTGCCATTTGTATTCTCCCTCAATCACATGCAAATGACCGGAGTCCCTTTTTTTTTTTTTTTTGCCACAGCTACATCTCCAAGCAACCAACACACTTTCAGACAGCATGATTCAAAAGATTCAAACTGGCAAAACTTCAATCATAGTGGCAGCCCCTTAGCCCACTGGACCTGCTGAGGTCCCAGGTAGATCTTATTTTAACAATTTAACCTAAACATTGGGATGGTTACTCAAAACAGCTGTGCCACCATTCAGCTATGAAGAGAAATTTAGTTTTGTATTTACAGACTAAAATAAGTCATATCGAACCACATCAATTTGTCTGCATGACACAAATCTGATCTGGATGCATTATGACCAGGTGGAGTGTTTTTACAGAGATGTGATTGGTGACAGTTTAAACTCAATGTTTGTTAGCAATGTTAGCTTAGCATTGGCTGCTCTAAACTTTACCAGAAAGAGTCATGTGTAAACAGAAACCAACACATTACTGGGAAATGCATGGACATCCAGATTAGAGCAGGCAAAGTGGAACAATTATCTGACTGGTTTTTACACAATTCTAGGGACGTACAACAAAACCAAGTGCGTGACACCTGTAAGTTTGCAGTGGTGTTTGTGTCCTTGGTTAAGAAATTACGCTGTTAGCCGTTACCGCTAAAAAGGTCACATATCCCTGTAGATTACGATTTAAATGCCTTAATAACGTCCTAGGTTTTATGTGTGAAAAGGGTTTATGTTGCAGGATCACCCCGTTGCTCTGAAACGGAAGGGACACTCTTTGGACTTCAGAGGTCCACAGAAGACCACAAATGAGGAGAAACACAGTTATGTTGATTACATCAGACCATGGGAGACCTGGGCTGAATGAGAATGAAGATTACGGTCATGAACTCTGACCAAGCTAAGGATTTAGCCTAGGCACAACCGCAGAGGTAGCAAATGAAAAGCTCCATGAAGCTGTGATTAATGAGAGGCTTTGGCAAGCAAAACAAATATTTAAGCAGAAGGAGTGAATGGCATTGGTCAAGCACTTTGCACAGGGAAACAAGCTCCTTTAAGCTTCAAGCTTCTGGCACCCTAGGTTTCTGGTACTGCTGAAGAGGCTTTACAACAACAACAACAACAACACAGGCCTACATTTGGTACACACACACACACACACACACACACACACACACACACAAAACACAAGATCAATAATATCAGAGTTACATTGCTAAATTATGACGAAAGGATAGATGATACGGATAGGAGGATAGAGAACCTCCTTCTGTGTGGGGAGAGCAGAACCTTGAGCCATATTACTTTTTGGTTTATGGTCACTATTTTCACCAAAACCACACTTGATTTAGTCATCATTGTACCAGAAATGCAGTTGATTTTAGTTGATGTACCATGTCTGTGTTTCTATTAGACTGTTTTGGTGTCATATTATGTTTACGAGCAGTGGGTACTGGCTTTTCATGCCAGCCAGTATATTTTGTCATATGTTAAAAGAAATTTTAACATATGACAAAATATACTGGCTGGCATAAAAAGCCAGTACCCACTGTCTAATCATCATGAACCCTTGGGGGTCCCTGGACTCAGGAATTTCCAATTCCAATTGTATACTTATGCATGTTTGTGTGTCAGCATATGGATCTGCAGATAGTGAACATTGGCATCGGCTCTCTGTTCAAAAACTCAAGGCAAGCCATCGAGAGGTAAATTCTACTCATTTTACATTCTAGGAAAACCAACATCCCCCATTCTGGCTAGTATGAAGTGATCCATTTTCAAGAAGACAAAAAACACACATCCACACAACAACAATTATCAGCTATTATATATGGACCCTTTGTCATAGCACTGCAATTTTATTACTATTTTAATACTTAATCATTTATCTGTATTAGGTCTTTTTCCCCACTTATGAACATGATTAACAGAGACACAAAGATCATACAGAGACATTATCTGAGATAATAAGCTGTCATCCAGTCAGAGGCATTTTCAGGATCAGTGTGAATCTAAACTAAGACCCAAAACAAACCAGCAGCGCTGAGCTTGGCAAGTAGTAGACCTAGTAACTCAAATGGAGTTGTGATGCAAGCTTGGGGGTGTAAATATTAAAAGTCCAGTTGCCTTGACTTACAGCTCCCAGACAAGTCAATAACCTGGGTTACTGAACACAGTTAGACTGATGTAAAAGTGGTTAAAAATCAGTCAAAAAAAAGCAGCATCTGCATGGTCAGAGATTCCAGGCAGCTGTTTGAAGAGTGAGTCAGTGCCAGGGAGTCGAACCCAACCAAAATCTTGTGATTGTAATATACTCTCAGAGCTGCCTTGTGTAATAAATAATTACACCACAAGTTGCCTTGACTTCCTGATTTACAATATGATTCAATGACCTGGATGACTAAAAAACTTCTGACCAATGTAAAAAAAAATTTTTTTTAAAGTCTAATGTATTGAAATGTTCACTGTTTAAATAAAATACTTTACAACAATGAATAGATTAGACTAGAATTGACCAGAATTACAGACAACTTTACAAAACACAAACAAAGACCTGCTTATAAAATACGTTTTAAAGGTTTAACCCGGGGATCAAACGGCTTAGACCAAACAAACTGTCTACTGACCTACTTTGTCCACACCGTACTTGTGTCCGGCCACCTGGTGTGAGAGCGGCACGCAGCCGTTCAGGTGCGGACCGGACCCGGGACTAGAACCTGGGTCACTACAGATCTGCAACCTCCTTTGCAGCGCCACCGACGACGACGAGTCCATGAGGGCTGTCGTCGTTGCCGCACGTAACGTTCAAATCGGCTCGTCCCTAGAAAAGCGGGGCGGCAGCTACATGTCGATTTTCACCCACAGCTCGGCGACGGACACCAAACGGCCCTCGCCGTGAGACAGATCGCCATCGCTCTGTCGTTTCGTCTCGGACTTTAAAGCCACCGGTTCTTCAGCCTGGCCACGTCCCACCTCCACTTCGTTTTTTTACGCGCCGTTCCCTGTGTGTAACCAGAGACTTGGACCGCCGGACACAAACCCACAAACAATCGCCATCCGTTTCTATTTTTCTGTTTGTGTTTTTTCTTTTATCCAGTTCGTTACATTTTTTTTGGTCAGCCGTTTGTTTGCTACTCGAACGCGGCGTGACGTCACGGTGACATAGTGTAGCTGAGAGGTAAACTGAGGGTCTTAAGGGCCTTTAATGAGAGTCGGAAAAATACACGAATAACTGGCATGATGTGACGCAATTTCTTATTTTTTTAAGAGATACTATAAACAATTCATTAATACTGACAGATGTTTTTAGAACCGTTAGTCTAATAAAAGTTCTCAAAATAACTTCCGGTTGTAGTTTGTCACGTTAAAAGTCACGTATGCGGTCGTTAAATTTTCAGAATTTACAGTCTGTGTTATAAACACTGCTGTATGTTTAATTATAGACACAAATCAGTTGTAAGTCCATCAGTAGGGCAGCAAATTCGAAAAACAGTGCTAATAAGATTATTAAAAAATGACGTGCTTCTGAAATTGTTTAAATGTAGGCTAAAGTGTCAGGATGCCGCTACAACAGCACTGAGGGGTGTTCTTTCTTTTAGTTCAACGTGTGGTTCAGGACCAGGCCTGATATCCACCGGGAAACCAAGCATCGATAGTCATTTTTACACTTTTGCTTCATATTTCCTTATGTGACACAACCATAATAACAGCAACGTTACAATTAGGTTTCCAACCAGTTCACAAATAAACTCAAATGGCGTGTGAATGAGCGGTTCAGAAACAGATGTTCCTTCAGGCTATAAAGAGAATTGGCCAAACCACCCCAATGGAAAATCTCTTATCATTTAATGATGATTGCGTGTTATTATCTGGTTTACAAACAGTCCAAAGCAGAAAAACAACAAAATGTTATGGGACTTCCTTTGGGTGTATTTTCAGGCAATGTACCCTAACACGAGGAGCTTCTACACCATTTGAGACAAAGTGTTAACATATCCATATGCTAAATTAAGAGGACAACTCAAATTAACCCTACAATAAATGTAATGTATGTTTGTAGACATAAACACATTGGCTGGGTTTGTTGAAGTATCTTGGGATACTGACACAACTTAATGTTGAACTACACTTCTCTTATACTTAGTGTGAAGATCATGTTGTAATAATAGCTTGGCATCTAACTAATAGACTAACAGAGTTTCTGCTAAGTGTTTGAGCAGAAAGGACCCAAAACCTGATGTAAGACCCCTCATCACCTCAACAGTTATGAGTAACAAACCAGCAATAGGAGCTTTGGAGTATTAGGACTGAATGCTCCCTCTAGTGGAGACAGAGTATTTTACATGTTGCAAAATAAATGGAGAGGAAAAAAAAATACAAATTTGAAGTCTGTGTGTGATGCAACACAATGTAAATGAATACAAATACAGAAGAGCTTTTTCAACAATTTTAATGAAAAATAAAAAAAAGGAAAAAAAATAGATCAAGTATAGTTGTTTTAACTATACAATAAAAATATCTAAAGAAAATGTCATCAATCGAAAGAGATACAATAAAACTGTTTAATTCCTTAATTTCCCGCTCTTGGGGTCACTGCAGCTGCATAATTCCATGCCAATCTTAAATAGGATTTATATAACAAGAAAACACAAAGTGCCCAACACCGTTTCAGGGGGGTGATGACCAAACGCACCAAATTAATAACCACTTCATGTCATTTCGTGCAAAGCACAGCCCCCTTCAAAATACTAGTTCAGCTATTATTATTGGTCATTGCAGATGGTAAATGTTAATAGTAGAATGTGTTTAATAATATAACCTAAGTACTTTAGATACTAGAATTTACAGTGATTTGTGACTTAAAAAATGTCCATTAAGTCTTCACATTGCATACTTTTGGGTCCATTCTCTTGCTAGTCTGTTGTATCTAAAAACAAAAACAAATGACATTTACATTACAAATGTACTTCTCCATTAATATGCCATCATACTAACAGAATTACATATGACCAATTTATTAAATTTGAATAACCAAGATCAATTTACTTTTACATTTCTGACAAATTGTTAATAACAGAAAAGGCAGTGAGCATTTCTCAGTAATTCCACATACTTAATGCACTTACTTTTCTTTGTCTGACTTGTAGATGTGTGCTATGTCTGGGACTAGGGGGTCGTCAGGGTTTGGGTCACAGAGCAATGAGCATATGGACAATAGAACTGTAAAAGAAACCCCAAACAGGTATGAATGATGATGAAAAAAAATCAACATCAACTGTAACAGTAAATCATAATGGCACTACTCTGATTGACCACACCTTTTGAAACTGTTAGTGCTGGGGACCACTGCGACCGCAAGATGTCCAAGCAAATACTTCCATTACTGTTTATGTTTGGATGATAAATTTTTGTTGTAAACGCTACCTGTTGAAAGCAAAACAATCAGAAAACACACTTGCAAACACTTGCAAAGCAAAGAGCAGTAGATCATTCTTATCCCAATTACCTTTGGTGGCTTGAAGGGGTAGTCTGTGGGAAAATGGATAGTGAGAAAGAACACTCCTCCTTGGTATGGACTATCACTCTGTTAAAAAGTAGGAAATTATGAAAACAGCAACAACAAAAAAAACTTGCAATAATTGCATTGTTATACTGTGTTACACCACACCAAACCAAACCATTGGAATCAACATCTATTAACAGTGTGCATTTATATTTGGTAATCAAACAGATAATAAATCCACAGAGAAAATGACTAACAACAAGGATTGGAGGTCAAAATACTTACTGGTCCCATTATTGTTGCCTGCCAGTGAAACACTGCGAAAATGAGAAAGAGAGAGCACTGTGAAGCTTCCTGTTTTATCTCAGAGACCACAGCAAAACAGTACCATGATAAATCTCAATAAACCTACAGTCATCACCAACTGGTCCAGCTGAGCACTGTGCAGGAGGGTCCCTTTGCAAGTCTTGAAGCTCCTAAAGACAGAGAGAAAACATGGGATTGAGGAATGTGCCATTTACAAGATATTCAATATTAACAGTGACTTGAAAGCGTTTACAATGAGTAGACATAAACCCTACATTCTTCTTAGAGGAGCTGCACTCCTTAAAAACTGTTAACCAAATCATAACATGTGGACCAGAAGAGAATCACAACATGTAAAGGCATTCTCTGACAAATTACACATGTTCATATATATATATATATATATATATATGTGTGTGTGTGTGTGTGTGTGTGTGAGTGTGAGAGAGAGAGAGAGATGCAAACATCCTGACTAACCTCATGTGCTCCTGATGAGTGTTACTGTGGGAGTTTTGATTAATCAAATCACCGACGTAAACCAACAAGCATAATTTTTTTGCTAAAAAAAAAAAAAAAAAAAAAAAATACAAGCCCCCTATTTTAACCTTTGCATTCTATACATGTATTTAAACTTGGGCCAACACCTTTAGGGGTGGGTTACATCCATTCTTAAAATGCATACTTCTAACTTAAACTTCCTTTAACCTTCATTATTTGAAATTCTGCTTTGTGAAACCTTCAGGTTACATAGAAAAAGCTTTTCCCCCACTTCCCTCCATAGATCTACTTTGCAATCTCAATCTGATACTTTGTCCACAGCGAGCAGGGCTAATTATTACACCCGACAGACGTGTAAAACAACGATCCTGTCTTGCCCAAGGACGGACAATACCAGTTCTACAGCTGGCCCTGTCCGGACTACTCAGGGGTACTTTCTCAACTTTTGACGTCGTATCCCGACAAACGTCACGGGAAATTTAGGAAACGTTACGCAACGTCTGAACTTCGCAACTTGTTTTCGTCAAAACGCAAAGTGAGCCGTTCGGCGCTGAGTTGGCGCTGAGCTGAACGATCGTGTTTGGCTACAAAAAAAAACGCCCGAGTTCTGGAGAAGGTCACACAATACACCCGGCTTAGACAAAGAACACAAAAGTAGGCCGATATGAACCTACTCCCAAACAAAACCAGCGTGTTTCTAGCTAAACCGCTCACAGTTGTTGTTCTGAGGTGGATGTGAAGCGCAGCTAGCTTAGCTTATTCAAGTCTTTGTTCGGGACGGGCCTTCTCGAAATAAACCCCCTGTGCGAGGAAAACACAAGCGGCAAATACACAACACTGTCAATCTATGAATTTGAATAAGATGTGGTTTCATTGTAGATGATTATCGGACTGTTTATAGAGATAGTGGTATCCAAAAATACCGTACTTAGCTAGCTAAAACAGAACAACGAGCCCAGAAAGAGTCTGTCTAAGCCAAGCTAAAGCTAACAACCAAGTACTGCTGTTTGGTTATAAATGCTGACCAATACAATCTAACAACCAACCTGAAGACAGACGTCCTTGTGAATTATCTCACGCATACTAGTGGCGCCACTACACCCGGTGGTACAGAAGAAATGCTCAGGAATATCCGCAAAATAGCAGACTATTCTCTAAATTACACGACTGTATAGCTAACACTAACTTATAATAATCGCACTCAATAGCTAGCTAGCTACGTGATGCCAGTACTCTAAACGATCAGATGAATCGTCTTCCTAGTATTGGGAGTGAATAGCTAGTATTTTCAACTAAAATGCTCCAGTGAAATATAGCTAGAGAAAAACAGCACAGCAACACAAGATGTCTTCAGTTAAACAAAATAGCTAGCGCTAGCTCTCCAGCACTAACTTAGCTAGAAAGGCACAGCCACATAATGAGTCGCGCTCCCAAAATACAGCTACTATCAGAAAGTAACTCCTAAATGTACATTTCACACGAATAGAGAGTAAGTTTCCTTCTGCAGCACTTTTCCCCTAAAATATGATTCAAGAAAATAAAATGAAAAAAATGAACGCCAACCAAATGCCTGGTGAAACTTCACAGGCTAGCTAACTCTAGCTCGCTAACGACCGTGTTTAACTCATTTATTGCTGTTTTTGTCAGAGCAATCTTAGTTACCTATCAACCAAGGGGGTTACTTACCTTCTGTATTCTTTTTAATGCCATAACACCTGTGTGTATGTGTGTCTGTATAAATGTATAGTATCTAAGCGGACAGTCCGGTTTTATTGCTCCGTGAGCGCTAACAGCACTTTCTGTTTCCCTGAGAGAAGCTAATGCGGCTAACGGGAACCACACAGGGAGGAGGGGGTTGTCTGTGCCAAAATAAAAGTCCTCATAGTTGTGTGTGTTGTGTTGGATTTATTTGTATCCTCGCATTTCTTTTTGTTTTCTTTTTGCATTATACTGTATATAAAAATATTATATATATTTATTTCTGTTCTGACCAGTAGCACACAGACCCACAATAAAAAAATAATAAAACCTGATAATCGTACAGTCCAACTCATTTCTCTAAATTCATATAGCTAACTAACATGATGCATGTAATGTGAGATACATTCTGGTTAGCTTAGCTAGAGTTCATTATGTCACTTTAACTGTAAAAAACAAAAATATTTTTAATAATACACCAATTCATTTAAATTAATGTGTTTATTTTATGTGATTATTATTTCATAATTGTAATAATTAACAATTTGTTTTTATGTATTTAATTGAATGTTATGTAATTTTATTAGCAATTATTTTTATTTGATTACTTTGTAAACCGCTTGCATATCCGTGTTTTTTTTTTTTTTTTCTTCTTCTTTTATCCCACAATGCACTGTGGTGTGAAGGCGCCTTTCGTGCTGGTACATAGGACGGGCGGCCTAATGTCGAGGGGCTATATAGTCAAGCTACAGTAACCTCTACATTTTTATTTGTATTCTTACGCATTGTCTTTTTCCCGGTCGTTTAGGATTTACAGTGAGTTAACTTGAGACGGGATTCTGTTTGCACAATGGCTCCGTTTAGTTTAATGTCTATTGGTAATGTTTTGGTGAAGACTTTTGGTCTGTTCTCCACCGCGTCTACTGTAAGGTAAGTGGCAGCACAAGCATGTGGCTTTAGACAGTTATAGCTAGTATGTCGGGTATGATCGGCTGAAGCGTAGACTTAAATATATACCTGTAAACTGTGGTTTACTGCTAGCTAGTATTCTTCTGGATAAGATAGAGCTTGATGGTCGGATTTTTCAAATTCATCTCAGTGGAGCTAAAGAGAGATTATATATCCTTGTTAAGAGCACTAGTGGAGCATTTTGACCATAAGTAGCTAGCATTTTACGACATAGGTGCCGTGGAAGATTGTGTGTGTGAATATTATTTATATATATATATATATATATATATATATATATATATATACACACTCGTACTCTTTGGGGCTTTTTTTCCTTTGTAGTGAATTTTGAACCTTATATCTCTAAGATATAAGGTTCTAAGCTCTAAGATATAAGAACAACATTCACAAGCTACATTCTCGATGAAAATAATTAGTTATTATTTTTTTAGTCCGAGAATGTAGCTTGTGAATGTTGTTCTTATATCTTAGAGCTATATTCTTGTACTAAAAAAATAAATAACTTATGCCCCAAAGAGTATGGGTGTTATTTTTTTTCTCTGCTATGAAGGTTTTCCTTATGTAAATTACATCTGTTTACCTTGGAAAACAGGAATAAGATCTTTTAAATGACTGACAAATGAAGGGGACTTGATTGTGTCTCGTGATGTCTGATTTCCAGGTGCTTGTGCATTGCTCCAGCGTTAAAAAACTTCAGCACCTCAGTCGGGGGTCGTCCAAAAAAGCCGCTCTCCTCATACCTGCATTATGTGAAAGAACAGCAGCCTGTTATCGTCAGACAACATCCAGGTAAACTGTGGCGAGGCTTATTGGTACGACAATGCGTAATACTATGTGTTTGCATTAGGAGGTCAGTCTTATAACATATATTTATATTTCCCCTTTAATTGTGTGTAATATAGCCTAACCAAACAGTGCTGTCACTTCCCCATTCAGATATCAAAGGTGTGGACGTTTTCAGAAAGATAGCACAGCAGTGGGGGACACTTACGCCGGAGCAAAAACGTGTAAGTCTGGGTGCGTGTTTTTGAAAAGGGATGCTTGCTTTATATTAGCCACAATGTGCCTGGGAACTGTAGAAATGATCTCCTTATGCTGAAGTTATCGTCTTAAACTGCTGGAGAAAAATAATACGTTTTCTGTGCAGTAGAGCATAGAGTGTTTGTCTGTTGCTTACAAGAGTACATAGGCAAATGCAAGTAGCAGACTATTAGTAAGCCTTTGTATTGCAGAGGGGCCTTTTTCATTTTATTTCTGAATGAATAAACTGCAAATCCACTGTACTTACAATCCGTCATCTTGTAGCCATTTGAAGAGTTGTCTGTAGCAGCTAAAAAGCAGTACGAAGTTGACCTGCAGAAATACCAAGCGCAGTTCACACCTGCCGAGATCGCAGCTATGGAAGAGGAGAGAAGACAAAAGATGGCCAAAAGAGAAGCAATCAGGAAGAAGAGGGTGTGTATCATTCCACGTTGTATTTACGCTGTCAGTTCATTCTGCAATGCTTGTTAATGCCTGTGTATACACCAGAGGATGTCATTTTTTGTGGCCATTTATTGTAATGCTTATAAAGTCACTTTCATTACTGTAGGAATTAAACAATCTTGGCAAGCCAAAGCGCCCCAGAACACCTTTTAACATTTTCATGGCAGAGCACTTTGAGGAAGCAAAAGGAACTACTATGCCGGTAAGCTGTTTTTGCATTTTACACATGGCAGTTGCTTGTTCAAAAAAAACTGCTTGACCAATGCATTCTGTACACCTCTAAAAGTCTAAGGGCCTTACTGCTAATTCATTCATCTTAACAGAATTATTTGTGAGGAATGTATACAGTAAATTTTAGAATTGGTTTATTGTAAATGGTACTGTTATCCTTAACCAATAATAAGGAGTTAATACTTTTAATTGAGTTATTTCTATGTTGTGTGTATTACTTTAAATAGTGGTAACAGTGGGCAATTTAAAAAGAACTTTAAAGAAGTTAAAAACAACAACAAAGACTAATTCAATATGCTGTATTATTTATTCGCTTTTAAATTTTAATAATTTTTACCATATTAAAAGTTTTAAGTACACTAATGCCAACAACTGACTGTGTTGGAAACCCGTAGTACTAAAAAGTCTGGAATTCTGTAAACCAGCTGTTAGAAAGATAAACAAATGTTTATTTTTTTGTGTATATTATTAGGTTATAGTAGGTCATTAAGAATGTCAAGAAGACTTGGTGATAAAGTGTTGCTTTTCTTTATTTTATTTAACCAAATGATGCAAGCAAACTGCATATCAGGCTGCTGATCCATGACTAGACTCCACGCAGTCAACACATAATTTTGACCTTCTGTGTACAGCTCCTACACATTGCTGTGGGTATTCTGTCATAGATAGCTTGAGTTTTGCTTCACCTGCAGGGTCTTCATGTGGCACTGCCTCCTGTTTGTAATCACATGCTGCTTGTGTGGCAGTCTGCTTGTTTGCTATGGAATTGAGGGCTCTTTGCTTTCATGTGATTCACACAATGCTTCGCTTTAATTTAAGAATAAAGTTTCTTAGAAAATCACGTTGGTGCCTCTTACAATATCAGCGGCCTCAATGATTGTCCTTTACCAGGTCAAAGTTTTGAATCATTGTGCAAACATCTTTCTCTTTAATGTTGACATTACTGTTTTATCGTGCATGATTTCGAGGTAGAAATACTAAGAACTAGTGTTGCACGTAATTAAGATACCTGAAAAGTATCTTCATACTTCGTCATTAAAAGCAGTACAATACCCCATTTGTTTAGTATGTATTAAAATAAGAGCGGTATTTCCAGCGAGTGCGACAGGGAGAGTGTGCACATGCAGCACTCCAGTGCTTGCCTCCTCTCTCTGTAGTGCAGGCAGAGTTGAAAGAATTCAAAGAACGCCAGGTTAGTAAATATGATATAGCCATAACAATTACACCAAGCTCAAGTCAAAGGAGTTTTTTTTTTTTTTCTTTCAGGAGGCAGTTTAGGGCATATATATTTAGGGAATATGATATAGCCATGTTCTATATAACTCAGCAGCTGTGACAATATTACAATTGATTTATCAAGTTAAAATTGTTTTACTGCTACAACTGAGAGCAAACACTGAACAAACCTCACATTGTTAAACTTTTGTTTATTAATATAATATATATATATATATAATGTGTGTGTGTATATGTATGTGTGTATATATATATATATATATATATATATATATATATATATATATATATATATGTGTATGTATGTATGTATGTTCTATGTCTGATAATCTGTTATGCCATTACTTTCCATTCCATTTACTTTTACCTGATGTTTTGCTGTGGTATTGTTTCAGTATCTGTATTAAGATATGTAGGCAGGTATTGTATCGAAAGTCATGCCAAGTTTGGTATCGTGACCTTTGTTTGTTTAGTTTTTTTTGCATTGAAATAATAAGCAAATAATATATAATAATATATCTCAAGAATAAAACAAGTCTAGTGTTTATATGAAAGAACTCCCCCATCTAATACTCTTCATGTCTCTCCTGATTCTGAAACCCTTAATATAAGTTAATAAAACAACGAATGTTTATTTGACTCTTGACTCTCTGACTTTTGATGAGAGATGCACCAACATAGGAATTATGGACCAGTGCTGATATTTTTCATTGTTTCTGCTGATACCAATACATGTAACATTAATATTCTGTAAGGTTACAAATGTACTGAAATTATTTAAATTCTATGCTTCCATAGTATGGTAAATGTCACCAAATATCAATTTGGAATATAGGTCAAATATTAATACCAGTCCAATTATCTGTCCATATGGTCCAGGTATCACTGTGCATCAATAAAACATTTTTCTTCTTCCAGGACAAAATGAAGTCTCTGCTGGATGAGTGGAGGGGTTGTCACGATACACAGAAACAAGTAAGTTCTTTTTCACAGCAGTGTTTTCATTTCAGTTGGACTAGTTTATGACCTATCTGACCACAAGTTTTTATGTTTAGGTCTATGTACAGCTTGCAGAGGACGACAAAGTCCGTTACAAAAACGAGATAAAAGTGTGGGAGGAGCACATGACCGAAATGGGGAGGGAGGATCTCGTTCGACGGAAAGAGAAGACACAGCAGAAGACGGTGGTGAAGAAAGGTAGCAGAAAGAAGTCCCAGAAAACAGTGCTGAAGGCCGAAGGTGCGAAAAATAAAAGTGCAGAGATAAAAAGCAAGGAGAACAGCACAGCTGCCCGGTCAGCTGTGAAAAAGACGGGAAGTAAGCCAAAGTGAATGGTTGTTTGGCAAGAAGGTATGTGTTCCGAAGAGGCAACCTCTGTCCTGAATAAAACTGTTTTTGAAGGGATACAATTTTGTCTGTGCTGCTTAGCTGTAGCATAACTAGCATGAAGCGCTCAAACTGTGACAGACCATTAATGGCCAGTTGGATGGTCAAGGATTTGCTTAAGCAGCCACTGCACATATGGTGTGCAAGTCCAACTATGTTTGTACTGACTACTAGATTTTCATTCATTATGAAGTTACAATACCAAGTATTACAGTGTTGTCAAGCCAGTTATCATCTTCCTTTTGCTTCTTAGAACGTTAGTGCCTGTGTATCATGCTCAAACATGGAGGAGCTCTGTTTTCTATCATATCTTTACTTGATCAATAAATACATTTTCTACAAAGGCAGTCATAGTAATATCTATACAGTGCAATACAACATTTGATTAAAACACTGAACAACAGTAAGCTAATGAAAATATTTACACTTGGACAAATATGAACTAATAAAGCTAATACTTGGAAAGTGAATATGTGTTTGAGGGAGTTTTGACCCCCTGTAGAAGAGCCTCGAAGTCAGGGGAGCACACCAACTTGTGTGTGACGTTACCAAGCACGGTCATGTCTCCAGTTAGACCCTCCGTGAGACGCACAGACACTAATTGCTGGGAAAGAACAAACAAATGCACACATTCAAATATTCAGATTAAATGATTCCACAACAGTAATTAAACATTTAACATTTGAGCTGGGCCCCCTCACTCCAAACGTTAGTTGATTCACTATTTAGTCTTAAATGAACTTTGTTTCTTTATTGTGGCAGCAGAAACATTAGGCTTATTAAGTATATTGGTATTATAGATTATTTTATATAAATGTTCTAAAAGACCCCACCCCCTTTCTGCAGAATGCCTCTATTCTGATATATACCAGAAAATGTTTAGGTCAGGGGAAAAAGACCACCATGGTCACCATTTGTGTTAGACACCAGTAAGGGCCAACCTTCAGTTTGTATTTCTTCATTGTGGGTTTGATTGATATTTGAATTCATTATCCTGTTTTAGAAGTCATCCCTGTTTCAGCCTTTCCACAGATGGCTTGACATTTGCATCCAGGATTTGCTGGTATTTTGTGGAATCCATTCTTCCCTCCACTGGTGCATTATTGGCAATGCCATTGGATATAAACACAAATCCCACATTTCAATAAAAGTTTATTTGTTTGTTTGTGCAAGTAGCACTGCACAGTATAAAGGGTCACTATTCTCTAGATGCTAAACTGTCATGACTGTTCTTGGCAGACATATGGGGGTTTTAATCTTACCAGCAAACAAGCTACGTATGGATTCTATGCAGCTTGACCTCTACAGTTCCCTAAACTCCTTATGTTTAACATTTTGCAATGTAAAAACTGTAAGCTGAGCATAGCTGTCTTCTTAGAACTTTTCACTCACTTGTGGGCATTGATTACTTTCATTTTTAGATCAATAGATGGTTCCTTGCCCACTCAGTCCACAGTAGCTGAGTGTTAGGCCAAGGTTTGGGAAGTCAGAGAGAATGTATAATGTTTGGAAATTTGCTTCAACTACCAGTTTCTAATTACAACTAGAAATTGGACAACTGTCCAAACCTTGGCACAAGACAATATACCATTTTCATATGTAATATCATCAACATATCATCAACGTACACAGGTTCACTGGTGGTTTTGAATAGCAAATAATAAAAAACAAAACAAAATTCTAATGGTATATATTGTGACCCCTGATATTGTCACTACCACTGTAATGAAAGCAGTTGGTATGTTCCTCTACAGTGAAATGTTTCAACATCAAACCACTGTGAATTACTTTTGAATTAAAAAACAACCAGTGGGATTCCTTTTTTAACTTACACTGTCCCCATATCACCTCTGTTGTATAGCCCCATATATATATAACTACATTATAACAGCAACTGTTTTGGGTTTAGTGACAAATCCAGTGTACAAAGGTTTGGCCATTAATCCAAAAGCAAACTCTGTGTTAAACAGTCGCAAATAGACTTGCAAATGTATTTTGTGATGCTGACTGCTGTCATCTATAAAGATGGACAAAAAAGGCTTGGTCCTTAGAAACCAAACGTATTGGCTGATTAGCTACATTTGTGGCTAAATGTTTTTTTTAAACAGTGTGGTCACTTTCGTCACCCTACCCGTGACCTCACAGTTTAGTCTAGCTCTCATTGTTTGTCTTGATCAGGGGGAAGCACTAATAATTGTAGACTTACCTGTAGAAAAGAAAAGGCTGCTCCTTCTGAGACATCCAAAGTAACATCCCCCATAACGAGCTGTACTTTGCCAGATTTCCTGATCTGCAGCCTTCCTATCAGTCCTTCCGAGAAGTCTGAGAGTACAGGCGCAGCCTCCTTCTCCACAGGATCCTGAAGCACAGCAGTTTCAAAATGTTCATGTGTGAAGTGCAGATGGAAGTCATTAATACTGTATTTTATCAGGCTAAAGGTATGACTCACCTGTGCTTTGGCGTGAGATGCATGCTTGTCTTCAGCTTTGCCTTCTTTTTTTGATGATTTTTCAGAACTACTGGCTTTCAAGGGGCCAGGTATGGTATCAGGAAGCTGGATGAATAGGAGCTCCTCCTTGTCTGATACACTTAAGTGCTGGAAAAGATCTCCAACAGTGGAAGGTTGATCACCTGTGCAAGTTTTGCTTGATTGCGGCAGAACCCTTGGCTGCGTAGTTGTTGACTTCAAAGAAGTATGAGGAGATGGCTCCTCTTTTACTGAAAAACAAAAAAACTGGCTTCTTTTTAAAATGGCAATGAAATACTGAATATTCAATAATATTTCATACTGTAATCAATGATGACTAAAAATACAAATTACTTTCAATTACTGTGGAAAAATCTGACACATTTGTTTGTTCACAAACAACATTTCAAAAGCATAATAGTCCCTCCGTATATTGAGGGAGAAGGCATGGATTTCAGTCAAAGCCCTGCTGTGAGCAATAATTTCAAATGTGATACAAAATTAAAGTCACATATGTAAAGTGTTATTTTGTTTTTCATATATATATAATTGGTCAGAATGTGTAAAAACCAAAAAAATGAAGAATTAGAACTGTCTGGATAAAGTCCATTTTTAATAAAAACATTAATTACTGTCACTTTTTACAATTAAACATTCATGTTTCATTTTTCTTTTATTTAGGTTTTGTCTGGTAAAGTATTAAATGAATACCTAGTCCATAACCTGGATGAAATCAATCTATTCCTCTGATAGTTTTGGTGCAAACAAAGTGCAACTTACGTAAAGTAGCTGTCTCTGCAAAGTTGCATGACTGATGGAGTGGAAGCTTTATCGGTCTTTGCTTGGGGTCATTTTTCAGGCCAGGATCATCTAAGAACTACAAAGTCATAAAAACAAATTAGTCAGTAAATGCTGATTATTGAAAACAACATTTCATGTTGATGGATCTTAATTAGTTTATAACAACAGTATAGGCATAAAAGAAGCATATTTTGCAGGGGGCATAGCACTGTAATATTGTGACTTGCATCATCTCGCTGAAGCTTTTCTAAAATTTTATTGTCGCCATCCTCAGGAACATTCCTCTCCTTTTTAATACACTTGGTAACAAGTGCAGGATCAGAGTCGCTCAGATTTGTGCCCCCCCAGCTTCCTGCAAAGCAAAATATTAACATTTATCATTTTAAATTTGGTTTTAATTCACAATGAATCATTACTACAAAGTCAATTTTATGGTTGAACAGTAAGTTCACTCTCCTGCAAAAACAAAATGAGGATAGAATATGCATACTCTTGGGCACATAAACATCTTGTATAAATCATTTATCTAGCATAAAGTGTGCTTGTGTTTGTAGAAAAACTATACAACATCAGTGTGAATGAAAACAAACATTAATACAGTAAAATGTCTTCAAAATGTCTTAAAAATAGAGCTTCCTCGTGAGGAGATTTGGAAACAGTTAAACACACTGAAGTGCAGAATACTGATATGTTTGTGTATTTGTTGTATTTGTAGTTATTCCAATGTTGTAACTTAAAGCTGTGCGAGGCAATAAATGTTTACTGTCCAGAAAAGCTGTTTTAATGACATGTTCCCATGTTTTTCAAAGTACTCTACAATACATGCTGTTATTCAGAGCATATAAAATGTGACTTATTCTTTAATTCATTAATTACCTATTTTCCTGATGGTGTCCGCAGGACCTTGCTCAAAAATGGAGTGTGACTGAATAGTTTGCGGTCTTTCTCTTCGCTTCCGTTCTCTCTGCCTGTCTTCTCTTTCTCTTCTCTCCTTCTTCGGCGCAGTGCGGGCCTCTTCCTTTAACCTTCGTGAAATAAAGGCATTCAAAGCACTAAATGAAATCAACAACATAGGTTGTTCATATTATAACTGAAATGTTACTCCAGCTTACTTACTCATCTTTGCTTTTGCGAATAGAATGAACGTTCGGTACAAATGTTTTCTGTTGGGGGGGGGGGAAACAAAAATGTTTAAGTCTATGTGTACAGTGTATGTATACTCCTAAATTAGTTCTTTGGTAAACGCAATGGATCTATAAAGAACCATGTCAACTCAAAAGAACGTCTTAACGCTTGCAGTCAATCTGCAAACAAAAAGGAACTTCTGTTGGGTCGTGGCATTCAAAAAAGGAAAAACTCATGTAGGTGGTTCTTTATAGAGTTCCACTATTCACTAAGTCAAAGACCCCATTATCAGCAATATACCTTCAGCTCAGAATGTAGTCTGATAGATGTTTTACATGGTAAAACTAACAGAACTGACAACCAGAATACCACAGTATTAGTTGCAGGGAATTTCATGAAGCGGAATGTTTCGGGCAAGTTGGTCAATTAAGGCCAAAATGAACCAACAGGAATTGTATATAAAGTTAATCTGTATAAAACATGTTATTTTAGCATGAGGGAGGTAACCTTTTTATATCCGCCGAGCGTTAGATCTCTAGAGCGCAGAGATGTGAGTCTGCCTGGAGGTGGAGGGTTCAGTAATGGCCGTCCTGGTAGTCCTCTTCCCAATGCAAATGGCGGTCGCAAAGGTCCTGTCTGGCTGCCCTCACTGGGCTCTGCCATCCTGTAAAAGAAGCATCAATCAATAAAGTGTTGAATACAAGGATTGTTAAATTAAGAAAATTATTGATTTTAATTTGAATTTGACTATAAGTAACAGTAAACTACTATCTAACCGCCTACCTTCAAATGACCTGCCGACGTTAGCATTACGCAGACATTAAATGTAAGGCAAAAAGAAAAGGGTAAAAGGTATCAATTAAAAAACTATACAAAAAAAGAGAAATAGGCAGCCAGGTGCTAGGCAGCCGGTTAGAGAAATCCATGGCTGATGATTGTTAGAACAAGGTTTAGAAAGCCAGAATATTAATAAAGCTTTTCATTACCTGTCTTCTTTTTTAACATCGACTGACAACAAGCCATAATAATAACATGTTTATTAAGGCGTGAGACTTAAGTGAACTACTGGATTCGTCTCAAGTTCCTGCTGTTCTTTATCCTTTTCAATAAATGTGCAGTAAGATTGGATCTCTGCTCTAACTGTGTCTTCCTTCTCTGTCTCCCTGGATAAATAACCTTACAAACAAAAACTATGGAAATGTTTCTTCTAGGCAGTGGTGGCTCAGCGGTTAGAGTGCCGGGCTATCGATAACAAGGTTGTGGGTTCGATTCCCGGGCTCGGCAAGCTGCCACTGTTGGGCCCTTGAGCAAGGCCCTTTACCCTCTCTGCTCCCTGGGCACTGGAGTTGGCAGCTCTGGGTGTGTGTGTGTGTACTCACTGCCCCTAGTTCACTAGTGTGTGTGTGTGTGTTCACTACCACAGATGGGTTAAATGCGGAGGACACATTTCGCTGTACAGTGACAAATACGTGCACCTTTACCTTTTATATTAACTACTACAATAGGTTGATAGTGCAGTATCATACCTTTTCAATAATATGCCATGTTTGCACATTATTTTGTATACTTTTTTCTATAGTGCTGTATTTTAGTAATTTATAATATTTACTGCCATGTATTAAATAAAAGTCTGGTTTAACTACAATATTCTTATGAATTAAACATTTTGTAGTTGCTATGGATCGTTTTCATTAAGATAAGAACCGAACTCTGAACAAAGAAACCTGTAGATGATTAATATTGAATTGTAAATACTATAAAACGTTTTATTTTTTTTAAAGCATTTTTTTGTTTGTTTGTTTTGGTATCTCTGCAGGGCTGAGCAGGTTCAGGTATTCTATACACACTTGCCTCCATCTTGTTAGATAGCAGAAGGCTACACAGACTATATAAACAACACTGGAGCTGAACCTCTGCACCGTTTCACATTCGAATAAAGAAAACTGAGATATAGAAGCATACCTATCATAATTAATAATGCAATACAAATCATCACATTAAAATACGTACCTCTCTTTGATAGCATGTATCTTACAGTTGGTCTATCAGCTTCCCCATACCCAGACCCAGACCCAGCCACGTGATTGAGGTTGAGGTTTTCATTGGCTGCTGCGTCACGAAGCGGGACTGAAGAACGAGCGTCACCCAAATATAAACAAAGCAGGTTTCCAGCTGAACGTGTTGAACCGAGTCTCTACGCTGGAGGTGTGAATAATTATAAGAAAACTGAGTGGGCAATAATTCTGTCACATTAGACTAGCTATAGGCCTATCAGCGCGGAAAAAATATAGCTAACTTGCTTAAAATGAAAACGTAATGTTCAGAGCATTTTACTAGTATATAAACATGCTTAGTAATAATGATTTATATGGTAGTAAGATTTCCTACAAAACTCTTCCAAGTTAAATGTTTCAATCGTTCACTTTTTAATAAACACTTAACACTTTAATAAACACCATACGAGGTCTAGCCCTGAATATATTCCAAAGGCAAAGCGTTAGTGTCCCTGGTGCATTTTCGTCAACTACACATTTTATAAAGATAAATGAAAATATGAAGTATTTAAAAGCCTCTTTAACAGACTCCGTGTGGCAGTCAAACAAATCTCAAAGCAGTGATAAGGAGCGTGAACAGTAAGGAGTTTTATCGTAGGGCACCGACAGGTGGCAGTATTTACCCACTCTTCTCTAATTGTGCGCTTGCTTCTATTATATACTTATTGCATTAATGAATTACATTATTGCAGATCATGTACATTTTATTAAAATAATATTTATTTGTAGAACCCAAGCAGGGGCTGTAGAATTCAAGGATATTCTATTCTATTCTAAAAAAAAATATTTTTTTTATGTAAGACTTTATTTATTTATGTATATATTTATTTTTTCATTTATTTATCTATATATTCATTTATATCACATTTGAAATTGGGTTAATGTAGTAATGTAGTCTTTGCAGCCGTATTTTTCTTTAACCTTATGTAGTTTTAAAAAGTCTTTAATGGTTATTTGGTTCGTTCATGGCTGAAAAAACAATTCAGTCTGTCCGTCTGTTATGTACCGCAAACTTCTAACATTCTGTGAAAATGCTGATTAATAAATTCATTAAAAGGGAGGCGGAGTGTTATAAACAGCATCTATATGCGGTGTATTTTTTCTCCACCGTTTTTTATTAAAATCCCGCCCTCGCTACGCTGCGGTTTGCTAGATTTTCTCAGCGCGCGCTCCTCACTAATCGTATTCCTAGAGAGGGCGGGGCATCGCGTTCTGAAATAGCGTATTAGCGAGGGGGCGGGGCTCGTCCGGAATACGGGTGGAGAGAGAGGAGGGACAAACCTCATGCTCCCCCTGCGCGAGCAGTGTTGGAGCAGGGCTTTTCGGTGAAGTGTGGGCTGCAATGCCTCGGCGCCTTTTCTTTTTCTCGCTCCTGTCAGATTGGAAAGTCAACGGGAATGTGTCCGTGTAGGAGTTACGCCTGAACACACTTTTTTGTGTGTGTGTGTATGTGAGAAGGTGTGCGTGTGCGCGTGTGTGTGAGACTCAGCGGTAACTCTGTGAAGCCATGGCCGCTCAACACGACTCTTTAAGCGGTTACATGCAGCACTCGGACCCGGGCTCCAACAGCAGCGAGCGCAGCGCGGATTCCCCACCGCCTGGCTCCGAGGACTCCGGTGGAGCTCCAGCACCAGCTGACCCTGAGTGGACGGAGGAGAGGTTCAGAGTGGACCGCAAGAAACTGGAGGTCATGTTACTAGGTAGCTGAAAGTTTTTGTTCTACCAAAAGCTTTAAAAATCTTCACCAGAAAAACTTCAGAAAGTTTGCTCTTTCATAGAGAGGGAGAACTGGAGCTAAGCTAATGTTATAGCAGGTATATGTAGCTACTGAAGACATTTGAACTTTCAAGGTAGATAATTGTCTTAACACTGTTATTTCTGCTTAAGAAAACGTGTAAAGAGGAATCCTTCACATTTTGCTCCTGAATCCATTTGCATCTTTTATCTTTTAATCCCTTTATTTTTCCTGTTATACTGTTCAGTTTCGAGCTTTAGTATTTTATTTCAGACTCACCGAAAGTATCTCAGAAAGAGCCTAACGGGCTACATTGCCTGTGCGGACAGATGCTGGATGTAACTCTAGCTACTAGCTACGTTTTGGGAGGAACGTTACTTTTGTCTGAGTTTTTTATTAAGCGGACTGCTTTATTATTTGTATTATTACTCATAATAACTTAATATTAGAAGTAGTGGTAGTATATTAGGTTAATAGTATTAGTGTATTAGTTCATCTCCTGTATAAAGTTAAAGACCCCTCAGCAAGAACAGTGAGTCAACAGTGAGTTTTTCCGATCAAATCCCAAACTGATCCTTCACGCATGTGCTCTGTTTCCTATTGTCCTTTTATAGCGGATTTTCCCTAAATTTGCCACTCGGACAAGACGTGTTTATTGTCCAAAGTTTGCCTCGTTAGTTTTGAATTGTTGAGACACTTGTATGACCCATATTATCTTACACAAACAGTTGAATGTGAATATGTTAATTAATATTTCCTCATATTTTAAATTCTTAAGCTCACTTGGGTGCGTGTTTCTTAACCACCTCCTAGACTTTATACCTTTTAAGGTCCCAGAAACACTCCATACATTCATCCAGTGTTTTTTCTAAGTCCAGAGTAATTAAGTACAATGCGAATAAACTGCTTTACGATCCTCAGTCTGTAGACCATGTCTTTGCCTGTTTTACTGTTTAAGACTCATTTCAAGAGGCCATGTGTGCATCTGTTTGATCTGAGGCGTGTTGTCCGCAGGGCGTTTGGTCAGATTTGGCCATTTAACTCGCAGTGAACTCGACCAGTAGGAGTCAGTGTTGAAACACACAGCCCATGAGACAAAAGCAGTGTGTTTTACAGTAGTTTTGCTTTCTTTGCTGTTTTCTGTGTTCAATGCTGTTGGGCAAAGACACAAGCTAGTTTAAGTGAACTGCAAATTACACATAAAAACATAAAAAAGGTTAAAAAAAAAAAGAATCAGAAATGATTTGTAAATTAGAAAGTGCAAAATTATGTCTCCTCCTGTAACTAGAAAGTAATACTTCAGAGGTTGGTTTAAGTGGGGTTTTATAACCAGTGCTAATGTATAGCAGGGGTGGGGAACTTTAGCCCTAAAGGACTGCATTCCAGCAGAGTTTTGTGGTTTTCCTGCTCAAACCCACCTGATTTTAAGTGATTTAACCCATTAATTGCCAAGTTAAGTTGGTGTGTAAAAGCAGGGAAGGCAGGGGCTCTGTTCCTCACCTCTGATGTGTAGGATACATCTGAATGCCCCCTTATGTGTGTCTGTTAGGGGTGAGTGGTTTTCTAAAGCATTTGTACAATACGTCTCATCACTGACTCAGTCAAACAAAAATGATGAAAAAAAGCTCTGTTCTACATCCAGTAAAACTGAACTAATTGCACTTTTGTAATTAAACCTGCAGTTGGTCAAATGGTGTTTATTACAATAGTAAAATTGGTCACAATAATGATGAAAGATCATCATATTGCCCAACTCTGGGTCAGTGTCCTTTCACCCGCTTAGTACTAGTGCTAGACTGGATTGCTTTGTGTTGTGTTCTCGTTCCACAGTATTTATTTGCATATTCAAGGAAGAACAAGACAGACTAAAATAAACTTTTACTGACATTGATTAGGCTCATTTAAGTGACCAGTTTAACACTAACTTCTATTCACCCTAAGGGATTTATAACATTTATAAGATGTTTAAATACTAATCAGTCATTGACAGATGACATAAAATGGAAGATCATTTTGGGGGTATTAAGTGGTCATGGGCAAATAGTCCTATCATGTCTTCTAAAGTAGCTAACGTTAACAGATATCAATGTGTTGTTTTGGATTTGCCAGGCTACTTGACACAACCAGGCATCATCTTTCTTAAAATCTGATGCACATGAAGGCTGTTATGCTGAGCACAGATTTCATTGATCACCCTTGCTGTTTGGACTGTGTTGTTGCATCCTTCAGTCGAAATGCAAACACATCCTGCACCCATGAAATGTGGACTTTTATAGGCTAGTTTTAGAATGCTTCAGTGGTGAGCACACTTCTACTGTAAACAGGTATGCGGTTGGAGGCAGCACTGGTTGTATTACAGCTTGTTTGGTTAAGAGGTCATTTGGATCAATGTTGTTAATAGATGGCAGTTTATTAAAAATCACTGCCTGGCATCCTTTTTGAAGTATGTCTTGGTTTCATCTCACTTTGCTTCTGCTTCTCTAGTTTTATTGAGAGGTGCTACTACATTAAGTTTCTGCTACTTTAAGTATAGCTTTTATTGTAACTGTACTTCCTAAATGACCCTTTATTGACGTTACACACAGTAAACACACATGTTCTGTTATTTGCAGCCGTTCCCTCTAGAAGACAGAAATGTGTCAGTTTCATAAACTGAGCTCTGACAAAAAGCAACAGAACAACTGTGTGTGGCATATATGATCTACTGGGCTGTGGTCAGTGCTTTGTTTAGTTGCCTTCACCACTAATGTGGCAAAAGAAAGACACCTGAAAATCTGTGGTCAGTGGAATTATCCATGTGTGGTGAAAGCAAAGGACTGTTAGAACAACATCAGTACAACTCAATCTGACCAATCAGATTATGTGGTCAAAAATGACGATTGTATGAAATGTGATGGCTATTTCAGAAGTTCTTCACACCAGCTGTAGGCTTCCTTTTAAAGGCAGCATGAAGGCCACATCATCAGCTCGGTGATCGTTACACTGAAGATCATTTAGAAAAATCACAACAAGCCACACAGGAGGGCCTTCTACTCTGTGTGTGTGTGTT
Organism: Salminus brasiliensis; assembly: GCF_030463535.1. Lineage (NCBI taxonomy): Eukaryota > Metazoa > Chordata > Actinopteri > Characiformes > Bryconidae > Salminus > Salminus brasiliensis. Next base: position 25,946,873 of record NC_132899.1, on the reverse strand, counting down.
TTCCTGCGCTGCTTGTTGCTGGAATGCCTTTACAGAGCCGCTGGAAGAAGAAGAGGAGAGGAATGGAAGTAAATTACGAGACGTCTGTGCCAAAGCAAATGTGACGGACTTTTAGTTGCTCAATCAGACAGATTTAGGAGCTGTTGTAAACTGGAAATCCAAACTTGTTGCACATTCTCACAACCCGACATGTGCCACACCAACATCCACAGAGTAATGGAGATCTTCGTCTAGTATATATTAGTGTAGTCTAGGGTTCAGCCGATGTGAACATTGGGCCTTATTCACCAAAATTTTATTCTCAAAACCCACACAGTTTTCACAAAGATTTTGGCACTACTCTTTCCTTATGTGGAATTTGTTCAATTTATAAAGACAGTCATTGTAAGTCTTGAGTCTTGCTGTGAACAATTCTGCAGTTTAAAAGCACACCATGAATTTGATGTTCAACTTCTTATTAGGACCTTTCTCTGGTGCAAATGTCTTGTCAAGATATTGGTATAGATGTATGGAAAGGCTCATTTCCTTTTTTACAACTGTTTTTAAAGGGCTTAAAATTTAAATAGGCTTTATAATGGAAACATACTACACTCTAAGGTTCTATAAGATAAGATAAGATAATCCTTTATTACTCCCACAGTGGGGAAATTCTCAGTGTCATAGCAGAAAGGGATAGCAAGACACTCAGTTACACAAAAATGTAGATAAATAATTTACATTATATACACAATATAAATAAGAATTTGACTCTTAGAATAAGAATAATGACTCTTAATTGCACATGTAAGGGGGGGGGGGTATTGCACATAGTATTTTTACATTGTGTGTGTGTGTAGTTAAGTGTGTGTGTATGTAGTCCGCTGGGAGCAGTGCTGGTTGTGCAGTCCGACGGCAGCAGGAAGGAAGAACCTGCGATACCGCTCCTTCACACACTTGGGATGAAGCAGCCTGTCACTAAAGGAGCTGCCCAGTGCTGCCAGAGTCTCATGCATGGGGTTGGAGCTGTTCTCCAGCATGGATGCCAGCTTGGCTGTCATCCTCCTATCTCCCACCACCTGCACTGGGTCTAAGAAGCACCCCAGGACAGAACCGGCCCTCTTTATGAGTTTGCATTTATATTTAATTAAATCTATATAGTGGTTATATATATTTATATAGAGAATTACCATCCAAATGTTTAAACTCTTGTATGGGGGATTCTTGCCCCTTATTCCTTGCAAAAGGAGGTGAAGTGAAAATTTCTCTGTGCAACTGCCTGCAAACAGATGCCCAAATTGTGATTGATTCACCACTGTTTGGAATAGTAGTGTTGTGAATTGTGAATATAACTTAAGTGAACTTTAACTATTTTAAAATCATCAGTCTACAAGACGTGTTTCCTAAATGTGTCAGGCTTGTTTCAGTGTTTTGTTGATTTTTTTTTCTGGTGATACAGCATCACTCTTCCCTGAAAGGCCAAATATTGCTGAAGGTCAAACGGGGGTTTTTAATTTGCTTTCATGCAACCCTAACAGCAATTCTCTCATTATCAGCAGTCTTCTGGAACTCAACTTGATCTCCGCCATTTCAGTTTTTGTCTCCTCTCGCTATGTGGTCATCAGTTATTCTAATTTTCAGAGTTCAAGGCAGATGCTTAGAGAAGCCCATGGCTTCTGATAATTGAGGCATGGTTATTAATTGTCATCTTCGTTTAACTATTTGCAGTATAGAAACAAATTTTGGCAAGGGTGCCCAAACTTTTGCATACTATACTATATATATATATATATATATCTATATCTATATATCTATATATATCTATATATATATATATATATATATATATATATATATATATATATATATATATTGCTCTGAAAATCAAATTTACCTTTACGATGTGTATCCTAGGCAGCTGTTCACCATTGCACACTAGAAATGGCCGTGAAAACAAAGTGATGTTTTCTGTTGAAGTGATAAACGTTGCTATATACATAAACACGTGGATACCCTGTCATGAGATCAGACCCTTTGTTTACATCTGTGTAGCACGTCAGTGGCTAAGATTAGCTAGGGCCTATCACTAAAGCTTGTGGCTAGATCTTTGGTATTAAATATTGTACTTTTATAATGTTGTGTGCTGAAAGAACTGAAACTGGGTACATAATGTTGACATTTGTCAGAGTTTTTAATGTGAATTGTGTTCAATTATGTTTAATTTGTTAACTTAATTAGTTTATTTGCCTACCAGTGTATTAGCTGGGGCACAATCCAGTCGCTCTATAAGCTTTACCTAGAAGGCCTCCGGCTTTACGTGGCGTGTTTAATCGTTAAAAGCTAATGGAAGAACAAGTCATTAATGTCTTACTTTTGATTTCTGTATATTCAAGTGTATTTGTGCGTGTGAAAGAGAGATTTTCCATTCTCAACTATTAAAACAGTTGCTTTCTTCGCTTCACACCGCTGCCACTCTTGGTCATCAGCTTAATAGCACAGAGCAGGGAGCCGGTTTATTTCTTCAAGTGTTTCAGGACGACAGTGTAAGCAGTACAGGTGCCAACACCATCTTATTCTTCAGAGCTGGATACAAAAAAAAACTCTTCAATATTCAGGCCTGTTCTTGTTTTTTTTTGCAGTTTTTTTTGCAGTTCGGACAGCAGCAGCAATTATTTTGCTTTAAAGCATGTTTATTTGAATTGGCGTGCAGAAGCGGCGTAGTGTTGCGAGGGTTTAAAAGTGCAGTGTCTTGCACAGAATGTCACCTGCCGTGTTTCTGCATTCATATTCCCTTCAGTTTAAATGTTTTTCTTTTTTTCCTGGTCAACTTCCATTAAGCCGATCAGAGCTTGATCTTTTGCAGCCTAAGACTGAACTTTCGATACAAACTGGGCTTAGGAGGCTGAGTTTCACTGTCAAGAATATATATCTGTTTCCTGTATGTCAGCTGCCCTGCTATCCTATATTCACCTGCCCTTTATGTTAAGCAGAACAGCCATTCCCAGGAGAGACTCTCAGGCCATATGGCAAAGCAATTCCACAGAGTTTCTTTTAATGGATGTATTTTAAGAAATGCTTTGGTGGCTTTAGTTTTTGTTTGTGTAAAGAAATATTGCAAACAAGCTTTCTTCCCTTTGTTTATAAAAAAGTAATAGGTACAAAATGGGGTGCAGCCACTCGTATGCAAAAGTTGTAAAGTTTTAAATGCATAGGTGTATTTATGACAAATATTTGCATATGACTTTATGATGCTTTATTAGCATCAATGCAATGCAGTATTTATGTAAATAAACTTTATCAAAAACTTTATCATAGGAATGTGTGATAGACATTTTTTTAAACCGTCTATAGAGAACTTCAATACAGAGGCATGCAAAAGTTTAAGCACCCCCTGTCAAAATATCTGCTGCTGTAAATAGCTAAGCAAGTATAACCTGATTACCATAGGACAAAAAGTTACATTGATTCAAGATTCAAGGTGACAAAAAAAAAAACCTTAAGTTCCATATTTTACTGTTTGTTTGTTGGGCACCCTACTTGGTCAGGACATTCACCCATTCTTCCACGCAGAAGGCTACTAGTCCTGTGAGATTCTTTGGCTGTCTTGCTTCATAGCTATTCTGAGGTCTATCCACAGATTTGTAATGATGTTTAGGTTGGGGGACTGTGAGCAATGGCTTCAGCTTGCGTTTCTTGAGGTAGTCCATTTGTGGATTTAAGTGTGTGTAGAAGATCATTATCCTGCTGTTGAAGCCATCCTTTTTCCACCCTTAGCTTTTTGTACAAAAGGCTTTCAGAGAGAACTGCTTGGTCAGTCATGACTTGGCCTTGGCCTGCTTTAGACTGTCTTGACTAGATCTGTACTGTAGTCTAGGACTTGTTGAGAAAAGTTGTCTTGACAGCAGCCCTAATAATGGCTGAATAACCTTCACGGGATCAAGTAGCTTACTGGAGAATAGCCTATTGGGCATTTCATTCAATGATTTCATTTTCAGTTGGTTTATTTTTTCCTCTCTTGTTTCTTATGAACTTGATTATTTTTGCTGTCGTATTAAAAACACAGACTCTACTGTTAGCCTTTTTACATGTGACCGATGTGTTCTCAAACCTCAAAAAAAGAAAATCCCAACACATATCGAGTGTCATGAAAATGTCTTCTAGTAATTTGTGCCATATGTGTAGATTCCATTGAGCTGAATTTGTGTGTGTGTGTGTGTGTGTGTGTGTGTGTGTGTGTGTGTGTGTGTGTGTACGTACAGTGTATTTCAGGGCAATGAGGAGTAAATTAGTGCTTAGTTTCTCAAGGCTGTATCAACCCAATAAATGCAAAATTGATTTGATTTTCTGTTTGATTACTTTTCCCATTAAACTGGGGCCTCTCTGCTGATTGTTGGAAAGATAGCTAGAAGCTTCAGCAGATCCAAGCATGTCATTTGCCCTTTGTCATTACAATAAAGTTTGGTTAATATCAGGTCAGAGCCGTAGGGAAACAAAAGAGTGGGAAGGAGTTACCAGTCAAGCTTGGGTCACAGAATACCCTGTAGAAAAGAAATAATAGTCTTAGCACATGCCCAGGAAACCATCACCCACACACTCTCACTCACTATGTTTGTGTGCACATTGCATGTGTGTGCACGATGCATCCTGGGGGGAAGATTTTGACACACTCATATTATAGCCCACTAAGTGATACTCCTGAAGTAAAACAGGATGAAGATGGCAAAAAAAAGCATGATATACCCTTTTTCTATAAAAAGTACCAATTTATTCTGGCCAAATTATACAGTTTAAAAGGGTGCATACTGCATATAATTTCTAAATACTCATTATGTCACATTCTTATCCCTGAGGCCAGTGTTTTCTTTTCTGTCAGAGATCACAAAGCATTGCCCTCAGTTCCATAGCAGTGGTATCTTCTATAATAGTAAATGTTAGAAGTTGAATATAAAGTTCTTTCTGTAATGTGTTTTTGTACTGTGGTTCTTTTGGGAAGTCAGGCCCAGGTCAGTGTCCCAAATGATGTCCTTTGGGAGTGTTGTGTTATTTCCGACAGTTTCCATTGAGTTTCCACTCAAGAATAGTTGTCATGATATGGCACCACTAGAATGCATTGTCTCTTAGTAAGTAGCATAGAATAGAGAATTTTGCTTTGTGTAATATTTTACTGTAAGGTAAAAGCAGACTGAATCTTTCTGCAAAGTTTTAACTTGTCCGGTGTACATTTGAGGCCATTCACTGACTGCAGCGACAGCAGACCAAACTTTGTCTGTGAAAACAACACCTGGCATAGTTTAGTTTAGCTTACCAGACTGAAATTGGCTCATTAAAGTTTTCTATTCCGTCTCAAATAGCGCTACAGTTACATCCTGCATAACTTTAGAATCGAATAAGAAAAGATAAAATACGAATCCAACTTTAGCTTAGTAAGCTAAGCTTATCTAAACAGCAAAACATTAAACCTGTGTGACTTTTACGATTCCGTTCACTTTATTACTAGAACAAATACAATGTTGTCAAATTTAAAGTTTCAGATTTTTTTTTAAAAGCGAACTCTGCAGTTGCTGAAACAAGAGCTGGGAGGCAGGAGGAAAATGACATGACTGTGCTGGAGAGGTTGCTGATTCATGCTGGTTGCCTTGCCATTGCATTTAAATGTCCTACTTTGATTCCTATAACATTTAGGCTTAGCGTAGCGGTTGTATCAAGCTGTTGAATTTGTTTGACTCTACATTTACATTTACATTTCATTTACATTTAAGGCATTTAGCAGACGCTCTTATCCAGAGCGACTTACAAAAGTGCTTTGCTATTTACCCAAGAAAAACCTCAGCTAGTTTCAATAGACTAATAATTTAAAGATACCTCCAAGTTTACACACTACTAAACAAGTGTGTAAAAAGTCAATAAGGTGACCACTCCACTATTCGCCCAAGTATTTTCGGAAGAGGTGGGTCTTCAGCGTATTTATACTAGCTATGGATATGTGAGGGGACGGTAAAGCACAAGTCTGCTAAATGCCATAAATGTAAATGTAGACAATGGAGACTGCAGCTCTAAGGATATGATTTAAAGTAGGTTATAATGTGACATTAGTGGCATCACTGATGGCATCATTGTAACCTTTCGACTAGAATCCATTATTAACACTCATGTAGCAGCCAAATCAGTCTCTCTAGACTTTTGTGCTGCCATCTGCTATATCTGTATTGCATTGGCTAATATTGCAATTAAAATGAATAAACATAAATATAGAGCACATGATGATGAATTTCAGCTAGTAAGTGCTAGTTAGCATTATACCAATGAAATCGTACGGGTGTGCCACAGATCTGATACATTTAGAGCAATGCTAGTGTGAATGGTGATATTTCTAATTACTAATAAGGATATTAGTAGTGTCTAAATTCCAACATTGCTAGTTCTACCAGTACTACCGCTATCACCCTGCTGTGCCTATAGAGTCACTGCTTAGTCTAGTGCTGACATGACTCTGTCCAAGCAGTGTCGTAACAACCGCAGATGTCTAAACGGGGGTAAACTCGACTGCAGTGTTTAACAAGCATAACTCTGAATTCACACTGGAGTTTTATGGTTTCTAGAGAGCCCTAAATAAGAATCTGTTGCTACAACATTATTAAATACTGTGGGGAGATTCTGAAAAACAGTTTGTCCTGCTATTTTTCCCATATGTTCCTGATGTATGAAAAGCCTAAACTGGATCAGTCAACTCATGAAACAGATATGCGAGGTGTTTTGCAGAAGGAATGGTTTTCCAGTTCTTTTCTAATGATAAGCTCAACTATGTTTAACTGCGTTGAAATAATTTGTTTATATTGCAATTTGCCTGCCTAAGTGCCATACAACAGCTCCTATTTCCGGAAAATGTAAAGTCTACACTCTAAAATTGCTTGTGTATAAAGTATACTTTGGTCAGTGTCACTCTCAGGGTGGGTGTGTGTTGTCAGGGCCTTTTTAAAGAGTTGATCTTTTTTGTTGTGTTGGATGAAAGTATAGAGCAGGAAGTGAGCACTGAGTGGAATGTGCTTGGGGCTGGCTGTCCTCTGGACTGGGGCCTAGGGAAACAGGGTTTTTTCTTTCTTTCTTTCTTTTTTTCTTTTTTTTTTTTTTAGTTTAAGCGTGGCACTCTCCCCAAGAACTTCTGCTGCAGCCAGTCGCTGCTACCCTGAGCCTCCGTTCATGGTGAGACAGTTGTGGCCACTTTTTAGTGGTCATATTAGTGGATACTCTGGGGGGAAAAGGCCTGGTGGTCAAGCCATCTTGATCACAAACCTAATGCTTTGAATCGAGAACTGAATCAGCCCTTCGTGCAGCAGTAGGATCAGGTATGGAGGGATTGCGCTGAAAGCTCCGGCTTGTGCTGGTCTGGTCAGAGGGACCCTTGAGGAGAAGTGGGCGGAAGGTTCCCAGTGTTCACAGCACATAATTCACTGCAGCTGTTGGAGAGACTCTGGTTTTAAAAAATGCTGGCTCGGACCAGAGACTTTGTTATGACAAGGAAAAGAATGGGCCATTACACCAGAGCTAGCTTCACTGCTTAAAGACCAAAAACAAAATGGTTGTTGTTTGCCATCAAAAAACTGTAAAAATTGTGTGTCTTGGATGTTGTTCTATTGTACGATTCACAGGTTGCTGTTTTATTGCATTTGTAACCCAACAGGCAGATACGTAATTAAAAGTATCAGATTGGCCTACAATTTCCATGTTGGCACATCAATGGTTTTGTGCCTTATGCTTCGTATAAACACAATTTTGGACTACCAGCAAGGCCTGGGAGAGATTTGAAAATAATTAGCATGATCTTTTTTGTTAAAAAAATAAATAAATAAAAGAAGAAACCTCCTGCTGATTCACATCCAGTAAAATGATGCACACAAAAGCAATTTGTGTATTAATAGTGCCTACTGGAGAAACGTCAGACTGCAACACTGAGTTTCAAAAAAAAAAGTAGAGGCTGATTTCCCAGACAGGGATTAAGCCTGGCAATTGAATATACAGAATGTTAAATTGAATTTTTTTATAATTCATAGAACAAATGTAGTCTATGAATAGATTTAAGCATTGTGCAAGAACCCTACCTGTTTTCTGTAGTTATAACAAACATTGTGGAATTCAGCTATAGCTGCCGGTGAGAGACCATTTTACAAGTCTTCTCAACCATTAGAACTCTTGCAACAGGAAAAATGCTGACCATTATTCTCAGATGGGTTGTTGCACTGCCCTGCAGAGATAGTACTACATTTACTCTAGTTTTACCTGCTCTAGTGGCCAGGCCAGGCCACAAAAAAATAGCAAGGGTAAAGCACCCAAGATGCATAAAAACAAATACATACAGTGGGGGAAAAAAAGTATTTAGTCAGTCACCAATTGTGCAAGTTCTCCCACTTAAAAAGATGAGAGGCCTGTCATAGGTAGACCTCAACTATGAGAGACAAAATGAGAAAAAGAAATTCTGAAAATCACATTGTCTGATTTTTAAAGAATTTATTTGCAAATAATGAAGGAAAATAAGTATTTGGTCAATAACAAAAGTTCATCTCAATACTTTGTTATATAAAAAAAAAAGTTCATCTCAATAGTTCATCTCAATACTTTGTTGTTGGCAATGACAGAGGTCAAACGTTTTCTGTAAGTCTTCACAAGGTTGGCACACACCATTGCTGGTATGTTGGTCCATTCCTCCATGCAGATCTCCAGATCAGTAATGTTTTGGGGCTGTCGGCGGGCAACACAGACTTTCAACTCCCTCCAAAGGTTTTCTATGGGGTTGAGATCTGGAGACTGGCTAGGCCACTCCAGGACCTTGTAATGCTCCTTACGAAGCCACTCCTTTGTTGCCCTGGCAGTGTGCTTGGGATCATTGTCATGCTGAAAGACCCAGCCACGTTTCATCTTCAATGCCCTTGCTGATGGAAGGAGGTTTGCACTCAAAATCTCACAATACATGGCCCCATTCATTCTTTCATGTACACAGACCAGTCGTCCTAGTCCCTTTGCAGAGAAACAGCCCCAAAGCATGATGTTGCCACCCCCATGCTTCACAGTTGGTATGGTGTTCTTTGGATGCAACTCAGCATTCACTCTCTTCCAAACACAGCGAGCTGTGTTTGTACCAAACAGCTCTACTTTGGTTTCATCTGACCATAAGACATTCTCCCAATACTCTTCCAGAACATCCAAATGCTCTCTAGCAAACTTCAGACGCGCCCGGATATGTACTGGCTTAAGCAGGGGAACACGTCTGGCACTGCAAGATCTGAGTCCCTGGCGGCGTAGTGTGTTACTGACGGTAGCCTTTGTAGCATTGGTCCCAGCAGGTCATTCACTAGGTCCCCCCGTGTGGTTCTGGGATTTTTGCTCACCGTTCTTGTGATCATTTTGACCCCACAGGCTGAGATCTTGCGTGGAGCCCCTGATCGAGGGAGATTAGCAGTGGTCTTGTAGGTCTCCCATTTTCTCATTATTGCTCCCACAGTAGATTTCTTCACACCAAGCTGCTTGCCTATTGCAGATTCAGTCTTCCCAGCCTGGTGCAGGTCTACAATTTTGTTTCTGGTGTCCTTCGACAGCTCTTTGGTCTTCACCATAGTGGAGTTTGGAGTGTGACTGTTTGAGGTTGTGGGCAGGTGTCTTTTATACTGTTAATGAGTTCAAACAGGTGCCATTAATACAGGTAATGAGTGGAGGACAGAGAAGCCTCTTAAAGAAGTTACAGGTCTGTGAGAGACAGAAATCTTGCTTGTTTGTAGGTGACCAAATACTTATTTCCACCATTATTTGCAAATACATTCTTAAAAAATCAGACAATTTTCAGAATTTGTCATCTATCAGTCTCTCATAGTTGAGGTCTACATATGATGTCAATTACAGGCCTCTCATTTCTTTAAGTGGAAGAACTTGCACAATTGGTGACTGACTAAATACTTTTACACACTGTGTGTGTGTGTGTGTGTGTGTGTGTGTGTGTGTGTGTGTGTGTGTGTGTGTGTGTGTGTGTGCACGCAGACACTGCCCCTCTCAGAGGCAGCAAATTATCTGTGTATCTTAAACATGAAATCCTCCTCTAGATGAAACTTACTCCCATTGTGTGTGTGAGTCCAAGGAAGGCAGCTGCTGATAATTTCTCAATAGGCGGCTGCATCCAACTTTCAGTGGATGGTGTGGACATCACGGGCGCATAGCTCTACATCCACAGATAATCGAGAGAGCAGTGTGCATTCTTCCAGACTGACTCACTCTGAATGGAGCACTACACTAGGCAAACATACAGTATACTTCCTGTTTAGTTCTTATGTCTTCACTTATCTCTGTTAATAGTATAACATTCTCAGTTCTCTGCAGACTTACTTGGGCCTTCTGAATTTAGCTAGTTTAACCAGTTAATAACAGCATTATATTTGTTAATGCAGTTTAATAATGATGCAGTAGGGCTTGGACAAAATTACAACCTACGTAATACAACACACAATATATATGTTGACTCATTATTCACATGTTTCTTTATGGAATTTTCTATTTTACAGGTGTCTGCATCATTTAAGGTGCAATTAAAGAGACAAATATGCCCCACTTATTTCCCTAATTTGCTAGGCCTTTACAGCAACTGTAGATGCTGTGTTTTGTGAGTCTTGCAGCCTTGAGTTTTGTGTTGAGTTTTGCACAATTTCACTACTTTTGACTGAATCCGAGCAAAAAGTATAGTACACAAAGTTCTGTACACTTTAGAATTCATCCTGCTACTTCTATGAACAGTCACCTAATTGGTAAACCAAAGTGATCCAGTTCCACTGAAAATCAGACGTGCCATGCCGTAACGCTACCTCCACCATGTTTGATAGATGATGTGGTATGCTTCAGATAATGAACCCTTCTTTCAATTGTCATGAAATAACAAGGGTACAGGCCACAATTAACTACTTACCAGTTAATTGTCCAATTACTTTTGAGTTTGTGAGAATGGCTGTAATTCTTACTGAATCATGAAAACAGTTAACAAAGTACTTTTCTAAATCCTTAACTGGTCCTGATTTCTCCATTTCAAATTCACTGAGGTGGAATGCAGAGACAACATTATAAAAATTGCCACTGTCCAAGTATTTATGGATTATACTACATGGTGCTATTTAATGACCTTTTTAAAATGGAAGCAACAGTGTTCTCTCTGCTTGAAGTGTTTGTGAGCTGTGATGTATTTAAATGGCTGCTGTTAAAGCTTCTGAGGCCGTGCATCGCTGTGTGCGCATTATGCAACCTTTCCATGACATCAGTTATGCAGCTGATGACTTGGTGGCCAACAGTTTATAAAGTCAGCAGCAAGTCCAGTTTGGACAAACCCATGAACCAAGTCAAGCAGTACACATCTGTGTGTTTGTCTGCTCGCTGCAGGCAGTCCCTTAGAGGCCCACTTAGCCAATAAAGTGTGCTCAAGAAAGTTGACCTGTCACTAATACAGATGGTGTTCCATGCAGATGCATTATATTTGACAGCACAGTGGATGTAGTTGATGTGTCATGGTTTCAGGGAGGATTAGTGAGCTGGAACTCTGTATTGTTGTTACTTGGAGCTTCTAACAAAACTGTCTCACTACTTATTGTTTTGGGTTTAACCATAATGTGTAGTGTGTACATGACTCAACATTATTTCACACAAAGGAAATGTGCTTACTACAGTAACATAGCGGTTAGGGGGTTTCTTTCACCAAGTCATTTAATTCAATAACCTGAAAGAGTTGACATCAGTCTTATGAGGCTCTTCTAGGTTTATGTTTTGCAGGGAGAACGGCAGGGACAGGTTCAGGTTCCCACTCTGATTCAAGAAATCATTCCACAGATCCTACTAGATAATTGTGATTCATAGATGTCCTTTTTTTCTTTTATACACTGCAAGAATGTGGTGACAGAATGACAAACTCTTGACATTTGACTCCTGACCAGATCACTCAGTTGATTTATTGCAGTCTTTTGCAAGTTCACAGCTGGAGTTGGCATACTCCTGCACGCCAAGTCATTTCTTTACCTTGAAGTGCCAAGCTGAAATCTCTGAACTTCAGAGGCTTTTGCGGTTTTGGAGTCTGTGTATAAAAGTTGACTCAACATGAGAAGAAGAGGAAAAAGAGTAATGATTTGAACATAATCTTTGTTCTTGTACTCAAAGTTTCAAGTCAAATCATTTAAAAGTACAAAGAAATAAATCAAATTAACATGATCGGTCATGTACTCCAGATGCAATAAGCCTAGACAAGTTTTCTTCATATTTTAAGACGAGAGATGCTAGGCTAACCGTGCTTACAAACACTGGACACTGGCCAAAACGGATCCAGATCTTCATTTGTTTGGCACAAACCAATCGATATGGTTTAGAATATGGTATGACTTGCTTTTGTCTGTGAGCACAAAATATATATTTTGTTGCATAACTGATTATCAGTCCAAGCACTGCAGTCCAGTTCTTGAGTTTGTATGTTTGATGTTATACAAACCGGATTCCAAAAAAGTTGGGACACTAAACAAATTGTGAATAAAAACTACATGCAATGATGTGGAGATGGCAAATGTCAATATTTTATCTGAGTAATCTGAGTTTAATCTGAGTAAATGTAACATTTTAAAGGAGAAATATGTTGTTTCAAAATTTCATGGCGTCAACAAATCCCAAAAAAGTTGGGACAAGGCCATTTTTACCACTGTGTGGCATCCCCCCTTCTTCTTACAACACTCAACAGACGTCTGGGTACAGAGGAGACCAGTTTCTCAAGTTTAGAAATAGGAATGCTCTCCCATTCATGTCTAATACAGGCCTCTAACTGTTCAATCGTCTTGGGCCTTCTTTGTCGCACCTTCCTCTTTATGATGCGCCAAATGTTCTCTATAGGTGAAAGATCTGGACTGCAGGCTGGCCATTTCAGTACCCGGATCCTTCTCCTACGTAGCCATGATGTTGTGATTGCTGCAGAATGTGGTCTGGCATTATCTTGTTGAAAAATGCAGGGTCTTCCCTGAAAGAGATGACGTCTAGATGGGAGCATATGTTGTTCTAGAACCTGAACATAGTTCTCTGCATTAATGGTGCCTTTCCAGACATGCAAGCTGCCCATGCCGCAAGCACTCATGCAACCCCATACCATCAGTGATGCAGGCTTCTGAACGGAGCGTTGATAACAACTTGGGTTATCCTTGTCCTCTCTGGTCTGGATGACATGGCGTCCCAGTGTTCCATAAAGAACTTCAAATCGTGACTCATCTGACCACAGAACAGTCTTCCATTTTGCCACACTCCATTTTAAAAGACCCCTGGCCCACTGCAAATGTCTAAGTGGAGCTTGCTTAGAAATGGCTTCCTCTTTGCACTGTAGAGTTTCAGGCAACGGTGGATGGCACGTTGGATTGTGTTCACTGACAATGATTTCTGGAAGTATTCCTGAGCCCATTCTGTTATTTCCTTGACAGTGGCATTCCTGTTTGAGGTGCAGTGACGTTTAAGGGCCCACTGATCACGAGCATCCAGTAGAGTTTTACGGCCTTGACCCTTACGCACAGTGATTGTTCCAGATTTTCTGAATCTTTTGATGATGTTATGCACGGTTGATGATGATAACTTAAGTCTTTGCTATTTTATGCTGGGTAACACCATTCTGGTATTGCTGCACTATCTTTCTGCGCAACAATAGTGAAATTGGTGATCCTCTTACCATCTTGGCTTCAGAGAGACACTGACACTCTGAGAAGCTCTTTTTATACCCAATCATGTTGTCAATTGACCTAATTAGTGTTAATTGGTCTTCCAGCTGTTCGTTATATGCTCAATTTCCTTTTTCCAGCCACTTATTGCTACTTGTCCCAACTTTTTTGGGATTTGTTGACACTGAAATTTTGAATCAACATATTTCTCCTTTAAAATGTTACATTTACTCAGATTAAACTTTTGATCTGTCATCTATGTTCTATTACGAATAAAGAAAATAGACATTTGCCATCTCCACATCATTGCATTCAGTTTTTATTCACAATTTGTTTAGTGTCCCAACTTTTTTGGAATCCGGTTTGTATATGCAGTTTTCTTTCTATGGCAGAATGATGTCTGCAGTTTTCTCAGTTTACCCCAAATGTAGTTAATCAGCTTAAACAGAGGCATGCAAAGATTCGGGCACCCTAGTCAAAATGTTACTGTGCATAGTTAAGGTAGTAGAAAATGTGGAAAACTGATTTACAGATTTTTTTTTTTAACCAATGTCTCAGACCGTGATCAGCATGTTGGTGCCATGGTTTGTTAAAGGCCAGATGATGCAAATTGCAAAGCCTTTCAAATATTCTGGCTTCTCAAACCTTGTCTTAACAATCAGCAGCCATTGGCTTCTCTAACTTAGCTGCCTAACTCTCTGAAAATTTATATAATTGATGTCCACAAAGCAGGAGAAGGCTATAATGATCCTAAACACAGCTCAAATCCACAATGGACTACCCCAAAAAGTGCAAGCTGAAGGTTTTTGCCATAGTTCTTGCAGTCCTGAAAATCTGAAGACCTTGAAAGAAGGATGCATGCAAAACTGCCCAAAAACTGGAATTCTTTTACAAGAAAGAATGGATAAAAATTGAAGTTGGAAAAGTTTTTTTTTGTTGTTGTTGGTTGTTGTTGGTACTATGTACAGACAATACAAGGTGCCCAAACTTTTGCTTTTGTTTGATGTGATCATATACATTTTAGAAGTCAGGGCATCTTTTACTCATTTTTTTTTTTTTTTTTTTTTTTTATAAGCAGTGGAGCTATGAGGCTAGTGCAGCTAACAAGTGATGGAAGCTTACCCCATTTGTGTTGACTGAATTATCCCACTTGCTTTAAGCCATGTTCAGTTGTTAAGTAATCTTGCTTATATGGTTAATTACATTTTACACTTGCAGCATCTGGATACTCTTATCCAGAGTTTATTCATGTTACAGTGGCAGTCAGGTGTAGTTAAAAGTCTTACCCAAGAACTGTGTTTGGTGTAATATGGTAGGTTTGCTGAGGCAGGAACCAGTGCTCGAATTATACTCTGGCTTTCAGGTGTTTCCCTGCAAAACGTGCCCAGATTCAAACATGCATACGCACAGCCTGGTCTTGCAATGTGTACTATGTGCCTTACTATGTCAAATTAAATTAAACACATTATTCTACAACTTATATGCTACTTTATACAAAAGGAAAATCCCCACTGTTCTCTGTGCAGTATTGTCTGTGCAATATCTATCTATAGAGGAAGTTTATATCTGTCTGATATCATTATTGTCATGACATGCCATGTTAGATTATTGACGTCTTGTGAAATCTGTTGAAATTCTTGTATTTGTTTATTTATTTATATATATATATATATATATATATATATATATATATATATATATATATATATATATATATATATAATTACAGAAAAAAAAATGCAATAAAATTTTATTTCCGGTATTGTGTTGCCCTTGCACCACATTTAGCACAGCTATGGGTCGGACTTAGCAAGCAGAGATGCCATCATGTTCGAACATTGATCACAAACTGTGAATAACAGCAGTAGCCTAACCAGTTCTGTGCCAGGACTTGGTTTTAGATTTGATTTGACTTGCAGCTTTGTGCCAGGGCTTTTTACTGAAAGAGGCACTGTTACACTGCAATATTCAAGGCAAAAGATCGGGCAGTGGTGGCTCAGCGGTTAGAGCGCCGGGATATCGATAACAGGGTTGTGGGTTCGATTCCCGGGCTCGGCAAGCTGCCACTGTTGGGCCTTTGAGCAAGGCCCTTTACCCTCTCTGCTCCCCGGGCGCTGGAGTTGGCTGCCCATCACTCTGGGTGTGTGTGTACTCACTGCCCCTAACGTGTGTGTGTGTGTGTGTGTGTGTGTGTGTGTGTGTGTGTGTGTGTGTGTGTGTTCACTACCAGATGGGTAAAATGCAGAGGACACATTTCGCTGTACAGTGACAAATACGTGCACCTTTACCTTTTTTACCTTTCTGTTACAAACTTCAAATCAAAAATGGCTTTAGGGAATGTTTGAATGTGTTTATTTCAGAAGGGCCAGAAAGATGCTTAAGTGCATTGCTGTTACCTTAGCGCCAACATTCTACTAGACTAGCATTATTATACAGTTTTGATATTTATAGTCTCGGTTCACTATTGAGTGTGATGCATACTTTTGAGGCACTTGAGTGCTGCAGTGGTTTAGGAGTTGGCCCTGTCATCAGTAGATCTGACACAACAGAATTTGGAAGATTTAAAAAATTTAGAAGTTGACGCTATCTTCCAGGTGTCCAATTATGTTGTGTTAGGAGCAGGGGCAATGGCTTGCTTCATGTGTCTCGAAAGAAGCACATGCTAGTTTTCTCACATTTTCAAATAACAGTGTTTTATAGTATCAAAAACCACATAAGCAAGACTATTTGAGATTGGCACAGATTGAGGCAAGTGTGTGATTCATTTATGAAGTTTACATGGTGCTAAATAAACATAAACTTTCAAATTTTGGTTAGATACACTAACCTTGTAGCTCCTGTATAAAATTTTAGAAGCAAACTTCAGGCAACAAACATGTCTCAGCTCTTTGAATGTCTTTTGTGTTCTCAAACATGTATAACACAACTTGAATATTTCCCACTTCCCGCCCATCTTATAATAGCCAAACCCATTTTGCCCTCTCAGTCCTATAAAGTTATTAATACATAATTTGTTTTTAAGAGCAGTGGCAGTTGGGGGGAGGGGGTGGTATTTACCAGACTTTGTGGTAACTCTGTACAAATCCAGCACAGTCCCAGCTGAATCAGCTCAATTTTCAGTTAGCATTCTACCAAAAAAACATCCCTGTAATTTGGTAGATGTTAATAAATATTGCACATTCAATTGGTGTAGCCCATGCAACAGACGTAAAGCCAGACTTTTGGCAGCAGATTCTTCCTAAATCACGGAATGTAGGTCAAAACAGTTAGTGGATTTTCCTCAGTGCTGGTGTGCCATTTGTGGTTCCATACTGGGATGCATATGCTGGATAACTTCTGTGGCAGGGTTGTTAAAGCACCTTAATAAGGAAGCTATATTTTAGCATTGATGGTACACTGAATGTAATTTAGAAAATGGCATCTCTGTCACTTGTGACTT
Source organism: Salminus brasiliensis (assembly GCF_030463535.1). Lineage (NCBI taxonomy): Eukaryota > Metazoa > Chordata > Actinopteri > Characiformes > Bryconidae > Salminus > Salminus brasiliensis. The sequence continues at coordinate 25,929,764 of NC_132899.1, read as the reverse complement.
CTTGTGAGAACTGTGTAAAATTCTGTACTATTACTCTACTGCATTAACCCACAGGCATTTTTTCACTTTTTACTGGGAGCTTAAAGTGTAATTTGTATTTATATGTGTAGAGATGATGCTTAAGCTTTAACTTGTGCACAGAAGGCATCAGTCTTACTTACAGAATTCCAGTGCCAGAGGAAGCAAATCAGCCTCAGAGTATCACCGAGCCACCTCCATGCTTCACTGTAGGCAGGGTGTTCTTGTCAGTGTATGCTTGATTCTTCCTCCACTAGACATACTGCTGATCCAAAGGCCCGAAAAGTTTGTTTTATTTTCTCACTCCAGAGAACAGAATCCAAAACCGTCTGTGGCTTATTTATATGCTTTTGACATGATTGGAGCTGACTTTTTATTTGTTATTTTGGATCAGTAGAGGTATACGGACATGGAAACCTTAAGTATGCACCTAGCTTAAGGCCTGCTTCCACCAAATCTTGCTGCAGGTCTGTTGCAGTCGCTCCTCAGGAGACTGGTGGCAGTTGGTTGTAGCTTCCTTTTTCTGGTTTGTGCAATATGGGCCTTGATTTACCACCTGATTTGCAAATGTGTGCTATTCAGAGATTCTTTTCAGGGGTTTTAATCATTCTGAGACTACAATATTTAATTAAAGGGGTATTTTGTGTTGAATTCTGAGAATTTATTTGTGTAGCGCTTTTTACAACTGTTGTCACAAAAGTAGCTTTACACAATCAGTAATTAGTAAAAAAAACAAGAAATCAACAACATAAGAAGACATGAAAACCTAATACCCCCAGTGAGCAAGCATAGGCTACAGTGGCAAGGAAAAACTCCCTCAGAACTGGAGGAAGAAACCTTGGGAGGAACCAAGACTCACAAAGGGGACCCATCCTCCCCTGATCAGAACTATTTATAAATTATTGATAAGTCACCAAACCACCTTAACTGTTGTAATGCTCAGGTGTGCATCATTAATCTTAATCTTAATCATAATATAATAATCATGGTGTAATGAATGTAAAGATAATTAATAGTGGTAATATTAATAGTGGCAGATAGTTAAAAGTCCATTTAGGTTTTAACATGGTCATTAGGCAGGTAGCAGTGATAGGAGGGTGTGCCGGTGGTCTGACATGAGTGGTGGGGTGGGGGAGTGGACCAGGTGGTCGGACTCGTGGGTGGCAGCTGGTCTAACTCAAGTAGAGGGGACCCCAGTGGTCAATCTTCCAGGGCTGGATGAGTGGGTGACCATTTACTCTGAGAAGGTAAAGAGACAGAGTTAGTTCTGAGTGGATTTATAGAGAGCAGAGAACGTTGAGCAGAGTGTGTCTGACAACTCTGGCAGGTCTGATTATAACAGCTTAATTAAAAGGAGAGAGCCAGAAGGTAACATAGACATGGGTGCACCCTGAAATACTAGCTTCCATCTGTTCCACTGTCCACAAACCTGAGTGATCGCATGCAAGCAGTGCAACGACAGCTCCAGCATCTTAGTTGACTATAATTCCGTGTCCATGAACTGTGTGTGTGTGTGTGTGTGCGCGTAGTGTATATAAAAACATATTATAAATGTATTATTTATTTTTTTATTTGTATTGTCATTTGAGCCAAGCCCAGTAATTTATAACATTTTTTATAATTTATTATATAAGACATTTTAAGTTTTGAAATGAATGAAACATAATCACAACACCAGTCTTGTTTTGTTTTTTTTTTTGTTTTTTTTATCTTTCTAATCTTTTTTTCTAAAATATCTTGACCATATCTGGGTAACATGGAACATAGTAACATGGAAAGAAATGCTAACTCAAACTTATTAGTGCAGAAAGAATATGTATATGTGTGTACATGTCATTCTTTATATACTCTAACTGTGGAACTTCTCACATAATTGTATCATTACAAATAATGTATAACATTTTCTAAGCAATAGCCCCTAGGTTGTCAATAAATACCCCTCAGTCTGTTCCAAGTGCAAGTTCTGCATCCATCTTGGATTTGATTTAAAGCTAGTGGTTGTTTACCCAGAGTCAAACAGGCACCAGTAGAATTAGTGTGGCTCATGTCGCCCAGAGACATGGCTTCCATCCATGTCTGTGGATCAGTATGCAGGATTTACCCAGTTTAAAGCTGACTAAATGCACAAGCTTTAACAAAATGGAAACCCATGGGTTTGCTGCAAAGACTATTTTTTTTTTTTGCCAGTGGGCAGAAAAATGACCCATGCACTCTTCCTGTCTGAATGAATGGCATTGACATTTTTCCACTGTATACCATATGGTAGAACATGTTGATATGACTTACTGATTTTTGTTAACATACGTTCATAAGTGATCCCTGATGTTCACTCTGCCTTAAATGTGATGTTCTCCACAGCTGCCGCCGAGGGGAGGGTGAATGGAGGCGAGGATTTCTTTCAGAAGGTAAGGAAAACCACACCACTTTGGCAGCCCTAGGTAGCGGTACGAAAAAGGTCAAAGTCACATTGAATACACAATTAAGTGAATAGTGAATGACAAGCTTAACGTTCCCCTGTTGAAACCTGCAGCTAGAAATCAGCAGAATAATCATATTCGTTTGATCATCAGAAGGTTTGCCTAGTGGTGCTGGGCTGCTGATTAATGGCCTTCTTGTAGCATGTCAGGCGATGAATTGTGACTTACCAGCTTTTGCTGAGCTAGACCTGTCCTTTTGTTGCCCAAGCCAAGGAAAACACACTTCACCTGTTCTGATGCTTTTATAGGGGAAATGGTTGTAAGCTTTTAGGCAGAGCACTCGCAGCCCTAATTGGCAGAGTGTGGATAAACACAGCAGAACGAGCATGTGTGCCTACCTAGACGGCCCCGGCAGTGGAGGGACAGGACTATGCAAGCCAGGACCTGATTGAAACCAAGGCAGGTGGCCCGCTCCTGAAGACCTGAAAGACCTGGCCTCTTTACAAGCAGAATGGAGAAACGCCTTCAAAATAAATACTCAAAAGAATCCCCGCTCAAGCTGAAGCCGCTCCGTTCATGTAAACCTGAAAGGTGTGGGAAAATAAATGCTCTAGGTGGAGAGTGCTTGGACTGGGCCTCTCTGGACCTGTTCTGAAGGATTACAGCCTGCTGCCTGAAGGATCCCGGTCTGCTTCGGACAGTGGCAGCTAGAGCTGATACCGAGCCTCAGGAATGTCAGTGCTGAATATTCAAATAAACATATACTGCTTCTCAGCCAGTGCTTTTAAATTTTGTCAGAGTTAGCAAATGTTGGACAATATGGAGTTGGTCCCCCCTTTGCAGCTCTAACAGCAGGTTTGAAACTCTGCAGTTATTCAGTCAGAAGAACTTTTATGGCAACTTTTATGCCTCAGCACACAGGTCTGCCAGGTCTGAGTTGCTGTGGTTTATGAACACTTCCAGTTTTCAATAATACCACTCACAGTTGATGGTGGAATATCTAGGGGGCGATAAATGTCACTAAATGATTTGTTGCAATGGTGGCATCCTATTACAATTCAGTGAGCTCTTTTAAAACGAGCAATTTCACAAATGTTTGTAAAGCAGACTGCATGACTAGTTGGTGTGTGTATATGTGTGTGTGTGTGTGTGTGTGTATGTGTGTGTGTGTATATGTGTGTGTGTGTGTGTGTGTGTGTGTGTGTGTATTGGCATTGTAAGAACCCACTAGTTGTATTCAGCTTATGCCAATGCTGTTTGCTCACACAGGCATGTCTTGATTCTCACACACACACACACACACACACACACACACACACACACACACAAGCCAATTGAACACTAGGCTTATTATTTAGGTAATAATCCTAATGCAGAAACGATTGTGAATTATTTGGTAACTGTTTGCCTTAGCATATTCTATTTGAGGGTCTATTTGAGGGTCTGTGAAACTGATGTTAAATGTGACCATGTAGTTATAAGAGTGAAGTGTGGGCTTACATACAAGGTTTCAGGGCTGTAACAATATATTAAAAATCAAAGTTTAGTTTTTCGATTTTTGCATCACAATTGTAATGGGAAGGCATTATATTATTTGAACCTATGTTGATATTATTTGTTTAGGAAATAAACTTTTCCCCTTGTTTTTGTTGATGTACATAAACAGGTGCTATGCTTTAGTCATTAATCTGTATTAGATTATCAACTTTTTTTGGCTTGGCTGTTACTGCGGCCACATAAAAAATACTACATAAAATAATATATATAAAATAATACAATATTTCTTATGTGATGTAACACCATTGTTTTATAAATATGGCTTTGTAACATGTTTGTGCTTTTGACTCTCTTCTTCTAGCAGTGAAATTAAAGGTAAAGGTGCACGTATTTGTCACTGTACAGTGTACACTGTACAGCGAAATGTGTCCTCCGCATTTAACCCATCTGTGGTAGTGAACACACACTCACACACACACACTAGTGAGATAGGGGCAGTGAGTACACACACACACCCAGAGCGGTGGGCAGCCAACTCCAGCGCCCGGGGAGCAGAGAGGGTAAAGGGCCTTGCTCAAGGGCCCAGCAGTGGCAGCTTGCCAAGCCCGGGAATCAAACCCACAACCCTGTTATCGATAACCCGGCGCTCTAACCACTGAGCCACCACTGCCCCTATATACATTATATACAGCATATATAAATTATGTGTGAAATGTTCCAGCATGTAAGAACAAATAGCAGTATTTGATTATTCTCATTCTTGACGCTGAGACAAAGGTGAAAGCAATACCTTTTCTTTAATCATACATGGAAAGTTTGATTTAACTAAATTGCACTAAAATCAGTCATAGTTCCAAAAATGTATATTGAATACCACCTGGCCAGGAAAAAGGTGGGGTCTTTTGACTTGCACCTAGCTAGGCCAGCCGTTCCTGCTGTGATTAAAATATGGCGATTGCTGTTCGTGCTGACTGGGCAATTTGCCCCTTGCAGGTCGGTGAACGATACCAGCCTGCTGAAACGAGGTGTGTTTTCAATAACAACATCAAATTCCTGTTCATCCTGCGGCCGCAGCATCAGGGCCAAGCCAGCACGCATACTGTGAGACAGCACAATGGCGGGATTCAGCCTTTCTCTGTGGATGTTTGCGCTCATGCTGAGAGCTGAGATCAGGTCTCCGGAGAAGACCAAGCCTCGGGAAACCTCACCACTCTTTCCCGCAAACACACAGGAAGCCGCCTTTACCGGCTGAGAGTTTCCTCATAGAGCGGTTCAGCTGACACTACCACACTACCATGAAATTTGATGTATTGTTTGTTTTAGGAGCTTTTCGCCTTAAGCCCACCAGGACGAATGTAGCAGCACAGGCTTCACAGCGCTGTTAAGATAATGAACGCTACAGACCCTTAAGTGGAAGCTGTAAAGATTTGCTGCTGCTGTGTTTCAGTTTCAGTTCATTTCATGGCTTACATGCTGGTGAAGTGGCAAGTGCTAATGTATACTTACTTTATATTATAACTGAATATATAAAAATATATATATTTTACATCAAAAATATTATGATGTGCAGAAGTCAGTACTGTAGGGCTACCACTCTTCTTTGCAAAATGCTTGTAGTTCTATGATGTCCTTGGACTGTCATGCTGCATAGCACTTTTAAGAGGTTTTGGATCATTGTCCAGTTGTAGAAGCTGGCCTCTTTGATAACCCCAAGCATCTTATAGACGTTTAGAAAGTCAGTTATGCAGTTACACTCTGAAATTGTCATTAGAATAGTGACTTCTGTATTTAATGTAATTTCATCTACATAGCTGTCCAGTAACATTTGCTGAAAATGTAGATGTTGTGTTAACATCATTTCACTTCAAAAATGAACCAAATATGAAATCCAGCCAGCAATACGCAAACATTTTACTGTTCAACATTTCTCAAAGGTCTTTCATTGCTTTGATTCGTCTGCATGTACTGCTGAGAAAGTAACGTGATTTTCTGATCACCCTGCTCCTGCTTAACTTGGGCTTCATTCCCAGACAGAAGGCATTGGTGCAGGCAGCTTTCCACTCCCTGGTTCCTCCAAAACCCCCAACTTTGTTTATCGAATGAGGATACATTGTAAACTGGGAGTTATTTGTCACAGGGCTGGAGGAGAAACTGGAGGTAATGAGAAGCAGGTGTGTGTGCTGGAAGAGAACAGCTTCATTAGCACTTTTCATTGGGCTCAATGTGAAAGCATGTTTCGTAAACACCAAGGCGGAATAACCACGTTACACTGGGTGGAAGAAAGGTTGGGCCTGCTCTCAATCAGGTGGAGAATGTTAAAACAAGCGTGACAGAATGCATCATCACAATACTCATGGTGTGCTGTGGTTCTTGGAGTACAACTGAAGTTCTGATTGCTACTGTATGTAACATTAACAACCAGCTGTGTGCCTTCATTTTGAAATCATGGAATATATACTTTTAAAACATGTCTTATGATGGACAGCTCCCAAGACGTAATGGTGGTTTCGAATGTTGTTAAAGGAGCATCCAGTTTCTGCATCATATCCTCACACCAACATACAAAAGTGCACAAGTAGAGCTGCAGCATCCAAATGCACCTCATAGTGTGTGTTCATGGAAACAGTGATCTGTACTGTCCCATTCTCCTATTTCCCCATCCACTCCTTCACTTGCTGGACTCAGTACACAGGTTGTGAGGTAAACTCCTCTACATGTGTGCCGGCAGGAGTGATGGATATAACTCTTGGCCCTGAGCATGTGCTTGGGAGGTCATGCCGATTTTAAAAACACACTTCTCCCTGGGACAGGGCTCCTATGGAAATAGTTGTTGCAAAGGCTCGCAACACGGGCCAGGCTGCTCCCCACGCCTCCCCACTCCTCTCTGCCTTGCTCACTGTCTGTCTGCCTCCTTTCCGCTGAGCTTCGTGATGAAGTGTTCCGCTTGGCCTGGATTCGTTTTTTGACCTTTTTCTGACACGTGCTTCTCCCGAAAACAAAGAGGCATGGGTTTTTCCCAAGCCGTGTGTGTGTGTGTGTGTGTGTGTGTGTGTGTGTGTGTGTGTGTGGTCGGATTATTTGTAAGACCTCGTAAACTCTGATTGTGAGACGGTTGTTTTGAATGTGATGGGACGTTTTCCCCTGGTTGGCCAGACTACAAGCAGCATCTGATCTCCATACTAGTGTTCCATCCCTGATGAGCTAATGGTGCTTAGCATGTCTGGTGTCTCTGTCCCTCACAGTAAGGCTCTCCTTTAACAGTGCCAGCGTGAAATATGACCAGCACACTGCCCAGGGTTGACAGTTTAGCTTTAATCTAAGGACCAAGCGGCCTGCCTGGTTCCTAACGCAGGAAATACAAAACGGCCTGAAGGTTAGCTTATGTTTGAGTTAACCTACAGCCGTCCCTGCCTGAGGAGTTTGTTTGAGGAGAGAGAAAAAAAAAAAAGCGAGTGCAGGAAGCTAAAAATAGGTATGAGATGTGCTTATTAAATCATGCCGATCCTAAGCCTGTGGTTCTCTGGGCTTTGTAGTGCTGCTCCTCTGGGCATAGAGGAGTCATCCAATGATGTAGGGATGATTGGGTCACTGAGTGGACTCCCGTCAGCAGGGGACGTGGGAGTTTTCCGTATTAGGAAGGGTACGTTTGATCCAGAGAAGGCTGTTATTATACTGTGAGTAATATGGTTGTCAGTTATAGCAGTGACAAAGCAGCGAGTGGCTTTGCTTACAAAATTACTCACACTGAAAATGACGAACTTGATCCACAACATTATTGACGTAAAGCACATGCTTCTGAATTTTATACTCTCTGCATGTGTTAGTGGCTAATGGAGTTTCCCATTTGCCTGTTTAAAGATATAGGTTCCTGCTTTTTCTGATCTTTACAGTAGTAATTCGAAGATATTTAGTTTTTTGTAAAAACATCAAGAAAAAAAATTGTGGTTTCAGCTTCCTCTATGGAATCAGCTTAAGGCATTTCCTCCCATTCCACTAGATTTAGAAAGCTTTTAGAGACCTTATTAGTTCTTTGTCATTTCCAGCTAACGTTCCAGCCAGTCCCACCCAGTCCACACGTCATCCTCCATAATGCGTGAACAGCCAGCATGTCCGGAAAAACTTTATTGTGTCCGTACAGCTTGTGTTGGAGTTCATGCACCCAGTGTACTCTGGATCTGATAAAAAAACACCAACAAGTGCTAACCCGCCCCGGTGGACCCAGCACGACCCAAAACCTCAGCTGAATCAATAGTCGGGAACATGGTGCTGTTGCTTCTTCTGCACAGGCGGGTTTCGTAATGACAGCCGAGAGCTGTTTGTACACACCAAGGCCCCGGTTCTAGAGTCAAATGTTGTGGGGGAACAGCTGTGGTGTTGCACACACTGGGACTGTGGCAGGAAGCAGGTGCCAAAGCCTGCATGGCAGTCCGTTCTCACACATAGCTCAGCAGGAGCGTTAAAAATCATGTGGGAAAAGATTTACACGACCTACAGGGTCTGATCATCACAATGTGTCGGAGTACATATACAACACTCAGCACAAAAATGTCTGATGTGAGGTCTAGATACCTCATCCAAGTTGTTTGTAATTAATGAATTTGTCTTTGTCTTTGTGTTCATGTCAGTAATAACATTAAATGTAAACCTGCTATTTTTCTGTATAACTGAGGTAACAGTTGATAACGGCACTACCTTGTGAATGCCAGCACTCAAACTGTTCAGGACCGCCCTTGGGACAGGGAAATTTGCAGCTGTTTTCACATCACATAACAAAAACTGGTCAAATCTAAATATTTATCAAAATACTAATTGTTATGTTATTCTACGTTTTATGTACTATTTTCCCAATTGTATAAATGTTCTGAAAGTTTTGGTTCCCAGCATGTAAATCAGCATGATTAGATCTTACATTTCAGCCAGCAAGAACTGCAGAAATTATTGACCAGATGAAATAGGTGACCAGTGTGAGTTAATTGATGTAAAAATACCTGAGGTGTCCTGTAACACATCATAAAACACAGCGGAGGCACTGACCCTCCTGAGGAGTGTGTGTGGTCTGCTTAAAAGTGTCGCTCAAATGGCTATGGCTCTGCCAAAGACAGCAGCAACGGATCAGATCAGAAAAGCGTTCACACGAGGTGAAGTCAGAGAGTGGAAGGCTAGCCAGAGTCATCCAAAGTTTGCCACAGACGCAGCAGGAATCTTCATGCCCCTAATTGATAATGAACCATAAAAGATATGCTTGGAGAAGACAGAAGCATGGCTCGCATCTACTGGAGCTGCACAGAAGTGACGTCTTCTGCTCACAGCACTGTGAAGAACGTATCAACTAGACTGAGATTACATCACTGGGCTTGGGCCTAGCGGTTTTGAAAGCTTTTCAGCACTGTCTGTTCAGCTTCCTGGCTCGAACAGTAGAAAAAACATAGTGTTGCATCAAGTCTGTTTCTTCCACCATTTGTGTTAGTGCTTCGTTGCACAGTTTGGCCACAGGCCTGCCCCTTTAAGTCTATGAGGATGTAGGCTGACTTGTGATTTGAAATAGATGGTAATACTTGACACCTTCCACCTTTCACTCCTGCCTTGCCCTGATCATTGCTCATATCGTGACTGAACATGGCAGTCGGCTAGGTGGACATGAAGCCATAGTCGTAAACACTTCTACTGCTTCCACTGTCTGCATATGGATATGCCCTTTCCTAATTTCTATGGGCTTTTTCATACTCCATTTGTAATGCTGAAAAAATTCAGAGGGTTTTTTTTTTCTTCGCTCCCCACCCTCTTATAAATCCCTAGTTTCCAGAAAGGAACTGAGCAGTATTTTTTTGTTTCAGCTCAGATTGTTTTAATTGGAGAATGTTTTTCTCGTTCAGCTGAACACAGCTGGACGTATGTTACTGGGTGATGCTGATCCATAGCATTGCAGGTCTGGCAGGTTTTAGCAAGAAAATTGATTGTGAGATGGGATAAAAAAAAAAAAAGTGCCATAAGCTTTTCTTTTTTTTCTCTCTCTCTCTCTCTCTCTCTCTCCACTGCCAAAACCTAGTTTAAGCACTAGTTACTTTCATTAAATGCACTTAGATTTTTTTGGGATTTAAGTGACTATATGTACTTCTGTAAAGTTTCTCCCGTTAAAGTTGTGCAAATTTGAAACAGTCGGTGATCTCTTAATAACCATTTAATTGTTGTCTCAAACTGCTTTGTGTGTTGTTTTTTTTTGTTTTTTTTTATCCCAAGCAGATTTGTGCTTCAGATCCTGCCATAACATTTCAAAAGGAGTTTTACTCAAGTTTTATACTTCAGTTATACTTCAAGTTTGCCAAAAAGACACCTAGAGGGTACTCCTCCTGGAACAGTGTGTTATGGACAAAATGATCAAAAGTGGAGCTATTGGGCCACAATGGTGAAACATGTGGAAGTGTGACGATTTGATTTGCACCTTGCCACTATTGAGACTTCTGTATCAGAGACTTTTTTAGGAGAACATCAGGTCACCTGTACGTGAGGTAAAGCTGTAGCGCAGTTGGTCATGCAGCGATTGTTTATTACAAAATCAAGGTTATTTAAAGAGTTTTTGCTGCTTGTTTTGGAGTAACTGTCTCTACTGTCCAGAGAAGGCTTTGCTTTGTGGATTTGATTGTGTTAGCGACAAGTGCATTACTGAGGTCAGGATGATTGGATGACTCTAACCTCCAACATCCAAACTCCTCTCAAAAGCATTTAATGGAGTACAATCATTCCAGAGAACACAGTCTTGCTTTTGTGGTCGGGGAAACTGAGTAATCAGAAATCACATGCATTTCTTTCCATATCCTGACTCACATCGTAGTGAAATATTAGAAAGGGTAATTGATCTAGCTGTGTGTTTTGCTCAGTAATAGGGGTGGGGCATTTTACAGGCTTCTCATTCTTAAATTTCCCTTAGAAATATCATATTTATATTTCAGATTTTCATAATTATGAGAATATGTAAGAGGTCACCTACAAAAGTGTATTTAGGGTCAGGATCACTGTATGTGGATGTTTATGTTGCCTCTAAGGTAAACCTTTTGTCAAAGATAAAGCCTCTAATCACCAATTGCAGATTGAGTATTGGTCTTATTGTCAGATAATTAAACGTCTTCACGCAAATTGAATGTCTCATATCACTATTTGTTTATTTTCCATAAACTAAGAAATTTAATGCAAGTTAACCAATATGAACTGCTAAACACATGCACAATGCCAAACAAGTGCAAAGTAACAAGTGAATTCTTAATCAGAGGAATTCTCTTGAATATGAACAAGGACATAACTAAAAATAAATTTATTAATAATAAATAAACCTTAAACACTTGCTAAAATGGACCACATGATCATTAAACTATTTCTGATTGCTTCAAACTGGTTGGTTAAACAGTGAGAATGAATTGTGAATTCTGAGCTAAGTTTTGTTTCTTTTTTAAAATCTGGCAGAAATAGTCAGAGGAATGCAAATAGTCTTTTTCTTGGCTTTTCATGAGTGTCCTAATGGGTAATTAGTGGTTTGTTATTAATCACTTTTTAAGTGGCCACACTATTGACTTTTTAATTCAAGTAACAAAGGTCAAGTGACTGGAATGTGAGCCAGTATGTCAAGCATGTCTGACCCTCTCTGTTACCAAGCAATTGCAGCAGGTGTCTACTAATTCAGACAAGTTGTGAGGGCACAACAAACTCTCTTAGTACATTTACATGAATTCCACCCCAGTCAAATATATGCGATTCAGAATGGGTTTTGTGCACTGGACCTGTGCACTGGAATATGCAGGAGCACTGTTGGAATTTCTTAACCGTGTTTGCTTTGTTTATACTTGTGTAAATATTCAAATCATGTGTTCAGGGCATAGTGTCATACTCAAGTACAAGTGTATAACCTTTCCATGCTAGTTTTTGTTTTATGTCAAATTTTAACCCTTCAAAATGGGTTAAGCCATTAAAACAGAAATGGTCTGTAATGCAAGTTTTCTAAATACGAGGTTTATCGATGCCAGAAATGCATTGTACACAGAGTTTGTTTGTTTGTTTGTTTGTTTGTTTTCCCCATATTCATTCCCATGTCTGACATGACTCTTACTGCACAGGCTGTCTCACACACTCCCACACTAAAGAAGTGTTAGTTAGTTATTAGTGTATTAAATAAAGTGTAGAAGTACAGCCTGCACATTGGAGAGCTGTAGTTGGACTGGAGGATCAAGTGTTTCTAAAATAGATGCTTCTCCTTTTCAGCTCTTACAGAGAGACTTCCAGTCTTTATAAATGAGAAGAGCTCAAACAGCTTCATGGGATCTCCTTAATGTTTCTGTTTGGGGGGGAAAAGCTAAAATAAAATTGACAATGTTCTTATCTGCAGATTTTCAGGACCTTTGTGAAGCCAACAATATGGAATTTATAACGTACATAACATTAGAACTGAAGACTTTTCAAACAACCCTTTTATTAATTAACCAGATCTTGTGAACAGTCTATAGACTGTCTATAAAATGTAATTCATGACCTACATTTTTGTTCTCTTAACCAAAGCAGTTTATCAGCTATAGATGTGAAACTATGACTTCTCATGTAAATGTTGTCGAATTATTGACTATATGTACTTATTTGTACTGTGATATTTGAACAAATTACTTATAAAGACAAAAACAAAATATATATATATATATTTTATTATTATTCTTTTTTTTTATTAACCAGGTCATGGAGGAGACCAGTACTCAGATTGCATGGCCTTCAAAGCTGAAGATAGGTGCCAAGTCTAAGAAGGGTAAGACCCTGTCTGTTTCTCGTGTGTGTGTGTGTGTGTGTGTGTGTGTCCCATCACTCACCCCATAGCTCAACCCATTTCCACTGTAGCCTTCAGAAGAATGCATCTTATCTAAGTATTTTTTTTTTTTTTTTTTTTTTACAAATATTTTTTTAAGTAAACATCACTAATCTTTTTTTTTTTTTTTTTTTTTTTTTTTTTTTTTTGGTTGTTTTTTTTGTTTTTTTTGGACCAGTGTATGATTAACCCATCTTGTGTTATCTCAGTTTCGGCTGTCTTTATACTGGAGATGTTTTGGAATAGCTATCATGTAGAAAGAACAGCTTGCCCTTGTTTCAGAGATTGTTTTCTAGTTTTAGTTATCATAATTACAGTAGATGACGTATAACATTTCTCTTAGGCTATTCATCACAACAATTAATCAATAGCTAATGCTGGTACTTTTGTTTATATTATGGACATCATTAGAATACTGATGTTACAAAGCATATATAAATACAGATTTAGGTTGATAAGAGAACCTGTAAACAACAACCACACTGTAAACAATGGGATGAGCTGATTGGATATTTGGATTGGATTTTTTTTATTTATTTGTTTTTTAGATTGTTTGTTCTCCTTTAATATTATTTATCCCTGTTTCAGTATTGTGATATGTTACTATATTACTGCCCACAATATTAATCACAGCTGTGATCAGCTGGCTCTATTAGCCTATATTTTAGTAGCTAAGCACTGAGATTTGTTGTAACATCTTCTAATTCAATCTAACATTAAATCATGTAAATCAGCTGCAGCTTCCAGTCATTTTAGACATGACCCGATTATTCCATCACTGTTCATGAAGCCTTTCATGACCAGACTTTCCAGTTCATATGCTCAAATGATCTGCACACAAGGGGGTCGCAGCAAGGTCAAAGGCCATTCAAATTCCACCGCGTGCTTGCTTGTGTTGGCTGCCGGCCCCGGGCATTGGCTGCACTGACGATAAACCTTACATAATAATACAGTGTTATCTAGTGACTCCATTCGACAAGCATCCCAGCTAATTAAAGATGGAAAACATATGCAGGACTCAGACATGTGGGGCGCACCAGGCACAGCGTCGCTCACGGCTGTCCCCCAGGGTTTCTGCTGTTTCCTGCAAGGCTCATCATAGGCCTGTCTGCAGCTTGTTATAGGAGCCAGCGCTGACCTCTCAGCATATCAGCTTAGGAACAAAACATTCTGCAGGCCAACATCTTTGACATGATGTTTACTGCTGGTGTTTGCCATGGGCGAAGTGTGATGCTAACAGTCTAGAATGTGTGCAATTTGGGTGAGGAGAGAGGATTAATTTTCCACTCCCTTCAATGTTTCATTCAGTAGATCACTCTTGTGTTAAAATGTTGGACAAATGCATCTTAATATCACTTGTGAGATTTTACTGTTTACCTGAATTTACCCTAAACCTGTTCAGCAGTCAAGACAATTTTCCATCCCAGGTTTACTTTAGTCTTTCACTGGATTTGGAAGGCTGGTGTCATTAACATGTAATGGAAGCTTTGATGCCAGTGATTAGCAAATTCATAAATCCTATGACTGCATCTGGCAAATAAATGATTCATTCAAAATTATTCATTAGATGTAGATTCTCAGACGTCTTAAAAAAAGGGTTTGCGTTGTAAAGCTCTGATTAGCATACTGAGGAGAACGATGATCTGCCCCTGTGTATAACAGTTAAAGAGTTGTTTCTTTTCATGAAATTCTGTCCACTGTTTTCCTGGAACATGCATTTGCTAATTGTAGTCCAAAAAGGTCCATTTTAACTTCTGATGGTTAAGTAAAGGTCTTCTGGTCTTTTGCAGTTGAGCAATCAGTTGTCAGAAAATTTCTAGGTCTTGGCTGCCACCATTTCCAATTGCCTTTTACATTATAAACAGCTCCTTAAAAACATTTTGCTGTATTGTTGCAACCTTTGTTCTGCTTTGTGGGCATGATTTTTTATTTTATTTTTTTTGGTGCTAGAAACTGCTTAGAGGAATTGCTGATTGATAGGACAAGGTTTGAGGAGTCTTTCCTAACGATCACCATGAACATGCAGTAGCCCTAACAAGCTAATTAAGATCCGAGACCTTGGCAATTTACTGAGACCTTGGCAAGGCACACTTCTGAGTGATAGATTGAAGTTGGTGAGGGCAAATTTAAACTGTACATGACTATTGTTTGAGATAAGTGTGTGTGAAGTGTACAAGGAAAATTTGTGGTTTAGAAGTCTCATTCCTCCAGCACGAAACTAAAGAAGCAGTTTTTGGGCATCAAACATGTCTTGGCAGTTTCGCTTTCCATGAGTTCTCCAAAGGCTAAAAGCCCATGAGTTTGGCTCCTCTGTCATTGATACAGAGCAGAGAGTTCCTCAGGCTCCTCTAAGTCTCCACAGGCCAGGCTCATCTGGGAGGAGACCAACGCCCACAGCTATGTGCTAGTATCCACCATTTGGATTATCCAGGGAATCATCAGATGATCAAATGTGATCGTTTGTCCAATCCCTTTAAGCACACAAACAAGGACTATCTGCTCTCTATTTGAAATACTTACATTCCAGTTTAAGTGGAACTGTTGCCAACTGCACACTTATGTGGCTCAGGAGGATGCATTCCATTTCTGCACACTCCGAGGTGATGCTGGGTAACGCTGGGACTTCTCAGCTTGCTCTTGGAGCAGTCTGTTTCCCTCATTTGACACCATAAAACTCCATCTTAAACTCAGCAAGCTTAAATGTGAAAAAAAAGACATGACAAAAATAAGACTTTTAGAGATCATTTAAAGCATTCCATGCTGTTACTTCTCTTTTAACAAAGTATTTATTGTACAGTTGTAATCCTCTCTATTATGTGTATTGATGTACTGTATCTTACTTGGATCCTTTTTGTGCTCTTTATTGCGCCTAAGTGCTATTCATTGTCACGACCTAAATTTAGACCCGTTTTATATGTAGCTTGTTGTTATATTGAGACTTTAATTATACTGAGACAGGTCATTAACCTCACTTTCAGTGTCCAAAGTCATTTTTGGAATATTCGTCCAGCTTATTTACATAGCAGTGAGCCATTGAAAGCCACAATCTGTAAAACGGAAAACAACAAAGTGACTGCTCTGACATTTGGTTTAGTGTAAAGATGAAAGACGGGACAGAAGGAATGCTACTTCTTTCAGACTCCTCTGCCAATCCTTAGGAGTCTGTCTGTTTGTTTATTTTCTCTTGAAAAAATTGATGTCCTTGGTATTTCCCTAATTTGACGGTTAGAATCATGTACATTTGATTAGGGGTGTAAGAAAATGGCTATATATTGAAAATATATATTTTATATATTTTGCCATACTGTATTAATACTCTTACACAGTATTGATGTTTAATTTGATTACTTTACATACAAAGATTAGTGGCAGACATTAACTTTAATGTTGGTACATTACAAGTGGCAATCATCAGGGTCCAAGCACAACATACCATTGTGGAGCTAGTAGAGCATAAATGAATAAAGGCCAATGTTTTTAGATTGGACTCTAATAATAATAGATGCAGGCCGTGGTGTCTGTAAAAGGTCTTTGGGCATGACATAAATGTGCATAGTTGTTAGCCCTGTAATTTAGCCTAAGAGTGCACCAGGATGAATGAGAGTATTCATGTTAAAATCACTAGTTGATTTGTTTGCATTATTTATACTTAATTACACTTAATTCATCATGCAAATGGACAACAACACGGAAAACAAACTTAAACATGTTGACTAAAGATGATCAGATAACAAATTGTTGGGGATAAGACTGGGGTTCTTTTATTTGCACCCTTCTACAATATCAGGTTTTCAAAGACCAGTATCTCTCTTACTCTCTCCCCTACGTCCCTCCCTAATTTGGAGCCACTGATAAATCAGAGGTTGTTTGTATGGAGTGATTTACAGGAGAGCAGGAGAACAGGGCCTTAGAGCGTGGGTGCAGCAGCTGACAAAACAAGCCTAGAGCGAACACCGTTCCTGCAGCTTTCCTCACTCAGCCTGCACGGCATGGCAAATCACCGGGCTGCCGTTTCCATGGCGACTTGCTAGGCTGCAGCAGCATGGCCGGTCCGGCATGCCACAAACTGGACGGGTCTGTTAACTAAGGGGGAATTTAAGGTGCTTCACTTTTAATGGACAGCTCTGGTCTTTTTGCTTTTTGGCAGCAGATATTGTGGAGACAGTCACCACGCCGATTCCCCCTCGGGCTGACTCTGTCCTGTGGAACATGGGGGTACTAAAGGGCAAAGAGTGAAGCAGCACTGTGACAACAGATGGCGGAGACACTGAAATTTTATGATGCAGGTCTTTCTTTGGATTTTGTGGTAGATTTAAGGGAGCTCGCCCTGTTCTCTGTTTCTCATGAATTTGGAGAACAGATATTACTGGTGACCTTTAGGTGATGGTTCAGCGGTTCCCAGAGACGGAGAGGCCAGTTTGTCACTCAACTTGGGGATGTGAGAGGTAGCATGTCACTTATGGGACAGCACAGTAGTTTTGAGTAAATGTGAGCTGAAAATATTTACAGACACTGAAACACTGGGGTCTCTGTCCCTACTTAGCTTGTCATCATTAGGAAAGGCGAAGTGATGCCACTTTCAAAGCTTCGTAAATATTCTGACTCCTCAAACCTTGTCCCTATGATCAGCAGCCATGAGCCATGATCACTATCCATACAGAAATAGACCTCCAGGAAGAATCAGCAGACTCTGGAGTGGTGGTGCACTATTCTACTGTGCAGCAACGCCTGCACAAATATAACCTTCATAAAAGGGGCCTCAGACATCTCCTGTATCCTCACCACCACAAATTCAAATAAGTCTGATATTTATAGCTTTTCAAATTGAAGTAATAAAATTATTGGCCATCCATTCCAGATAGTGTTACACACATGTACCCATATTGCATGTTACATGGTCATCAGCCCAGCTCTGTGTACTAGTATTTACTGTGGTACATGGCGCAAGGTCATTAAGTGCAGGGTAAGTATCCAGAAGTCACGTGGCCGTGCTCTTGTGGCATTTACGAGAGCACAACTGCAGTAAACATCAAGAGCCTCCTGGGAGGACCACAGACAGCTTTTCTTAGAGGCCCTCAAGTAGAATTACTGGTGCTTTCTTCAGTTGCGGCCCTCATACGAAGCCAATGCTATCGCGCACGCTAAATGCTAACCCTCTGCCGCTGCATCTGGGCCTTCATGGCAGTGCAGCAATCCCAAGTATGTAGTAGAAAAACAGAGCAGCTTCCTGCCTTCTACGCCAAGCGCAGCCTGCTGGTGACCTGAGCGCTCCATCAAAGCCAGAGCTGTTCAGGACAGAAATAATCATTGCAGTCCTTCATCAAACTCCTCTGTAATTTCGACCCCTCTCTGTGGAGGAAAAATGTGTCTGGAACGCTGTGGATGCTGCCAGTGTTCGTGACTGCATTCTGTTTTCCAAAGCTTATGAACATCTGGTTCGGTCACACACAATGCGCAAGTCATTTTTTGGAGGTTTTAGTTTTTTTCATGGTGCATGTTGTTGCTGACTCCAAACAAGCTGACTCCTGTGATTAATGGAGCTAAATGAGAGATTTGTTTCTAAAACCGAAAGGAAGACACAATTTATGAGGCTTCACAGATTTTTCAGAACCAAAATATGCCCTAGACTGAAGACTTTTACAATTAAAGTTCTAATTAAATTTAATTAAAGTTCTTTGAGTGATTCCATAGAAGAACCATGTTTGTAGGAGAGGGTTGTGAGTGTGATTGAAGAACCTTTCAAAGACCTAGATTCTTTTTACAAAGACGTCTCTATTGAAACATGGTTATTTAAGGAATCAGTGGCATTTCTCCGAGAACCATTTGAAGCACCTTTATTTTTCGAGTGCAGGTAATTTTTTAAGCCAACCTCCTGCACAGCATTCTTATCTCAGCTTAGTTAAGTTTCATGTTTTCTTAACACAAAATTGAGCTTGTACTCAAAAAGAGGAAAAAAATAGTAAATGTAGATCTCCAGATCTGCGTTTGCCATGGATCCAAACTTATAAACTCTTCTCAAGATGAGCAGGCAGTTCTGCCGTTATGACAGCTTTGCCACTCAAGAACCTTCTGCACAAAGAATCAACAAAAACACAACTAGGAGTAGTGTTATGATCTAGATTTAGGCCTGTCACGATAACAAAATTTTCTGGACGATTAATCGTCTCCTAAATTATCGCGATAAACAATAATTTTGTCATTTTAAAGAGGTACTATCATTTTTTCTTGCTTCTGGGCTCCCCCTACAGTACAACTTCGTACTGCCTGTCAAACGTTTTCAGCATGTTTTTAAATGCTGTTTTTTCCACCGTATTTAATTTCTAAACGTGCGCCGTTTTCCGCTATCACGCTTATATTTACACTGTCGAGCAAAGGCATCCGTGATGGTCACCTGCTTGGACGCCCCCCTCTCCAACCGGGTTCTTTGTTTCCAGCTCGGAAAATTGAACTGGATGGTTGTGCTTTAAATGGGCTCTTAGGTTAGTTGTATTACCACCTTTTGTTGCCACGGTTTTTAGACAAAGACGACATACCGCCTCGTTACAGCTGATGGGCTCTCCGCGCTCATTTGGCTTAAAGCCAAAGTGTTCCCACACTGGAGCAGTGCAATGTGGCTTTGAAACCAAGTCCATCTTGAATTACTTCTCCAAACTTTCTTTCTGGATCTGAGTAACTTTTTTTGCAAATTCCTATTAGCCTCGAATTTGCTCGCCAGCTAACACGCCTCCACCTGCGTCTGCCTCCTCTGTGTGCAACGCACGCGTTTCCTAACCGATAGATGTCGCCGTCTGGCCCAGACATGTCTCCGCCTTAGACAGGGAGCCGGCGAGAGAGCTGCACCGCGCGCCCTGCAGAAATCCTGCGGCGTTTTTTTCTAATGTAAACAAACTCGCGCGAAAACCGATTGGCTATAATCGGCGTCTGCTAAACTTATCGAGGACACGTCCATTTATCGTACGATAAGTTGATAACGTAATTATCGCGACAGGCCTATCTAGATTAAATGGAAATATCTAAATATCATATTTGCCAGATTTGAGTGAGTGAGCGAACGCACCAGAACTTGTTTGCATAGAAAAGACATTTTTTTTTACTGATGGTCTTTATTTTGCACAAGGACCAAGAGACACAAAGCTAACAAGTATATGTTCTGCTAAGTGGGAGATGTAGTCATAGGTACGCTGAGGTCGTGTCTCCTTGCTTGAATATTGTAAAGGGAATATTGATATTGTAAAAGGGAAGTGGTGCAAAGACGTACTGTGGCATTGTGTCAGAAGCAATAGATTCAGCATTGGTACTTTGGCATAGCATCGCCATTGTGGCGTTAGCTTTAAAAACATGGTGTTAGTATTGCAATCGGTTGGTGTGGCGCAACAGATAACACCACCACCTACCATTGCGTTACTACAACACCATGTGGGAGACCAGGGTTCGATTCCCAGTCTGGGTGTCTATGCTGCGCTACTCCAATAAGAGTCCTTGGGCAAGACTCCGAACACTACATTGGCCCACCTCTGTAATACGAGTAACCTTGTAAGTCGCTCTGGATAAATGCCGTAAATGTAAATGTAATCAACCTTGCATAGTATTGCTACCACGGCGTTAGGTCCTGGGCCCTTCACATCTAAAGGCTCTGAGGGCAAGTACTAGTAATTAGCAGATTTTAACAACTGTTTTAACATTGTTTTACTCCGTATACAGCACTGCATCCAGTTAAACAAGATTTAGTTAATTATGCTTAAATACTTCACTTTTCACATATCCCAGCTTAGTAAGCAATTCTACAATGTCCCTGGAACACAGACGGTAGTGCCATAGTGGCAGTTTAGTGACCCGGGTATTAAACCCACAAGCCTGTGATTAGTAACCCAGTAATCTAACCACTGAGCCAGCACTGCCTCCAAATTATGCTCTCTTTGTAATGAAGCATGGAGTTGCCAAATGCTCATTAAGTACTGACGATATCCATAACATACCTAGAAAAGCATATTTCATCAACAGTATCACATTAACCTTTATCACAGTAACACTAAAACATCATCACATTGCCCACCTAAAAGCACTTTGCTCTCTGATACAAATATCTCTGTCTAAACATGGAACTTATCATGCACAGGTCACACTTCACAATTTTTAATTTTCCTTTTAGTTGTTTATTGAATACAGAAAATCAAGCAGATGCAAATGTCTTAAGTACCCAATCAAGAGATCATGAGTTTGAGTCTCTGCAACGCCACAGCCCCTCTGGGCCAACAACACATTTGAGCAGCTACTACAGAAGGCAACTAAAGCCACTGTTCTTACTTAAGCTGTATTGTTGACCTAACTGAGATGCAGTA
The DNA here is from genome assembly GCF_030463535.1 of Salminus brasiliensis. Taxonomy (NCBI): domain Eukaryota; kingdom Metazoa; phylum Chordata; class Actinopteri; order Characiformes; family Bryconidae; genus Salminus; species Salminus brasiliensis. Next base: position 25,908,657 of record NC_132899.1, on the reverse strand, counting down.
CTAAACTAAAAATACATAAAAAAGGAATGAAAAGTTTTGAATAAACCAAGCTGAGATGAATAGCAAAAGAAATCTATGCAGAATTTTGATGTGAAAGTTGAAGTTAATTGGATTTTTTTTTTTAGTTTAACAGCATGAAATCCCCAAACATCCTCTGGGACTTAAAAGAGGAAACACCATCTAGTGATTAGACAACTCTTGCACCAGTGGGTTACTATGTTTGGTACACACAAAGTTGTGAAGCTCCCCGTTAACCAGTGCAGTCTAGCTTACTTTCTCCGCCCTGCAGATGTTGAATTGTTAGGTTGCTGTTTTCCTTCATTCAGTGCCAGCAGTGCCACTGTAACTGGTTCTTCACATGCCATATAGCTGTGGTTAGAACTGTCCATATATTCATCATGGACATACTTGCTCCATTATTAATTCATTATTCAATTTCTATCTTGCCAAGACCTCCTAACCTGTTAGATTATGATTGACTGCTACTAAAAGTGCCCAGTATAATACTGTGCCCATATAAAATAAATTATTTGACATCACTCATGGGATTGATCAATACACAGTACAATGGGAAAGTCCACAGATTTCTGTCCAGATCAGGTCTTTTACATCACCACTGACAATGTAGCTGCTGTCCAGGAAAGGATCCTCTGGTCCACAATTGACACCTAACGTTTGCAGCAGAAAAGGAAGGTTTCATGACATTTTTTTTTTGTTGCCACAATGACCAATGGTGTGTTTAGAGGAGTGAAGGGGAGTTATTCAACCCCAGAAACACTGTATCAGCTGTTAAGCATGGTGGTGGTAACATCAGACCCTGATAGTTGTCGCACAAAGTGGATGTATTAATGAAGAAGTAATTCAGAACTCTTCAGAAAAATCTTAAACCATCAGATAGAAGTTTGAAGCTTGTACAAAGACACATTTATGGTGGCTGTGGAATGGATAAAGCAATTAATATAGAGCTATTCGAATGGCCTTTCTAAAGTCCTGACTTCGACCCTAGAGGACATATGTGGACTGTGCTTAAAAGTCGGCTTCATGCCAGAAAACTTAAGTTCTACCAGTTCTGTCAAGAAGAGTGGTCAAATATCCACACAGAATACATCCAGAAGCTTTTACATGTCTATCTATCCAAAGCGTCTGGTCAAGGTGCAATTTGCTAAGAGACGTTTTGTCAAATATGAAGTGTGCTGTAGGAATATTTTGGACCCTGTATTTATAATTTTGACCCACGGTTGATTTTCAGAGATCTAGATCTTTATTTTTTTCCTCCAATGAGCTGTGTGTTGTACACTTATTCTGACCCAGATCAAGAACAGTTCAAAGAAATCATGGAGTTATTGCCAAACGTTTACATGTAGGTAAACGTCAGACCACAACTGTAATCCTTAATTGGCTACTGCAAGCATCCCAGCAGAGGAGCCTATAAAATGCTGCAGCTCGATTAAAACACGCTCCATTTAGCACACAGCGCCCCCTATGGGGTTTAATAAGAACCCTGCACTGTATTTCACGTCCCTTTTGGCAGTAGCCAGACTTGTCCCACAGACTGGATTTCTGATCACTGTAAATGAGTCATGGTACTCAAACGATTCCATGTAACAGATCTGTCTGTCAATTTTTTTTTTCACTTCCTTCTTACATTCCAGCAATGCATCACAAATTAGCTGAAGTAAACTTTCCGTGGATTTTATTTGGACAGATGTGCCATCATTACCAGTTATCAAAGCCAGCTGTGCATGGGCTGGGGGTTTGGGGGTGGGGACAAGGGTTGCAGGGGTGGGGGACTGTATGTTTGGAGGTGTACTAGCAGCTCCAGATGTGCCTTTTTTAAAGCCTGTAGTCCACTGGCAGTTTGCAGTGTTTGAGCATCCGGCAGCTCTGTGGTGGCAGATTGTTTTCCAGCTGTGTCATATTCCAGTCCACACAGTCACCAAAGCATTGTATATGCTCATTAATTAATTTACTTAGTTTAAGCATACTTATACTATTTTACAATATTTGGTTTTATTGAGGTTTGTGAACACATTTAGCTGGAAATAAATAAATTAATATAATATAATATAATATAACATACAAATAATAATAATTATTATTATTGTTATTATTATTATTATATTATTTGTCATTTATATATATATATATATATATATATATATATATATATATATATATATATATTATGTATGTATATGTGTGTGTGTGTATGTATATATATATATATGTATGTATGTATATGTACAGTGGGGGAAAAAAAGTATTTAGTCAGTCACCAATTGTGAACGTTCTCCCACATAAAAAGATGAGAGAGGTCTGTAATTGACATCATAGGTAGAACTCAACTATGAGAGACAAAATGAGAAAAAAAATCTGAAAATCACATTGTCTGATTTTTAAAGAATTTATTAGCAAATAATGGTGGGAAATAAGTATTTGGTCGCCTACAAACAAGCAAGATTTCTGTCTGTCACAGACCTGTAACTTCTTTAAGAGGCTTCTCTGTCCTCCACTCATTACCTGTATTAATGGCACCTGTTTGAACTCATTAACAGTATAAAAGACACCTGCCCACAACCTCAAACAGTCACACTCCAAACTCCACTATGGTGAAGACCAAAGAGCTGTCGAAGGACACCAGAAACAAAATTGTAGACCTGCACCAGGCTGGGAAGACTGAATCTGCAATAGGCAAGCAGCTTGGTGTGAAGAAATCTACTGTGGGAGCAATAATGAGAAAATGGGAGACCTACAAGACCACTGTTAATCTCCCTCGATCAGGGGCTCCACGCAAGATCTCAGCCCGTGGGGTCAAAATGATCACAAGAACGGTGAGCAAAAATCCCAGAACCACACGGGGGACCTAGTGAATGACCTGCAGAAAGCTGGGACCAACGTTACAAAGGCTACAGTCAGTAACACACTACGCCGCCAGGGACTCAGATCTTGCAATGCCAGACGTGTTCCCCTGCTTAAGCCAGTACATATCCGGGCGCGTCTGAAGTTTGCTAGAGAGCATTTGGATGTTCCGGAAGAGTATTGGGAGAATGTCTTATGGTCAGATGAAACCAAAGTAGAACTGTTTCAACTCGCTGTGTTTGAAGGAGAGTGAATGCTGAGTTGCATCCAAAGAACACCATACCAACTGTGAAGCATGGGGGTGGCAACATCATGCTTTGGGGCTGTTTCTCTGCAAAGGGACTAGGACGACTGGTCCGTGTACATGAAAGAATGAATGGGGCCATGTATTGAGATTTTGAGTGCAAACCTTCCATCAGTAAGGGCATTGAAGATGAAATGTGGCTGGGTCTTTCAGCATGACCATGATCCCAAGCACACTGCCAGGGCAACAAAGGAGTGGCTTCGTAAGAAGCATTTCAAGGTCCTGGAGTGGCCTAGCCAGTCTCCAGATCTCAACCCCATAGAAAACCTTTGGAGGGAGTTGAAAGTCTGTGTTGCCTGCCGACAGCCCCAAAACATCACCACCATTATTTGCAAAACAAAATCATTAAAAATCAGATTTTCTGAATTTTTCCTCTGAATTTCTGATTTTCTGATTTTTTTTTTTTCTCATTTTGTCTCTCATAGTTGAGGTCTACCTATGATGTCAATTACAGGCAACTGGTGACTGACTAAATACTTTTTTCCCCCGCTGTATATAGGACTTATTCAGGGCTATGCAGTTAAAGGAAAAAAAAGACTGAATTTTTTCCCAGAAAACTTTTGTGTCCTTTTATCGTTCAGTGTTTTGGCATTCATTAAATAAATCATCAAATATAGATTAAGAATCGGTCTGTGATCTAGTATCTGTATGTATAGTGATATGGAATGAGCTGTTCTGATATACAGGTCTGTATTTTTATTTATTTATTTATTTTTTTTTTTGCACAAATAGAAATAAATGTAGTATAAATGTAGTGAGCTTGACACTTCAGTGTGTGAAAGGGCTGGCTAGTGCCATGGGATACTGTTAAGGCATTTTTTGTTTCAGCAACTATGCAAAAACCACTAGCCACTTCCCACTACCCCATTACACTCATTCCAAGGCCGTGCCAGTCAAGGCTGGGACGCTGGAGGAGTTACGATGAAAATGGAAATTGAGAGATCCTAATCATTCGTGTAATCCTACTAGTTTTCCACCACAGTGGATTACCCCCTTATTACTAGAACGCCCCTTCCATACATGATTGTATTTCTGCTTTTCTCCCGAGTTCCACCCAGCACCACAGTGCAAACAGAGAAACCTCCAGTGAGCACTTGAGATTGACCGCAGAAAATGGTCGCATTACATGCAGTTTGACTAGGGTCAGTAGCGGCTAACTGTAAACGCTCTGTCATTGGGCCAGAGCCTGGCCTGCAGTCGGAGACACGCTGTTTCCCTCCACAGCATCCGCTTAATCGCAGTGAATCGATGTTCTGCGGGGTTTTGTGGTGGAGGAATCCGCGTCTGCGCCGGACAGTAATTTAGAGCGGCTTTGCCTCTCATTGCCTCTGGCATCGAAAGCCATCATTATGAATTTCCTTAAGGCTCGACTTCAGTGACCACAGCACGCATAACATGGGTCATTTTAGCATTACAATTGTGCCTCAGGTTTATACTCATCTCTCAGGTTGAGTTTGGTGGCTGCCCACTTTACTGGAAGAGGGCTCCTGTCTTCAAAGCAGGCTAACAACAAAACATCAGTGCACCTTTCTACCTGTCTATCTCTGTCTTTGATACCTGAGAGATGCTTTTCATTGCTGGAACCCCACAAGTAGCTGGAAAACAAAAAACTGTTCTTTATTGTACTGTTGTGTGTGAGCATGACAAGTTTGGGTAATGAATTAGTGCTGTACATAGTAAACATGTAACTTGTCAGATCACTGCAAAAAACATATCATGCAAACAAGCAAATATGTAAACACACCGTTGTTCATATATATACAATAGTACCAGTGCAGATATGAATAATATGTTACATTTTTGCCTTTCAGATCCACATATCAAAGTGAGTGGGAAAAGGGACAACGTGAAGGAAGCCAAGGAAAAGATCATGTCTGTCCTTGATACTAAGGTGAGCACTCAGGACAGATATAAACTTGACACTTTAATGTGGACATGTGGGACTTTCATGTGCATATATAAGAATATTTTGAAAGGTAAACTGTAATGTTATATTAATGACGCATACAGTGACATTTCAAGCCTTTTTCTTTTGTAACTTTTGTTCAGTATGGCTTATAGCTCACGAAAGAACGAAAGAACTGCAATTATTTGAGTATTCCGTAAGATCAAACAGAAAACAGATGTACAATACAGAAATGTCCAACTGCTGACAGGTTTGTCAGTATTTATACACTCCTTCACCACAAATGACTGGTCTTCACCTCGTCAGTGCTAAGTCCTGCTGGAAAAGGAAATTAACATCTCCATAAAGCTTGTTAGCAAATGGAAGCCAAAATGACCCGTCTGTGATGACTTTGGACTTGATAAAAAAAACAGTAGACCAATACCAGCAGATGACATGGCACCCCAAACAATCACAGACTGAGGAAATCTCACATTGGACTTTAGACATCTTGGATTCTGTGCTTCTCTCCTCCTCCAGACCCTAGGACCTGTGATTATCCCCATTGCTCTTGCACATTTTCCCCTTCCAGACAACTTTCCATTATTATGCTTTGATACAGCACTCTGTGAACAGCCAGTCCTTTCAGCAATGACCTTCTGTAGCTTACTCTCAATGTGGGTGTTAATGATCGTCTTCTGCACAACGGTCACGCCAGCAGTCTTCACCTTGATTTGTGGTTGCATGTGCTGAAATAGACAGAAAGATTTACAGTATTTATACACATGAACAAAATTGTTGGTACCCCTCGGTTAATGAAAGAAAAACCCACAATGGTCACAGAAATAACTTGAATCTGACAAAAGTAATAATAAATAAAAATTCTATGAAAATTAACAAATGAAAATTCGACATTAATTTGAAACCATGCTTCAACAGAATTATTTTATTTTTATTTTTGGGCCAATATATAGGGCTACAGGTAGTCACTGTGCTGTTTGGTGACATGGTCTGTACCACACTCAACAGGGACCAGAGGAAGTGAAAGAGATTAGAAAGAAAATTATACACAAGCGTCTTAAAGGTAAAGGTTATAAGACCATCTCCAAGCAGCTTGATGTTCCTGTGACTACAGTTGCACATATTATTCAGAAATGGATAATATGAATGGAAACAAAAGAGCCCAGAAAAAATTAAGATTAAAGGCTCAATGAACATCAGTGTCGGATCGCACCACCTGTAATTGTTTGAACCAAAGTGGTGTTCATGGGAGACTACCAAGGAGAACACCATTGTTGAAAACAAATCATAAAAAAGCCAGACTGGAATTTCCCAAACTACATGTTGACAATCCCCAAAGCTTCTGGGAGACTGTCCTATGGACAGATGAGACAAAAATTCAACTTTTTGCCAAAGTACATCAGCTCTATGTTCACAGATGGAAAAATTAAGCATATGAAGAAAAGAACACTGTCCTTACTGTGAAACATGGAGAAGGCTCTGTTATGTTCTGGGGCTGCTTTGCTGCATCAGTTTGCTCATGAGGAGTGAGCCAAAATACCTGCTGAGAGGTGCAGACGTCTCGTTGACAGTTACAGGAATCGTTTGATTGCAGTAATTGCCTCAAAAGGTTGTGCAACAAAGTATTAAGTTAAGTCAAGTCAGATTTATTTGTATAGCGCTTTTTACAACTGTTGTCGTCACAAAGCAGCTTTACATAATTAGTACTTAAAAAAGGACAGAGACAGAGAAGAAAGAAGAAATAACATGAAGGACCCCCGTGAGCAAGCCAAATGGCGACAGTGGCAAGGAAAAACTCCCTCAAAGCTGGAGGAAGAAACCTTGGGAGGAACCAAGACTCACAAGGGGGACCCATCCTCCTCTGGTCAAAACTACTTAAACATTATTGATAAAAATTACTAAACCAGATACAACAGAAAGTTAATAGTGGTGATAATAATAGTGGCAGACAGCCACGAGTCCATCTAGGTTTCAACACAGCCACCAAACAGGCAGCAGCGGCAGGCGGGAGAGCCGCCGGTCCGCCATGGGTGGTGGCGGGTGGGGGGGCCCGCTGGCCGGACTGGTAGGTGGCAGCTGGTTTGACGCAGGTAGAGGGGACCTCAGCGGGCAGTCTTCCAGCAGGTCGGGCTGGGTGGCCATTTACTCGGAGAAGGTAAAAAGAGAAAGTTAGTTCTGAGAGGAATTTTATGGAAGGCGGAGAATGTTGAGCATCAGCATCAGAGTATGTCTGATGACTCCGGCAGGTCTGATTATAACAGCCTAATTAAAAGGAGAAAGCCAGAAGGTAACACGGACACGGGAGCACCCGGAAAACACCAGCATCTATCTGCTCCACCAGAGTTAAGGGTACCATCATTTTTGTCCAGGCCTGTTTCATAAGTTTTTTTTTTTTTTAAGTTTTTTTTTTTATAATTCTATTGAAGCATGGTTGAAAATATATATTTGTATTTGATAATTTTCATAGAATTTTTATTTATTATTACCTTTGTCAGATTCAAGTTATTTCTGTGACCATTGTGGGGTTTTCTTTCATTAACCGAGGGGTACCAACAATTTTGTTCATCTGTGTATGCTGTGAGGATTTGATTGTAGTCAGTAACAAGTGTTGAGTGGATGATGTTGGTGGGGCTTTATACCTAAACTGTAGTGGTTTAGGTTTATCTGCTTCAGAGAGTTCTGTTGGCAATACTTCTCTTCAGTGACTGCGTGTATGCATTTTCACATCTGTGTCAGCAATGGGTGCAACTTAAAGTAGCTGAATGTATTCATTTGAAAGGAGTGCTACAAACATAGTGTATATATGGTTATGTTGACCAACAGAATGGTGACTCCCAGTCACGTGACTGTATGAACTTGTTATATTTGTATTTTCTAAATATTTCCATATAATGTGGTTCTGTGCCTTATACTCAGTAAAAAAATAAATAAATAATATACTTATGTTCCTTTCATTTAGTTAGTTGTCTGGGTGTTGGTATGATCTAATTTACATTATACTGCAAGTTCCATGTGAATGTACAAACTTTTACGGTACTATCTGTAGACAGCGACATGCCCCAAGCCCTGTTGAAACATCGGTACTAAGGCTGTTACTTTGTTCTGCAATTGCAGCTGGTCTGCACAGAGATGAAAGGTCTCTCTCAGCCACTGACCCTGCACACAGCAGTCGGGCCACGGTCGCGCCTGCTGTGATCCGATTGGTCAATGGAAGGGCGAGCACGGCCGCTCATTGGTTAAGTTGTCTCTAACAGCCAAGCTCTTCTGACATAATAGCATCTCCAGAACATTCCATCACTGCTGGAGAGCGGCCTGTGTGGTCGCTGAGCATGAGCAGGACAGCTGACCTCCGTCACATCTGGGTCTCCTCATCCCTCCATTATGCACAGACACTGATCTGGGAATAACCTCCACTGCTGGATTCTAGACTTCATGCTTGTTAACTGAAAGGAACGTGACCTCAGCAATATAATAATATAATATCACAATACTTGACGGTATTTGGGCAATGCACAATATGCATCATAATATTTTGATTTTCTGGCTTTGATAAGTTACAAAATACACCAGCAAATCTTTGTGTTTTCAACCACAGTTTCCAACCCCAACCCTGTTGACTGATGTTTTTTCCATAGATGTAAAAGCAGATGCCACTTTACTTACTGGTTCTGTTAAAACACTAGCCACTTCAGTGACTGAAGCTCTTGCCATCTTTTCTCAGATAGTTTACTTAGTTCTTCTCCCTTTGTCATCTTGATCCAAATGCAAGGTCAACTGGGCCTGCTCAGCAAATTTTATACATTCCACAGGGCAAGGTAGGAGGATAATTGTGTAACTATATCATGCAGTACACCTACACTTACATTTCTCCAGTCATTTATTAAGCCTTTTTTTATACTCTTTCCTTTAATTTCAGAAATACAGACCACTTGCAAAGCCTAAAATGCAGTACAGTGCTGTGAACAACATTTAAATGTTTCAGATCATCCAACTGAAGGCAACATGAGTAAGCTAGTTACACCAAATTTACCGGGTGCAGTGTCTCCACAGAATATTATTGTGGACTTATATATATGTAAGTCTTGGGGGTCAACTGTGTGTTTTTTGGAAAATGCCAGAGTCATGGTGCTGTATCTTAAGACTTTCTAGCTTGCTTTGCATTTACAGACAGGTACTAAGTAAGTGATGTCTAGATTTAACAGGTCTGACAGTAATCATGCCTGGGTGTGGCTAGTGAAATTGAAGCCAACTGTCAATTGATTGGTTTAATAGCAAAGGGGGCAAATATCATTTAAAAGCTGCATTGTGTGTTTACTCTTGTTGTCTAATAGCAGAAATTAGTTAGATGATCTGAAACATTTAAAAGTAAATGACAAAAATAGAGGAAATTGGAAAGAGCTAATTATTATTAATTTTTTTTTAATTATTTTTTTTTATTTTTATGAGGTATAGTTTTAGGCCTGAATTTAGGTCTAGGTTCAGGTCTAGGTATAACTTTAGGGGTGTGTGTACCTCCAAACAGGTCTGGGTTGCTGTTCAGGTTAATTTAGTGAAAAATTAAATTGACACGCTTGGTCCAATTGTAGTGGATCAGCTAAAATGTGTTTTGTGTCCAAAGTTTAGAAGCACAATAAACAATTTTAGTTAAAGAAACCTCCTTATGTTCTGATATTATGTGATTGTTCTTCATAAAAATAAAGCAAAATGTAGACTTCAAAACGTTAGCTGATGTTGCTATGTTCAGTTCAGTGTACTTTTGTTTTACTAAATTAGACTTTTCTCCACACCGGTTCTTTAATACATTTCGACTGCTTTGGTTTAACTGCACATGCTGTGTAGAGAGGGCTCCCTCAAGACTGGCTGTAATGGGAAAGTATGACTCACTCCTGGAGCTCATAGATCTGTATCACTGCCTTAGTGGCAGATTTAATGGTGCAGGTCTTGGTCATCAAAGCTTCCATAGCATCTGCTTTTGTTGAACATACGTCCTGTTCTCACCATGGTAACGCAAGGGTCATGCCGTCCTCCTGTTTTCGCAGAGTAATCGTGTGACTCTGAAGATGGATGTCTCACACACCGAACATTCCCATGTCATCGGGAAAGGGGGCAACAACATCAAGAAGGTGATGGAGGACACAGGCTGCCACATCCACTTCCCCGACTCCAACCGAAACAACCAGGCCGAGAAGAGCAACCAGGTCTAATATTAAGCATTTACATTCTTCATTTAGATTAACAATTTAAAGGACAGTGGCAGGCAAAGGTTTGGGCATATTTGATGAAAAGATGAAACATTTAACAAGATGAGCTTATTTTTGTCTAGTACAATTTCAGAGTGGAAAAAAGAAAAAGGTGTGCAATCACAGTTTGGGATCTCCGATAATGTTTACTGATGTCTCAAACCTTAATTAGAGCAATACTATTAATTAAAGATAAGTTAAAAATTCCTAAAATGAACACCTTTCCAACTGTTAAACACTCAGATGGATGGATCATGCTTTGTGACTGTGTTGCAAAAGTGGCACAGGGAACATTTTAGAAGCAAACATCACAACCTAAACCTTATTGAACATCTGTGGATGAACCTTTAAAAAGAAGTGCATGCAAGATGCTTTTTAAAGAATTGTCCCTGAAGAAAAAAGAATGGCTGTTAACAGAAACATTGCAGCTCTTTTTTCTTCCTTGAATTAAAAGGTGAAGACCTCTCGAAAACTGACAATTGTGTTCTAAGAAGACATCTGTAATTGAATGTTTCTTGACTTAATGAGTAATTGAGCAATGCCACATGGCGTAGGCAGTTGATTTAGGTGGGAAGAGGCTGCTGCTTGTTGACAGGTAAATGAGAGCCAGACAGAACAGGATAAAGAATGAAGAAATGTCTGGTACCAGTTAGCCCCTTCGGACACTACTGATTACGGCTGCTGAACGTTTTATGCTCCTGGTGGTGCACTGATTTTAACGCTTGGCAGCAGAGATATTGCTTATGTAATTTCAAGGAATGTAGTATTTCTTTATCTCAACACATGTTGTACATTCAAAGCGCAACTTCAGCTAGGAATGTAAAACATCTTGATGTGTGTATCCAGCTTCGTCAAACGGCTGACGTTAGCTGTCCTGAGTTACACCCATCTCCATTTCTTTGCTAATGGAGAGTTACACGGATCAACTCAGTGCCCCAAACGTGGGGTTTCCATTTGTTTTGGGGACATTGTTTCACATTTAGCTGCAGGAGGGAAACGGCACGTGTTTGGTAATGTGACTTCTCTGTCTTCTTCTCTGTAGGTGTCCATTGCAGGCCAGCCAGGAGGGGTGGAGGCAGCCCGGGCCAGAATCAGGGTAAATAAAACGTGGACAACAATCTATACTGACAACAACTTATTACTGCCTCTTGTCTGCTGTGACCTACGCTGTCAGAGCTTACTAATGCTTTGAGCACCCAGACAGCACAATGTCCAGTTTAGGAGATCAGTGGTGGGGAGTGGAGGTTGGATGCTCTTGTTTATCCTAAGGAGATCATGAAGTGCAGAGGTGTTGAATAACCACTGGTGTAAATGTCTTGTCCCACATGATTTGTCTTTTGCAGAAAATAACTTGGTTTCAAATTTCACAAATTTAGTTTCTGAATTTTTAAAAAAGAATATACAAATTTAACTGAATAATTGACTGAATAATTTTTTTTTGTTTAAAAGTGACTAACAAAATGTATTAACAAAGTTTGCATATTTTATTGACTAAATAAAGTATTGTTATCTGTTCAAACATTGCATAATCAATGCAGTTGAATCTTGAAGCATTTTTATACCTCGGAGTTTTGTCCGATTGATATATCTATGTTTCAGCGTCTCCGTAACCATGGCAGTGTGGTGCAATTGCATTCCTCTGTGACTCAACAGGAAAAAAATGTTTCCACTTCCAAACTGATGTGGAAGTTTGAAATCCTGCCCTCTGCTGGCAATACTTTTACTGTACAGAATATTGTATTGGAACTGGCTATCCTGCTTTGGGTTGTTTCAGTAGAAGGCTGCAGTTGTGGCAAATATACTGTACAGTTAAATTTTCCAATTTAAAAAAAAAAATTTTTTTATCCTCCCACAAGTAGTTTTCAGCAAAGGTCTCAGATTATATGCAACATCTTCAAATCTGTTGGAAAAGCATACCAGGACTCTCATGAAGCTGCTTGAGAGAATGCCAAGAGTGTGCAAAACTGCATCAAGGCAAAGAGGGAACGCTACTTTAGAAAAATCTGAAACATAAAAGCCTCCAAGAGTTGGTGGCTCATAGCTTTTTACTGGTACTGAACAGCTACATTCGCGTTTCAGAGTATGAGTGGCAAAATGTTTTAAATAAAATGTGATCTTTAATGAGTTTGATGTTAATATACGATCGTGTTTTTATTCCATTGTTGACTTTACAGGCGTCTTCACACTTAAAAAAAAAAATGAGTCACTTGCAAACCTCAGTTTCACAGTAAGGTTTATGATGAGAACGTAGCCTAAATGTGTGTAACATAGTGAATAGCATGGCCCTAGTTAAAGATCAGGGTTTTTTTTATGTTCCTTTTGTTAATTTACCCCCTGACTGGGATCCTAATGGTACCGAGCTGATGTGGAGCACATGTCCCACATGAGTGCTGGTACTGTTCATCCATATCCAGCCACTCTCCAAGAGTTATCCGCCTGCCAGGCTTCTTCACACGTGCTTCTTCCTCACGGGCCACCAAGGAAAACAAGCTCCAGCAAGAGCTCCTCTCACAATTTGTGGAGAAACTGAGACCCAATTATGTGAAGGCTCTCGCATCAGAAATGCTCTCAAACCTTTGCCATTGTTTTATAAAGCAATTTGTAAGAAATAAGCTCCTTCGTGGTAGCCAGTCAGCTCGAGTGCGGCTTCCAAATCATATAAAGTATAAGCAAAGTGGTGCAGAGGAAACTTATACTCGGGGAAAAAGAAAAACAGAGAAGCTCTCTCCCCCTCTCCTTCTCTCCCTCTCTCTCTTTCTCCATCTTTCTCGCGTGACCACTGCTGCTGGAAATTCCACTCCTGACCACCCCAATCATCTCTACTTTTCCCGCTTTCCTCTCTTTCTTTGAAGGAGTGCCTCCCTTACTTTTTCTCATTTCTCATTTGACACGAATTGGACAGCATCGAGAGAGATGGAGCGCATTTCACTGACCCACTTAAGAAGAACATTTTTCTTTCTCTTTTCCTGTCGACACAAGGCCAGACTTCTGCAGTCTCTCATTAATATTAATATTCATTAACTAGGGAAAAAAAATCTTTTCTTGCCTTCGTGAGAAGAGTTCCCTTGCTGCAGCTGTCACTCTACAGCAAAAACGAACACAAAATCATGTATTGTTTTTGTGTGTCCAGCAAGTTAAACTGTTTCCTCAGCGCTTGATGCTTCAGTACGATTAAGCCATTTAAAAAAATTAGCCTTGCATTCCTCGTGGGGCAGACTTCAATACCCTGCTATGGGCCAGAATGCATTGTTCTGGCCCTTGTTCTGCAGTGTTGGCTGAGCCATTATGCCGAAAACCAAACGCATAAGCAGTTATTGATTCTTCTGGGTCAACTCCAGGTTCAGACGTCTAGTCCCAGTCTTTGCACTGTGTTAAACCATCCAAATGTGGTGTTCTAATTTAAAACGTTTATTATGAAAATCAAAAGGAGCTCATGAGGGCTACAGACATTTGGTGGGACTGATGATCGCTCCCAATGCATCAGGCTTGTGGTTGACAAGAACTTGGGTGGTGCTTCTAAAACTTGTAAGCTAAGACTCATGATTAGAATTTTTTAACTTAATTGTTTGGTCCTGATGTCCGGCTGCGTGTTTCTCCTGGGCCTGATGGAAGCCTCTCCCTGTTTTAAGGGGAGTTCCTTCCTTTACCACATCTGAAGGGGCTCAGAATGTCTTTCATTTCGGCCCCCGGTACAGAATGCAGAACATTAGCACAGGCCCTGCAGCATATGGGACTGATCAGGGGTGCTTTTTCTTTTTTTTTTAAAGGGTCTGGCTGGCCACTCTTGTTTACCATTTCAGTTTGGTAAGGCAATCTTTCCAGGGCCCACGAAGTCTCAAAATCATAGAGGAGGGTTTGTAATTCGGAGTGATGTTTTTGCTTGTGATGCGTTTGTTCAGGAACTTGTCTCTATAGAGTCCTTCATCAGGCGCGTCCCAGACCACAGGGATTCGGCAAAGAACATCAGGTTTTATGCTTTTGAATGCTTTCGCTCCGTGGCCTTGGGCCAAATGCAGTGGTTTTGGGTGTGGTTTGGGCAGTTTCTACCGATACACAGTCGGAGCAGGCCAGAGCAGTCTCGTGTACAAAATGATGGCGCCAGGTCAGTTCTCCTTTGTGCTGACCTAAAATCTTCTGTGTAGCAGGATGGAGGATTTAGCCGAATGAGCCACAATTTTAAAGGTTTTGTTCTTTTTCAGGAGCTGCTCCCCCTGGTGTTGATGTTCGAACTGCCAGTCATAGTGCAGCTGAACCCTGATCCCAGCTCTCCAGCCATCCAGCACATCTCCCAAACCTACAACATTTCTGTGGCCTTCAAACAGCGCTCCAGGCTGTATGGTGCTACAGGGGTTGTGAGAGGATCACAAAACAACGTTGCAGCTGTGAAAGTGGGTAAAAAGCAGAAAGAAATGGTTTGGAGCTATAAGCTAATGTAGCTTGCTAACAAGTAACAGAAGCTTATGCCAACGTATTAACATAATGCAGTCCTTAAAGGGTGTGCAGTTATTAAGTGCTCTTGAATCGAGTAGCTTGCGTGGACAAATGCTCTGTTTATATCTATTTTTTGGTCCAGTTTTATAATAAATAACACTGTCAGAAATGAGTAAAAAGAGTACATTTGAAAGATCTGTTAAGCTAAAAAGTGGCAGACACTTTCACCACAGACTATAAATGAACTTGGGCAAATGCCTAGCTCTCTCAGAGAATGTGCATGATCTTCTCCATTAAAACGGAAGCATTGCATGCCAGTTTTTGCAGCTCACCCAGGGAAATCCACTTGAACTCGTGTCTGCCCCCTCTGGCTATGAGTACTCTGCTGACTGTGGAGAATGTCTGCAGGCTCAGTGGACAAGGCTGCTGGCCATGTGCTTTAACACTGAGGAGGTTTGGATGGCCTGGAGCCTGCTCTGGTTCCCAGGATCTTACCCTCCCTAACCCGGCATTAAAAGGACTGGATCCAGTCCCTGCGGGCCACCAGATATGCCTGCTATGCGCTGAGAGCTGGGGTGGGAAGCCCTGTGCCAAACCACGGACCACTGCAGCCAGAGAATGGGGGACAAAGGAACCCCCCAAAAAACAGCCTTCCTTCCTTCCTCCACGTGCTACAACTGTAAAATTCCCTTAGACTTTATTTAGACTTTATTTGGGCATGCCTACATTTTTCTTAGAAATAATGTTTTAAACTTCCTTCCTCTGTACTTAGGTATGAAAAAAGTTGGAATACAAATGGAACAAAAAAGCAAACTCAAAAACACACATACACCTGTGCCCAGCAGAGGAGGGTGATAACCTTAACCACAGACTTTAACCATCCAGAAAGCTATTTGGTGGTTTGGTGTGGTTAAACCGATACGGTTGTTTTCTTTACCCATAGAGGTCAAAGTTTTTGGTGAGCTTTGGTACATGTGATTGATAGGGCTGCATCTAATGATTATTTAGGTAAATCGTTTAATATATCAACTCCATATATATGCTATTGTCAAAAAGCCTCCTGTGGTTTTCTTTTATGGTGCTTTGGTGCTTTTTGATGGTCACCTGATGTTTTGATGTTTGTTTTTTTTTTGTTTTTTTTTGTTTATGTTGTAGCGAGGCACAGCCGTTTTGCTGGAGCATTTAGCTGGGAGCCTGGCCAGCGCCATCACTGTGAGCACGCAGCTGGACATCGCGCCCCAGCATCACCTTTCCATGATGGGCCGTAACGGCAGTAACATAAAACACATCATGCAGCGCACCGGTGCTCAGGTGCACTTCCCCGACCCAAACTGCCCCCAGAAAAAATCCACCGTCTATATCCAGGGCTCCATTGACTCTGTATGCCTCGCACGCCAGTACCTCATGGTAAAGAGTTCTTTCTTTCTTTCTCTTCCTCTTTTTTTACTCTCTCTCTCTCTCAAGCGTTCCCTCTCACGTTCTCTCTATCCCTCCCTCTCTCTTGCGTTCCATGTCTCTTTCCTTTCTCTCACTTTCTCTGTGTGTACATTCCTCCCTTAAGCCATAATAGAAAGCAGCGACTCAGACTCTTAGCATGGTGGTCTTTTTCAAATCTGGGTCCCCTCTGGCCAGCTCAGGGAGATATAAAATCGAGAAGAAGACGAGTGAGGAGGTGGACAATGAAAACTGGAGTGGGGGTGGCAACAGATGGAGGAAAAAGAGAAGAACATGCATAAACACAGGATCTTCATTTAGGAACACACAAGTGGAGAATGTCCCCCCTACATTCTGTTGGAAAACAGAGTAATTACAATGTGGAGATATTTCGCCTCTCCACAGCTATGCAGATCTGCAAAGAGACGAGAGACGGGCCATTCACAGCCAAGCAGACTGACCACTGCACCGCAAAGAGCAAAAACGGGTTCATAAACATGAGCAAAATCTTAACTCGCTTAGCCAGCAGCCCAGAATAATTCACTGTCACATCTCCATTTAGATCTGTTTAGGGTTTTTTTTTAAGCATAGTGATGAGTGTCTGAGGCTCATCACGACGTAAAACTGGAATGTTTCAAGGAGACCTCGAGCTGATCAGTGTTTTTGTGGTGTGAGCATCCTGACTATTCCAGATGAGTGTTCCTGTGAAAGCTTTGATGAATCAACAAATGCTTTTGGTTAAACATTTCAGGATTAAAGTTCTGTATGTGGGTCTATACTCTAGTTTGATCAATCCATATTAGTTTCGTAGCAGTAATTACTGAATAAAAGCAGTAATTACTAAAAAAAATAAATAAATAAAATAAGGCTGCCCCTGATTTAACCGAATTAAGCACTGATTTATCAAACAAAGTGTTGCATGATAACTATAAATAATACTAGACTTCCATGAGGAGAGATGTTTTAATGAACACAGTGATGTAAAATCACTACTTTTTGTATTAATGATATTTGTATTATTTCTGTATGTTTTAATTTTGCCTTTTAATTGTAAGTTTCACAGGTGCCTAAATCAGCCATAACATTTAAAATCACAGTCATGAGGTGAGGTAAAGTTATTAACATTGATTACAATTACAATGGCACCTGTCAAGGAGTGGTATAAAATAGGCAGCAAGTGAAGTCAGTTCTTGAACTATGTGCAGGAGCGTGAGGATCTGTTGGTCTGGTCCCACAGAAGCTACTTTAGCACAAATTGTGGAATGATTTATGCTGGCTTTGTCTTGTGGAGTCCATGACTCTACAGGGGCAATGGTGGCTCAGCGGTTAGAGCTCCGGGCTATTGATGACAGGGTTGTGGGTTTGATACCAGACTCGGCAAACTGCCACTGTTGGGCCCTTGAGCAAGGCCCTTCACCCCCCAACTGCTCCCTGGGCTCTGGATTTGGCTGTCCGCTGCTCAGGGTGTGTGTGTGCTCACTGCTTTAAACCTTTAATCTTTAGAGGTCAGAGCTGCTTTGTTGGCATTAGGTTTAATGTTATGGCTGATTGGTGTATATCGTGGTACCACATCATTGTCCAGATTGTGGAAAATACCCACTGAGGAGGCGGAGGGTAGGTGAAGGCTTGTTGCTGCACAGAGCTTCCTTCTGGCCGTACCTGCTGCTGTTATTCTTTCAACATGAGAACGAGTGGTCGGATCACAGTACAATAACTGAGGCTTTGCTGCTTTAGGAATTCAGCCAAGTAGACCTTGAAGCATTTAAAAATGGAGTCACTGAGTGATTTAAACCTGTGCTGAAACTTGCTCTTTTTCCCCTCTCTTGCACTTCTTTCTGTCTGTGCATGTGTGTGTCTGTGTGGTACAGGGCTGTTTGCCGCTGGTGCTGATGTTCGATATCAAAGAGGACGTGGCCGTAGACCCACAATGTATCACATCTCTCATGGAGCAGCTGGACGTGTTCATCAGTGTCAAACCCAAACCCAAACAGCCTAGCAAGGTACACACATATTCATCTAAATACATATATTAGACAGTTCTTGAACTTGATGTGTTGGAAGTTGGGGTCTGAGCCACACAAAGGCTCAGTGATATCTAGACGACTGGGTCCTCAAAACAGCAGGTCTTGTGAGGGGTTCATGGTTTGCAGAGGTCAGTACCTACCAAAAGTGCTCCAAGGAGGGACTAGTGGTAAGCCAACCACAGGGTCATGGGTGCCCAAGGATCATTCATGTACGTGGTGAAGGCTAGGCATCTGGGTGCAGCCCATCAGAGTAAAGTAGTTGGGGAGGGGGACGTATTTTTAACTCCTATAATAACAATTGTTGTCCAGAACCTGAAAAAAGTCCCCATTGCTATGCACAGTATCATATTAACATTAAACTTTCTAGTTTAATGTTAATATGATACTGTGCATAGCAGTGGGGACTTTTTTCAACAGTTGGAGAAACGTATACCTTTTATAATATGATGCAGTCCTCGTAGGTCAGTCCTGTATTTCCTTCACATTCTTCAATTCACTTAAATCAACAATAATTGCTATACAAAGTTGTACCAACTAGCTCCAACTTATAAATCAAATCAATGAAGGTGCCTGAGGTCTTGGCCGCTTCTCAAGGTGGTATATGTAAGATTTGTGTGCGGTTTATGGTACAGGATATGTGAACTGGAAAAGCTTTCACAGTATTAATTCTCATGTCCTTGCTCATGGTCAAAGGGGGAAACAAGATCCCATGTTTGTAGCTAAATGGCACCACTGTAATCTATCAGACAGAGCATAAATCGCCATTTCTCCATTTCAGCAACTGATCTGGTGACAGCCCAATTTGAATGGCCCTTAGGTATGCTCCAAACATTTTACATTAAAAACAATATTTAATAAAATGCTAGTCCAGACACCAGACATTGTTCTTCATGTCAGTAGTTCATGGTGCTGTAAGATCTTTACCTGACTTCATCTGCCACATTCATTTTAACTGGTGAAAATCATGAATTTTAATTATTTAAGTTAGCAGCAATTTTGACAGGGAATTTCATATATTACCTTCTTCTAGCCCTTTATTGTCACTTGCTTTGGCATTATTTAGGTTTAAGGCCGGTGTATACTAAGCAAATTATACAACAGTTTGCAAAGCTAGTTAATAAATAAATTAGCTAATAAAGCTGGTAGACTAAATGTTGTTTTAAACATATGGTTTTAATATTAATAATTTTAGTTTGAATAGGTGGAAGTAAAGCAGCCATACATATCCAGTACCCAGTGGTCAGCAGAATACTACAAACGCAGGTGGAATGCTGTCAGAAATCTGTAAACACCTTACTTCACTTTTTAAATTTGAAAATGTTTGAAAATAATTTTAAATGTATTTAATTAAATAACACAAAAATAATTGGTAAAGCATGATCCAACAGACTGGAGTCTGTGATCTCCTCACTAATAAGTATAAATCAAACTGAATTTATTAAAGACAGACACTTCTCAGAAAATACAGAAAACTTTATCCAAACACATTATCCAACAGTAACACCCCTAACAGTCCTTATTTATAATCGCTTCCTTGGATGCTTAAAAGGCATGTGTGGAACAGTCCTTTTTTCAGATACTTTGAATTCGGTCCATACTTCACAAACTGAAAAACTATATGACTCGCCCACTGCCTCTGTCTTAACCAATGGACATGTATTTAAACCATTAACATTGAAAAGAGGAACTAGACAATAGTGTTCCTTATCCCTGTTGTCGTTTGCACTTTCTTTTTAATCCCTTGCCATTAGACTCTGACATTCAGTCAAAATGATACAATAAAATCAGCCTATATGCAGAAGATATATATTATATATCTCCAATATTTGTCACTCCAATACGTCCATAATCATACGTATTAAGTTTGAAAATGCCCTTAAACATACAGCACTGTCTATTAAGTATCTTGGCATTGACATCTCCCCAAATCTCCAAAATCTGTATAAACTATGTATCCTAACTACTCAAAATACCAGCCAATCTCAATCGATGGAATAAACTTCCCTCACCTATATTGGGTAAAAAATCAATAAGCTATTTCCCATGATCCCTGTCACACTCTCTTGACAATGCTGTTATAGAGTTTTACTGGAAACATTAAAAAGCCACTTCAGTTATATACCCAACTACTTTTCATTCAATGCTGGACAAGTAACACACATGAGTAATTAAGAATTTAGACAGTATCCCATTCATAGACAAAATTACCAAATCTACATGTTGAAGACAACGCAGTGAATGTCCTGACTGCTTGGTGGAAAGTTAATGAATACTCTCAGTTTCTCCCTGAACAATCCCATGTATCCATATTCTGACTGAAACTTCATCAGATAGGATTTAACCACAGTAACACATGACCACATTGTCTAGCTTTAACAGACAGTTATTTTTATGCCTGGCTGATTTGACCTCAAATTCCTGATTTCTGGTCAGGGGTCATGGACAAATTATCAGAGCCTTGGAATCCCCATCTGTCCCATTGTAGCACTACTAACATTGTTTCATTAACAATACCCAAACATATTAAACCCTTTGTATTGATGTCTTTCACCTCTGCCAGAAATATTCTACCTAATTGGAAAGATGGAACAGAGGTTGCCATGGAACACTGGCTCAACCTTGTTCCACACTCTTTTTGAAGGAACATGAAAGTATACTTTAACTATTATAAAACTTGACAATTTCTTTGTTACTCTTTGCAAATTGCAACCCTTCAACATGTTAGGTACATGTTTAGTGTATGTCTGTCTATCCTGTTTGTCTGTTTATGCAGTTTACCACTTAGGGTACCAGTTTTGAGAATGTGGGCAGTGGGAAGGAGGCATTGGGGATATATGGATGGAGCTTCACCACTACTTTATCTATATGGCTTTTTTTAAGCTATAAACCGAAATATAATAAGAACAGAAAGGAAAAAAAGAAAAGATGTTGATGTATATATTAGTGCAAGTACATACAAGTATATGTACACATGTATGTAAGGATGTATGTAACACTGGTGTATGGATGTAGATGTTTGTATGTATGCATGTATGTGTATATAAAAAAATCTGGTCACCGGAAGGAGAGGGGGTGGCCATTGGATGGATGGTTGGAACTAGCTTTTGTGTAAATCTCTTTCTCTCCTTTTCATCCAGTCTGTGATAGTGAAGAGCGTCGAAAGGAATGCTCTGAACATGTATGAAGCAAGGCGGTATCTCCTAGGTTTGGACAGCAGTGGGGTGTTTGTCTCCACGTCTTCTAGTAGTAGCAGCAGCAGCAGCAGCCCTCCAGCCGCCCCCACTCCACTCAGCTGCCCTGTGGGGCTTGATATCCTCACCTCAGCCGGCCTGGGCCTTACCAGCTTAGGTAAGTGTGACACTTCTTTCCCCTATGGTGTCTGTACTTCCTTTTTCCTTCCTTATAAAAACATGTCAATGCTTCTGAAATTGCCGGATACATAATCATTAGGGCTGCACATTTATTCATTGCAGTTATTTACTTGTATTGCAGTAATGGCTACAAATCCAGAAACCCACATCACCATAAGTAGCTTTTTAACAAATTGAAAATATGTCTAGAATTATTATGTATAGAAACAACAGTAGGGTTGTTTATATAGGGTTATGCTGGCTGTTTTGTCTAACAGAATTATGGTGCAAAAACATATTTGTTTAATGTTAAATTTTGGACATACTGTGTGGTTAATGGATCTGACGTCCACCTGACCTGTAGGTCTTCTGGGGCCAACAGCCGCCTCTCTAAGCACTCCATCAACCCCCAACTCCCTGCTCAACGCCCTCAACAGCTCAATCAGCCCGCTGCACGCTCCCTCCTCCGGAACTCCCAGCCCAACCCTTTGGTCAAACTCACTGGCCAGTCCAACCAGCACACCAGGTCAGCAGGAAACGCATACACACAATTTTCACATGTTTGGAGTAGTGATCTCTCATATTTTTCTCCTATCTCTTCTGAGTGTACAAATGCATTGAGACAATGATCCAAGTCACATTTATGTCTGTCTGAAGTGTACCAGAATAATCAAAATCTAATTGCATCTTGGTACAGTGAGATTTCATGATGCAATTGAATCATTTTTTAAAAGTCATAATAAATTTGCTATGAATGAATCCCTTATATCGATCAAGTGAACCTATGGTTATACACTCATTTGTGAAAGATGAGCTCATTAATTGTTACAATGAATCCTGTAGGATTTTCATCAGCGCTGATGATCCATCCAGCCACCCAGGCCACACTGACCAACATATTGTTGTCTGGGGTCCAGAGCTACACACACAACACACCATCTCCTCCCCCAGGCCTTGCCCCCATAGACCCGCAGGTCAATGGGGTCCCAGACTGCAGCAAGGCTGTATCTACTCTTAACGGCAAGGTGACTCACAGTGCTGTATGTCATAAGTGTACTCTGCTTTCAGTCTGAAATGTTGTCTCATACATATACATATGTATTGCCACTGACCGGAGGGGTGTATGTGTTTGTGTGCGTGTGTACAGCACCCCAGCACCATGTACAGCAGAATGTCTACTGCCTCTTTGGCTGAGAAGGTCTTGAACGCAGCTCATGGTGATAATGTCCAGGAGGCCAGCGCCCACTGTCCGTCTGAACCCCTGTCCAGCAAGTCCAGCCAAGACCAAGGTACTCTCTTAATTTGGAGCAAATAAATAATGTTATAGGTTTGAGGGTTAGTTGTAACCCTCTTTGCTGTTAAGGGTGATTAAGCTATTATTCAATTTAGAAATTAGTTTCCCCCTTGCGAAAGGCCAGTTATTTGTACTGCAGTGATAGAAGTTCTCAAACAAAAGCAGTTTTGATGGTTCATGCCTTTGGAGGAGCTCAGGGCCAAGTTTTATGAACTGTCTGATTGGCAATAACCCCCTGACCTTCTCCAGATTGAACCTGGACATTATTGACTTTGGCCAGTTCACTTTTGGATTAATACATACTTGATTCCAAATGGTTAAACCATTCCTTCCTGTATTGCTGGGAAAAAGTGGGCCAAGCATTTCCGTCCTCCTCCATTAAGAAATGTTTGAATTGGCTGGACTTCCATAAGTCAGGAGTTAGTTTTTAGTTCCTCACTAAGTGCAGAAGGCAATTAAATTGAAGGTTTTTTTACCCTCTCGTGAGCAGTGAAGCCATAATGAAGGCATTCGACCCCAGATTCCATCATGCCAAGTGTGGTCAAGCTATATAATGTTTAACCAAAGATGTATAACTGTTGGCCCACAGAAAGTGTAATGTGTGCGTGTGTGTATACCAGGCTCGGATACGTTTGTGGAGGTGGGGATGCCGCGCAGCCCTTCTCACTCGGGAAACAGCAGTGAACTGAAACAGATGCTGGCCTCCTGCAAAACAGCCTCAGGCAAGAGGCAGGCTGTGGAGTTACTGCAGGGCACCAAAAATTCCCATCTACAGTACGTATATACACACACACACACACACACACACACACACACACCAGAGAGTAGAAACAAAACCATCGAATGTAACTTAAAACAAGAACAAAATGGATTAAAATGATTGTTTTTGTAGAACCAGGGGTTTGAAACCAAACATCTGTACTACACGCACACCAGGGATTAAACACACAGCAATGAACCCAAATGAAATGCAAAAAGAGTGTTTAATTTCTATAAAATCTCAGATAGAAAATATTTTACGTTTCAGTTGTCTGAGCAGTAATCCTGTGCTTAATCAGTGACTTGATCAGTAAGGTTTTAAATTTGTAGCCCACTAATTAAGTTAGCCTTTGCTGAGCTAGCTCCACCGAGGACCAGACAGCTCAGTTTAGTGCTGAGCTACCGACACAAGTGTTGAAAGCGAAGCCGAGCGACTGGTGTTGAGAGTAACAGAACGGCAAATTCTAGCACTATCTAGCTATATTTAGACAAGTTAGCCAGCATGCTAAACACCACAGCACAGTGCATGTTCCAGTTACCTGAGGATAAAGCCGCATATCTGAGAGCACAAAGTTGAGGGGATTATCTTAAGGGTACTTTTTAGCTGTATTCAGGCTCATTTGATATCCAGGTTTGCTTGATTGTCTCAAACGATTCAGCGCGTCATTAACTCACAACTACAGTGGACCTGTTTTCAGTGTGACTTTACCAGTCCGTGAGCTCTCACAGCACCCCCACCCTGTGTCTCTTTTAAATGCACATGGAATAATCTTAAACTAAGATAGATAGACACAGAATAGAAATTGCACATCAGACACGTAGTCCTTTTGCTTTGGTTTTGGTTTTGAATTCTGTACGGTCTCTAATCCTTAAACGTTTTTTTGCACATAAACTGAGTTACTGCAGAAACCTATTTTGGCAGTAATATTTATAAGCAATTTAAGAATCTGATGAAGAGAGAACTCCAGATGTATTTTCTATATTTTAAATATTATTCAATTATCTTTTTTGCTGCCTTTGATGAATAGAACAGCTGCTGCTCACAGTTTTTGCTTTTGCTTCAGCGTTCATGTTGAAGTTTCCCCACTTGCCCACAAACAACAAGAAACATATGTCTTCACTTTATTTTCACCTTTAAAAAACACAAACACCTTTGTGTCAACAGCACATAAACGTAAACATGCACTGATAACAAATACCACTACTGAGCTAAATTCCAGATTTTTTTATTCATGTTACACACTCACACACTCACTGACACACACAATCTACAGCATCTGTTTTCAACAGTACAGACATAGAGCCAGTGCAGACTGTTTAGATACAGTATAAAAGCATGAAACACTCTTCTTCCAGCAGAATATAGCCGAATTACCTTGTTCCATTTGAGTGTATGTGGCAGATTGAGGGATTGTGTGTGTGTGTGTGTGTGTGTGTGTGTGTGTGTGTGTGTGTGTGTGTGTGTGTGTAGTTAGTGGTGAGGTGATGTGGAAAAGCACTGATGGGCGACTGGCTCAGGAAATGGCCATGACATCATCTGCTGGGTGTCCTAGCAGGTCACACAGCGCTCTCTCTTAGAAATTTGAAAGGGCTGACGTGTAATTGTTGCTTTCCAAACAGCTTTCCTGGCTAAGGGAGTAAATCACTCTGAAAGGCGGTTCTCCAGCCATGAGACTGCTAAAACAGGCATAGTCAGAGAATTGCTTTGTCTCGAGGGAATGTTCTGTACAACCCTGTTGAAATGGCTTTCAGTTGCTGCAAGCCCTCTTTCTCTGTGATAACTGCAAGCTTTTCGGTAAACTTCAAACATTTTAACTACAACATAATTACAACATAACATAATAACTACAACAAATTATTTGGCAACTTCTGTGAAAGTAATATAAAAGTTGTGTTGTCTTGGAGTGAGGGATTAAAAAGTGTTTAACTAACCTTTGTTAAGGCCCAGTTGCATATACTGTCATGCTTACAAAGGTCTGAATTAACAAAAAAACATACATTAATGGTGACAGTTCATGCACTAAAAACTGCCTTCGATGTCTTTAAACTAATCATGGTTTTGTTTTGAAGATACTTTTACAATCTAATTCTTTGGATTATGAATAAAAAAAATATTTAGATGGAAAAACAAAAAATAATCATTAGTTTCAGTAAAATAAAAATAAAAAACATTTACAAGTGCTGTAAAATCAACTCTTGTATGTCTTTAAATTATGCTAGCATGGGAATCACAATGATTGATTTAACAGCTTAGAGGCTGGTTTTACTTTGAAGTCAGGGCTGCTGTCCAATGGGTAAAAGTGGCTCTCTGTAGCAACTAAACATTGTACCACCAAGGTCTTTTCAGTACTACACAGAGTCCTGAGCATGATTGACAACCCCTGATTAAGGGGGTTAATTGTTACTTGGATATTTTTCATATTTGTTCATTTAAAAGGTTATCTCTGTCATAAACTATCACATTAAATCCTCAAATGGTAATTACTCATAACACTCTCACTCTCTTTTTCACTTTCTCATCTCTCTCTTTCTCTCTAGTTCAGATTGCTTACTCTCAGACTCTGAATCCAGTGCGTCCGAGAGTCCTGTAGCTGATAAGCGAGCACCAGGCAGTGAAAGAGCAGCTGAGAGAGCCGCCCAGCAAAACTCAGAGCGAATCCGCCTCCCTCCACAGTCCACCTTCTCAAACATGCAGGTACTTCATCTCCATCTCCTGCCTCTCATAAAACCCTTCCCTGTTCCGTCACTCTCCTCTGCCGTCCACTGCCAGGCCAGAGCAAGCAGCACATTGGCTCCTTTTGAAGCAGCAGGCTTTAGGAAATGGGCATAGGGAATGGTTCACACAGCGGAACTTCAAATCGCTTCCTGTGAGCCGTTCTGGTTGCTGGGGCGCTGCCTTTCATGTGTGTCACATGTTAAAAGTATGGCTTCTCCATGACCTCCACTCTCTCATGAGTTTATAGTCCTGTCTTTCATGTTTTTTTTTCTTGTTTTTTTTTTTTTCTTTCTCAGAACCAGTGGAAAGTGAGCGTTCGCCTGTCCACAAGTGTATAGTAAATGCTTGTGACAGAATGAGGCAATGTTTAGCTTGCACCGTTGCTGTTCTGTGAAGCAAACTGACAGGCGATATGTAGGGCAGACCTTCTCTCCACTAACCACCTAAACACTCTTTGACTCTCTTGCTCTCTTATCCTCACCAGGCTTTCGACTATGAGCAGAAGAAGTTGCTGGCAACCAAAGGTATGTGGTCCACCAGTCGAATCCCCATTAAACGTTCTATATCCTGCCCATGTAGTTTACCATCCTCAGTGAAGTGTTCCATTCATCGCCAGCATAACAAACAGCTCCGCTGGTAACAAAGTGGGGCAACCTGATATGTTTAGTCTGGGTTGCCAGCTTAGGATGGAACAGAACTACCAAGTCTTCAGAGCAGAAGATCTGGCAGGGTTCAACATATCATTACAGCCTTGGTTCGCATTAACAATAAACACTCTAATAAAGGCTCTCTTCAGTCCACGTGTTGGCAGTCACTCTTTAACACCACTAAACAGTAAACTGTGGGCTTGTGAATAAGAGAATGTATTTGGCGTGTCTGAATACTTGTCACTGCATTGTTAACACATTTGTTTTATTGTGCAAAGTAAAGAAAAGCGAATCTCAGTATTAAGTTACAAGCCTTTGCTTTTTGGCTGATTTTGAGTTATTCAAGATTTACGGCACAGTATAAGCTGGTCTATGGTTGTGTGGTTGCATATGTATTATGCTTGTTGCTTGTTTTCAGCCATGCTGAAGAAGCCGGTGGTGACTGAGGTGCGCACACCTACAAACACGTGGAGTGGCCTGGGCTTCTCCAAGTCCATGCCTGCAGAAACCATTAAAGAGTTACGGAGGGCCAACCACGTGTCCTACAAACCCACCATGTCTACTACCTATGAAGTAAGCCCAGCCACTGCATCACATGAGCTTTCTGCTGGAGTTAATCTTGGGTGCTTTAGTTCAGTCTGTGCGCAGAGAGGGTGACGTAGTTCTCCTGTTGATCTAATGTCAGTTCTTTCAAAGAATTTAGTGGGTATCTGGTGGTGATAACCTGATTTTAGGCTAGTTTGTTCATTGTGTGTTAATACAGCACCCATCTAATATGCGAAGACGCCTTGCCGTCTTTAGTTATTAACAGAGTTAATTCATCCATTATACTCTTTACCAAAGAGCAGAGTTGTGTACATTTTTAATGAACAATAGATTAGAATAGTTAAATAAAAATAAAACATAAAAGCACAAGTAAAAAAGAAAAATAATTTGCAAAATATCAGCATATTTAAAAATGCAATATTTCGTATCAGTTTTGGCCCAAAGCTATTGCTTATGTGTTTGGTATGTGTTGGGTTAGTTTGCGATGCTCAGCTTCATGTTCCTCAAAGCACCATATTTGGTATGAAGAGTAGTAATTTGACAATTTTTCAAACTATTGATAAAAATACATACTAAAAATGAACCTCAGTGAGTGACCTATGTGAGTTCCTTCAGTTTTTAAGTTTTTGCAGGGAAAATGACAAAATATAGATGGTTTTCTGTTGAATATGTTAAAAAAAACTATTTGAAATTAAAAAAAATTATTCCAAACGCTTGAATGCCTGGTAACAGCTTGAGTGTTCAGCATGTTAAAGATGTGTGTTGTTGCAGGGATCGCCGTTGTCGCTCTCCCGCTCCAACAGCAGAGAAGGTGTGGGAAGCGGCAGCGACTCAGACAACTGGAGAGAGCGGAACGGGAGCGGGCTCCCGGCACATGGTGACTTCCCAACACCAATCAGCCCCAAGAGGAAACAGAACAAGACTGGTATGTTGAACTAAGGCTCTTTAGAGAGTCACTATCATTAACATGTTTGAGCTCTGTGTTTTGTTTGGCCATGGTCCTGGAGTATCTGTGTCTAACACAACTCTAACAGCTCAGTATTATAATGAGCTGACTATCTGGATCAGGTAAAATATGCAAGGCAGAGCTACTGCAGCACTAGGGTTGTTAAAGTAGGCCTGTTCCTTTAACTAATGTTTATGGTGGTTCACTGCAGTGGAGCATTACTTGAGCAGCAGCAACTACATGGACTGCATCTCCTCTGTGACGGGGAGTAACGGCTGTAACCTCAGCACCTCCCTGAAAGGTTCAGACCTGCCGGAGCTCTTTAGCAAGTTGGGCCTGGGGAAGTACACTGACGTCTTCCAGCAACAGGAGGTAATGACAAAAAAGACATTTCTTGGAGAGAGAACTATGAAAATGTGCTGAATTCTGTCTTCCTCAATCACCTATACACCTTGAAACCTTGGAAAACACAGAATACATTTTAAGCTAGTGGAGGACAATATGGTACAAAATATCACCGCCATACCTAAAGTAGAGATGTTTATCTCTATATATTAATGTATTGTATGTTTATTTTTATTCTAATTTAAGTGAGTTTTTGAACAAATAAGCACGTACTGCCCAGTTAAATAGCTTTGTTAATCATTTCCAGATGACCAAGACCCTCGAACAATACTGTAGATTACATGTATAATTTTTCTGGAGTTTGCTAAACAGACACAAATGTTCACAGTATACCAGCTATTAAGAAGAGATAGTGAAGTGCACCATCTCCCGACAACAGGAAAAACATTTGGCAGCTGTTCCTGTTTCTGAAGAATCAGATAATTTTTTATTGGCGGTCTGTATTGGAATATTGACAATATCCACAATATACTTAAATAAACACTTATCATGAGATTGAGAAATTGAGATCATTTTATCATGTCAACCAACTTTCTGTTAGTATTTTTTCAGTCCAAGCTTAGTCACACCTCCCTTCTTACATTCCTTAGCCCATTTTTAGGGCAGTCAGCTCTCACTGGTCACAGGCTCATAAGCCGCCGTTCTGTCTTACAGATTGACCTGCAGACGTTCCTCACTCTCACCGATCAGGACCTGAAGGAGCTGGGCATCACCACATTTGGAGCACGTCGGAAAATGCTTCTAGCCATTTCAGGTGTGTCCTGTTCCATATTTCCACCCGTACCGTAATAATGACAAAAAGACAACCAGATGGTCTCAGAACAGCCTTCCATGCCTTTAATAATGCTTTTAATAATTCCTGTACTGTTTGGA
The DNA here is from genome assembly GCF_030463535.1 of Salminus brasiliensis. NCBI lineage: Eukaryota > Metazoa > Chordata > Actinopteri > Characiformes > Bryconidae > Salminus > Salminus brasiliensis. The sequence goes on along the minus strand of NC_132899.1, from coordinate 25,878,923 downwards.
ATCTGGGGATTAACCATTAAGCTTGATTGAGCTGTCAGTGTTAAATTGGAGTCAGCTGCCAGCGCTCACGGCAGGTTCCACATGACTGACAGCCCATATCCCGGCAGGATAGCGAGTGAATGTGGCACAATCAGGCCTGTTCCCGCGTTGTCTTTGGCCTGGAGTGGTGTTTTTTTGTGCAGTTCAAGAATTGCAATAGAACTTGAGAGGAGTTGCTGTAAAATGTTGGCCACCCACCATCAAAATAACAACAATGGCTTCCCCTCCAGTCTAGCTAGGGTGTTCTCCAGTGATCGTGGCCCTCTTGGGAATTACGAACAGAGCCTGAGGCAGAGAGGAGTTTTCAACCCCCTTTTTCAGTTTTAATGTTGGTTGTATTTGTGAAAAGACCGTGTGTTTATGAATTCCAGGGCGCGGGAGGACAAGGCTGATTTGTTCTGAGGACAGGAAACGACTGTGGGCCGGTGTTTATTTCGCTCATTGAACATGAGGGCCAAACGCAAATCTAGTATAATCTGTGTTGATGGAATCTTGAGCTGAGAGAGGAGTGTCCTCCTTCACTTTTAGTGTCCTCAGAAAGCTAAAAAAAAAAAAAAAAAAAAAAAAGATACATTCTATGAGTTTTTTTTGTTTGTTTGTTTTTTATGTTTTTCCAAAATGTTACTTTGCAGGACAGTGCTTAAGAGTTTCTTATAATTTTGTGTTGGACATGCACCATAGTTCAAATATTTAAAATTATGTCGCTGTTTTCAGTAATATAAAGCCAATTTGGTAGCAGATGCATGTATAGGATTAGTATTTAATATGATAGCATATTATATAGCATATTATATAGAATTATATGCTATGCCTTTTCAGGTTTTGGAATAAGATGTTAATGTAAAAAATTAATACGAAATCGGTGCAGCACCAATTATGAAATGAGCATAGCAGTAATCTCCAGACTCCCCACTTCTTCAGAAATAGCGATCAGTTTGAAGCAGATAACTTGAGCTAAAGATAATTGTAAGGATATATAATTACAGGTGTCTGGTGCCGGATTATAATTATTATTATATTAAACTTTTATTATATATATATATATATATATATATATATATATATATATATATATATATATATATATATATATATATATGAATAAGTTGATAAAAACATCAAAATATATAATGTATAAGTTAAAAACTGCATACAAAGCAAACATCACTAATTAAAACCTCTGTCCTGTGTGTCAGACCTGAACAAGAATCGGAGGAAGCTCTTTGAGACACCCAACATACGCTCCTCATTCCTGGAAGGAGGAGCCAGCGGTCGCCTTCCACGGCAATTCCACACAGACATCGCCAGTGTGAGCGGACGCTGGTAAGCCCTTCAGCCATCCGCCCATTTTCAGCTGATGCATGGGGGGACAGCCTTAACTGCACAAAGCCATTCCCTACACCCCTGCCTTATAAACAGTACTGGACTAAACCCTTGCCCTCAATCAGTGCCAAAAAAAACACAAAGAATGTCTATGGAATAAAGGGTAAGTCCACAGGACTCTTGTAAATGTTGATTATTATGTACGATTTGGTACTCTATGCAGTATGGTACTCAAATGAAAATGAAGGTAGCATTGAAGGATCCATCAAGCTCCCGCACTGTCATATAAGGAGCTGTCGGAGTACTTGGTTCAAAGTTTTGATTTTTATTTATATGCTTGTTTTAGGCTTACGTCATACTAATTCTTTGCACTTTAAGAATACTACATACTTTGCCTGAGGGTCGATATTCCTCTCTGGTCTGCCCTATAAGATGTGCATGGAGCATGATAGCACTTACATGGATAATCATGATCAAAAAAGAAAAAAAAGAATGCAGGTCATCACAACTGTCTACCACCACGGTGCATTGAAACATCCACACCTACCATGATTGTTTCCTTAGCAGTTTCCTTTTCCTTTATTCAAACTGTGCTCATGAAAATGGTGCACTCACTGGTGCATCACTGATGTCCTCTGACACAGCTCAGGGACTCAATTACAGGCTCTCTGCTTCTGGCCAACAAAACATGAGCTTAAAACCAAGAACACAGGCTTCACTCACTCTCCACGTGAGTGCTGAGTGGAGCCTGGGCCAAGCTCTGATTCACCTGACCAAACTCTAAGCATTACTAATGCACAGCTTTAGTCTGCGCTCCAGCTGTTTTCCTCTCAACTACCTCCTCGTCTGCCTTTCACCACTATTTCCCACTCTTATGCAACATAACCTGAAGGCCTAACCTAAAGTTCTAAAGTTTTGTAACCACCGCGCTTCTGTTCCATCCTGTTTTCTCATCTATATATATATATATATATATATCTTTATCAGATATTTCATAATGTGGGTTCTTTACATGAGATTTCAAAGGCAAGTGTCCCAAGTTGTGAGACATGATGCACATCTGAAGCTGTGAATGTTGCCAGTCGTTCTCTTGAGAGGTTGAAACCACCAAAGTGCCTTTTTCATGCACTGTCAACTTTCCAAAAGAAAAAAAAAAGCCCTGAAGAATTTAATCTTGTCTCATGAAGGTACAGCATTTTGACATAGATGTAGCTAAACCACTCATGGAATAATCTCGCAATGCATCGCTTACTTTTTACATGTATAGTATTCTTGTATTTGCATTTAATTGTTCTGTATGTTGTATATGACCTCGTATGTGACGGAGGTACTGTTAAAATATGTATTGTGCATATTGCAGTTTTATAGTCTTATATTTTTGTCTACTAGTTCGTCATGGTAACTTCCAGACAGCAGCAAATGATCTGTAGTATATAGTATGTTTTTGTTTGTTTGTTTGTTTTTGTTTTTTATACCAAATTTGGACTGATGTACAAGTGAATGGGAGAAATGAAAACTCCCTCTTTTGTGCAGATCTCCAGTCAGTATTAACTGAAAAATTAAATCTAAATCAACTGACTATGCAAAGAGATCACTTTGCCATATTGTATATGTTTACTTAAAGCACATAAGCCAGAGTGTCAGAGCCTTGTTCCAATCAAGTTCACAGGCTGCCTAATTCCAGTAATCTTGATATTCCTGAGATACTTAGATTAGTGCTTTGGATGCCTCAAGTGCTATTTTTTATCTGTCTGATTTGTGAAAGACCAAACTGTGTAATTCATTTGTCGAATTGTTTCTTTCGCTCCTTAAGGAAACATAAGGAAAATCTTGTTATTTTGACATGGCCTTGTGACCAGGGCCAGCACCTTTTTTTTTTTTTTTTTTTTTTTTTATATATATATATTTTGGGCCAAAGTCAAATAAACAACTGCTCCACAGTGATTATGTACACTAGTGTACAGGACAGCCATGTTGGCGTGTTAGTACTGCTAATAAGGGAATATGCAAAAGCACTAATCTGTATTGTTTTGCTAAATGTTCTGTTCTCCCTGACGTACATATTGTTAAGTTGCTTAGTTGGCCAGTGCCTTGGGAATGACTCTTTTGGAATCTGTGAGTTTGACACAGACAGAATACTCCTCTGTAATGTTCTTTGATGTTGCAGTATAGATTTGTATTACCATGAACATGTGGTACTGTTGAATGTTCTTTCCAAGTTGGAGGCCTTGTTACAAAAGAATAAAACATGTAAACCTTTCTCAGCCTACGTACTTGTTTTGGGGGTATCATGTTTGTCCATATTTCTCATAGTTCCACAAGCCTTAATTTGTCTTTAAATCCTGAGATGCCGTTTTCTAGCAAGAGTCACTTTACAGTGCAAAAAAAAAACATACTGTGAAGAAAAGCACAATTTGTCAGTTACTCATCTCTCTGGAATCTTCTGCCCGTGAACCCATCCACCTCGGCACGGGTATTAATTGGCTCCTTTTACGCCGCCGTCGGGCATGTGGAAGCGGTGACGAATGCTAGTCGACGCTGACCAGAAAAGACTAGAGCTTCCCAAGGAGTAGTCCAATATCTTTCCTCAAATAAAGTTCAGCCTTTACTGAATGCTTGCTTCTAAAGTGCGTCCAAATGTCACAAAAATTACCTTCCATGGGCTTAGAGGTAGGCAGCAAAACTGTTTTTAGAAGCTAGTATGCTGGTAATGCCGAGACAACTCTCTCCAACAGTACTTTTATGAAAGAAGACTGACCTGGGATTGTGTTAGCACTCTGCGCATGTGTGAATGTTGTTAGAAATTATGGACTTCAGAGGAGGCATGATTTCTGAGAACCAAAAAAATATATACCTGTTATTTTCAGTTCATTTACATTTAATACAATCACTAGTGTTATGTAAACTCTTCCAGTGTGGCAATGTTAAGTTTTGGTTGAAAACAAAATAGGTAAAATCTTCTAACACTCGTCTAACACTAAATCCAATTTAGGCAGATTCAGCCAAGCAAGCTCTTTTTCAGGAGCTTCCCATTACATTAATGACCAGCATAATTAGAAAGTGACAAAGTAATCACCCAGTCATGCTTTGATTGGTAAGTTTGGAACAAAAAAAAAACCTTTTTTTTTTTTTTTTTTTACTCCAGTCCTTTCTGGGGTCCCACTGTCCTGCACGGTTTCACCACTTCCCAGTCCCAATGCACCTGATCCAAATCAGCAGATAATGATCAAGCTCTTAATGTCTTGGATTAGGTCAGGAGGAACCTGCCTAACATTAAGTGGCATCTAGCACCAAAACATTAATAGCAGATACTTTAAAGTTCTGTCTGTTGTTAGGTTGGACCTCCATAGATTGTATCAATGTTTATGACCACTGCATACCTAAAACACAGTATTACAATTTGGCTGTTGTCATAGTGGTTTTAACACATCACCTTTAAGAACTATTGTTCTTGGCTGTCAGTGATGCTAATGGCATGGCTATACTAATACTGGCCATCCTTTCACTTGTGGCATGAAATCCACAAGATGTTGGAAACATTTGTTTGAGATCCAACTTCATGTTTTGAATCTCCTGTTCTAACACGTCCCAAAGTGTTCTATAGGATCCAGATACAGTGACTGGGAAGGCCACTGAAGAACCAGTTTGAGAGGACTACTGCTTTGAGGGTTAGGGTTATGTGATGCACTATCATGCTGGAAGTAGCCAGAGGTATATCAATAGTTATATAAATACTCAAATCAACCCGTCTGGTACATACAATTGTCACTCTCAAAATCACGGAGATCACATTGCATGATGTAAATAACAGATGTGGTTTGTATTTTTCCCTGTTTTTGCAGACCAATTAGTGACATACATGGGCTAAACTGAAAGCTTAGCTCTAACAGTCCCAGTTCGCCACTGTTACCAAGGTAACGAGGTAACTGAAGCGTTTAAGGTTAAAAGGTTCATTGAAGCATTTAACATATTCACTAAACAAATTCACCATAACAATGATAACAGTGATGAAGGACTGGGATGTCATGTTTTTCTCTGGGTTACAACATCCTTAAAAAACCCATAGCCAGAACAGTTCTGTGCCCCATGTAAGTGTATGGAAGATGTATCTTGCATAAAAAGAGCACATTTCATCAACGCTCATTTTACCTCTCCTAGACTGTTCCTTTAACAAGCCTCTAACTTCACCACACCCAAGCTGACTGGGCCCGAGTCCTTGCAATATGTCACAAGAGTCAGTGAACTCACTGACACGCTGCCAGAAAGGCCTTACAAGGACTGACTCTTTTGATTCATTGTCCAACTGTATTATGAACTAAAAGATAAACGAGGAATGCAAGTATGTGAAAGGATACAATACAGTATGGAAGAGAGTTTGAATTCTTGCAATATTTTATCAGAAAATATGTTTTTGCTGGATTGCCTCTTCGCGTACTGTAAATTGGGCCTCCCACGCCAAAGCTCCAAAAATCAAGATGGGCGACTTGCGGCCTGCGGTGGAGGCTCGGGGGAAAAAATGCAAAACTTCACTTTCTTGTGTCTTGTTTTATTTTCCTCTGGCGAGGTTGTGTCTTTGCATTTTGAATCCCACCGCATTTGTTTGGATCATGGATGCATGGAGGGAGGTGGGGGATGGAGCTGAATTCTCTCCACCACAACACTTAAAGAAACACACAAGAATGAAGTCGACGGACGCAGCAAATGCAAACCCAGCCCTATTTGGAGCACCAGTGCTAGTTATGAGGGATTTTTAATGATACGTGTAGCCAAAATGTCAGAAACATGCCTTCTTCCCGTCATTTTGAGGGACGGAGAAAGAAAAAACAGTGTGATTTCATTAAAAAATCTGTTTCACATTGAGGCATTGGGGTTACCATCGGTTTCCTAAATATCTCCCCACAATGTGCTCTGACCACATGGTGTTTTTTTTTCTGGGCAGAAGCAGAGGGAAACAGATCTCTTGCTTTTGGAGAAAGCTCATCTATCATCGAGTGTCCTCGCATGGTTCCAGAGATGCAGTTTCAGAGACATACAGGCTCATTTGAGGGGTAAAGTTCAGGGTGGAGCTGACAAACTGCCAAAGGTCGATCCAGTTCAATCCAAACGAGTCAGGATGGACAGAACTGAACTATTGGGTGTCCGGGTCTGTCCACAGCCCGTCTGATTGCCTCTGTAAGCACGGCTCCAATAACATTTGCTGACAGGAGCATGGTGTCGAGAAGGCCCGCTCAACTCCTCGCCAAGTGCAGCTAAAAGAGAGGCTCACTTTTCCTCTAGGGTCTTTTTTTTATTCCAGAGCTGCTGTGTTCTGAAACTGCCCTCAAAGGCTAATCTACAACAGGCTAATCTAGCTAAATGAATTCCAATATCATTATGGTAACTGATGGCTACAAAGTTCATTGTTAACAAAATCATCAAGTTAAGTTAAACTGTTCCTCTCTGGGGGTGAGGTCATTCTGTCCTGTAGCGTCCTGAATTTAGCGTATCCAGGATGAGGATGCACATGCGTATACACTTTGAGGTGAAATGAACTAAAACATCAATTGTCTTTTAATTATTTAAATTTAATAATCTTTAAAAGCTTAAAAATAATTAGTATGTAATGAATTGTAGGTGTTTCAAATTCAAACAAAAAACATAAGGCTGGGATTCAAGGAGAATAACTTTTTTGTACAGCTTCATAAATCTCTGTTATTCAATGATTAAAAAATACTTCTTGAGGATTAATTCCCTGGAATGTCATCATCCAGATGATTTTTATATATATATATATATATATATATATATATATATATATAATATAAGACCACAGCTATTCAGTAAATATTGAGGTTATAAGGGGATTTCTTTCCCCAAATCACTGACACTTGCGAAATGCTTACTACAAATTTTAAGCTTGTATGATATATGATGTAAATACAAAAATGCAGTATTTAGACAACAATAAAGCTCCTCTTCTATCCAGATAAGCAAAACAAATATTGTTGTAAACTCGAAAAACCAAGTCTGAGTTTGTATTACTTTTAGTCTACAACAAAGGGCTGCTCTGTGACAAAATCATTCTGTGATTCATTCCTTCTCCACTAGGAGGCACTAAGACATAAACATGTGCACTCCCTACAAGACCTGAACCTTTCTATCCACCCTTTAATTCTGTCTAAATTATTCATCAGTATCCACAGTTTATTAATAGCTTGTGCTTCTTGACAGTGCAGAAATTACCGGTGGAGGATGTGCTGTTTCATTATTGAAATGTCCATTTGTTTGAAAGGACAGTTCTCCCTAGTGCTCCTGCACCAAGAATATCCTTGAAAGGCGTTTAACTGATTTGTGGAGGAGTGATTTACAGCAAAGTGCCTCTTCCACATTGGAAAGATTTTATGCTGCCAAGTCAATCTTTATGAGCATCAGTCAGCATTCCTTTAACCTTATCTTTGTACAGAAGAATGCTTAAATAAACGGTGTAACTATACTTTTTAAGCCTTACAAATGGCTGGTTCTTCAGTATATGCAATGGCTCTACATAGAACATTGACCGCACAAAAAAAAACTTTTAAATGCATAAAAGGTCCTTTACTAGGTTAGTTGCTTCTGGTCACTGCTTGAAATATTTTGTAGATTGTTATTATTGTCATAAAAAGTACCAAAAAGGGTTCCACTAACCCCTAACTCTCAAGCAAGCAAATGTAAAGAGTGTTTTGTCATTGGTTTGGTGTATTCTTTGTCCAAATCTAACTAACCCAATGCAGAAAGGCTTATTATACACACAGGTGTATTATTCAGTAACTACTGGGACTTCTGTACAGACTGGTGGGGCTAATCTTTGGTAATAGAAATTTGGAATAACACTGCCGCAGGTGGTCTGTAGGCTGTTTAAGAAGAAAAAGGCGAATAAATGAATGAATAAATTACAAGTGCAGCTTCTAGACAGGTATACTGCATGATACGTAGCAGTAAACATTCTACCATGCTCTGTGGTATGTATAAACAAGATTAATTTAGAATCAAGGTATACTCTAAACAAAAAGAGCTCGATATTATGCTGAAAAAAACTTTTTCCAAAACAGGACACCTATCCAAAGATACATTTACCAGACTTTCAAATGGTTTATAGACTTGTAGTGGTTCTAAGAAACCTTTTGCTTTGAAAAATGGGGCCAAAATGACAGAAACTTCAGTCACAACGACCGCCCAAGTGCCCAATGTTAAGAACAGTGACTGAAGAGATCTGCGTTAGATCTATGGAATAAAAAAACATCAGTGAACAGGGCTTGAAAGCACACATTCAGTGAGTGTTGAATGTTTTTCACAGCACTTTTCCTCAGGTCACTTAGAATGTCAATGCAGGACATGGCCAGACTGTGTCAGCAAGAACAGTCCAACTACAACTACATAGAGAGGGATATTCAAGTAGGGCTGCAGTGCATAAACCCCATTATTCAGTTGAGTCATCTTTTACCAAAAATATCTTATTCTCAAAAAGTGTGTGTGTGTGTGGTGTGAACCACTCCACACTGGTTTGACACAGTGTGCATCTTTTTTTTCTTTTTTTTTTTTTTGCTGGCATGGTTTGGGTCCACTTGTCACTTGTGCAGTGAGTATATATTGCTGCTGGCTACTGTATGTCTAGAATGTCTACTGAATTAAACCAGTAAAACCAGCGCCCCTGTTCAAAATGTCCATGAAGCAGGTAAAGGATGTTCTAATTTTCAAAAGGCATAAAATTTAAATGTTCTTTTTTGGACAAGCATCACAGCATGTAAAATTAGTTTGTAGCTAGCTTTTAATCTTTCAGTTCTTGTTTTGGGGATTTTCACTCATTCTTACCTGCAAAAGTCTACTAGTTCTGTGAATTCTTTTGCCATGTCACACTTCACCGTGTACTCTACAACTGAAATGTTTTCCATGCCACTGGCTGCAACACAAGCCCAACACATAATCAATCCACCTGTTGATTAACAGTTGGAGAGGTATTCATAAACATCTGCACCCCCTTTCCTCCAAATATACCAGAGTTTTTAACATTACCAGTCCACAAGACTTGTTTTTTCAAAATGCATCAGGTTTGTTTAAATGTTTAGAAACTTCTGACACTTAAAGATACATGAAAGGTTTTCTCATGATGACACTTCCATAATGCAGTAATCTTTTGTGCAGGTGTTGCTGCACAGTAAAACAGTGTACCACTACTCCAAAGTCAGCTATCAGCCATGTGTGAGCATCAGTTATTATCATTTTCTAGAATGCTGTGTGAGTGTGAGTCCATGGCTGCGGATTAATGAGGCAATTCATTTTTTTTACTTTTTGCATCACCTGGCTTTCCCAAATGATGACGGAGAACAACAAGCCATAGCACTCAAAAGCTAATTAAGGTGTGATTATTGAGATCATTGAGTGCCCAAACATTTTTTGGTGCTCCTTTTTTCACTGTAAGACTGAACAAGACAAAACTAATCCACTAACCTTGCTTTAAATGTTTAAAAGAAAATTTACCCCTCATCAACAGCTGATCACCATCATCAGCTACAGGCCATAGATACTACTGATAAATTTGACATCTTTTTAAATCTTACAGTTACTGCATTACTGCACCATTACTCATTTCATGTGTACACTGCTGTGGTTACACAATATTTAATCTGTGTAGTGTTGTATACTGCTATTCTGTGAATAACGCTGGAAAGCACACTGTATTTAAATGTCATCATATAGTTTTTGTATACTGTGTATACTATTGTTCTCTGTATATTGTATTGTGTATGGTCTGTAAATTATATGTAGCTGTATATTGTTAACACTAGAGAGTCACTAACAGCCGAAACAAATTCTCTGTGAACATACTTGGCCAATAAATCTGATTCTGATTTATGCCTTTTGGAAATCAGTTTGTCTTCTGCTTACTTAACAATTTACAGTAACATGAATCCATGAATTTCCATGAATTTCCAAATGTTCTGGGGAATTGTTGGTTGTAGTTGGCTTGTATCCTCATTGGATTCTAGTATCTGGTTCAGCAAAGAGAAGACTAGGTTCTGGGTTCCTCTCAGTTTCTTCCTTTTTTGCCTGCCACTGTTGGACTGACCTAAGCTGCACTTTAGCCCCATGGTGATGGACTTGCCTTTGTTTGAACTGTTATTTGACTCTAGATTGAAGCTTTGCGGAATTTTAGCATAAGAAAAAAAACATGAACAATGATGAGTAGATCTTTCTTGTTAGAGTCTTATTTGGCATTAATGAATAAAACTTTACATTTCTGTCTTTGCCTGCCTCATTGCAGTCATTATGCACAGCCAATCAGTGCAACACCATACTCTCATGCAGCTCTCAGTGCTTCAAATCACAAACTTTCAGTCTGATGACCTTAGAAAAAAATAGCAAAACTACCATGGAAGGCATACCAAGTAACTAGATAGAGTATTTTTGGACCCTTCCTCTCAGCTTCCACTTTGTATTCGGCGAGCTTCTGCACCTACTTGAGATTCAAAAGAAGTTAAAGCGGCACTTCCTTTGCCAGCCCTCACCTTTCAGCTCTGGCCTTCGTCCTCAACAGTTTGGGTGTTTTCTTTCCTCTCTGACACAACGGCCTCTTAAGGGCTTACATAAGCCAGGCCTTATGAGGAGATAATCTGATCCACTGATGAGAACGTGTGATCAAAGCAGCACTTCAGGAGTCCCAGACAGTGGGAGATTTTGTTCCCGGTTACGTAACGGCCCCCAACCGTCCGTCTCTAGGCCGTTCCCTCGACCGTCTGCATCCATGTGTGTGGATTTAGAGCCTCCCTGCTGCTAGTGGGGATACAGAGGGTGGAACAGAAAGGCTTGGGTTGATGAGTCTCAAAGCATCAATCTTTGGCTCGTAATGAGTTTTTTGCTCTTCATATGAACTCTGGATCTTGTTAATCCTTTTTATGATCTTGATACAATAAGTACAGATTGTACTGGAGTCCATTGACTGCAATGTGATAGCAACATACTATCAGAGAACCCCAGAGATCCGCTACCATGCAGCTCTACTAAACAATTATGGAAGATAGATAGATTTCCCTTCCTGTACATTTTTATAATTTCCCAGTGTCAAGAAAAAGTGCAGAAAACATTTATTATATGTCCATTATATGTCCATTATATGTCAATGTCCATTCTAATGAATGCACACTTCAAGTTGCACCCATTTCTGGCACAGTTGTGCAAATACACACACACACATACAACTGGTCTAGTCACTGAACTAAAGTATTTGCAATAGAATAGGACTCTCTGGAGCAGACAAACATGAACATATTGCACCATGCCTAATGCGAGGTGGGCTTGCAGGGTATAAAGACCCCCAGCACTGAGCTATGGAGAAGTGGAACTATGTTGTCTGGAATGATGATGTTCTATCCAATACTTTTGGGAGGAGTTGGGAAGTTGTGAATAAGGTGGGGTGGTGATCACTTTACATTACACAATACTTTACATTTAACAGAAAATTACACAGAAGCCTCAACAACTAAATGCATGTATCAGATGTTTCAATATTTAGCCTTTATTACAACGTGAATTCCCATTCAATGATATTGAGGTCTGGACTCTGGGGTGGTTGCAGCAAATGTAACAGTTTAAGGATGTAAGGATGGACAGAAACCTCTGTGGATGTTCTCAGATCTGAAGTAAAAGTGGAGCTTACCAGGAGCCAGAGTTTCACAGTTTTTTCCCTCTTTCCTGTTCCTTGTTGTTGCTGTCACACAAAACCTTGTATCTCCATAACCTTCTGAGCTTTCAGTGGATAAAGAATTGTAAAACGATTTTATTCCAAAGTCATTTTGGAGCATTTCTATTGGGCCATCAAGACATTTCTACACAATACAAAGAACAACTGCCCAATTTAAATTATGTCAAAAAATTAAAAACTGCAAAAGTGGAGATACAAGGTTTTGGCATGGCAGCAATGATATGTGGAATAGCTTATGTCTAATGTTTTCTGAAATGTTTCATGAAAAATGAAGACACTTGTGCTTGGTGGATGTTTTAACCCATGTACGAATAAATAAATAAGTGCCCTCTGATTTGAATAGTACTGTAGCTTACTACACCATGACAAATCTGAACCCCATAGCATCATCACTGTGTTACAGTAATCTTTAATGCAGTGCCATGTGCTCTTATTGCTGTTTGCATAAAATATTGACTGATTGTTTAAAAGCATAATCATCAGTCTAATAGAATACCACTGGTGATACTATAAAGGCATGTTGGACTGCTGTGCACTGCATAGTCAGAGAGAAGAGGTCAGAGCATGCATTAATGTGGTGTGTGAGTGTCCATGCTAGGGGGTGGAGCAGAGGTTGGCCTGCAGCACCAACCCCCATTTTGCAACAGCAGATTAACATTTATACCACTGCCCCACAATCATCTCCCTTGATCATAATATGTGTCTGTCCTCCTGTATGTGTGTATCTATGGGTTGGTGTATTCAGTTAGTGTATATCAGCATCCATTGCTCTTCATCCTCCTTCTCTTCTCTCTGGTGAAGCCTCTTCCCATCTGCCATGCTCCTGTCTCTTTGATAACAGATGGAAACAAAATGTTACCGATTAGCACATACAAGTAGTATGGTAAGTTAGGCCTGGGTATGACTGCTGAATGAAACTAGAGGGTTTTGGTGGAAGAATAGAAGCAGAAAGAGATGGGGAGAAAATAGAGATGTGGGGGGTTGGGAAAGGCTTCAGTGCTGCTGCTCTAGGAGTGGTATATCCCTGTTATTAATCTGTAGGCTTGGCGTGCTGGATTACTGCTGCCTCTGTCTACCTACGGGGAACACACATGCCCCCACCCCCCAACAACCACCAATACAACACAGCACTGAACACCAAGCTCTGCAGTAGGCTAAAGACCACCATGGAAGATCTCCTACCATGCTGGCCTTGAGCCACACCAATGGTCTGTAAGATATTTGTTCAACAACCACAATCTTGACCTTGTCCTTGTGTGGCAGTGGAAAGGCGCTTTTTAAAAGTATACATTCATTTTTTAACTTAATCTAACATTGCATTTCCTATTTACATTTGGTTCCTAAAGGTTTCTTTGACACAATTTTACCAAAACCTTACTGGTACTATAATAAATATAAATGACTATAATACTATACTTTTATAATATAATACTATAATATTTAAAACTATTCGTTTTAGAGTTCCATTATTGATTCTCATTGTGGCAAAATACGTTTTTACCAGCCAAAGAACAGTTTTATTCCAGTTCTATGATAGTTCTTTGTGTTGTCATGGTTCTATATAGAACTACTGCCTTACAAAGGACATGGAAGAGTGTCGGTGCAAGTACATATATGTGTATATGGTGTTGACCCATCTGACAGCAATCCTTTAGATTTTTGGTGGCTATTAATATTAATGTTTATAAATGCATTGAAATATCTTATTTGTACTTTATTAGGTACATCTGAAATGGACTGGCACTCTGTCCAGGGGTATTCCTGCCTTTATTCAATGATTCCAGGTAGGCTCTAGACTTATCACAACCCTGACCAGGAAGAAGCAGATGGAAAGATGGATAAATGAATGTGAAGAGCATTTCTTTGCTGCTCATCAGTTTAGCTACCTCATATACATCTTCACAAAAGCAGGTTCTGCAAGGTTCTTGTAGATGCAGTGGTTATATATAGAACCACAACAACTCAAATAACCATTCAATGTTTAAATGTTCTTTTCTATGATGGAGAAACTACTGTATGTGGTTCTTTAAGGGACATTTGTTCAAACATGAGTTTGAACATGAGTGTAGATCATCCTTATCTACAAACTGGTAAGAGTGCCACTGGTGGCATCAACCAATAACAGGCACACATAACACATATTTTCTGCATATATTCGATGCATTAGCCTAATCAAATAAAGTGCATACTGTCCCAGTCCAGGTTGAGAAGAATGACAGCTGATAATGCAGCAGAGTAGACTGTGCCCTGAGTTTAAAGAGGACAGGTGTGCATCAGGTGTGCTTGAGACACCTGAGGGGTTCTGTTAAGGGGGTGAACAATTCTGAAACTGCAGCAGTCATTAAAAGTGGGATTTTGTATTAAATTTATATTGGCCATGTTGACCTGTTTCAATTCATTGGCGTTCATGCAATGACTGATTTGCATTAAAAGGCCCAAAGTGTGCCAAGAAAACATTCCCTACTCCAAAGAGGTCACAGTTTTGGATAATAGTATAAGCTGTACCTTTACCAATCACAAAGCTGATGTTTGTTCTGCCCACACAGCTTTAAGGAAACTATATATTCCTCACCATTTCACTTCCGTCGAGTCACAGAAACGCTCAACAAATGCTAACAAGCTAGCTAATCTCACTCTCTCTTCCTCTCTCTTTGCTTTATTCATCCACCACTTTTACATACAGCAGTAAAAGTGAATAAGAGCCTTACCTTCTTTAAGAGTTCTAATTATAATATGAACACACCCAGTGTTCTGTTTTAAGGATCTATTTTCTTTTGTTTCTCCCAAACGTTGCTGGATGTATAAAATAATAGTCAATGTTGGTATCATTGTTTGTATTTTACACTAGAACTCAGATATTTTGATATATTTTCATTGTTTTTTCTGTAGTTACATGGACCATGTGTGTTAGAGCTGTCTACCTGTCTGTCCATGAGAAACATCGAGACTCTCAAGAGTCCCCTCCTGGGTTATGAGTATTGTAGATGTAGTGGGAAAAGCCTGTGGGTGGGAATTAGCAGTGACTAATTGGGTGAAATGGAAACTAAATTAAAATATGGCAAAACTTTAAGCTCACTGACTGATTGAATTATACTCTTTGAGTGAGACACACTTCTAAGCAACATGAGCTAAGAAAACACAAAGCTTTCTTTGTAAACTATAAGTTAACCTGCCTTTTTTTCTCAGTGTAGGCCTGCTTCTGGATTAACCACTGATTTAGAACATAGTATTCAGTTACATGTGGTTATTATAGCAGCTGAACTTGACTTCCCTAGGAATGGAGTGACACCCTTCCAGCCTGACCATTTCACCACAGGAATGCTGGGTCCAGGCTCCAGAAGAAGTGTTTAAAAAATTAAACACATTCCCCTCAAACCTCAAGCCTAAATTTCCCTAGCCAACATCCACTCTGAGCAAGGTCAGCACGCTGACTGGATCTGGCCCATCGTAGGGGCGTATATAATGTATTAGCTTTATGTAATAAAATGGATATCATAGCAGTCAAGGTCAAGGAGAGACACCACTAGACACGCAGCAGAGCAGACTGTGCCAAGAGTTAAAACCAAACCCATAAAATGTAACAAATCTTTACATTCAGCTTCGGAAGACCAAATTCATAAACGTGAGCTTCCTAATACCTAATAACCTCCCTAATTCCTAATAACCTTAATAATTCCCAATAATGTTAATAATTGTTGTCAGTTCCAATAGCAGCCAGACTGCCAGTCCAGTGGAGTGGCTCAGTGTAGTTTTTATCATAAACACTTGCCCACATTAAAAGTGCCCAGACTGTTACTCCAACAAGACCAGGATAACCTCTTATTATATATCCTTGAAAATAGAAGAAACAGTTGTCCCAATACTTTTGTCCTTTTGTTATCATTGGATATTCAGATTTTATTATATGAAAAGTAACTTAAAGAAACAGTATGGAGCATGTTTACCAGTTTGAGAATATCTCTACGCTTGAACAGAAATGAATGTGGCTTTTTTCATTGCACTTCTCGACTGTAGGGGGAGCCCAGGAGCAAGAAATACCAGTTCTTGCATAATGTTGCTTTAAGTGGAAGCCATTCATTCTTCATTTAGGTACATTTTGCTATTGTAGTTTATATTAGTTATTAATATGTCACAATATTAGTGTTGAGGAGTTGTCTGAACAGGTTTTCTCTGGGTACTCTGGTTTCCTTCCACCTTTCATGAATACACATGGTAGGTGAATTGGCTATGCTTGTGTGTGGTCCCATGCAATGGGCTAGAGCCCTCTCCAGGTGGTATTTCTGCCTAGTGCCCAGTGATTCTTGGTAGTCTCCAGACCCAAAGCGACCCTGACTAGGATAAAGTGGATGAAAGGATGAATGGATTAATACACATACTGCCCAGACATTCTGCCAATACTGGGAGGATGAAGGCAAGTCCATTTTCCCCTTCTTATTCCATGAAACCTCACATTTTTTGTGGCCAAAATAGTTTTTACTTGAAGTTGATGTAAAAGATTTGGAAAGAATCACAGCTTGTAAACATTTTGTAGCTTCCAAAAGTCTTTTTTTCCCGTTATTTGGCTTTTAGCTCTGTGAGATTCTTGGGCTGTCTTGCATCCACTGCTTTTTTAAGGTCCACCCACAGAGTTTTGATAATGTTTGGGTCAAGGGACTGTGTGGGCCATGGCAAAACCTGTAGTTTACACCACTTGTGGTAGTTCATTGTAGATTTCGTGGTGTGTTTAGGATCATTTGTCTGCTGTCAAAGCCATCTACGTTTCATCTTCAGCTTTTTTTTTGCAGATGTGATGTTTGCTTCAAGTTTTGCTTCAGTGAAAAGAATGTTTTGGTATTTAAATGGATCTGTTCTTCCCTCTACCAGTTAAATGTTCCACATGCCACTGGCTATAACACAAGCCCAAAGCATGACCGATCTACCCCTATGCTTGACAGTTGGAGAGAATTTATTTTCATTTAATTCTGCACCCTTTTTTTCCAAACTGCTGCCTAGACGAGCCCATGGCTACCAGCTACCTAAAATTATTTGTATAGCCTTCTCCTGATTTGTGGACATCAATTATTTAATATTTTACATAATATTATATATAATGTTTTATATTAATGCTGAGTGTGAACAAGCCATAGCCCTAAAAGTTAGTAAAACTGATCGGTAAAAATAAAATATCTTAGGGTTGTCAAACCTTTGCATAGTGCTCCTTTCCATTTTTCTCACTAAATAATTGTGCAAAAACAAAATAATCCACCAATCATTCGGGATGTTCCGACCCTGTGTTAATAATTCTGGATAAATGGGCCAATAGAAAAGCTTCACATTGACTTTCATTGAAAGTTAAGAAGGTTTTTTCCTTCTCCTGTAAAGCTGTTGTTTTGGAGATACTTGTTTTTCTGTGTACAGCAACGATATGTAGTATCTTTATTACCTGTGGTTCTTGTTGGTTATAGTGTAAGTGCATGTCTTTTGTGTTTCTCACTGCCTTCATGTTCGGTCTCCAGTTTGTGAAGTATCTCTTGCTTGTTTTGGTTTAGTTTAGCCTGTTTGCTTTCTCTGTTTGTTCCAGTTTTTTCTTTGGTTGTTTCCTGATTTAGTTTTGTATGTGGCTGTCTTTATTAAAAACTACTAGCCTACAAATACATCCTCCTTATCCCTGCCTACCTCTCAAACGTGACATTTGTTCAGAGCCTTACGGTACACAAAACAACAGTTAAAAGGATTTATTTGTTATGTCAGAAAAGATAGCTTTTGTTCTTATCTGTTGCGATGGGGCAAATAACTTGATCTTAAAATGTTAAAAAGAATATTCTACCTTTAATTTTGTGTCTTTGGAGATCAGGTGATCTTCTACTCATTTAACTCTTCACAGAACCAGGTCTTTTTTTCACATTTAAATGCCACCATATTTAAACATATCACTTTTATTCAGCACAAAACAAAAGAATTTAAAGAAATATTTCGTTCTTAATGGTTTAGCAACAGAAATCAGTGGAAACACCCCACAAAGACAACAACACAGTTCAAATTATTGCACTTGCAATTGCAGTCGTCGTGTAATTAACCAATGACAGAACTGACCTGTACTGTGCTCCTCTTTATAACAGTGAAATTCATTTGCTTAACAAATCGTGCCAGTGTTACAAGTGAACCTTGCGCACCAGCCATATGGGCTGCTAATCCCGTTACATAAGGAGCAATTCAATTCACTTTCCGCTCGCGACTAATCCGTCAGCGCGTGTTCCAGTTGTCCAGGAGATGAATGAACACTTGTAGCTTTTTGAGAGTGTACTCGTGTGCTTGCACTAGTGATCCAGAGAAGAGTGGCCTCGTGGATAAGTGCTGCCTTTTTGAGACCACTGGTCATCATTCCCCTCACCTCCCAGTGCCTGGAGAAGACCAACTGGTGTGACGTTTTGCTGACGCCACACCCTCCCTCTCTCCCTCCCCCAACTCTGGTCGAAAGAGAGAGAGAGAGAGAGAGAGAGAGAGGGCACATCCAGCCTCCCTCCCTCCCTCCCTCCACAAGACCCGTCCTGCGGCACGGGCAGCTTCAGTCCTAACAAGCATTTGGGGGGCTATTTAGCGCGAGAAGAGGGCAAGAGAATGGAGGTTCCACGTGTGGTTCACAGCGTGAGCAGCCCCACCAGCCCATGCGAAGACATGTTGAAGAATCTGAGCCTGGACGCGATCCAGCTTTGTGATCGAGAAGGTAAAGAAAGGGGATGGAGGTGTGTGTTTGTGTGTGAGGTGGCGGGGTAGGGGTGGGGAGAGTGGGGGGCGTAGGGTTGGTGTTTAAATTCTGCATGACGGCGATTTGCACTGTTCAGTAAAGTCATCTGTGTCTGGTTTTGGGAAACGTTACAGCCTGAGTGGATTTGCTGATTTACTATCCAGAAGAATTAGACTCACTGGGTCATCTGACGTGGCCAGTCAGATTCAGGTAGAGAAGTTCAGTGGTTTTGGTCAGTAAGTAAGTAGTCGTTCAGATAGCATTCAAGGATGCACGTGCACTGAGCAGGAGGGAGATACAGGCATCACTGGTTGGGTTTGGTGCTCAGCGTTTCAGCACCATGGACACCGACTTCACATCAGGGCTCAGTTTGGGGGGAAATATCACATGATAGGTAGTATTTCTAGCACAAAGTCTAAAGTGCATCATTTACACCACTCTCCAGTTCTCAGTGAAGTGGTTCATTCGTCCACCATGCAGGCATCACTTTAAATGCACATTCTGCTGATTCATCTCATCAAAAGTAGCCTGGTGTTCTGTTCCCAGTGGTTGAAACAAGGTCACTTATGAGCCCCTGTCCTGGCAATACCTCAAGTCAACCTTCTGATGAGAGGAACATTTAAGAAACCAAGCTGTTTTATATCATATTATCTTGATATCCCCCTCACCCCAAATGCACTTCAGCCTGGTCTGCCATAGGCAGGCTAAACTCTCTGTTGTCATCTATGGCAGTGATGATATTCAGAAGACCCCCCTGCTGCACAGCCATTATGCAATGATAAATGTGTATACTTTGCTCCTCACTGGGGTATACTTTTTGTTGGCAAGGAGGACTTTGGCATTTCTTTTCTTCTTTCATCCTTTCACACACACACACACACACATATATGCGTGTGTGATGTTGCATAATGTACTCAAGTTCCTGTCCTTTATTTCTGTTGGTTATGGCTTTAGTCCTGGAGTTGTGAAGGACACAGCTAGTCTGTATGCTGAGGTGCATTGCTTAAGATGCCTGCTTTATATTCCACACCAGCACCACCGCTCTGTTAGTGGAACCTGGAGTCCCTTCAGCTTTGCTGAAGAGGGGGGGGGGGGGGGGGGGTAGGTGCAAGCTTTGCTGAAGAGAGGGGTAGGGGGGACAAGGAGTGTGTGTTCTTGCTGACATCGCCTGTGCAGAAAAACAGAAGCAGAGTGTGCCAGTTCTTGTGTTGTGTGATGGCTGTTCATGTACACTGGCTTCTATAGAATACATGCTTGGCATTTGCATTTGCCCCAAGGAACCTATTACTCCTTCTGTTCATGAAACATGGAGTTTTCCAATAGCAGATGAATTCAGCTTATGCCATTAATTGTTGGCAGGTTCTTTAAAAGGAACTGTGATTGTTGCCATTGTTTGGTTTTAGTTTTTTGAAGGATAAATATGTTTATTTTTTGGAAGAAGGATTTGGTTTTAATAATACATAAAGTATTTTAATATTAAGGTGAAATTTAAGGTGCCAAAAGGAGTTCACTGCTTGTGGCTCCCTAAAAAAACTCTCATTGGATGATATTTTTAATGCACCATCAAATTAAAAGGTTAATTCCAGAACCAAATGTGGTGCTTCTTTGGGGTTTCTATACGGAATTCTTTTTGGTAGCTTTATTTTTGAGAGTGTAATGTAACACATGTTCCCATATGTGCCCAACAGATCACCATACAGCAGTCAGACCCTAATGGCCTAATAGATCTTTCTCTCTCATTTGCGCACATGACAATCTGGTCTGATGTGGCTCTATCCAAGCTCAGCTGATAGAGTATGGTTCTGGCAACACCAAGGTAATGAGTAAAGGAAGCACATAGTAAATAGGAATGGTGTTACCTATATCATTTTGTCTAAACAGAATACTTGTACTTTTCACAATAACATTTCCAAGAGGAAAACATACTTTTTACTTGTTCCATTATCATGTAGAGATTTCTCCTTAAAATCTTGCCAATTTGGCAAATTCCCTATTGAGGTCCATTCCATCTGTAATACAGAATGTCATTATTTTGACATATATATAGTCACTACTTTGAGATACTGAAGTCATTATTTTAAGATATTGAGTTATTCTTCTGAGATAGGAATTTAATTCTTGTTTTTATTAAAACTTCCAGCCAAATGTCTGTAAAACCCACAATTAATGCTAACTAGTACTTTGTCTTTGTGCAGGAACCATCTGTAAGTCACTGCACACTTTAGGGAACCAAACCTGGTTCTTCTATTGCATCTCAACCAAAGAACCCATGGGACTTATGGGTCACTGTACTGAAATCAGAACGGACCCTCTTCTTTTATTTGCACTTAGTCAGGTCCGGTGTGGCACGTCAGGGAGCATGATGCAAACATGATCAACGCAGCTGAGTCATGCTGGAACATTCTGTTCAATCCCAACTGTTCCCTGTGCTTTCTGTCTCCCAGCGTGTGCCATTTACTGCCCTGTACAGACTCTTTCTGCACTCTCATACATTCCGTTCCACCTCAGTAGTGACAAACTGTTATCTATCAGCAAATTCATTTAATCCCACCTCCCCCCATGAGCCTACTGACACTTCAGTGAAAAATCTAATTTACATCAGACAGACGTGACTGTGTCTAAAGTCGGCTCTGGTTGTTTTCCACTGAAGTTTCATGGCTGATGTGTGTCCTTATGAAAAGGGTTTTTTCAGGGGTTCTTTAGTAAATGACAATGGTATGGAACCATGATGACACAAGGAACCATTTGAATGCTTAACACCTGGTTATGTGTGATGGAAAAACTTGTATATATGGTTCCTGAAAGACCCCTTTTAAAAGTGATTCTGTCTCACACCAAGGTCCACTATTGTTTTGTGAATCTGAAACTGAATCTGATACGAATACTCACTTTAACAATGCTTCTTCAGAGGTTCTTTAGTAAAGACAGTGTCTCTGCATAGAGATGTGAATGGTTTGACGGTTCCTTGCATGATAAAATAAATGGTTCTTCATCTTTATTAGGGGAAACTTTTTTAATATTAGGGGAAATTATTTAATAATAATTTAATAATAATTAGTGCTTTTAAAAATGGTTCTATATAGCACCAAATAGGGTTCCTCTATGATCGTGTGAGTCCAAGAACCCTTTTACTTATAGTGCAGTATTGCTGAAACATCTAGTCTTTTCTGATGCCAACACACCCTTTAAAGTAGAGTATTTAGTAAAGGCAGTGAGTACAGAGCTGTATATGTTTTTTTTTTTGAGAACCCTTTAAAATGGTTCTATATTGCACCATAAGGAGGTCCACTATTGTGTTGAGAGTCAAAGAACTCCTTTTTCAGTCCTGCATAGAACCGTTCTTGCTAGGAGAGAGATTTATTTAGAGATGTGATGTCTAAAACTGTATCTGTAAACATGGACAGTAATGAGATGGTTTGGTTTTCTCCAGACTATTTCTCTAAAAAATACAGCTAAGTGATCTATGATGCTCAAAGGGGGTGGGTAGTTCTCTCCTTTGGGAGAAGCCGCAAGAACCCCAGCTGAGGTAGTTCTTTGTGCGTGGGTTAGTCGAAGGCTGACGGTGCAGGTTCTCAGTCACTGGCCCCAGCTGTGTGGGTGAAGATGGAGGCCATGACAGGGGCTACCATCTGCCAAACCCGCACGGCTGCCTGCCTCGCTGCCAAATGAATGGAGCAATTTAGCACAGGCCATCAATTTACTAATTGTGTCCACCCAGCTCGTGCCCTCCAGAAAAGACAAACATGGCAAACTGGGTACCGATCGGGCAGAAAGAATAGAGTTGATTCATCGTTATTAGCCCATTCATGCTTAGTGTGGGAGGAAGATCCCTGCTTGGATGACTCCAGGCTAATGACGCTGCTGGGTTTGGATGAGCGCAGTATAGTTTCTAAAAAGAAGGATGAAACTTTCAATCCAACAGAATTTGGAGCAGAGAGTTGGTAGTAGTGTTATGGTTTCGTGGTTTAACTCATTGAAGCCTAGGTTTAATATTGAGTTCATAATTTTAATGCAGAAACTATTGTAAATTATTTGGTATCTGTTTGGTTTTAGTATAATTTGTCCCTCAGGGTTCTATTTTAGGGCCTATGAATGTGAGTCTTGTATTGCATTTCTCAAGTTTCTGCATGGCAGCACTAGATTAGCTCATATAGTGTTCATTTGTGTCCAGTTAGATTTAAAAGAACACTGTAGGTGTTAACTGCACTCTGATGATCCCACTGCATATGTTTCATACTGTCAAGCACAATCAAATCAAATTTCCAGCTACCATATGAGACGCTCTCCTTGCAAAACGCATCGCAAGTGGTGTGCCATCGCTGACAGTTCTATTTCTCACACAGTATGAGGTGTTCACACCAAGCCTGGCCAGAAAACAGTTGCATCTCACATAGTTGTGCTGTTATGGGGTGCTTAGCAGACATTCAACTCCAATATACATAATCTATTGCTCTTCCAACTTCACAATGGTATTCTTTGCCAGATGAACAGATGGAAATATATGCTAACACAAACTGTGTATGACTAGGCCAAGCCTAGACTACCATCATTTCTAGTGGTGATTCACTGCTGACACTGCAAATTAGCGACCAGGTTGAATCAGTGTCCAGTTATCTGGCCCTCTGTGTTTGGACAGTGATGAGTGTTCCCTTTTTTACCATAATATCATTCAGAATTGAGTATTGTGATAGTACACTTGGTATTGGTGTCAGGTAGAGTGACAACCCAGCTTGCTGCTACTGAAATAAACTCCACTATTCACATGGTAGCCCCATTGTCCTTACTTGACCTTATTTAACCTCTTATTTTACCATGCTAATACAATTACAATTGCATGTAAGCAAGACATGCCTTGGAGGAGGATAAGAATTGAAGCAGAAAGAAAATGTGTATCAAAAAGGTGTATCAGAACCGCTGTACAATTTTGTAGCATAATGTTCATGCTGTAGCTCTCATTTCATTGTATAGTTTAAAGACTGGTAAAAAAAAGTACAGCTTAACAGACTGGTTTAAAGTACAGCTTAACTATATATACATTCTTATACACTGCTCAAAAAAATAAAGGGAACACTTAAACAACACAATATAACTCCAAGTATATCAAACTTCTGTAAAACCAAACTGTCCACTTAGGAAGCAACACTGATTGACAATCAATTTCACATGCTGTTGTGCAAATGGAATAGACAACAGGTGGAAATTATTGGCAATTAGCAAGACACACTCAATAAAGAAGTGGTTCGGCAGGTGGGGACCACAGACCACTTCTCAATACCTTTTCTTTCTGGCTGATGTTTTGATCACTTTTGAATGTTGGTGGTGCTTTTACACTCGTCGTAGCATGAGACTCTACAACCCACACAAGTGGCTCTGGTAGTGCAGCTCATCCAGGATGGCACATCAATGCGGAGGCTGGAGGCACTACCAGGAGACAGGCCAGTACACCAGGAGACGTGGTGGAGGCCGTAGGAGGGCAACAACCCAGCAGCAGGACCGCTACCTCCGCCTTTGTGCAAGGAGGAACAGGAAGAGCACTGCCAGAGCCCTGCAAAATGACTTCCAGCAGGCCACAAATGTGCATGTGTCTGCACAAATGGTTAGAAACCGACTCTATTAGGATGGTATGAGGGCCCGACATCCACAGATGGGGGTTGTGCTCACAGCCCAACACCGTGCAGGACGCTTGGCATTTGCCAGAGAACACCAGGATTGGCAAATTCGCCACTGGCACCCTGTGCTCTTCACAGATGAAAGCAGGTTCACACTGAGCACATGTGACAGATGTGACAGAGTCTGGAGACGCCGTGGAGAGCGATCTGCTGCCTGTAACATCCTTCAGCATGACCGGTTTGGCAGTGGGTCAGTAATGGTGTGGGGTGGCATTTCTTTGGAGGGCCGCACAGCCCTCCATGTGCACGCCAGAGGTAGCCTGACTGCCATCAGGTACCGAGATGGGATCCTCAGACCCCTTGTAAGACCTAATGCAGGACAATGCTAGACCTCATGTGGCTGGAGTGTGTCAGCAGTTCCTGCAAGATGAAGGCATTGAAGCTATGGACTGGCCGCCCGTTCCCCAGACCTGAATCCGATTGAGCACATCTGGGACATCATGTCTCGCTCCATCCACCAACGTGCTTTAGTCCAGGTCTGGGAGGAGATCCCTCAGGAGAACATCCGCCACCTCATCAGGAGCATGCCCAGGCATTGTAGGCACGTGGAGGCCACACACAATACCTAATTTTGACTTGTTTTAAGGACATTACATCAAGTTGGATCAGCCTGTAGTGTGTTTTTCCACTTTACTTTTGTGTGTTACTCCAAATTCAGGCCTCCATTGGTTAATAAATTTGATTTTCATTGATGATTTTTGTGTGATTTTGTTGTCAGCACATTCAACTTTGTACAGAACAAAGTATTCAATGAGAATATTTCATTCATTCAGATCTAGGATGTGTTATTTGAGTGTTCCTTTTATTTTTTTGAGCAGTGTATATACATGTTGCTGAAAGTGAATGTAAGCCACTAGTTAGCATGATCATATTCTATTCTAAGTGCTAATTAGTAGCTTTTTGCTTTATTCATTAGATAAGATAAGATAAGATAAGATAAGATAATCCTTTATTAGTCCCACAGTGGGGAAATTCTCAGTGTCACAGCAGAAAGGGATAGCAAGACACTCAGTTACAAAAACTTAACACTAGCATTACTCATTGCTGTACAAGTATGAGCAATAGAGTGAGGTAGAATGGCAGGTAGGGAGTACCTTCATCAAAGAACATCGACATCATAAGGCAAGATTAGGAACAGGATACTTCAGTAGAAATAGCAAAGGGTGATCAAGGGATGACACATTGCTAAGATGCTGATTAATGCTGGTGATTGAAACTGGAAAACATCCTACTTGTAAATATACTAGATACTATACTGGATACTAGAGGATACATTTACAAAGGTTGACAAATTCAAATATTTAGACATACACTGATCAGCCATAACATTAGTACCATCCGGTTGACTTTTCTTAGACCACTTTTGGTAGGTACTGACCACTGCATGCAAGAACAACACAGGACTTCCCTGATGTTTTGGAGATGCTCTGACCCTGTGAGCTAGCCATCATAGTTTGACCCTTGTCAAAGTGTTTCAGATTCATGTGCTTGACCATTTTCCTGCTTTTAACACATTACCTTCAAAACAGACTCTCCACTGCTTAATGTATTCCACCCCTTGACAGATGCCACTGTAGATAAAGAAAGCCAATGTTTTTATGTTGTCACCTGTCTAGAGTGAGCTAGATTTGCCACAGGCCAACCCAATGAAACAGGGAGTCTGAAGAGAAAGATATTTGAGTTGCTATTGTAGTGTAGCTAGTGTATTATAGCAAATCAAATCATTACTTGTATTCCTGAATGTATCAGTTATTGTCAATTGTCCAATCCCAGGTCGTATTTTCTCTACATTGTAATCACTGCTTGGTAACTGTTGCTAGGCACCATTTGCTCAAGCTCTCAGTTATGTATTAGTGCACTGCAGTTTACATTGGAAACTCAAACTGATTGAAAGATGCTGTTAATATGAAAGCACTTTGTCCATAGAGAAGCGTATGTTTTTCTCTGTTTAATCTGCAGTTAGTTCCACATTTAGAATTTAGAATTTTGCATTCCACATTAAATAGTGCATCAGTTACAGGAGTTACAAGAAAAAAGCTGCTAGCTAACTACAGACTCGTCATTTAAAAACAAAAAATGTAAAAAATAAATTTTTGGAAGTCTGCAATGTAAGGGTGACCATAGATCCTCTTTTTTTCCACTTTGTGGGATCTAAATTTGGGATTTCTAAATTGTGTATAGATTTTGCATTCATTTTATGCCAGCTTTAAACACGTCTTTTTAAGTCTCGCTTTCTCGCCACTACAACTGGTATACACATACCTGCATCCACAGGCAGCCATTGGTCAAAATACTCTCCACCACAACTGATTGACCACATCCTAGAAAAGCCTGAAAGCAAGAAAGCCTGAAAGCGATAAATAAACACAAATCAGTTCCAGAAAACAAGTGCAACCAAGTGCAACCAAATATTCTAAAAGGTTCAAAAGCACTGTGTTTTAAATCAATCACACACACAGTTATAGCCTGTCAAACACACCAGCGGGACTGAACAGTGCCCAGTGCTTTTGTGCTTTTGTATTTTGAATGCTATTTATTGGTGTTGGTAAAAGAATAAGTATTTATGTATTATTATTCCTTAACATACAGTTGAAAACAGAAGTTTACATACACTATATATATTTTTTTCTTTCTTACTGTCTGACATGAATTTAGAATAAACTGTCCCTGTTTTAGGTCAATTAGGATTACTAAAATTATTTCTATTTGTGAAATGGAAGAATAACAAGAGAGGAAATTGTTTAAGGCCCTTTTTATTACTTTCTTCAAAGTCAAAAGTTTAAATATACTAAGATACTATGTCTTTAAACTATTTGGTATATCATGTCTTTTGAAGCTTCTGGTTTATTGGCAACATCTGAGTTAATTAGAGATACACCTGTGGATGTATTTTAAGACAAACCTGAAACACACTGATTCTTTGTGTAACATCATGGTAAAGTCGAAAGAAAACAGCCAAAAAATCATTGAGAGAGGACTTGCACAAGTCTGGCTCATCCTTGGTTGCAATTTCAAGCCACTGAAGATGCCTCGTTCATCTGTACAAACAATTATACGCAAGTACTAACAAGATGGAATGTCCAGCCATCATACTGCTCAGGAAGGAGACAGGTTCTGTGTCCCAGAGATGAACGTGCTTTGGTCCAAATCAACCCGAGAACAAAAGCAAAAGACCTTGTGAAGATGCAGGCTGAAGCTGGTAAGAGTGTGTTATTATCCACAGTGAAACAAGTACTGTATCGACATGGGCTGAAACTAATGTTTGCAAATGCACACAGAGACAAAGACCTTACTTTTTGGAGCCATGTCCTGTGGTCTAAACTAACTAAGTGAACTGTTTGGCCATAATGACCATCGTTATGTTTGGAGGAAAAAGGGGTTGGCTTGCAAGTACATCATCCCAACTGTGAAACACAGGGGTGGCAGCATCATGGGGTTGTTTTGCTGCAGGAGGAACTGGTGCACTTCACAAAATAGATGAGATACATAAGATAAGAACATTATGTGGAAATACTGAAGCAACATCTCAAGACATCAGCCAGGAATTTAAAGCTTGGGCGCAAAAGGGTCTTCCAAAATGGACAATGACCGGAAGGATACTGCCAAACTGGTTACAAAGTGGCTTAAGGATAAAGTCAATGTTTTGGAGTGGCCATCACAAAGCCCTGATCTCAATCCTAATAAAAAAAAATCTATGGGCGAAGCTGAAAAGACATGTGCAAGCAAGGCGGCCTACAAACATGGCTCAGTTACACCAGTTCTGTCAGGAGGAATGGGCCAAAATTCCTGCCAACTATTGTGAGAAGCTTGTGGAAAGATATTTAAAACGTTTGACCCAAGTCATACAGTTTAAGGGGAATGATACCAAATACTGAAATGTATGTAAACTTTAGACTTTGAAGAAAGTAATAGATTAATAATTTTAAATAATAAATTGCTCTAAAAAAAATCCCTCTCTCTTTATTCTGGCATTCAGCAAATAGAAATAATTTTGGTATTCCTGATTGACCTAAAATGGTTTCATGTCAGGCAGTGAAAAAAAAATGCACATGTGTCTTTTTATATAGTGCATGTAAACTTCTGGTTTCAACTGTAGTTGCCTGGTTTTAAAGGGCCATAACCGTTTGCGGTAGCTGTTTTAGCTAGGATTCCTGATGGTTTTGGGTTAAAGCCACATAAATGCATGAATTGGTATTTCTTTAAACTGAAAGAAGCATGTAGACTTACTCTCGTACCAGCACCACACACTATGTAGAGTCATATTACTCTAGTTACACAAATATGACTCACATTGCGCAGTCATATATACAGAGTAGTGGTCTTCATTGGCCAAAGTTGTACCTGTTGTGAGCCAACTCGTGCTTATAGTGAGAAGTGTTACACTGCTGGTTGGGTTCATGTTGATGTAAACAGATGTTCACAGTTTTACTGTTGTTTTGTGTCACCGCAGGTCAGGAGTGGTATAGAACTCTCCAGTGCTTTGTCTTAAACCATTTCTGGGTGCTTTTTGAAGTATGCTTTGGGTCATTGTTCTGCTGACTCACGACCTCTGACAGGGACCAAGTTTTCTGACACAGCACCCTACTACACCCTGCTCTCAAAATATTTGGCAGTTTAGTTATTTCTTGCCATTTTGAAAAGGTGCCAATAATTTTGCCCATTATTTTTTTTTCTCTGCTTTTTGTGAATACCAACCAAAACATGGGAATACCAAAGCATTTGTAACTGCAAATAAAATCTGGGAAGTTCTGCATTTTCCAAAAGGAGTGCAGTGATGCCATGTCTGTAAAACATCTACCTAGATGGCCCACTCACTTTTTTAAAGGCCCTTCCGAAAAGGTATTTCTGCTGACGCCCCTGCATATTTATGTGACAGACATGTGCAAGCCGAGGGAAAGAGGCCAGAAAAAGTTCAGGTTATAGTATTGCATAAGGAATTTTGAGCGCATGAGAGCATTTTCTAACACTGGTCAGGAGCATTTCCCAGTGTGTAAGTGCTCTGCCGCACTAATCGCTTTCCACATGAATGATTTCAGGCTATAATGTGATCTTTAACCTTCAAGTTTGTCACAAAAGTTAAACAAAAATATTCCTGATGCGATCTCTGTGATTTTAATATAGAAAATAAAAATGCAGTTGTGGGTGTGTCTTTCAGTAAGTCATATTTACTAGTTACCCACCTGGTATCGTCTGAGTAGCACACAAACAAAGCTAACACAGCAGACAACAGGGAAAGCAGTGTTCTGTGCACTGGAATCTCGAGGACATTCAGTACAAACCATTGATAAATATGTCCTTTGAAAACAGATATTTTTGTCGATGCTGGTTAACCTTGTGCAATGCCATACAATTATAGCAAAGAATCCATGGAAAGCGGCTCATATTTCCCAATTCTAGCCACCAGTCTGGCTTGAGAAGCATGCTCAAAATATATCTTTGAATATAGCTTTAGCTTTTATTAAATGTTTTTTGTAATCTTATACTGAAAGTTGATGCTGAATAAGTACATTACTGACACTGCATTACTGTTTGCTTTAGAGTAGACAGTACTACATAATGTAAAAGGTCTATGTGTGACCATGTAGATGTTTGTGATACTAGATACTGTAGCTAACCATTTCATAGCTATTTACCACCTCTATGCACTATATGTCCAAATGTTTGTGGACATCCCTTCTAATAAATACATTCAGCTGCTTTAAGTGCACACACAACTTTGCTACACCCTGTAGAGAAATATTGCTATCTGGAGCAGATAAACATGAATAATGCCAGGCGTGGGCTAGAGAGGTATAAAACCCCCCAGCATCGAGCTGCGGAGCAGTAAAACTGTGTTCTCTGGAATAATGGTGCTCCGTCCAGTACTTTTGGGATGAGTTGATCAGGGTGGTGATCAGCCAATATAATTTGACATTTACAGACATTTACTCCAACATAAGCTGGATAGACCCTTTTAAATACCCTTGATTTTGAACAAAATAATGACTTAGCTGGTGTCCCAGTACTTTTGTCCATTTTGTACTGTAAGTTGCTTTGGATAAAAGTGTGTTCTGATTAAATAATAAAATTGTATACTGTTGGTGTAGTTCTAAAGCCTAAAACACCGGACTAGAGTTATTCAACAAGATAATATTACTGTATTGAAAAGTTAACATCTTCAGATATAGCAGAATACAAACTGTTTATACATGAAAGGTGCTAAAAAAATATTATTATTATTATTATTATTATTATTATTATTATTATCATTATTAGTAGTAGTAGTATTGTAATAATAATTATTATTATTGTATTATTGTATACATTATTGTTATTGTTATTATTTATTATTATTAATAATAATAATAATAAAGGATTATTATTATTATTGTTGTTGTTATTAGAATAATTATCATTATAATAATAATAACTAACAACAGCAGTCCCAAATGTTTGTTTGAAGTTCCATATTTTATAATATTGTTGGGAATTACTAGTAGTTCTTACAGTGTTACAATTATCTAGAATATTCTTCCCCATTCATGTGGCTCCACAATGTTCTCTCCATTCAAGCTGTTCTAAAATGCACCTTTTTCACACTATTCTAGAATGCTCTAGAAGTGCTGTGTATTTTTTGGCCTACCACATATATATATATATATATATATATATATATATATATATATGCTGCTAATCTTAGGACATTATAGATTCCAATATTATATTATATTTCTACTGTTGTAGAACAAGGAGAATCCTTCCACACTAATCTAGAATGTACTCTCCAATTCCGATTCATGTTCTGGAGATTACTTATACTGTTATACTGTTATTACATAAACTGTTCTAAATGTCCTTATGTTTCACATTAATCTATATGGTTCTCTTTCATCCATTCTGGTTTAGAATATTTTCCCCTATTCATACTGCTCTAGATCAAACCCTTTCACACTAGTCTATGTTCTCAGTTATTCATACTGTTGAATCTTCCTCTCCACTCATTCTGTTCTCGAACCTTGTCTTCGCTCTCACTGACTCATTGGCTGGTCAGTTCTATCTCTGGATATGGCAGCATTAGAGTGTATGTATGTGTTGGTTGAGTATTGTGAGTTCTGTGTGCTGGGGTCAAGGCCTTACAAACTGCTGCAACTGCTATACTACATCTCTATTAGATGAGCTTTATCTTCTGATTTGATGACTTCCACTTGGTGAGTGAGTAGATTAGATACTGTTAACGCATTCACCCTTTCACCACCACATTTCAGTGTTTGGAAGGTAAGGTGGTGAGGTGCTTTGTAGGCCATGTCAGGTTGGGGAGACAGCCCTGCTGTGTTAGCCATATGCTCCTGCAGTCCTAGTCCTGCAGTCTTTGGCCTCTTCTCAAAACCTTTTGGCGGGATGACACAGTCGGACAGGCCGGTCCACATTTGTCTGCCAACTTTTATTTTCACTAGCCATTGCTAAGATGCCTCATTTCAAAGTACTGCTGTTTCTAGATTATAGCCCCACCCTTACTACTGGAACTGGATGTGAATGATTTCCTGGCTGGCTTATGTAATGTTCTTTTAACAGTAATATTGCTGGGTAAGAGCCCTCCATCATGATCACTGTGTGTTATTATTATTGTTATTATTCAGGAGGTGCTAACATCAAACGGAAAACATCTGCTTGAAAAAGCCAACAAAGAATGCAAATTTTCCTGTACCTTCAGCAAATCCCAATTGTGCTGGGGGTCTAAAGAGACAGAAGAATGAAGCAGACGGGCTCAGCTGTTTGGCGGGATGAGCCGGGTCTCTGGGGCATGCAAAAGCAATGATAATGGTAATGATATTCAAGAGCATTTGAAGCAGTCGTTAAGGAAGGTGTTAATTACAGCTGCTCCACATCTCTAGAATCAGTGTTGCATTGACCAAAAAAAGTAGTGACTTTGCTGTTTAAATTCAAGGGCAGCTGGAGTCATAATTTCAGCTTTTGTAATGTGCTCATATCCTGTTCTGTCCAAGGTGAACAGCTGCTCTCCTGTTATGGTTATATCACAACATCAGACAACAAAAGCTCCAGCCAAATACACGGTCATACAGAATTATTAATATAATGAGAATTATTAGACCGTAAATTATATAATTCCTATTTAAATAGTTAGTTTATAATAATAATTAATAATTAATAATGTGATGTATATGAATAACAATATAAATATATTTTGTATATACAGTGACATGTAATTGCTTCAGTTAATGTAAACATATGTCATTAAATAATAAATGAATGACATTTATTTCAAACAATATTAACATGAAATGTGTAAATGTGTGTGCCCTGTGCCCCCACCTTCCTGGATTGTCCTGGACTTTGTTTGTGCAGGAAAGTAATGATTCTTTCCTGCATTTTCAACATAAACTGATTGATTTTATTGAAACCATTTGAGTTTGCCTGGTTCAGATTACACTCACTATCACTCACTGTCAGTGACGTACTTAGGCAAGGCAGCACCTCAACACAATAAGTGAAAAGATTAGTTTCTATAACTGTGATATTCTCGATTTAATCATGAGTTCACAAGTTTACCCATCCACTGAATTATGTAATATATATATAAAAATAAAAGCCAATGATTAAGCATCCAGCCATTTAACATGGGAAAACATGACAGCCTACTAGTAGATGGATTTTGTTTGTTTAACCATAAATAAAGTGTTATGCTTAGTTTGTACAAATACATTTTATTAGTTTTAAACATCATATAGGGGCTAATAGGACTTCACAGTCAAAGTTTCTGCAAAGATTTCCAACATATAAGTATTAATTGCAGTGCTGCACTGTGTTCTCTAATATAGTGTAGGAGTGTGTGATCGGGCTCACTGTTCCTTTGGGTGAATCCCATTCTATGAATCACCCTGCTGTAATTCCCCTCTTAAGATCAGTTCTTGCTGCCGCGTTTCCCACCGAATCCACCAAGAAGGCGGATCACATTCTTCTCAACATCCTTTCCCACTGATTCCGCACATTAAAGAATGAAGCGTGTGTTATTTATAGGGCTGAGGGACTGGAGGCTGATGAAACTTTCATGTGCTGCTGTAGGCACCGGAGTGCTCTGCAAAAGCCCAGTGCTATTCTACCCGTTCAGCAGGAGCCCACAGTAGAGAGACATTCCATAAACAAGGGTGGCCGTGTCGTTCAAAGGAGCAGATGCATGAATGATTTATGAGTCAGGGAGGAGGCCAAACCCCCTTGCCACCAGACTGTGTCATCACTGGCTCCCTGGAGACGTACGGTGCATTTTTGGTCTGCTGAGCCCACAAATCCCTGCATCATCCAAGTGATAGTGCTCAAAGGAGTAGTTCTGCGTGTTTCCCTCATGTTTCCCTCATACCAAATGTAGCCAAAGAGTCAAGACATGAATAGTGTCTGAGGTTTGATTTGTTAGTTTAGCACTGGAACTACAAATCTACTGTTGCTAACAAGTAATGGAAGGTTATGTGTCATTAAGAAATGTTCAAACTGCTTGCCTAATTCATTATTACCCCTTAAACCACATTGAGTTGGTAAGCGATTTCAAATAGCTTTGCTTATGTGGTTTGTGACACTTGTGTCAAACTATTTTTTAGGAACACCTATACACCTACTCATTAATGCAATTATTTAATTATGTGGCAGCAGTGCAGTGCAAAAAATCATGCGGCTACGGGCCAGCAGGAAAATGTGATCTCACTGATTTGGAGCGTGGCATGATTGTTGGGCTGCTTAAAATATTTGTAGAACTGCTGGTCTCCTGGGATTTTCAGGCACAACAGTAGTTAGAGCACAGAATTTACTCAGAATGGTGCAATAAAAAAGCTAAATCCAGTAAGTGGCAGTTCTGTGCCACAGTTCTTGCTAATAAGAATGGTCAGACTGAGTTCAAGCTGACTGAAAGGCTATGGTAATTCCTTCACTGATAACAACTTCACTGTACTGTACTGTACAACTGTGGTGAACAGAAAAGCATCTCAGAATGCACACATTGTACCTTGGGATGGCTGGGCTACAAGAGCAGAAGACCAGGTTAGGATCCACTTCTGTCAGCCAGGAACAGAAAGCTGAGTGTGCACAAGCTCACGAACACTGGACAGTTAAATAAGTTAAGCATAAGTCATTGCTGCCTGACAACTAGAGATTCCCTTTGATGACTTCAGCTCATTTGTACTATCTTGTCACCCTCTGAAAAGCTGCTGATGTTCGAGTGAGCTGCTTTACGACACTGCATTGGCAGTCCATCCACATAAAGGCATGTTAAGAATTGCCTGGATTGTAATAGACAGTGGGGCTCTTGCTTTGTTAAGCATCTCCTGCAGTATAAGCCTCCCTCTTTGTCACGTTATGTGTTAATTACTCTCCCAGATGAATGGGACAATAACATGGCCTTCCCCCCCACACCAGTGCACCAGGGTGGAGAAGGGCGTGATGCAGTTCACTGGAGGGAAGGCCCACACTGAATAGGGGCCTTGTAGAGTTTAGTGGAGTGGCCCATACAGAGTGAAGGGGAATGAAGACAGGCTTTGTCAGTGGCCTCAGGCGCTCTGGTTGTTTATTGTGATGTGGTCACATGAGAAATCTGTAGAGAATCCATGTACTATGTGGAAAGGCATTCCTACTTGCTTCCTTTTGTTTTAAGCTTATATACTGACCCATCCTTTGGCGGGCAAG
Organism: Salminus brasiliensis; assembly: GCF_030463535.1. Classification (NCBI taxonomy): domain Eukaryota; kingdom Metazoa; phylum Chordata; class Actinopteri; order Characiformes; family Bryconidae; genus Salminus; species Salminus brasiliensis. Next base: position 25,843,789 of record NC_132899.1, on the reverse strand, counting down.
AAGGCAGGACTTAAAGAGACATGTTTAAAGCTGTAAACACTTGTGCACAGAATACAGAAACAAACACTGATGTTAAATTTATGCAAAATCCAGGATATTTTACATAATAATATTTACGTAATTACGTAATAAACTGCATCACACAACATGAAATAAACGAGTAATTTCATGCACATATTTATAGACATAACCACCTGGTGGCTATGTGACCCTGTAGTACTGTATATAGTGCCACATACTAAGCACATGTAGCACTCGTACAGTGTGGGCATCCTTAATCAAATTTGTGTTAGTGTAAATAGTTAAATGAGTAGAAGATAAACAGATCTCGGAAAAAAAAGTTGAAATATTCTTTTTTAACATTTTAAGCAAGATTGTATGTATTATTTTTGTTTTGTACAATTTTAGAGTGCTTTCAAACTATAGAGCACACAAAAGAGACTGGAGCTCTCAGGTAACTTTTACCAAGGTCTCAGACCTTAGTGAGCTTTGTAGGGTTATGGCACTTGCACAGTTATCATTAGGAAAGATCAGGTAATGCAAATTTCAAAACTTTATAAATACTCTGACTCCTTTAATACTGTTCCATTAATCAGCAACCATGAGCTCCATTAAGCAGCTGCATAACACTCTGAAAATTAAAATAACTGGTAACTGATGAGCATTCCAGGTAGCTGTTTCCTCGGTTCATAAACAGGAACAATGGATCAAAACATCAGGAAGAAACCCTTTGGATTTGGATTTGGATTTGGATTTGCTAGAAAAGCAAATCAAGATCTAGAATCAAGATCTAGAGGATTCTGGAGTGCCGGTGCAGTATTCTACAGTGCAGTAACACCTGCACAAATAGACAAATTGACAAATACTTTGAATTTGGCACATTTGTGGCATGCAGGCGATGTCTTTATTCTTTTCCTTGACAGCAGGACAAATAAAGGAATAAATAAATAAATAAATAAATAACTGCAAAACCAAAAGAGTAAAACTGGTTGCAATCTTTCACAAAAGAGTGACAGATCGTGCAGAAGAGGAGAACTTGGGGGGGGGGGGTTAAAACTGCATACAGAATGACAAGTCTTCTTTTCCTAATGGAGGCTGTTTTTGGATTTTGTAGCCGGGAGCTTATCATTTTGAAAAAAAAAAAAAGTAATTCTATTCCATCTATCCCTTTCTCTCTCTCTCTCTCTCTATCCCTCTCACCCTTTCTCTCTCTCACTGCCTCATCTGTCTCTCTCTCACTGATGACATAATCCGTGCTCCTCCCCATGGGACAGTGCCAGGCTTGTCAAACAAACTCTAAGCCCTCTCTAAGCCAGTCGCCTGTGGCTTGCACGCTGGTCAGTTGGGTCAGTGTTGGAGCCGGACACTCGGTCATGACCGTTGTGGACTCTACTCAAACTGCACAAGGATGGACCTTTATAGTGGATCTATGAGAGGAAAGCATTGTGGAGCTGGTAGGTGAAACAGGCTTATTTTTGTTGGGTTCTAATCTGCCCTGGGCTTAGCCTTGTTGCATCACTGCTTGTTTCTTGCGGGGCAAAGATTACACAGGGTGAAAAAGGAGAGTGACCAAGGTGAGAAAGATGGAGGAGATACTAAGAATTCACATTCTCTTCCTCAGGCACTGACCACTGTAGCATACAGTGAGGGCTGTAGCATACAACAGTCTGTATTCCAGCTTTTAGAACGGCAGGTTGTGCCAGTGGAACAGATGCTAAGAAAATGTACCATCACGGTCATAACACACCATATGTCCGGAATGGTAACTTCATGTAACCATGAGTTTATTTTGGGGTTATTTTGATTGGTCCATTCATCATGAAGAGTAAATATTTTATACCACTATAAAGATTGCTGTTGCCCTTTACCTTTACCTAGCATTTCTCTGCATTTCTCTGTTGTCCCAATTTGTATTGATTTGTACTGGATTTGTACTTTATATCGTATCCATGTTATCATATGGCAGAACTCTGAAAATAAGCTGGATGAAGACACATTAGAAGGAATTGAGACTCTTGTCAAACACTCTGGTCAAAACTACTTACTAATGGTTAAAAGTCACCTTAACATCACATTATTCATATATGTACTGATATAATCACTGATATGCTTAGCAGTAATAGTAATAATAATAGCAATAATAATAATAATAACTAATAGAGTTCATGTAAATTAAAGCTTCAGTATTCTCTGTTCAGCCCACAATCCCCATATCAGTGCATAGATCCAAAAATAAAGACATATATTAATTAAACCAATGATGCCATATGAAAAAGAACCTTTGCAATGTAAAAAAAGTCTTAACATTCTTTAACATTCATGTTTCCTAATTCTTGCTCTGCATGCTTTGCCAGGTCATGCAGACTTTTGTGAAGTCAAGTCGAGGCTGAGAATCAGGCTATGAATCGAGCTGATATTAGAAGCGTGTGAAAATGAGCTCCAGACTCTATTTAAAGCATCCTTAGAGAACTGCAGTCTTTGGAGAATTTATCTGCACTAGGAAAAACTGAAGAGAGATCAAGAACCAAGGCATATTTATGTGTGCAACAGTAATTATGAGGAAAGGATCTCGCAAACAATGTATGTTTTTAACACTTCATATGCTTAGATTAATTGTAGCATCCTGGATACTGCAGAATATGTCACACAGTTGCGGGACAACTGCACTAGTCATAACCACAGATGGACATTCTTAATAATCCCACGACTGTGTCCTTAACCACAAATCCGTCCTTGTTGTTCTCTTGGTTATAGTTCATATGTCCTTACATGGAGAAGAGTCCAAATTTAGTTTGAGTCTTTATTCCCTGGGCGATACAGCTGCAGACTTTAAAGAGTTTGATGTAGTATGCAAGTTTCAAATCCGTTCACTCTCTGTCCATCTAGTCCATATATGGGAACTGAGTGATGGGAACCAGTTTTGATACCAGTGTCCACAAATCATTGCATTTACACACAGTATATACAGCTATTCAGCCTACAGCAGGTTAGCCCCGCCTACTCGCACTGAAGTAAGAAACAATGTTTTAGCGCAGTTTTTATGTGACGAACAATTCATGACAGCTACTCAGAACAAAAGTCCTTCGCATGTCCTTTGCATGTATCAGTCAGAAATTGCAATTATGTGTCCTTTTAAGGAATAAAGAGAGGTTAGAAAAAAGTCATGTTACAAATAACCAAAAACAACTGCTTTTGGTATAGTTACATTTATGGCATTTGGCTTGTCCAGAGCAATTTACATTTGATGTATGTTATGCAGGTAGGTGGATGTAGTAGATGCAGGTTGGTGTAGCATGGTGCAGCATCCTAGTCTGCATTGGAAAGGGCGGCATTATCTATTATGCTACACAAACTGCCGTGACCCATGCCTGTATCAAAATGTATACATGCATGCAAATGCCCCATTTAAAATTGCTGCTGTCACACAAATATACCATGTATCTCCATTTTTGGTGAATCTGACAGTTGTTCTGTACATTGTGTCAATATTTCATGATGAACGGACCATTAGAAATGCTCTGAAATGAGCAAAATATTTGTGCTTTGACTTCCATAAAAATGTTAATACAGTTTTCTCCATCTGTAAAGTTAATGTTTTGGGGATACAAGGTTAAATATAAATGTATAGGATATGGGCACTTCAGAGAAAGAACAAGCCGTCAGTCTGTGACAGACAGTGGTGGTAATTCTTTAAAGTATAGCTACATGTTGCAGTGTTGCATGGATTGCTGGTTACAGTTTTATGGGATTTGTGCTACACAGATCAGCTTCATGTTATGCAGTAAGCATTAGGCTCTGACTCGTCGCTGTAGATGAATGTCATTTTCCTTCAGACGAGGAAACTGAAGTTGCAGCAGCCTGCAGCTCCACTGCCTTCCATTACAAATGGAGCTTAGTTAAGCTCACAGGATTGCTGTAATCACATCCATTTGTGTATTAAGCCTCAGATTACTCAGATTTTTTTATTTCAGAGAAAAATGATGCTGTTGATCCTGTTTTAGACATTTCACTATACTTTACATTCCGTTACTCTTCCATTCTCACTCTTAAAGTTAAGGGTTCCTTTTTTTTAATTTTTATTATTATTCTTTTGGCAGAGAAACAATAGGCTGTATTCAACAACCGTTCTTAAGAAGAAATGTCTTCTTAAAACCAGCTTCCACAGATTTCTCACATTCACCAGTGCTTAATTATTTGGGATTTGTTTAATTTGTTTATAAGGATGTTGGAATCCGTCATTAAAAGATCAAAGCTGGGAAGAATTCTGTGGTATTAAAACATCATGAATCAGCGTAGACTATTTGTTTGGACTTTTTTCAAGAACAAATGGACAAAAATTCTTAGGAAGACATTGTTGAGCAAAGCCCATTGTGCTAAAAGGTCCTGCACACTCATTTACCAAAAATACACACACATACAAACAGGCTCAACTTTATAGTGGTGGCTTTTTTTAACCATGTGTTCTTCTTCATTACTATGGAAACTAGCCTCAGTGAGCTCTTTCACTTCACACACTGCGCTGCTGGCTTTGTCAACTCAGTGTTTACGCTGACTTTACTCTGCTCACTCTGCTCTGGTGTGTGTGTTGAGATGAGACCAGCAATTAATTTTAGCTTTGGTGCTTTTTAGACCTTCTAGTGACAGGTCAACCCACTGAGCTGTAATTACACACAGAGAGAGAAAGAGCGAGAGAAAGAGAGAGAGACAGACAGAGAGAGAGACAGAGAGAAACAGAGAGAGGAAGAAAGAGATTTTCCAAAAGCCCACACTTATCTTCATCATGGAGTTTGTGTTGAAAGTAATCAGCACTTAATGAGTAATCTTAAAGAGTTTGTGTGGGATCTTTGCTAGTTTTTAGTTCTGTAAGAATATGGAGTAAGAATGTGGATCATTATGGTGATGTTCAGCAGAACAGTTGTTCTCCACTAGGCTGGCTCACTACAGTACTGAGAGATAACTCATAGTCTCATACTCCTCATCGTTTTTCTAGAATGGCTCAGTTCATATACACTGCACATAATACACAAGGTTGTACTCCATTTGGACACCATCCGGTTCAAAAATACAGTTTGTATTACCTCTGTAGAAATTGCCAGCATGTTCAAAAGCACATGAGCGCAAAGGTTACCACGCCCAATGCCAAATGTGAGCCAGAGGAGTGTACAGCCCTTTAAAGGGGGTATACAGCTTATTTGAAGTAATGGAGCTCCAGTACATTTGCTATGACTTGGAGTGGCATTTGTGATCCAGAAATAATACTTAGAGATTATTACTGCAGCAAAACCTTTTAATACCCTTCATTTTGTACGAAACATTAGATAAGCAGGTGTCCACAAATCTTTGGCATGCAAAAACCTTATATCTCCTTATTGCTGCTTATCACGTTATGCATTATTTGATTCAGTTGAAACCAGTTGTTCTTTACATTGAAATGCTCCAAAAAATCTTTTTACATTGACATTAAGGGTTGTTTTCTTTGCCATTTTGGAGACACAAGGGTTTTGCATGGCAGCAGTGATATATACCAATCAGCCATAACATTCTTGAAGGTCCGTTCTTGAAGGTGATGTGTTAAAAGCAGGAAAAATGGGCAAGCATAAGGATCTGAACTAAACTGTGATGGCTAAACAATTGGGTCAGAACACCTCCAAAATATCAAGAAGGTCTAGTGGAGTGTTCCAGTATGCAGTGGTCAGTGATTGTGGTTTAAGAAAGGACAACTGATATCTTACAACTTACAGGACTTAAAGGATCTGCTGCTAATGTCTTGGTGCCAATATATCCTTAAAAGCCACCTCAGACTGACAGACTCCTCTAAATTCATGGGAGCCAGCTGGTATTTTTTAAAGTTAATATAAAATATTATTAAAAACTCAGGGAGGTCGTTCAAGGGTTCTTTAACGGGCATGTTCTATATAGAACCATAAGAACTCAAAGAACCATTTGAATATCTCAAATGATTCTTTGCCTGGATGTATGGTTCCTCGTTTACAAAGAAAACTTCTTGTAGATGGTTCTTTGTATTAAGCCTTTAAAAAGGCTCCTCTATTATCACAAGTCAAAGAACTTCGGACGTGATTGTGTGTATATGCTGAGCCTGGGTGAATGTTTCTTGTGCTTTTCTCACTTCTGAATGGACTCCTTTCTTTTCAACTGTGTGTGTGTGTGTGTGTGTGTATGTGTTGGCTGATTTTAGCTGATTGTGCAGTTAGCACACTTGTGGAGAGTTCCCCAGGATGCCAGTCTCTTTCAGGTCCACTCATTCATTACTGTACTAAGCTGTTGAAATAGGGCTGTGTCTCTACAGTAGTGTGGAGTGGTGTGGTGTGCTAAAGGTAGCTAAACTCTTTGGATGTGGTTAAGTCAGTGTATCTGCATCTTTAAGAATGATCAGTTTTGAACGGGATATTCACAGAAATCTTTACATACAGTCTTTACAACAACTACATGTCCAAAATGATGTAGACACAAGCTCATTTAGTTATAAATCAAGGGTACTAATAGGCCATCACCTTTGCTTCAATGACAGCCTCTACTCTTCTGGTAAGGCCTAAAGACTAGATGTTGGGACATTGGATTGCATTTAGCCAGGATAGCATTAGTACTGATGTTGGATGATCAGGTCTAGATCATAAACACCACTATCACTTGTCCTTATTGCAGTGGATGGACCTTTATCACTCCAGAACATTCGACAGGCAGTGCTGGGTCTGGAGCTACAATTTTAAAAAGATCAGGCATTTAAATGAGAAGTGGACAAATGATAAAATAGAAGCTGTATCTGATTATACATGGTAGTGTTTGAGCACTAGAGAATCCATACATCCACACAGAAGTGTTAAAGATGACCTGGTTCTCTGGATATGTCTTTGATACTCTTAAACTCTCCACATCCTGTTGAACAGTGGCCAGCATTTTCACGCATCACTGACATTAGCAGACCCCATCGCTGCAGCTTCCTGAAATCCTGCAGTGTCTGCGTTTGTGACCGTGATGACCTATATAAAAGGCTTTCTCTTACACAGACTCATTCTTTTGACAGCTTTATCAGTCTGACCTTTCCTGTGGATTCATTAACAGCTTAAGCAATGGGTTTCCTGAATGAACTGCAACCAGTTTTATATAGAGGAAACAAACATTTCCATGGCCATTACAGTGTTTGTATGAATATACGATCCATCAATGATGGTCATGGATCCATTATCATACAATAAATCTGAACCACGTAGGGTCAAAAAGAGCCCTAGTTTATCTTCAAGCAGTCTTATGGACAAAAGCTTATGTCATCTTCATAAATTTAGTATCTTCATAAATTTACAGGAGAAGAAAAACCCTTCTTAACCTTTATAGGTAGTCCATGTACTTACAATAAAAAGAAGATTCAAAAAGTAAAAAAAAAATTAAAATGGAGATGCAAGGTGTTTGTGCAACTTTAACGACAGATACATGTTTTTCTAGGTGTGTGTGTGTGTGTGTGTGTGTGTGTGTGTGTGTGTGTAATTATATTGTATAGCTCTAAAATCAGAGGAAGTCAAAGAAAAGTGGCAAACAAGGACAATCAAAAAAAAAAAAAAAAACAGACACAAAAAACCCTCTAAGATAATAGAATTTTCTGTCAGTGTCCCTACTGGTAGTCAGATAATGTTGAATAATGTTTTTTTCTAGATTAAATAAATGCTTGCAACAGAGATCAACATATATGGTTTATAGTTTTAGGGCTACTCTTTAAACAAAAAAATAGAAATTATTTCCATTTCTAACAATTTTCTGAAACCTGGTTAAATTACTTCTTGTCTTTACAGCCAGTGTTGTATTTTCCTGGAATTTGACTGAAATTAGTCCGAACTTCAGTCCTGACTTCTTAACCAATGGGGGGCATGCTTGGCAGGATTTAACCTGTATACAGTGGCTTTGAAAAGTATTCGTACCCCTTGAAATTCTCACATTGTCACCTTACAACCACAACCTTAAATGTATTTTATTGACATTTGACCTGTCTGTGTTCTTTGGACTTCATGGTGCTGTTTGTTCACTAGTGTTCTGTAACAAACCAGTAATGCCTTCACAGAACAGGTGTATTTTTCCTGAGACCAAATTACACACAGCTGGACTCTATTAACTAGCTGAACTAAATAAATGGCTTCTGAAGGCAATTGATTGCACTGGATTTTATTTAGGGGTATCAGAGTAACATTGTCATTCCACTTCACAATTATGTGCTACTAAGTGCTGGTCTATCCCTTAAAATCTCAGTAAAATACATTTAAGTTTGCGGTTGTAAGGTGACGTGAAAAAATTCATACTTTTTTGTGTGAATACTTTTGCAAGCCACTGTATGTATTGTACTGTATTGTACTAGGAACATATCCTGATTAGAATATGACTGCAACATTTAAAGAGATAAACTACCAGAACTCTACAGGCATACGTTTTAGTTACTAGAAATCTTTCAGCCTTCTCATAAGGTCTAGAAGGCCTTGAGGTTCCCCCTCTGCCAAATAGGATATATTCAAGCCCCAGCTTGCTGTTGCAGGATTTGGGATGTTGACTAACTGATGTTACCCAGAATCCTCCACAAAGATGATTCTGAAGCTCACTCCGTTTACTCTCTCTCTCTTTCTCTCTCTTTCTCTCTCTCTCTCTCTCTGCCTCTCTCTCTCTGTCTCTCTCTCACTTTCTCTTTCTCTTTCTCTTTCTCTTTCTCTTTCTCTTTCCTGGTCTCTCAGGAAATAAGTCACAGGACAGTGGAATCGCAGAGATGGAGGAGCTTCCTGTTCCACAGCACATCAAAATCAGTAACATCACATGCGATTCTTTCAAAATCTGTTGGGACATGGACTCCAGGGTAAAGGAGCGCATCACACACTACTTTATCGACCTCAACAAGAAAGAGAACAAGAACGCCAACAAATTCAAACACAAGGTGTGTACAAATTTACCTCACTCCATGTGCTATGTTCCACTTTGGGATACCTTAAGACCAACTTGGACTAGGGTAAAAAGTTTAGAAAAGTCTGATTCACGGCCTTGTGTGGACCTGGTGCGATTAAACGTGGCATATTGAATTTTCATGATTAAATCATAACAAGTAAATGCACACAAATATAATGTGTTATATCTTCATGTTGACTTATCTTGATGTTGCATATATCATATAATTGGCTGTAAGATTCAAAATGATTGTAATTAGTATAATTTTATTTTTACCTGACTTGAAGGTTTTACATGTTGAAGTAAAAATATCGCTACTTTACCGATCAAATGACTGAACTAACAGTAAAATACTCTAAAAATAATTTCCATTTCCAATTCCATTTAGTGCTGAGAAGGGTTCTTTGATGATACATGGACCATTTGTAAAGGTTTTTAAAGAAGAGAAGAACCATTTATACATTGAAATAGGTATTCGAATTGTCATGGTTTTATACAAACCCTTTATACAGACTAGGTCTTTACTAGAGAACCTACAAAGAACCTCTCATTTATGGATGCTCCTTTTCAAAAATGAACCATCAGCTGCTTAGCTAAAAAGCAACTCTAACTCTAAGTGAAACATCTAAGTCTATCCAGAGTCTATCAGTACAGAAACAGAAATGTACTTTTTGATGATCAATTAGACTCAAATAAATGATAAGGCTCTAAATATGGAAATGTAACTGACTAAATGTAACTGACTAAATGTAACTGACTAAATGTAACGACGGATAACCCATCTCTGGAAAACACAACAATATTCCAGTCTTGAAGGCCTAAAGTCCAGTGCAGTTTGGCAAGCTTCCTGCTCAGGTGAACTATGCGAAAACCAGCCAACTGCTCACTACTGGTAAGAAGCACTGAGAGTGTGCATCTGTTCTCTTGTCTGCTCCCCCAGGATGTGCCCACTAAGCTGGTAGCGAAGGCTGTGCCTCTGCCCATGACAGTGAGGGGACACTGGTTCCTTAGCCCCCGCACAGAATACACTGTAGCAGTGCAGACCGCGTCCAAACAGGGTGACGGGGACTACGCCGTCTCTGAGTGGAGTGAGATAGTGGAGTTCTGCACGGCTGGTAAGACCCCTTTCTCTGGTAGTTAAACAACATTTGGTTCCTGCTGCAGAATCTGATTGGTTAGTATGCTGCTTAAGTTGTTGTTTTGCTGGATCTGCTAATAACACAGTATTTCTTATCTGACTTTCCATATTAGACTGACTGCTGGTTGCTAAGTTACTACAAACTGTTGACAATTAAAACCACACACTACTGTTCAAAAGATAGGAAGCACTTGTCCAATTAATACATTTTAAAAATGTATTTACACTTAAGAAATATAGGTTTATTACCAGACTACATAAAATGGTCATTGCAGCTATTTTACTGAATATTTTGAGCATATTGAAACAACAAGAATGTAAATACATGATAAATATTGTACTGTAATTCTCTGTAGTTTACATTTTTTGGTTTTATACATTTTTGTTGTTTTATAATTGAAAATCATTCTAAACATTTCGATTGTAGTCCACATTTTAAAATCTTTTTAAATCTTTTCCTTAAATGTAAAATCACATATAAAAATTTCATACTGACAATGCTATCTTTAGAATGAGTAGTAACCATCACTCTGATCTGTGGTATCACAATCTAAGGCTGATTGTGGTGCTTCTACTCGTTTTCTTTGTCTTTCCCCGTTCAGATTACTCCACAGTCCATCTCACGCAGCTGCTCGAAAAAGCGGAGGCCATCGCAGGCAGAATGCTCTACTTCTCCGTGTTCTACCGAAACCAGCACAAAGAGTACTTTGATCATACAAGGCATGTACTTACACTGCTTTTACCACATCACAACGAAACTTTTTCTACCCGACTGTTTACAGTGTATTGTGATGTATTGATTCATCATTGTAATAACTGTTGTGATAAGGGTGCTGGTGGAGCTTTTATAGTACTTTTATAGAACCAAGATATGATTGAATAGGGGGCCCTTTAGCTTAGGTTTCCTTTTGTCATGAAACATGTTTAAGGACCAGCATTATAGACATGTCAACACCAAACTGTTTCATGTCCTCATGAGGCAAATCCTCTGTCTACTACATTACATATACCATTGCAGTTGGAGCAAAACCTTGTCTTTTCAAAAGTGAAAGGATTTTATTTCAAGTAATTTGGAAGATTTATATAGGTCCATTCATCATGAAATATTCAAACATCTGGCCGAAACAAACAGCTTAGACTAGCATGAATTCCATGTTCATCTGAACTGGTCTAAACTGCTTTATGCTGGTCTGGTTTGCTGGTGCATAAAGAACAGCTGCCTTTTTCAGCTTGTGTATATATATAAGAGTTAGCTTACCAGTTATTGAACATTACACAGCTACATACCTGTGCACTGGAAGAATTGTTTAGTTGAAGCTGAGAGACTATTTACTGCTGGAAGGCTTCATTTACATTGGGCATTGTAAAATATAATATATGTATACAAAAGCTATCAAGTGTCGCTGCACATTGCTGTAAAGGATTATGCTGCACCAGTTAGCTGTCTATACACTTCATGGCCAAAACACAGGCTGGGATTGTCACACGCTAGCTCTTAAAATAAATTAGCCTTCTAACTCCAGTGAGAAACATAAGTAGGATGTTAGCCTTGCTGATTAACTACATTTGTGCAAAGAGAAAAGGTGTACCTATTTAATTTCCCATAATTTTACATAGGACCCTCCACAACTCTCACCATATATTATTAATGACAGAGTACAACAACTGTTGGCCTTCTTAAATCCTTGTGGCATAACCAGTAATTCCACTGATCTGGAAAACACCCAGCCTATCCTGCATAGTCCTAATGCCCTTCCTCACCCAGCCTAGCCTGCATAGTCCTAATGCCCTTCCACTGTAAAGCACTGTGCCATCTATTAAATGAGAAGCTCACTTTCGACAGGCGATGAAACTGCACACAGCAGATGAAGGCAAATGACTTTCCATTGGTTGCTGGATCCTTATTCTCATACGCTTGCATGAACACAGCCATCAGTGAAAAGATCTGTGGGGGCAGTTGCGTCTGCAGTTGAAGTTAATGGAGCCGACAAAAGAGCTCTATTAAATCAGCCACAAAAGTAAAATGGAGACGAAATGAAATGGGAGAAGCACCTTGGAATCCAATTAGCTCCATTTGCCTTCCTTGAGAGAGAGCCCCATATGCCTGCTGAGATCTGTGAGTGGCAGTTGGCAAGAACAAACCCTACAGAGAGATGTTTGAATAGGCTGTTTGCATTCTTTTCCTTCCCACTTGCGTTTCCTCGCTTCTATCTCTTCATCACAAGCTTAAGCTCCACTCACTGATCATCCTATGCTTCATCATCTTTCACTTAGATTTTTGCTATTTATAGCTTGGCTTTATTCACTTATCAGATGCTGTTTGACACCACAGCGCCTGAACACATCAATATTGCTTTCAGCGCCTGTACACATTCGAATAATTAATTATCTTTGGGCAGCACCTAATTAGATGCTCCCAGTGTGAGTGAAGGGTTTCTGACAGGGCGGATCTGAAGAACTTGCTGAATATTGGAAGACTACAGCTGTTTCTTGACTCTTGGTTCTCTGGCTGTAATTCAGAGACTTTTCAGTTATGGCGGTTATTAAACACTAGTATTCTTAATTAAAGGTGTGAAACATGATCATCCCACAGGACGAAAGTCTTCACATCGCAAACGACAGACTTACAGTGTATGATTTATATGTGTTATCTGCTGAACTAACAATTCTGAGAAGGCTGGAGATCAGTGGTGACTGGTGGTCAAGATTGGGTATTCAGCAATATGAAAGGGACAACATAGGCAAAGTGAGTAAGAATGTATGGAATCACCTGGAAGCATCTGCACAAATTTTCAGTGCACATATACATTTAGAACTTATGAATATAGTCCAATTTAAAGCAAAAACAGGATTCTTGGAAGCATCTTCACATTAATAGAACTAGAGGAATCTTTTAGCCACTAGAATATAAAAAGGCAGGTCTCAGTGTAAGAAAGATGCTAAAAGCTGATCCTTCAGCTGAAGCAATAAAAAAGCTAAGTTTGGGTTACTTATAATTATAGGATATGTTTCCTTGTTGTTTCAGGGAGGCCCAAAACAACAAGATGTTGCCATCAGTGAAGGACAACAGTGGAAGCCATGGCTCACCCATCAGTGGGAAGCTGGAGGGCATCTTTTTTAGCTGCAACACTGAATTCAACACAGGCAAGCCACCACAGGACTCTCCGTACGGCCGCTACCGCTTTCAGGTGCCCGCCGAGGTGCTCTTCAACCCTGGCACCAACCTATACTTCGCCGACTTCTACTGCATGTACACGGCCTACCACTACGTCATCCTGGTGCTTGCGCCGCGTGGCTCGCCAGGAGACGAGTTCTGCAAGCAGAGGCTCCCCCTGCTGGACATCGCTGACAACCCCTTCCTGACATGTGTGCAGGACGAGGATGGGCGCCTGACCTTCCGGCATGCGCAGGACCTCATCCTGGAGGTCATCTACACAGACCCAGTGGACCTGAGTCTGGGCACAGAGGCTGAGATCAGTGGCCACCAGCTCATGAGTATGTCCACAGTCAATGCCAAGAAGGACCCCAGCTGCAAAACCTGCAACATCAGTGTGGGCCGCTAGCCAACCTGCTTCACCTTTGACCTCCAGCTCCCAATGATGTGTGTGGTTTGACATGTTGCATCCCCCATCTTACTTCTTTTTCCCTCCAGTCTCTTCTCCAACTTCTTTTTTTTTTTGGCCTGAAGGCTCCTCCTCAGCAGTGATTCTAAACCCTGGTCCTGGAGTATACCTGCCAGGTACATTTTGTTGTGACAAGAGGTGTAATTTCCACTGGGGGAAGGGGGGGTCACATCTCAAATTCACTTTTTACTCCAACATGCTCTCAGAATTAGACATTAGGGTTGGTCTACTCTTACTGTCCAACTGTCATAGTCTAAATGACAAAAAAATAGCATAGCCTGAAGCAGACTACACTACTGTTGTATGGATTAGTGGACTACAGCCATCTATTTCCATGGTTACCTCGCATTCATTTCCATAATCAGACTAGTAACAAATTCTGAGAACACATGCCCCATTACTGGATAGCTAAATGCTACTACAGGAAAGATGTATTTTCCTCTACAGTCTAAATTCAGTGTCCTCCCTCTATAGATCAACTGCATTATGGTCCCTCATACAACACCCGCTCTACTTCCAAAACTATATGTTGGATAAAGGAAAATGTTAATATATGCAGGACAGGGTTACTCCAGGACCTGGAATTTAAAGCACTGCACTAAAACATGCGTCTCACAGTTTCTTTTCTTTTTTGGGTTCAATATATTGCTTCCCTAATTTTAATGTTTGTTGGGAGGTGAGATGAAATTGTCAGTTAAAATGTGACCTTCGATCCCTTAAACTCCCCCACTGGCTGTGACGCATCAAACAGAGGTTCCTTCACGTTATAAAGCTGCAATGTAACTTTTTTTTTTTTTGCCAAAGGTGACAACGTAACGTAGCCCACAAGGTCAAGCTGCTGTAGTCAACCAATTGTAGCCAAGTTTAACGAGGCATTATAGATGTGTTTTAATGATACACACTTACGGGATCATTCTAATCAGTATGGCAGACTTTCTCGCAGCATGGCACTAATACTGAAAAGACGTTAGCACTTCCGTAGTCGCTGTTCTGCAGTGTTTCATGTTATTTATTCCAACCAAAAACCACTACTTGCTGTGTTTAACACGTGAAATAAAAATGCAGAGGAGTATACATAGAAAAATATTTATTTTTTACTGGTGTATAGAAAATGGACGGAACCAGAAGTGCACAATACCGAGGATTTCTGTGGCAAGGTGTGGATTCACAGTATAGCAAAATAAATAAATAAATAAATAAATAAAAACTCACACAAATCTGCTGCATAAACCAATGCAGAAAGGAACGTGCACTAAAAGCTAACATTCAAATAGAGTAGTTGATCATCGTGGCTGTGTACATCAAATCCAATCTGGAACATAGCAAATATGACACAGAACAAACCACATGTGACTGCAGAACAGTTCAACAACTTCTTTTTTTTTGTCTTTTTAAGTTGACTGGCATGCAGAGACACTAAACACGACTGTAACGGTGGAGGAGGAGAGAGCCGTGTCGATAGTTTCATTCAGAGTGAGCAGAACTGCACGTAATGTTACAGAACGTGCCATTTCTGCCACATTGAGCATATCTCCTGCTTCTAGCATAAGTACTGTTACATAGGTTCAGGTGGGGCAGATCAGGTAGCTTTCAACAGGCTTTTCTTTTTGTTCCTGTGTGTTGTTGTGGTATTGGGCCGTACAAAAGAGGTCCATTGTGCTTCATGGTAGAGTAGAGTCCTGCCATCATACAACTCTTCTATATCTTCTGAAACAAATTGTTTGTTAAAATCCTGCTTCTGTCTATTAGCTTCCACTTTCTTCACAATTGAGCTTGTCCATCAGAAGGATGCTAGAAGGTACTCATCTCTCTTTACGTGCCATTTTCATTCCTGCTTCTTTATTTTATCATGACAGCAAATTGTGCAGATACATTCTGTACCGTTCATGTTCTACATCGGTCGCCACTGATATCGCTGTTTGTTTCAGGGAGCTACTGAGTTTGCATATGATTGTAATTCTAAGTGCTCTGGATTTTGATTCCACATTTAGCATGAGAAATTTGGGCATTAGACTTAGTTAAAGCCACTCATCACAGACCCCCTGAGGATCAGATGCTGACCGCCATGTCGCTAATCAGCTCAGAACGACACAAACTCAGATCAGAACAAGAAACCAAGAAAAAGATTTGCATATTGATTCAGGCTTTGGTAATCAACAGAATAAAATCTCTTCAAAAATGCTGTAAAGTGCCATTTTTCGTAAGCATAGCCTCGATAAACAACTTTTTTCAGTTTTCTCTATCTGTCAGTATCCACTGAGATTGGAATGAAGTATCAGCACAATACAGAACAGACACCTGTATTTACATGGTATGTCATGCAGGCTTTTTTGTAAATTCCGATTTATGTCTGGGAAGTATGGGCAGCTTCAAATAGAATCAATATTAAAGTGCATTGTAGTGTTATTATGGCACGAGCATGTAAAATGTATGAAAAAAAAACTATATGTTTTGGTCCAAACATCAGGGTTTGTACTGAAAGGCAAACAGGGAGATATATATATATATACTGTCCTCTGTGTGTAATATATATATATATATATATATATATATATATATATATATATATATATATATAAATATACATATAATGCACATTTTACATAGTCTTTGTGGTTTCCTGTTTGCTAAGCAGAACCTCCAGCAATCGCAGTTTGGCTTTGAGGCTTTTGTACTCTTGGTATTCCTCCGCCATTGGAATCCGGTCATCCTTTTGTGCAGTCCTTATGTGAATTAATGAAAAAAAAAAAACAGAAAAAGAGAGGAAGATTAATAGAGACCATGTGAGCCCAGTTCAGCAGTGAGATTAATCCTTGTGTTGCCTTATCAAACTAGTTTTGTACATCAGTGGATATCAGCTACACAGAAGAGAAGTGTATTTTATTTTCTGCGATTCATATGAAAATGCCGTGTACAGAATCACTGTATTTTTTGTGATTTAAGGGTTTTTCTTCTCTCACTCTTTCCCTGTCTGTTTCTTTTGTGTACTGCAGATTAGGTGTGCATTAAGCTAACTGTACTGAATCTCCTTGTGGATGTTTGTCTCTTTTCATTTCACTTCTTGTTCATGTTTTAAAAGCCAAACGTAACATGAGTGTTCATTAAAACATGTTTAACTCCAGTACAGTGTGTCACTCGAGTGCTACCTGCCCATCTGTCTGAAGAACTGCTCCTCAAACTCCCTGATAGCTTTCCGTCGCCTCTTCTTTTCAGCTCGAGTTTCTCGTAGACACTCCAGCAGCTCAGACCTGGAATACATTTTAGCTCCATTTAAACCACACGGCTCAGTAAACCCCTTATCTCCCATTAGTACTGCTCAGATTATAATCGGCACTTGACCTTGGTGCCTGAAATGACCCAGGATTTAAACAATAAGTGGAAAGATTCCCAGTCTTGTGTTAAAGAGATGGCTTGGCAAAAACAAGTCTCATTACGGCTCATAAGGCTTATATCCAACAAATCTTGCAAAGTGTATTCCTAAATCCTCTAACTGTAATTGTTCAGTAATCTAAAATAGTATTTCTAAAACTGAATGACATACAGGGCCTCATTCATAAAACCCAGCAGTAACAGAGCTACAAAGTATGTACACTTACAACTGTAAATACAACCCAAACAGATCAATGAAATGTGAAAAATGATGGTTATCCTAATTGAGTGATGTACAGCCATACTTTTTTGAAGACTTGCATGTGCTAACAAACGTGTTTAAAAACATTCTTCAAGCTTCTAAGAACTTTATTGGTGGGACAGTGTTCTGTTATGATAGCTAATGGCACATGCAGTAATCACCCTGGGCTCAGTTTTCCTTTGGAAATGCTTTGGAGTATTAAGATCTTACTTGGTAGAGGGAGTGTTCAATGCCTACTCTTCCATGGTAAAACCAGCCCTGACCAGTTTCCTAGGTATGGCTTCTATTTCTTCTATCTTATGGTATAAGAAATAATAAGTCGACCACATCTTAAATGGGGTCAAGGTAGGGGCTTACTTGGAAGCCGCGTGGAGGTTAGACATTGTGATGCCTGGGTGCCGCACTGCTTTCACTTCATCCAGCGGGGACACGAAGGCCGGGTCACTGTCCTCTTCGTCATCCTCCTCATCCATTGACTCTGGTGTGGGCTGCCGTGGGGGTGGTGTATGTTGCACGTAGTCTTCATCAGACCCTTCCTCTTCCTCCTTAACCCAAAAAATAAAGAAACAAGAGGCTGTACTGCATTTACCTCTTCATTAGCAGGCCAAGATGCTAACATGCTTGGCATCTTTATTATTTGACTTTGAGTTAGATAAGATGCTTGTTAAGGATCACTCTTGATTAAAATGATTCATTGTTGCAGCACTTAACTAGCCTACTAGTCACAGTGACTGTAGTGAATCAGGGCTGTAGAGGCATAATTGATGTTTCTTGCATTACTGCTCTAGTACAACACAGTCAATGTTGAACTTACTATAGTGGTAATTGTAGGAATGGCACACAGTAGGTGCTTGACCATCTGGTATCGGTCATATAGCGGTTTCACCAGGTTCCTCTCCTGCTTGGTGCCCTGCAATAGCAAAGTCACAGTACAAGAAATCAGCACACCAGAAGAGCCGTGGACCAAGTAATCTTTTAGCTGTTTTGTATAGGTATGGGAAGATCAGTGCCAGAGTATAAATATGTCTGGTCCAGTTGTTTCCTTTTCAAAATTGAGTCTTTCCTTTTGAGGGGGCCCACAGACATGACAAACAAACAAACAAACAAACAATAAATAAATAAATAAATAAAATTCTGGTGCATATTAATGACAACAGGCTCTCATAATGACTCACTTTGTTATTTGATTCGACCAGTACCTTCGGCTTCTTCACAAAGGAGTGACAACATAAGAAAAGCAACAATAAAAATGAGGGCAGAGAGAAATAATTACACAAAGAAACTGACCACAAACAAAGTGAAAAATGGAGAGGATGAGGAAAGCTAAGCTGATGAAATGGACACTAAAAACAAAATGAGACGTGGCAGCATGATAAGACAAGCAACAATGACACAGAAGGCCATTACTTCAACGCTAATCTCAATGCTACTTAATGGTAACAGTTTATTTCTAGTTTTTTTATTTGTTAATTTTTGATTAGGGTAATTGATGTGTGTTGATGAGTGTGTATAGCTACACTGTTATGGCTTGCTACCAAATTGTTTGTTCCCCTCTGTATAAGATTATAGCTCCATTCAAGTCACTCTCTGATGACTGTATGAAAATATATTTTTTATTTTACATGCACAACAAGCCTTTTAAAGTGATCAGTACTGGAACTAGAGTCAGTATACTATCCTTGGTATTACTTGGTGTTGGATTGAAAAGACTACTAAAACAAGTCGTTTAAATAGTAAACAAGCTCTTACTGGGCGTCCGTGAAGGCTCTCAAAATAAAGGAGGCATTTCTGCAGCGTGAGCTTCTCCAGGGCCATCTGCCTGTGGGTCATCTCCTGAGGAGTGAAGAAGTCACGGTTAATCATCTCACATACCATGGGCCCCTCTGGTTTGGGCAGCACAAACAGCATGGAACCACAGATGGCCTCACCTTCATGTTGTCTGGTAGGCCCAGGGCTTGGCGTTTCTCCCTCAGCCTCTTCAGCAGCAGGTCCACAGTCTCCTCCAGTGAGGGCTTGTGCTGCTGTAGCTCTGTCGCCTCCTGCAGCCCATTAGAGTACCTGCATACATCGGTGGGCTCGTCATTCTCCTGCCCTCGAGACTCCTCAACAGACTGCTTCAGTTTCAGATCTGAAAACAAGGTTATAAAACAAGACGTTTATCTAGGACAGTGTTTCCTAGTTCTGGCCCACAGTCCTGCACTGATTAGTTGGATCATGCATGTTGGGAGCTCGGAAAACAGCAAAAACGTGTAGAGCATTGGGCTTCTAGGACCAGGGCTGGGGAAAATGACACACAAAAGGAGCACACAGTCTATTTTGGACAGTGCGCATACACTGATGTGACAGTTGTTCAGGCATGTATTTGTGCATTTTGTAGATACGCACACTAGACCATTCTCTAGACATCCCTCACAACAAAATGGCAATAAACTAGTTGTGGCTTTAAAATACTGTTAAAAGGAGCTGATGGCAAATGTTCCACCCTCAGTAGATCAGCATGTCATCAGAATAGCTTCAATATAAAGACCCACCTTTGAGCTGCTTGCGAGACCTGGCCAGTTCACTCATGAGCTTGAATATTTCTGGATTTGCTGACTTGTCATTGTGGGAGGGCTGGAGTAGAGAAAATAAAAAGCATTGAGAAACAAACCTATTATATATATATATATATATATATATATATATATATATATATATATATATATATATATATATATATTATTAAAAATGGTTTCTTATATAAGGCAGTGAATGAGGCCGTTTAAGGTTTGTGAACACTGTAATATTTTGATGCAACTGATGCACAATTATTTTAAGGTCAGCATTCAATGTAGGTGCAGTAATTGTACTGACCAGCAGAGGGGGCAGTAAGACAAGGAGAGGAATTTACATGCTGGAAGCTGCTGCACATGGACTGACCAACATTCAGGTTAAGTTCATTTCACCTGAAGTTAGGCTGTTTTTAAGTTATATCTTCTGCAAAACTAAACAATACTGAGGGTCTGACCAAAACAACCCACAGTTCAATTTTGCTCAAGATCTTGCTGGGGTTGTACTGTGTACAGTACTTTGTTTCTGTGAATTGCAGAAAGTTATTCTTATTACACTAATGAATCCACAGTAATGAATCCACACTGGTTATACTCATGTGAATGAGTTTATATAAAGCAGCTCTGTATTACCTTGTAGTTCATCTCTTGCTCGAAGCGTTCTTCAAACTTGCGTATTTTCCTCTTGAGGGTTTGGATGTGTTTGGTGAGTAGCGGAATAGACAGCACCTCTTTAGCATCGTCAGCAGCCACAGGTCTGACCACAGCACGAGGCCTGAGAGAGAGAGAAAAAAACACTTACTGTACACATAAACACACATACATTTAATTAATAAAAGTACAAAAAGTCCATGGAGGTTCAAAGCTGTTTGAGACTTGTCAGCTAACAGAGGAACTAATGTCAGTTACCAAGAAAAAGAATAGCCTTTTTTAAAGTAGGTCACAGAGAAACACAAGGTAAGAGCATGTGTGTGTGTGTGTGTGTGTGTGTGTTTCAGAGGATTCTAGGTCAGTGTTACAGTTTTGTTGGGTGTTTGTTGTGTATATTATTCTACAGTATAGGCATCCCACAAATCCAAACCAGACCAAAAGCATAGTTGCAGATCTGTTAATAAACCTGAGGGGTTTACAGCAGACAAATGGTCGATCCTAAGGCAAGTCTTACTTTTCTGACTCTTCATTCAGTGCATTGCAACCATTGTTATCCATAATTGGCTTTTGCTTCTGTAGAAGGCATCTAAAGATCTAAAGATCCTATCTAGAGATCATTTCTATAAAAACTAAATATTTGGATGAATTTTTGTAACAGATCTCATTATCAGACTACTGTGCAGACTGTGCGTTTGCCTTAGGTAGCCATGAAAATTGTTTATATTTATCTTAGCAGTTAATGGGTCCTTTAAACACTATATAACATGAGGAAAAATCCAAGTAAAGACAAATACAGGACAAAATAATGTGTTGTTCTCATGTTGGTTAGAAGAACACGTTTGGTTGGTATTTTCTCAGTGAACATCAGCCTCTGAATGGATTTGTCCAGTTCCACCGGCAGCTCACCTGTTTTACTTTAATTAAGGACTGATTTAATAAAACTAGGTATTGGATGGTAACATTATTCTAATGTTAGTGCCGTCAGAAACAATAAAGTAGTGATTCCCACTACTGGGTTCCAAAGGACCTCCTGTCCTGCGTATTTTAATGTCTACCCTGCTCCCAACACACCTGATTCAGCTAGTGCTGGTACTGCAGAGAGGGTATAGCAGAGTTACCGTAGTGTACAACACTCCAGAACACACCTGAAAGTCCTGAGCAGGGTCCAAACCAAGTTTCATGTTTTTGTTACATTTTGTTTCGTTCAAATTAAAGCAACTATCATGCAGCAACTATAACAGCTCCCGTCGCTCATTTTTACTTCTTTTCTTTCTTCTATTGTTTAATAGGTGACAAGAACTTTCCTGTAATTGGTCCAAAATTCAAAACCACCCAAAATCCAAATTCTGATTCAGCTAGTTCGAGCAGGGAACCACTAAAAGGTGCAGGGTGCAAGGTAAAATACTTTATTTTCTGGGTTTTTTTGGTTTACTTTTACCTAAAAATTATCAGCCTTAACAACCCAAATGTAAATGGTAGTAGCTGGCTATTAAAGATCAGTTTCTAAGGATCGTCCAAACTCTTGTTCTTTGTTGTTGAAATGAAGATCAACTATCCGCACATGTAAAACTGTCTTTTCATGGGATGTATTTACTATTTCACAGCACTGTATATTGCTACATACACTGCTGTACGTGGTACCCTAATACCCTAGTGCCACGCCAATGTCACAAGTTTCTAAGAATGATCAACCAGCCAAACAAGTCAGTGATGGTCCTGTGGTGGTCCCTTTTTATTAATAGGGGAGTTGAAGGCGGCAGATAAATTGTGCAGCAACAGATGGGCTACAGTCAGAAACTGTAAACCTACAAAGTGCACCTACATGGTTTTGGTGTACCTGATAAAATCCCTGAGAAGTGCACAAGCAGCAGCTTAGTGTGTGTGTGTGTGTGTGTGGTGAAAGAGAGAGAGAGAGAGAGAGCATCACCATACATGATAAGTTGCTGGAAGCAGGGAGGTGATGGTGCACTCTCTGGGTCTGTGTTGAATCTCTGGCTGAGGCTGAGGCTGGCACAGCGGGGGGAAGGCAGGGGGCTGTTCCCGTCTGTGATGGAGTAAATGAGTCGACTGGGTCCGGGACTCTGCTGGGGCTCAATACAGTCCACTTCGGCCTGCCTGGAGTCTACACACACATACACACACACACACACACATATAGAATGTCACATAGTGATAGCGAGAAGACCTACCGCTGCTCGACTAAGATTAGAGCACCACACTGACTGAGCCTTACAGTCTTCATTCACAAATCAAGAAGAGTGTGTGAAACCCTGGCAGGTGTCATCACAGCTTAAAAATACAGGTTCTCACATTTCAAGTTCTCTGCATGTGTAGATGATATTCCCATCAACAAACTACAATTAGCTTTAAAAATGAGTGTGGGTCGCCCAGTATGAGGGGCTGAGTGGGTCGTAAGGAAGCTGCATCAATGCATATGTTTTACATTGGTGTGGGGTTTTCAGTGCCTACTTATAGTGCTAGCTTATTCTACTATTAGTAATTGTAAAGAGTACCCCTAAGTAGTTAACAGTGTAGGCTTTTGCAAGTTTCATCCTTGTATCATGTTATGCACTTAAGTCTTCTTTCACTTAATGAATACAGGTGGGAATACAGGTGGGTTGCAAGACAAACAGTAATGCAAGAAAGAATTAGAATATTAATTATCCGTACAATATTAATATTCCACAAAACTATAGCAGACACAGATAAACACTGAGAAAATGCTAGCTTTCTTATCTCTATATGTGCATAAAGGTGAGGTGGGGTAGGGCATTCTAGAGCAGATTTTCTGGGAAAACTTTACTATAAAATAAAAAAACCTATTATAAAGTGGTCATTTTAAAAATACGTCAGCTTCTCAACTCAAAATAAATCAGTCCAGGAAGTCACATTATATTAACTGTTTACTAAAAACAAAGATATTGTACTTCAGGATTAATTAAAGGCCAAACTTACATAAACTGGCTGTAAAATTTACAGAAAAACAAAGATCCGATCCATACAGATCCAATACCAATGGCGATACTCAGTATTAAAAGAGGTAAGTATTGGGGGCAGAAAATCAAAAGACATCCCTAGTTTAGGACATTGCTATTGCCAGTCCTCTATTTAATTATCACTTTAACTGCTTAAGGTTCCCATATTAGAGCTGGACCTTAACTCTGCATCATCTAATTGAACAGAAAAACAGTTTGCCTTTGGTCTAAGCTGGTAAAAGCTAGTAAAAGAGTCCCGTTAAACCTTCATTAGGCCTGGCATGTTTGGGAAGTTCTACACCTCTTGGACAAGAGTCTGTGGGTGGTTAGAATGGTCCTTCCTCTCCCCCCCAATCATTCAGCATGATGTTAGCCAATGTGGGCGACTGTTAGCTGACATAACAGAATTGGCAGTTCGGACGAATTGACACGTACTGCATTTTTGTGGCGTGAGAGACACAGAATGTCTGGCTTTTGTTTTGCTGCCCTTAACATTTATATGTGCAAGCAGTTCAGCAGAGCGCGTTTGTACTAATGCAAATGTACAGAATTAAAACTCACAATAATTATCACATTTACATATGACTACCCCTTTAGCCTACAGCACTTTAGCTGCCCATCTATAATGAAGTGATAAGGAGTGTTGGTTGAGTTACTGGAGTGGACAAGGTAAGGCTGTTGCTGGTTGTAAGAAAGCAATGGATTGTTGCAGTCTTCTGCAACAGTGTCCAGACATCCTTTTTCACACTGGAAAGTCCAGAGCAGGGTCCAAACCAAGGTTGATGTTTTTGTTATTTTTATGTATCTGTCATTTTTAAAGGATTAGTTTTGGTTTGCAATTTAGCAAGCATGCTTAAGATGATGTACGTACATCCCATTGCCATCGCCTACATGGGCTGCATCTCCCTATACTTGACACTGATGTGTGTCTGACAGTGTCAGTGTCAACTCCCTGGAAAAATGAATGAACAGATTCATTCCATTGCCACCAAACTGCTAATATTTAGCAGAATAACACAGTACTCAAGATTCAAAAATGTACACGCTCGACATGCAACGTGTGCTTGATATGTGCTTTTTAACACCTTTTTCTATTCTTTTCTTATCTTCTGTTGTTTAATAAGTGACATAAGTAATACATTGTTAGGTTTAATTCTGTTTAATTCTAAGGGATAAAGAGAGGTTAATACATGATAATGTAAATATTTAAATATGACTGTTATATAACAGCACAAAAAATGCCATAGGTAGACTTCAGAGGGAAAAATAAAACAGTATGGGCCCAGTATTAGAAAAGATAGCCAGATCTATCCTGGCAGAGGTCTGTCTTGTAATGCGTTTTCCCAGCACTACGATAGCCATTGCAGAAACCTATGAGCAACAGTGCCTGACTGAATGTGTTCTTTTAATTTACTCAGTCATGGTCAGGTTTCAAATGTAAATGCTACAGGTTTTTACAGAAGCCAAGAAAGCCAGGTCCAATATCGGCTCATAGTGGACTGAGAGCATAACCGCAGGTACAAGAGCAAATGAAATGACAGAAGCAGCTTAATGATAAGCAGCAGGTGGGATTGGCTCCAGGGGAAGTGGAGTGGTGGAGAATAATAACTACCTGATGACACACACACACACACACATGTACATGAATACTCCCACACAACACACATACAGAGATGCTTATGAGTCATCAGAGACTCGCTGACCTCGCCTGCCACTGCCGAAAAAGATAAACAAAATCTCTGGGCGATCCATGACTGGTTTATGTTCTACAAATAGAGGAGTGTAGAGGAGGGGAGGGGGGACCATGGTCAGTCTGACGCAAAAACAACTAACATACCGAATAAAGCTTTCATCCACTCACTCTCAAACTGATGTGAAGAGAAAGACAGCAGGAAAGGTGAGAGAAAGAAATGCCAGCAGAATGTAGATGTGTTTGAACACAGAGGTGTGTGTGTCTACGTGTTTAGCTCTTACTGGGGATCCACCACATTTATTTACTTTTATCAAAAACCTAAAATTGTTTGTGCTTCTTGTTCAGAGATGATGTAATGCACTGAATGTAAATATATTACATAAAGACAAAAAGCCTCCTGTAGCCTTTAAGTAGCCACCCAGACTTTAGGATGGCCCTACAATGTCAAACTGTATCTACCCTGGCACAGTTTATAATGAGTTAATGGAAGAGACAAACTTTGAAATGTAAACACTGTTGTTCCTCTTACAAAAAACAAAAACACGATAACCAAAACAGAGCTTAAAACCAGCCCCAAACTGTTCAGTAACAATCCTGACTCACTATATTTACAACCCCAAAATGTTATACACTCAACATACTGGCAAAAGCCCTAGTCAAAGTGGTAAAGCCAAATCACGAGGATAATATGGTGTTGTTGATACTGGAGAGCAGAACATCACCTTAAGACTCTACTAGTTGTAGGAATACGGGTTGCTATGGGACCCAGGCCTTGTGATCGTGGCTTTTCCAATGCTAGTATACGCAGAAGGTGAGCTTAAACTCAGCTCGCAACATAGCTAGGCAATGGAGACAAAGAGGGATCTGCCTAAACTAAAACTAGACTAAAGCTAATACTAGCCTTTTATTTTCTCTTCTCTCCAACGTCCGGAACCAACTCCCTTAGAAACAAACTGGACTACCTAATCTGAACCAGAGGAGAAAGTAGCAGTTCTTTTTATTGGTCAGACTCAGGAAAGTGAAATCCGGGAAACCGAGTTGATGTTAGACTGAAATCTGACCCGCTACAATTTCTTCAGCTTGCTTACAACATTACTATTTGCTTAGACTAGGGAATAATTAGCAGTAATAATATTAATAATAATAATAATAATAATAATAATTAGCTAGTGTTTCTGTTACAGTGTTAAAACTTTGCTATATTCTGAGACTTCTGTGAGCCCTACAGTGTTGTAAAGCAGTCAAATAAAGCAGACCACAGCATGTTTTATTCTGAGGTAAGTAACAGGGTTGTAAACAGGCTTGTAACAGCCTTTTTAATGACATACTTTATCACCTTTAATTGCTCACTCCTGTAATTTATGAATAGCCTGATATAATAATCCTTCTGATATAATAAAAGTCACTGAGTTTAGGTTAAGTAAACTGTGCTGCTGTAGTGTATTTCGCTCCTGTGGAAATGCCATGCCCATTTTAATTTACCACTTGTTTCAAGCCTAAGTTGTGTTGGGTGATGTGGAGCACAGCAGTCTTTACTCAAAGTCATCCATATAACCCGTGCAAACATCCCTCAAAGACAGCAATACAAACCTAAGTGTGTGTCGGTGTGAGATAGAGTCGTGCTGGGAGGAGGTGTGGGCAGGGGGCATCTCTATCCAAACTCCCTGCGTTATTAATAGATGCCTGCGAGGTGCCAAAAAAGCACAAGCAAAACAAAAGCAAAGCGGTCCCTCCCCCTTCCCTCCAGACCCAGCCCCAGTGTCTCAGCCACGTCCCACAAACCCCATTCTCAGCTCCCATCATTCACTCACCTGCTCCAGCTAACCGACTCACTGAATCGCACATGAATCAGCGCATACGTTACAGGTATGCGTGCATTTATCCAGTAAGCCATTCTATAAAAACCAGGGCATAGTATTATCCTCAGCTACACTGCAGATATACCTTTACTTATGCATTCGGTTATTGAATCTCATATGAATCGACACATTAAATACAGTTAGGCTGTGCATCCGTTTATCCATTCAGACGCTGGCTTGCCACATGAATCAGCGCACACTGACGTCAAAGGTACGTTACAGTCATGCCTTCAGCCACTGAAACCACTGTGAATCCTCGCTTATGCACAACTGCAGCAGTTATACGTTTAGCTTTCGAATCCCACGTGAATTAATCGCACCCTTGCAACAGCATGCCTTAATATCCCCCCCGTGCAAAACGCGCGCGACCCACCACGCCTTCCACCTGCTGTGAGCCGTGGTCACAGTGTGGCTGCTGTTACCTTGCGGGCTGATGTCCTCTCTCTGGCTGGTGCGTGAGGAGGTCTGGATCTCCTCTCTAAAGCCCAGGCCAGGTGGGCTGTCTTCGGGCGAGCGTCCCAGGGGAGGGCTGGAGTCCTCCTCCAGAGCCTGGAGCTTTAGGAGCGAGCTCTGCAGGCAGAAGCAGAACATGGCAGAAGACGACAAGAAAGAGGGAAGGAAAGACACAGGTAGAGACAGAGAGAGAGAGAGACGAGCAACCACCGTCTCCCGGACAGCGGATGGAGAGCCGGATGCCGCTGCAGATCAGCACGCGCGCGCCTTTCGGCCGTGCAGGCGCGTGCGTCCGGGAGAGAGGGTGTGCGCGGCTGCGTGCGTGTGTGTGTACGTGCGCCGATCGCCTCGCTGCGGCAGCTCCTTCCCGCGCATGGATTATTCATGCCACTCTTGGAGTGGTGGGAAAAACGGTAGAGAAAAAAGGGAGGGATAGAGTGTGAGAGAAAGGGGTGTGTGTGTGTGTGTGTGTTGGGCGGGGGGTTGTAGGGCGGGGGTGTCTACAAGCGTCAGCAGAGCGAAGGCCGGCTGAGACTGGCTGCAGCAAGACGGTTGGATGATGAAGGGGCGGGGTGGGACGCGCGCGTGGAGGATGGAAAGATGGATGGATGCGTGGGGTAAAGAAGGATGGGGAAGGAGGGAGGGAGGCAAGGAGGGTGCTTTCTCAGGATTTTCCCGCATCCGGGGGTGGGTAGAGGAGTATGGGAGGGGGGAAGAATCTCACTGAGTGCGCGTTGACGTCATCATGCCCCTCCCCTCACATCCATTCATAAAACACAGGAGGAGGCGGACAGTACAGCTGCCAGCAGCAGCAGCTGCAGTAGACGAGAGAGATTCACACACACACACACACACACACATATATATATATATATGGAGAAGACGTTTTTGTGTTTGTAAAGTGTTCTGTTGTAAGATACAGATCCAATTCTCTGCTCTTTCAGTGGATCCTTTCTCTCTCTCTCTCTCTCTCTCTCTCTCCCTCACTCTCTTTCTCATCGCTTTATCGCTCAACATCTCTATTATCTCTCTCATTCTCTCACTGGCACCATCTCTGTATCTCTGTCATCCTCTCTTTATTCCCCAACTACTCCCCCCCCCCCCCCCCAACCCGTCACTTTCTCTCTCTTTCACTCTCTCTAGGACTAACTGGGTCTGCTGTAGGAGCAGTAGGCTGATGTTCTGTTTGCTTCACTGAAGATGACTCATCCTCCTTTCTATTCCTTCCTCCCCTACTCTTTCTCTTTAACTCTGCACCCCCCCCCCCCCATCTGTCTCCATCTTTTTGAAGTAGAGAGTGCATGCTTATGCACACAGGAGGCATCCTCCTGCAACACTGCCACACATGCAAGCATTGGCTCCTTACAGCAGAGTATTGTGTACGCTTGTATGTGGGTAAGTATGTGCACGCACAAGTTAGGAAAGGTATGACACAACACACACTTGACGCCAGTATCTGACCTTAATTTATACTGTAACTGTCTAATGTAGTGAACAAATAATAACTACCACGTCACCAAAAAGTGTAATTCAAGCTGCATGCCTAAATGACTAAATATTGTGTAAGTGTATGAGATGTAAACAGTGTAAGTACAGAGTGTGCAAGTAGTTTAAGTCTAGGGGGTATTGGCAATGTAAGTGTAGGGGTATAAGTAGTGTACGTGTAGGGGTGCACATAGAGTAAGAGTAGGGGATGTAGGTGTAGATAGTATAAGTGTAGGGGTATAGCTGTAGGTTGTGTAAGTATAGGGATGTAGGTGTAGGTAGTGTCCTTTAATTGATAAGTGTTGGGGTGTAGTTATTAATGTCAGTGTATGGTGATGTAGGTGTAGGTAAGAGATTGTATGTAGCCTAAGAGTAGGGGATGTAGATAATAAAAGTGTAGGGAGTGTAAATATCAGTAGTGTAAGTATAGGATGTGTAGGTAGTTTACGTATAGGGGTGTAGTTGTATGTAGTGTAAGTGTAGGGGTGTAGGTATAGGTAATGTAATTGTAAGGGATGTAGGTATAGGTAGGGTAGGGGATGTAGATAGTGTAAGTGTAAAGGGCGTTAATAGCAAAATAAGTCACTTTGGAGCATTTCTATTGGTCTATATTGACATAATGTAAAGAACTATGAAAAACTGTAAAAATGGAGATACAATGTTTTTGTGTGAAAGTGACAAAATGTGGAACAGTTTAATCAGTGTAAATGTAAGTAGTGTAAGTGTAGTTTAAGTGTAGGGGATGTAGGTAGTTTATGTGTAGGGGTATAGGTGTTTGAGTATAGTGATGTAGACGTAAGTAAATGTAAGTAGTCTAGGTGTAGGTGTACGTAATGTGAGTCTATGGGGATGTAGGTGAAGGTAAGGGCATGTGTGTAGCGAGTAGGGGTAGTCAATAAACGTGTAGAGGATGTAAATGTAAACAGCGCAAGTGTTGTGGAGTGTTTAATCAGTGTAAACGTAAGTAGTGTAAGTGTAGTTTAATTGTAGAGGATGTAGGTAGTTTATGTGTGGGGTGAAGGTATAGGTAGTGTAAATATAGATGATGTAGGTAGTTTAATTGTAGTGGATGTGGGTAGTTTTTGTGTATGGGTGAAGGTGAAGGTAGTGTAAGAGTAGGGTGTGTAGTTAAGTTAAGTATAGGGGATGTAGGTAGTTTAATTGTAGGGAATGTGGGTAGTTTATGTGTGGGGTGGAGGTGTAGGTAGTGTAAATATAGATGAAGTAGGTAGTTTAATTGTAGTGGATGTGGGTAGTTTATGTGTGGGGTGGAGGTGTAGGTAGTGTAAGAGTAGGGCGTGTAGTTAGGTTAAGTATAGGGGACGTAGGTATTTTAATTGTAGGGAATGTGGGTAGTTTATGTGTGGGGTGGAGGTGTAGGTAGTGTAAGAGTAGGGCGTGTGGTTAGGTTAAGTATAGGGGACGTAGGTAGTTTAATTGTAGGGAATGTGGGTAGTTTATGTGTGGGGTGGAGGTGTAGGTAGTGTAAGAGTAGGGCGTGTAGTTAGGTTAAGTATAGGGGACGTAGGTAGTTTAAGTATGGGGTGTAGGTCTAAGTAGTGTAAGTGTAGGTGTGTAGGGAAAGGTAATGTGAGTGTTGGGGATGTTGGAGTAGTGTAAAAGATTCAAGTGTAGAAGACATTTTGGAACTATGAAAAACTGCAAAAATGGAGATACAAGGTTTTCACATGAAAACGACAAAACTGTTGAACAGTTTATTGGTGTTCATTGCAGATTTATTTTTTGAGTGCATTCTGTATTAGTATATGTGAAATTAGCATATGTGCTAAATACAGCCCATACGCTTTTTTTTTCTAAATGAGGGTCAGGTGAAAGGACATGGTGGCGATGTTAATGATATATGTCATAAAGTAATGGCATAGTAATTAATAAAGCAAAACTTTGTATCTTTTTGGCTCCAAATCAGAGTCTAATAGCTCAGCTAATAGCTTAATTCCTTAATAGCTAATAGCTTAATGACAGAAAAACAACCAGTGCTATACACTATTACCCAGTTTCTCCTAATGCATGATCATATCATAGTTAGCAATTAGGGTTGGTGCACATTTATTATACCATACCTTTTATACCTCATATATTGTATGCCACTTCCACTACAAGACTTTTATATTATAAACATGGGTAATATTCTTCCACCACAGCCTTTGCAGTGTGTGTGACCTTGTCAATTCTGCCATCCTCTGGCCCTTCATCAGTGAAGTTCAGTAACACAGGATTGCTGTCCTGAACACAGGATTACTGTCAGCTGGATGTTTATTCTGAAATATACACTCTTTTCACTCAGATGCTACAAGGTGCACATTATCAGTTAGCCACAAAACTAGAATGGCCAGATTACAGTCTGCACAAAAAGTCCTTTAAAGAGCCAGCAGGATTCTTGTGGACAGATGTGATCAGGATTAAACTGAATCAGAGGGATGGCTAGAGCAAAGTGTGGAGACAAAAAAAAGAAACTGCCCACACTCCAAAGCATACCACCTCATTGGTGAAACATGGTGGTGGGGTGTCATGGCTTGGGCACACAGGTACTGGTTAACTTGTAATTGCTGAAGACATTAGCATGATGAATTCTGAGGGGTATAGGAACATCTTATCTGCTCCAGTTTCATTAAATGCCTATAGACCCATTGTTTCATTTTACAGTAACAGTGCTTCATTTTAAAGCAACACAGGTGTTTTTCAAAGAAAAATAAATGGATTTGATTCAAATTCAACGGAGCATGCGATCCATATGCTAAAGAAAAAACATAAGGGAACAAGGCCCTGATTTGGAGCCAGAAAAGATACTCAGCACCTGGTGATGTCTATGAATCTCAGACTACAAGCAGTAATTGCATGCAAGAGATAAGCAACAGAATACTAAACATGACTGCTTTAATGTAGCTTTCATTGCTTTGTCCCAAACATTCTGATGCCTTGAAATGAAGGAGTTTGTGTAAAAAGTATTGTAATTTTAACACAGTGAAACTAAAATGTATGCAGGAATGTATGCATCTAATATTATAGTCTGGAATGTGTATTTTAATCATGTCTGATTCATTTGATTTACATATTTAAACTGGAGCAGAGAAGGGTATCAAGGACAAATGTATCTTTGTCCCAAACATTATGGAGGGCACTGTATGGTTAAGTCAGGAGGGCAGGGGGCAACTCAGGTTTTCCTTATAGGGCTCTGTAAAGGCTAAGTGACCTGCACTGGCAAGATGCCACGCCACTCGTTAAGAGCTTGTGGAGGCTATGGGAGGTGAGTGGACAGCAAGTTAAGAATGTGTGGAAAGCAGTTCATTTTATTTATTTTTCTCAGGTCGCTTGTGTGGTCATAATAAAGGCCAGAGGAGGACCTAGCAAAACGTATTTAAGTAAAAATCAGCGTATTTAAGTAACAACGTTTAATAACATTTGATTGTAGCAAGACAGAGATGTGTGTATGCTTTTTACCTTGCATGGTATCTGAGGATCATCTTTGTCCTCAGCCAGTAAGAATGTGAAGCTGTAGGGGAGACATACATAATCGTAAACAGCAAAGGTGAAAAGGACAAGTAAGCTGTGTCAAAACATGTTTTTTGAAAATGTTTAGAAATGAGGTTGATATAAGGAAAACAGCGCTAAGCTTCAAATATATCACCTTTCAAAAAGACACACTTAAATGTGTGTTTATTTATTTATTTATTTATTTATTTATTTTATAACACACTTAATATGGAAAACTGAATACCAATGTCAGTAAAGCTGGATGAGAAAGGAATTTAACATGCTGATTCTGAATAATAAATGGAATGGGTCATATCCCCCTCAGTCATAAAATGCGCTCCAAAGCTTAGGCTGCAGCCAAGGTAGGGAGTAGAAAGGAATGCGGTAGGAATGTCCCATGAAAACTGCTACCTAGTAGGCTTGGTCACACAAACGAAACTGTCTATCTAGGCTGCATGGTGTCATCAATGAAAAGGTCCTCTTTCATGCGGTTCATCCAGGTAGTAGGTGCACAGAGAACTGTGGTTTACCAAGGGCTGGGGCGGATACATCAGTTCGCTCAGTGGGCTCCGAACATAGGTTGCATTTCTGGGCTGTATGCGAAGGGTCCTTCACTTTGGAACAGCCTGCCTTAGCAACTGAGAAATGCAGCCTACTTTGATTGCAGCCTAGGCGTAGCTTAATTCAGTTTACAGGCAACTGAAGAATATTGTTATTGAAGGTTATTATCACTCCTGGGATATTGCACAAAAACGTTCTCTTACTGAGGGAAGACTTTTATCAATAGATTTTGGGCAAAGGTGTCCAGAATGTTACATATTTGAGGCCTCACCTCACAACTTAAGGGTCTGCTGCTAACCTCTCAGACATGACAGGACACCTTCAGAAGTCTGTGTCTATGTCTCAACAGATCAGGAAGCAACAGGGTTAAACCACCTAACCACTACACAATAGTGGTTAAGCAGGTGGTTTTAATGTTATGACTGATAGGTTTCGTGTTCTGTATTCAGTCTCAATTAACAAGTGCATGTAAACAAGGAACTGCATGTATTGCTTATTTTCAGGAACATTACAGTACTAACAGCCTATGGTTATTAATGCAGGGACCAGCAGACTAGACTTTTTATTAGACTCTTGAAACATTGAAGCATTTAGCCAGCGGCTATGGAAGCTATAGACAGACTCAAATGTGAAAAGCCATTTTTCTACTTTCTGAACTGCAGAGGTAAAACAACTCAGCAGTTCAGAAAGTAGAAAAATGGCTTTTCACATTTGAGTCTGTCTATAGCTTCCATAGCCGCTGGCTAAATGCTTTCCCGTGCTGTACTTGTGCTGTAACCTACTTTCCTTGTTGTTTCGGTCATTGCTCAGATTAAAAAAGCAGTTCCCCTAGCTATGAAGAAGCACGTCTGTTTCACTCAAAACACACTGCTATTCTCCTCAGTGAATAAGCCATCCCATCTTTGGCTTTTAGCTTCAGCTCTTCATACCAGAGTCGAGGTGCTGCACTGTTACTGGCTGTATGAGTGTAATTTCAGTCTCAGTCTTGTTCACTGGCAGTGACAGAGTGCTACCTTAAACATGGAGGAGGAGGAGGAGGAGAAGTGTGAAATCTCCATGGTTCCAGGGCTCCAATATACCTGCGCAGTTCCATTTCTCTCTTTGCTGCAGGAACAGACTCCATCTATCACGACACAACCAGACAAACCATGAGTCAAGTCAAGCCGACTACGTGGTCTATGGTTCAGAGTAAGTAAATGTTTGTATTATAAGCTGGAAAACCCAAAACCTTTATAATTGTGCACCCTATTGGCACAATGCCAGGCATAGTTTAGAAGGGTATAAAGCACCCCAGCAATGAGCTGTGGAGCAGTGGAACTGTGTTCTCTGAAATGATGGAGCTCAATCCAGTACTTTTGGGATGAGTTTGGGATGAGGTGGGGTGTTGATCATCCAAAATTCAGACCTCACTAACACTCTTGTCACTGAGTGCAATCAAATCCTCACAGCAATCCCCTAAAGTCTGTAGAAAGTAGACAGTTACTCCAACAAAACCAGGATAAACTATTTTGAATACCTTTGATTTTGGTCCTGGTACTGAAATATTTTTATATTTATTTTTATTCAAACTAATTATTGATTTGAACATAGCAAGCATTACTTTTATTATTATTTATCCAATTCCAATCTGGCCATGACACACTGATATGTTTTCATGTCAACACCAGAGGCAGCAGAAAAAACAAGTGGTACACTCCTACATACTGTGACTCAAATGTCTAAATCTCATACACACACACACACACACACACACACACACATTGAAACATGCATGCATGAGCGTGGACCATGCAAACCCGACTTTAAAGCTGGAAGCTCACTGAGCCGTATGAATCTGCTTATCATCTGCTTAACACATCCTAGCATAGTATGCAGCTCATGGGCAGATTGTG
The DNA here is from genome assembly GCF_030463535.1 of Salminus brasiliensis. Taxonomy (NCBI): domain Eukaryota; kingdom Metazoa; phylum Chordata; class Actinopteri; order Characiformes; family Bryconidae; genus Salminus; species Salminus brasiliensis. The sequence continues at coordinate 25,808,856 of NC_132899.1, read as the reverse complement.
TTGACTAAGTCTGTATAGAGCATGCTAGCATTCTGTTCAGAGCTTAACCTTTATAAAGCACCCCATTGTTCCTCCATCACTTAGGCATTAAGTGAATCTGAGGCACGCAGCTTATGGCCGCAATTAAGATAACCTACATTTCCCAAAAAGAAATATTGCTACTGGAAATAAAATGGAATAATGGCAAATAATAAAAAAAAACTAGGATCAGTAGCTCGGAAGCTCTCAATCAGGTTCATTTTTTTTTTTTTTTGTGCAAGGTTAGTGTCTTACCTTATGCAGGATGGATATATCCAGACTCCAAAGTTTTCCTCAATCCATGCAGATATGCACACCCTTGCAGAATATTCCCAAATATTCTATTCCTTTCAATCTTTCTTTGCTTACTGAGGCAAGAGACTGTGCAGTCTCACATGCACAGAAAAGTGAGAGAAAAACAGAGAAAGACAGAGAGAGAGAGAGAGAGAGAGAGAGAGAGAGAGAGAGAGAGAGAGAGAATATTGATGTGATTGGTGTGATAGGTCTTGACAGATTTGGTGCACTGAGGCTCACATTTAGTACCACTGACCTGTGCCCGTTGGCAGGCTGTGGGAGCAGAAGAAGACAGTCTGCAAGCCAGTGGGACACGTGCGTGTGTAAGTGTATGTGTGTGTGCATGCCCTAGACTCAATAGAGCACTGTCCACAGTGCATAGTGCCACTGTTAGCAGGATTCCCTCTGGGCAAAAACATTAAAGAGTGCATGGTGTCAGACCAGATCAAACCAGCACTCACTCAGCAGACTACATTACACACACTGCTAACTTACAGTAGCACTTCATCAGCAACAACACACAGGAGACAGAACGCCCTGACCTCACGCCACCATAAAAGAGTTTTGGTTGTAGAGGAGAATGCTCAGATTTGTAGCTCTTCTGATGACTGTTTTAATAAAACATTTGAACAATCTTGATCAAAGGCCGGAACGATTTCAGTTAACCGTTCGGTTTTGATCTTTTATCAGGTGACCAAAATTCTATGTCAGAATCAGGTCTAATGCCAACATCAGTTTGCTGTAGAATTGCCTGCGCTATAGGCTATAGAATAGCGAGGACAGCTGACACTGATATTTAGTTGCTTTTAAACTGTGGTGTTGACTAACCAAAATCCAACATCTTCCAAACATCACGTCCCAGTGTCATATTGAAGTAAAATATCAACATTTAGTACAGTGAACTCACAACATCTGCAAAACTTCATAATGTTCATTTCCACACATGAAATGCTGACATTGTTAGACATGTATATGTTATGTTTTAAAGAAACCAAACTGTGTTAAGTAACAAAAATTCAATGTTTGGGTTACTCATTTAGGCCCAACTTGGATTTAAATATTTGGATTAGAGTGATTTTCATTTTCAACTAAAATTCAATGTCTATCCAACGTCCAACATCCCTCTGACAACTAACGTCCGGTGCCTGATGTAAATAATTCTTTGTTACGGAACAGAAATCACTATGCCAACACTATGCTTAAATATTGGTGTGATGTGCGACTATGAAAAGAAAGCCCTAACAGTCTGTCAAAAGGCCAATATTCCAGAAGGCTTAGGGACATAAAGGCTTGTTTTTTGATTAGCAGTATTTACTGCCTTGCTGCTCTCCCATGATAACTATTGTTATAAATGTTGTTAGTTTGTTTATAAAGAAGAATAGAACTATTTGACTAAAGACTAGTGATAAAAGCTTTCTTTTTATTGACAGAGAACTCTGCATAGGAAAACATTTGACCAGTATCGATATCTATACAATCTGCTTTGTTGAACTACATGCTACAAGCTGGTTGACCAGAATAAGGTATGTTTTCATTTAAGGTTGATGATATAGCTGGTCTTACATGACCAAACTGGTCCATCGGCATGACCAGGTTGATGACCGGCTTGATAATTTTGCCATTTTTTTTAAGCTGGTACACAGCTATACTGTGACAGATGCAGTGTGCGTACCATCACACTCAAGATATAGCATATTCTATGCTAGCTGACCGGCTAAACTGGTCTACCAGCTTAATTTAATTGATCATGATCATGATCATACCATCATAGATTATATTTTCACCTGGTTGACTAGTTTTTCAGCCACTTTGGCCATTAATGACCAGCTAAAACCAGCAATCAGCAAAAGTTGGTTTTAACAGGATTTTTAGCAGGGACAGCAAGCTACATTTCCTGACAATATGATCAAATAATACTAATTACTACATGAAATAATCATATAACAAACAATTCATTTTGTGAAACATCTAATGTATCTCAAAAGCAATCAAGCAGGGCAGAGTCAGGCCTTCCCATTCAGAATAAGATTGCATGAGCCTTTGAAAAGGAGAGGGATTGTGTGAACAACAACTTCACCTGCCTAGAAATCATTGCAACATGATGCCTTTCCCTTCTGAAACCTGGAAAGTGTGTTTTTCACAGACTAACACAGTTCCCCAGGGGTTAATAAAATGTCTGTGACACTACAAAAAATACATCAAGGATAAAACCCAACAGCGGCCTTTTCACCCTGTTTAAACAGCCCTGGTTTGTGTGCCTGTTCCTTTAAGGTGTGCTTATATTTGCCTTGGGTTTGACTGAACACTGCCCATTGAACTCTGGTGTGCACCAAACAAGCAGAACTAAGACCACCTGAGCTCACCTAGCACTGGTGCAGTTTGTTTGAAATATTAAGACAATACAAACCAAAGGCATCTAAAGGAACCAAATGCAGACATTCTAACATTTCCTAGCTTGGTCTTCATTTACTTTACCTTGAGTTCACATCGCGCACTCTCTCTCTCTCTCTCTCTCTCTCTCGATCGTGAGAGACTGTACAGGGGAGTCAGAAGGATGGGGCTGGATGAGAAAGCGGGAAAGCCTGAGTCACTCCAGCAAAGAGGATCTCTGAGCTTTCATGTACCTGACTCATCTCTATGCATGGGCATAGAGGGGGATTACACACTGCAGACGTCCAGTTATAGCTCTGGTCCGCATTTTAAACAGGCAGAGCACAGGGACTCACTGTAATAAAGTTCAAGCCCTCCCTCCCTAGTTCCTCTTTTTGCCCAGGGCTCTTGAAAAATGCTTGGACACTTTGAAATGTCAAAAGTTCCAGGCCTTGTGAACAGCAGCTTCTCTGCTTTACGCTAAATCCCTGTTTTTTATGCTCAATGCTCTGTCATGCAGTAAACAGACAAAGATGTGCTCATTTTGGCAGATAATATTATGCAGTGAGATTCATTCATTCTGAGGGAGTGTGATACATAAATAATAGATGGCACAGAAGACAGACAGAAAAAGAAAGCTCTGCTTAGTCATGGTAGAAAGGAGCTGGGCCAGGTGGAAGAGAGATGAAGAATAAGGTTGGCAGAAAACTGCCGGCTTAGTGAAGTGGTGAGGGGAGGAGGAGGGAGAAATCAGCCACAAATAGAGCTGCTGGTTCAGGCAGAATGCACAATATTCAGTGAGATTCAGCTTTTTTTATTCTTATAGTCTCCACTCAGGTCATTATATGTTTCTGGGCTGGGTTTAATTTTATTTTGGGCTGTTTTGCAGACAGACTAACTCTGGAGTTTTTTTGAAATCACTTTCAGTGCTGGATATACTGAGGAGTTCCATTAAAGCTCCATCTGGAATTTCTGGACTTTATACTTCTTATGCATGGCATGGCATGGCCAAACTAGTGCTGTTTCAGCTTTTTTCCCAATTACCACAGGAGTATGATGGTAAATCCAGTTACAGTAAAAGGTGTTTTCCTTTATGTTGTCGGTATTAAATGGCAGTAAAGTTACTCTATTCATTTGCTGAAGAGTGTTATTGATCTTCTGAATGTGGTTCACAGTGTAGTTCAGTCTTGGTGCCATTTAAAAAAAGAACTAATGGGGTTGTTTGATGTATGAACCTTAAATATGCTGACATTAACTAAATTAATTGTTGTGTTTCAGTAACTGGTTTACACACAATCTGACAAGAGTGTATGATGGTAACTCATAGGTGCATGTGGGTATATCTATGCTCCTATTTGTTTTATTTCCCATGACAAACACATATATTACAGGAAAGACATATAACTTAGCTCCCCTACCTACTGTTGTAAGATTTTTGAGGAAGAAAAGCTACCATTTGTAGACATAAAAAGAGGTACTTGTTTTTTTATTGTTACCGAATGTTCCAGTGTAAAGTTTCTAGATTTCAAGGTCTGATAAATAGTACTTAACAGGTTTTCCTAGAAAAGTGTCGTGTCAGTTTATGACAGCAAGTTAGCACCCTATGACTTTTTATGGCCTTTTTTATTTCTGATGATGAGCTGTGATAAGCAAGACAATGCTGTCTACACAATCAATACAAAACCCTGACCTCAAGCAGTACATCACAGTAAATACAGTACAGTACACAGTATATATATATATATATATATATATATATATATATATATATATATATATATATATATATATATAGGGTTCACATACGTTTTCACATCTTTTGGGGGGGGGGGGTATTAGGGTATTTAGCAGGTGTCAGTAGTGAAAATAACAGATAAAAGCAATGACTTTAGGGCAGTGTTACTTTAGGGCAGTGTTCTTCAAATCCAGCCCTGGAGGTTTGGGGATTTCTCCACATGGACACACCTGGATTAAATTGATAATGATAAGTACCAGGTGTAGTCAGTGTGCTTGAGCAGGGAAATCACCAATCTGTGTTGGACACTGGCCCTTCAGGCCTGGATTTGAAGAACCCTGCTTTAAGGCATAGGAAAGAGTCAGATATCAGGGGACCAAACAAATCTAATAACTATTTCAGGATTGAAGTGTGAATAAAAAACATACATGGTTACATGGTTTTATGGAAAATTCCACCTTCAATAAAACAACCTGTAAACTTATCGATAGGATAAAGTGGTTAAATCAACTACATTATTCCTCTGTTCACAGAGACATGAGGAAAAACGAAAACAAAGATTTTGCTGGTTTCAGATGGTCTAAGATGGTTTAAGATGGTCTAAGTGGTTGAAAAGCTGGTCATTCAGAGGAATTATACCCTATGCTGGTAAGCCAAAATCAAATAAAATTTCCAACAGTAAAGTCCAACAGTATGATCAACTTGACCAAGCTAATGGTTAGCTAGTTTGGCAAAGCTTGTTGACCAGTTTGATCATGCTGGTAATTCTTTTCAAACAGAATGGTCATGCTTGACATGATGGTCCACCAGTATGGTCATGCTGGTCAAATAGTGTGGTTATGCTAGTCAGACGCTGCAGTAGAGGAACAGATGCTCTGTTTTTACTTTGATTCCATAACAATTAATTAGGATAATTGTCTGGCAAAAAGTCACTATATACACTTCCATGCTTCAGCTTTTACCTGCTGAGCTTTGTGTTGTGCACAAACAGAGTCCTGCAGAGCATGGTCTCTGCTGGGCTATTTATACTCTGATCAAATACAGCAATCTAAACAGCGCGCCAGAGCAGCAGTGTGGCCTCAGCCCTGTTGCCATAGTCACACGGGTGGCCATCGATTCTGCACAGTAATAGTAGACCTGCTGAAGACACGGCCAAAAATACCCCAGTCAAACACAGACTGAATGGTCTCATACCTCCTTGTAGTTTCAAAGAGTAGCTGCATAGACTTGATGACATCATTTATTACCATGACACATGGTGTTTTATGCTCTCCAGGAGTGATTTTGCTTTGTACTGACATAATGATCTGTTTAAAACTGCTGGCCATCTGTCCCACAGTAAAAATAAGACTGCAGTCGTTTATTGGCACTAAAAAAGAAATAAGAAGAAATTTCCTAAGATCAAATTTTCTTTGAAATGAGATTGAGCCAAAGCTAAATGTCTCCCTCTGGTGTTGAGCAGAGGTGCAGGTCAATCTGACCATGTTGCCTTCAAACCTAAACTGGTTGTGTGTTTTATCCTCATCAACCAGCACTGCCCATCCCTACATCCCTTATCTAAATTGACACACCCTCTACAATCTTAAGTAAATATCATAGCTGGTATTAGCCTCGGTTATGTCAACAACAGGTTACTAAGCTGCTTGAGTTCCTGCATCGACTGAGAGAAGGGCACGTTGCTAGGCAGTATGAGGCCAGCTGTCTTTCAGCTGACCCCAAAGCCCTTATATACCTCTCCACGTTTATGGATGGGTACTAGGCCATGAGATTCTGCAAGTTTTCCATTATTGATCGAAGGTCCTGTTTGTCAAACCCTCATAAACCTCTCAATTATTCCATGCCACTGTGGTTCTCAAAGGTTCTTCTAGATACATTTAGGTCCTGTCTAAACTCAGTGTGAGACTTCATCTTAGAAAATGTCGTTTCTTTTGGAATTCGCTTTTACATCTCAGGAATCTTTCTGCTGTCTATCAGAGAAGGATGAGACCTTGTTTTTTTCTCTTTTTTTGTCCCCAGAACTTCCAAAATTTCTACAGTGGTATTCTGCTGATCTTCGCTTGTCTCCTGTGGGGGTTTGGTTCCTATTTTATAGAATAGGGCTCTCTGGAACAGATACCCATGAACCGACAGGCTAGAGGGATTGACATTGAGCTGTGGAGCAGTGGAACTGTGTTCTCAGGAATGATGGTGCTCCATCCGATATGTTTGGGATGAGTTGGGGAGTTGGGGATGATGTAGGGTGGTGATCATCCATCATTCTGACCTCACTGAATGCAATCAAATCTTCACAGCAATGCTCCAGAATCTAGTAAAAAGCCTTTCCTAGACAGTAGAGACAGTTACTCCAACAGGATACACTATTTTTTGGGACCTATCATTTCAGAAGAAGCAACGAAAGAGCAGACCAGTACTTTTGTCCATACAGTGTATTTCTCTTCAGATCAATCAGAAGACTTGTTCCGCACACAAGGCTTTAGCAAAACTAGTTCCCCACTGTTTCCTGATTAGAGAGTTAAAGCTAATCCAACAAGCATTACCAAACGCTAGTAGCAAAGTAAATTAGAGCCTTGCTGTCTCCAAGACATCTCTACATAAAAGCTGGATAATATTTTAGTGCAAACACTGTGGATTGTGCAAGACCTTCCACATAATGTAAACATGTAATATGTAAAAGTTGTTACCTTACATTTGTCACACATTTGCGCTGTTGGGTTTAGCTGAGTTTTGGACAGAATGCTTACTGCAGTATAACACACCCAGGCAGTTCTAAGACAGCCCTCACCAGCTAATCTGTGTGTTTTATTTGGGTGACTATATTTTAGTTTTCACAAAAGAGGACGCTGGGGACACACAGGTGTTCGTCGTGGTTAAAATGTAGCTGGGGGGGGACCTAAGTTGTAGGACTTTGACACTGTGTATGTATATGGTTAGGAGGGAGTTAAATATCTGTAACATTAACTATGGTAATGAACATTAATAAATTAGTATAATACATGTGTCAAATTTCTATCTTGTTCCTATCTCAAACGTCAACTTAAAAAAAGTAGAGCACATATGTGTTTTTTTGTATATATTTTTTCTCTTCAACCAATTTAATTGGGGCAGTGGTGGCTCAGTGGTTAGAGCGCCAGGCTATTGATAGCAAGGTTGTGGGTTCAATTCCCAAGCTCGGCAAGCTGCCACTGTTGGGCCCTTGATTAAGGCCCTTTACCTTCTCTGCTCCCTGGGTGCTAGAGTGTACTCACTGCCACTAGTTCACTAGTGTGTGTGTGTTCACTACCACAGATGGGTTAAATGCAGAGGACAGTGACACCTCTACCTTTAATTTACAAAATGTTCTCCTTGCCCAAAATTTAGCCAGACAAAATATGTTTAGTAGGAAGACTGTAACTGTAATTTTACACTGGAGCTATGTGACTAATGTAGCGAAAGAGTAATAATTATAAGCAAATAATCTGAAAATTCCATATGTAGTAGTAGCCATTATGGAATCAGAATATCATACTGGGTTAGTACATGTAGTTTGCACAGTGCCCGCTGGTACTGGGGTATAAGCTTTCTTTTTAAGTCAGTATTTAGCTAAAAAATGTAGCATATTTAAGTTATATCAGAAGAAAGGTGATTGGGGAAAAATAAATAAAAAAACATTGCCATCCTGTCCAAGGTGGGCAGCAGGCCATGGGGATGTATTCTGAAACCTCTTGTGGTTTTAGGCCATTGTCATAACAGTGACTGGTTGAGAAGAAGAATGCCTTGCTCTCTTTGAAGCCTGTGAATCATTTGGTATTGAAATGCAACGGTTACTGGAATACAGGATTTGAGCAATATTGTGGGAGCGGCCCACCTCTGAAGCTGGTGAGCCTTTCATGACACAAGATTACTTAGCTTTAGGGAGGCCAAAATCATTTGGACTGAAGAATATACACTTCCCTTTCACCAACCCCCTCCAGAAAGCCTTGGTATTGAACTACTCCTTTTTAAATTGGAAAGGCAAATGACAGACGTGTAAGTACTTTTGAAGCAAACTTCACAGAACATCAAACAGATCTGTGATGGAAAGCAGTGATAGAAAATTAAGATATATGTTGAATGAAGGCAGATTTTCTCTTCCTATAATAAATAAATGTACAGAGCTTCACACACATATATTGAGTATTTGGTCTGTCTTTAGCCTGGATTTGTCTGTAAACCCGTGTGCTTGGCCAGCCTCAGCTTTCTGTTCTCAGCTGACAGAAGTGGATTCCGGCATGGTTGGATGTGTTGTGCATTCTGTGATGCTTTTCTGCTCATCACACTTATATAGTCATCTGAGTTACTGTAGCTTTTCTGTCAGCTTGAACAAGGCTGACCAATTTCTGTTGACCTCTTTCTCATTAACAAGGCATTTGCAGACACAGACCTGCCACTGTATTTTATGTATTACACCAATCTAAGCAAAATCTCTAACCCCAGACACTGTTGTGCTGAAAATCCCAGGAAATCAGCAGTTATATTAACACTCAAACCAGCTTGTTTGATACCAACAGTCATGCTATGCTATCTGAGATTACTGAGATCAAATTTTTCCACATTTGGATGATCGATGTGAACATTAGTGAAGCTGTTGGCTCATATCTGCTTGAATTTTGCTTTGTACTGCTGCCACATTATTGGCTGATAAGGTAATTGCATTTATCAGTAGGTATACAGGAGTAGGTGTAGCAAGAGGTTGCTCAACCTATTCGCTGTATTTAGTTCAGTTCCATGATCAGATGAGTCAAACTGAAGTGAATTGGGATGCACCTAGGAAAGATGTCAGACTCTATTACAGAGTGACAGTTCAAAGGAAATGATCTTTGTTCTTTTTCAGTTTTACAGCAGCTTTTAACACATTAAAGGCATTACACATTCTCATTACCTCTGGATGGATGTTGGAAACCTTACATTTGGTCTAATAAAATGCAGTGGAAGCACCTTTGGCATGGTTCTTCACATTTGAAGGAGACCTTCTGTCTCCATATGAGTGGAGGTATTCCTTCAGTAACCTCTAATTCTCCACCAGATGTCTAGCTTCACAGGAAAACAAACCCTGCTCACTGCTTCTATATTTGAAGCTAGAGTGCCTTCCACATATGCGGCACCCTTGGTTAATAACTTAATGTCTCTTGTCTGTGTCATGATTTAAGCCTCATTTGTGTTCATTTCATGTTAACTAGTTTTGTGTTCCTGGTCAAAAACGATTGGCCCATTCTATATAATTAAAAATCTATAATAGTGCATCGATTACCACCTCATGTTGTTATACATCTTTAGTTAGCTTAGATAATTATGAACATTACATGTTTTCAACTATTTGCTCTTTATGTCCTGAGCTCAGAGGCATCATTTATATCAAAACACAGGAATCTACATGATTGAACTCCTGTTCTTGGCCAGATCACACCTTGGTCAAAACATTTGTAGTATTAGGAAGAAATCAAGATCTTATATTATATATATTTGACAGCTAAAAGTAGAGTTCCTGGTCTGCATTTAAACCAGTAACTGCCTACATCAGAGGCATTGCTCATATCAGTGAGCCAAAATGACTTAAAGCAAACCCAAAGCCTTTACTGTCATCAGGACATTAATCCCCTGCTCACAATGACTCATTATACCAGTGCATACCAGTGAAGCATACAACGTCACAATCGCCTTGATTTTTCTAGACATGGGTCTTTCAGATACCCACAGTGAAACACTAAAAATAAGCCCAATGCATGTGTATCAAGCAACTTCAATTGCAATGAAAGTTCTGCAACTCAAAGTAGTCCCTGTCCCATCAGGAGATCACAGGTCTGATGCCGGTAATGTTGGTAACTGTAATAACTGCTAACTGGAAACTTTTTCATTAAGAAAAGTTGGGCGAGCACACGGATACTGTAAGAGGGCTCAGTATAAAGGCTATGATGCAGTGGAGTAAATAATAAAAGAAAGAAGTTCAGTTATGAACAGCTTAGAAGAATCATTTTAGTTTGATGAGTTTGATGGAGTGAAGAGGTTTTCTAAAGCTGGCCTATCTTACTGTGCTCACAAGAGAAAATCAGTGTGTTGCTGTTGAGGTTTATGTCGGAAAGGCTAGAATGGTGTGCAAACCTTGTGGAAAAGCAGCTTCTAGGTCTAAATCTCTAATGAGCAAGTAGAGCACAGTGGCAAGTAAAGACTCTAATGGCATGAGGAAGAAAACCCTGAAAAACCAAGAAGCTAAAGAGGAACTGATCCTCTTCCAGATAGACCAGTCATTGGGAATTCAGAAGGCTATGGGGACGGAAGCCAGTAAATCACAAAGGCAAAACAACTGATGGCCCTTGAGCCACTGCTTGCTGAAGTGTTTGTGAGTAGCAGCACAAAAGGGGGTTAAATTTAGTAGGAGTGATAAAGTGGCAAAGTGAGACCACAGAAAACAGAAAAGAGCCCTAAATTACATGACAAAAGCACAGGGGGCTAGTAACAGGGGGCTAGCCACAGGGAGCTTGCAACAGGGGGCTAGAACAGGACAGGTAAGAGGGTGTTAACTGTGACTGTGCCGTTTCACTTTAAATTCCATTTGCATTCTAATCTGCAAAATATGTAATACATTTATTATGATTTAGCATTTCCATTACTGAGCTGTGGGTGCTGACGGTGCTTTAAACCAAGGCTGTCAAGATTTTATGCCACTTTTTTATTTTTATCTAAAAAAACAAAACAAAACTAAACACAAAAAGTGAAAACGACATTAAGAACCATAAATACATAAATAACACAGTTGGCTTCTCGTGGTTTAAGACAGTGTAAGGATCAACACACCCGCCGGCACCATAACCAAAGAACAATTCGATGACGTTTGTCATGTTTTTACAATACTAACATCATAGAGACAGATTTCAAGTAACAGTTCTTCTTAAAGTCAGCTAAAAGACAGATGAATCATAAATACACTGTGCAGTCTACATCAGTGCAAGTAAAAAACAATCTACAAGAGTTAGGCCAAAGAGTATACAAATAGAAACTAACCAAAGTGACAAAAAGTGGTTACGACATGTTTACATGTACATATTGCTTTATATCAAATTGCTTGAAAACAGATCAAGCCTGGTTGGCTAATAACTTTATCCAACACACAAAACCACTCTGAAGTATCAGACTGGTCACTCTGTAAAAACAAGATGTGCCTCTGACATACAAAGGTCAGACGTATGAAATGAAAAACCCCGATAGATGATGCAGCATGAAGAAAACCATCTCGCTTTACAATTTGTGATGCATGAGATTGTCGACTCTTACAGACAAAAACACTTTGGTACAATACTTACAATTAAATGTCAAGATGGCAACAAAACACTGTAAATCCTCTTTACATTGTTTGTTTAAACTGTTGGTGTAGTGTTGCATATAAGTAAAAAATTATTACAGCCATCTCGTAATATTTTTTTTTCCATAAAATGTATCTGTTTGTCATGGCATTGTGATCCCAATACCAGTATATAAAAGTTTACAGAAGCATGGACATGCACTTCAAGCAAAATAAACACGTCTGAAATCTCATCTTCTCATATGCTGGAGCCTCATAAAACAAGGCTAGGAAAAACAACTGAGGACAAGCTTGAGTCCATCAGTTCATGGTATTTTCAAAAACACAAACTCAAGTTACAAATCAAATAACACAAACAGATACATCAACAATAAGGCAAAAACAGTAATAGGAAAGTAAATGAGCAAAAAATCAGCCTCCAGTTTAGTCTGTGTCTTTAGAAGGCTGATTACCAGCAATGAAATGTTGTGCATTTGTACTTCAGGCTACAGCAGCCACTTTTTCACAGTCGTCAGTACACTCTTCATCAGGTTTAGAGTCTGAATCCTGGTTGCCATTCCAGCAGAACATCCCAGAGAGCAGCAGCAAAACTCCACCCAGCAGCACACAAGTCCCACTGAAGTAAAAGGCCAGGTCATAGGACTGCATCCAGTCATAGAACCAGCCTGCAAAAAAAACAAAAAAACCATCATGGAATCATTAAGGTGACCAGGAATCTTGTATGTTGCCTAATTTATAACAAAAAGCCTCATCAGTGGGCAGGAGCCCAATATGGGGGCGAAAAGGACAATTCTAAGAGCATGCGACTGACAGGGGCCCTAAAAATGTAGTAAAAATGAAAAAGAAAAAAGAGTATTTGGGCAGAATTGAGAATTGTTAGGGTTATGGGGCCCAAACCAGTCTTTAGAGCCTTTTTAAATGGCCCACAATTTTGCTCCAATCCAACTTAGCAAAGTAACACTGCTTACCTACAACTGGAGGTCCCAGCATAATCCCAAATCCACCAAAGAACATCAAGATCCCATAGGCCTCGGTAAGGCGCTCCATGCCCACCACCTTGGTGGTCATGTAGGGCGTGACGGACCAGTTCCCTGAGAAGAACCCCAGCACAGCTGAGATGACCTGGAGCCCGACATAGCTCTTGGTGACTGGGATCACCAACAGAGCTGCCCCGCTGCCTACCAGAGTGAAGGCGTACAGAAATACGCTATTCATCCAGCGAATGTCTGTCATCACACCTAGCAGGAGCTTCCCCACTCCAGCTGCCATGGCAATGATAGACACTAAGGGTATGACACTGATTCCCTCAATCAACCCCTCGCTCTGGGCTACATCTTCCAGGAAAAGTAGCGGGGGAAAGGCGCCCAGACTGTACAGGAACAAAGCAGCGCACATGGCCATGAAGACGCGGTCCTGCAACCGCTCTGCCATGCAGCGAAAATAGTCAGAGTAGGCCTTCTGCTTCTTTTTGAGGAGCTTCACCAAGGCCGAACAGCTGAGGAACCTCTTCTCATAAGCCAGAGGGTCTTTAGCGTCTATTGTGATCAGCAGGTCAGTGACCGGTAGGTTCTTTTTGATGGAGCTTTCCCTGGCTAGCGGCCTTTCTCTGAGCTTCTCTTCCACTTTTTCCACCAGGGCAGCTCTCTGTTTGAGGTAGTAAGCAGGTAAGTGCAACGGCCTCATCAGTCCACCACAGGCAATGATGTTCAGCGCGAAAGAGCCAATGAGCAGTAGACAGCCCTCGAGACCAAAGAGCTCAATGAATTCATTCTGCGCAGTGGCATAAAGGAATCCTCCAACACTTGTACCTAACAAAAAGGACCAATGGTAAATGCTGTTAGTAATCTTCCAGTCAAGTTATATTGTAGGGAAGTCTCAAAACCTCATATCATATTGTATTGTTTCTCTCTTCTTTTTGTTTGATTTTAATTTCTTACATTATAAAGCACTTTCCGTTTAGTGTATCTATGTTGATTTGACACCACTGTGCCAAGCCTCTACTAACATACTTTTATACTGATGAAAATGGAGCCTTTTGAATATGGTCTGTAGTAATGCTATAAGAAGTGCTATTAGATTCCTAGGAGAATCTTAGATTCTAAAACAACATTAAATGAGAAAATACATTTGCACACTTACTTTAGTTCACTACAGGATCCTACATAGTACAGTTTTGCATACTAACCAAAGCCTTGATATGAATCAAATTATAAATGAAGAACTAAACCCCTAATTTTTGGCCTTGACAAACATCAGATAATAATAATCTGTATTTTCTGAAATGCATTTTAATCTAGTACAGTTAAAGTAATAGACGTAAAATGGACCTGGCACCGAAAAAAAGAAAATGCAATTGAGTGAAATTGAGTGACAGTAAAGACAATACAATGGGACAAAGCTGCCTTTAAAAAGGAATGGAATTTGGCATTGTTACCTGTCGTAACGATGCCAAGGGCAAGGCCACGTCTCTTGTCAAAGTACTGGCATGTGATGGTTACAGTAGCAGCATACAAAAGCCCACAGCCTAGTCCTGTGGAAAAGAAAAGCACAAGGTTATTGTGTGAATCCTGCGGGAAGTTTATAGTTCCCAGCTGACTTCACTATGACTATCCACACTCTCTCCATGAGACATCCATTCCATGTCTGCAGAAATGTATTGAAAACCAATGTAAATGTAAAATACTGTACTGCAATCGTAGAGACTTCAATCCTTATAAGTACACTTAATATATTATTTCATTTATTTTCTTGCCATTTCCCCCAAAAACATACTAAGGGTGTTAAGCTCTTTAGCAAATCACTAAGTAAGTCATCAAATTTCACCACAATTAACAAGAACTATTTTTTTTAATATACAAATGTTACTGTTGGGATGCAAATATTTAATACACACATGTTGGGACTTGTGGCAGTCATGCAAAAACCTTCAGTTTCAGTTGAAAGGCTTCCTTTACATTAGGCATTAGGCATTTACATACCCCTAACCAACAGGGCTTATAAACGGCTGGGACTTACCAACAACTATGCCATAAGAGAACATGAGAAAGTGGACACTGGGGGCAAAGGCGCTCAGCATGAGTCCTCCGGAGATCATGACACCGCTGAAGATGGTCACAGGCCTGGCCCCAAAGTTCACCACACAGGCACTGCAGATGGGACCTGCACACAATGAGGAGAGCATCATCCTGTTACAGAAAGCAACAGGGTCATTAACTCAGACTTGAACTGGATCTTCTTTATATCTGAAAGCACTGATTTATACTGCATCTGAGTCGATTTTATAGACAGAAGGTCTGTGATAGTAGTCAAAAGAACATGTGCATGAATGCGGTGTGGATTTTGCAGACTCATGGAATTTTTATTGCCATTGGAAATATATTCTGCAAAAAAAAGAGACCAAATGGTGCAGAAAAGACAGTTTGGTTTGCTAGTGTTATAACTGCAACCTGCACTGTTCTTTCTTAACTGCATGTGTTTCATAACACATAATGACATTTGATTAACCAACACCAAGGTCAGGTCTTATCAGTTCAAAAGGGGTGCGTCAGTTTGAAATCCAACCTCACATTTTGCTATACCAATTTGTCTCACCAAGGTGTATATATATATATATAAAGTCTGAAGCGTTGCTCGATGGACTGGATTATTTCCGTCTATTGCCTTCATGATTTGTGTTATGCAAGGAAGTCTATTCACTGTGACTGACCAGTGCTAAAATTTGCTAGGAAAAAGGGGGTTAAGCAGGGACAACAGATAATACATTAACTTGACTTAAAATAACTTGAAATACCTCCTCCTAGTACACCAAAAGAGGCTAATCATAGGGCATCTTGAACTAGGCTATTAACTTACTGGCAATGAGTCCAACCCCAGACACCAGGGAGCCCACCCATGCAGTCATTCCCTTACTCTCCTGGAAGGCACTCAGCCACTCTGGGTAGAGCACCCCTACAGACTGGGGGGAGCCATAGGCCAGAAGCTGGGCCATGAAGGAGGCCACTACAATGGCCCAGCCCCAGCCCCCATCCAGAGCTTTCTTTGAGTTCTGAGGACTCATTGTTAGATGCTGGGTTCTTCTAGGAGATCCTGCAAAAGACAAAAGAAATAAAAACACACATGTAGATAGACATACAGACCGCAGAATCTATAGTGTTGGATCAACACTGAAGAAATAAATCCAGCACTTGGATAGTTCTCACACTTGTGTAGGCCAAGCTCTTGAGGTACTTTAGAAAGAAACTGTACACAACAGTGCCACCAAGCAGGAAATGCACATTCTGCTCTGTGAAATACACAGCCTGGCCATAAATCCAGCAAACAATCTAATAGCTACCAGCTACCTGCAAGGTTTGTCAACCTGAACCCCCCTCTTGTAGATAACGTCCAACCCACAGACCTCCATATGTTGCTCCACACTGATACACATCATCATCATCATCATCAGCAGCAGCAGCAGCAGCGCTGAGGCGCACCGGTGCAGAGCGCAGTGCTGCAACTCTCAAACCCCACCATCATTATTCACTACTTATATCCCCACAAATACGCAAAACTCCTCTTATAACACATTAGGGCCTATTAAAACCAACACCGGTCCACATTTACATGACAAAACAAACAAACAAACAAAAAAAAAACGTACCAAGCATCGACAACAACAATCCCGTTGCTACGTAGCTATTTTTAATATTAGTAGTATTTTTAAAACAAAACAAAACAAAGCAAGATGAAGCATCACAGAACCCGTTCAGTTTAATATTACACTTAAAATAAAGCTGAAAAACAGCACTTACCGAAATACAGCAGTGATAATAGTGCGGGTTTACTGAGCGCAGTGCGATGGGCTACTGGCTCGTTGGACCACCATGTACCGTGATGCTAATATCATGACGGTTTGAAGCAGTGACAGTAAAAAACAGACACTCGTACAGGGCTCTTCATCCCAGCTCTTGTTCACTGTCTGTCCTCTCTCACCTTCTTTCTCTGTCTCTCTGTCTGAGCGCTCTCTCTCTCTCTCTCTCAGGCAGCTTTTGTTGGCCGGTGCTGAAACCGGTTTGAAGCTGTTCTCGCTGGTCTGCCTACATTGCTCCGAACTTCCTCATCATCCTCTACATTTCGCTGCAAAGAGACAAGAAGAAGCGTCGAGCTCGAGCTATCTGACCTGTTTTCATACCGAACTAGTGTTGTTCAGAGTCTCGTATGAGAATAAAATTGTGTCATCGTCGTGATCGAAATGTGACTACCCTCACGACTTTGAGGAAAACCCAAACAGCACATAAGGACCAGGCGTAGTGTTACACTAGCCTACAAGGTGTGACTGACTGTAGTGCTTCCTGCCATTTTACTGCCGTAACCGTCTTTGTTGTCGGCTGGTGAGATTTAGCTAGCTAACCTCTCTGCTTCTTTTCTTTAATCCTCCGTTGATCGTAAACAAGGTGCCACGTGTGTCAGTGAAACCGCACGTGCTGTGTCCAGTCCAAACCGGTTGCTGGCGACGATTCTGCCTCCGCGCCCTGTTTCAGGGATGTGACAGCCACTGTCCTTCGTGGGAAACATAGTCCTGTTCGTCCTTTGTCTCTCACAAGCCATAATAGTCCACAATTTAACCCACATAATACATGCTTAGTGAGCTCAACTCTTCCCAACACGCTCTAACTTAATTGTACATGTTCTCCTCTCTTCTTTTCCTACACAAAATGGTGGGTTTCTGAAGGACAAGGACAAGGCTTGTCACCAGATATAAGACCAAACACTGAATACATCAGACTCAGGGTAGTTAGCAAGACTACAGCCCATAAACACACCAGATTATTCTTAAGGCTTCAGTCATTTTCTAAAGGCCTAGGGTGAGTTTAGTGCTACAGTAAAAGATCAGTGGGATCCCAGACTCTGGCCTAGAATATACAAAGAGACAGCAAATATAATGGAATAGACAGACAACACAGGCTAAATGAAGTAATTATGCTGGTCAGAACTGCACCATTGTACACCAGCAGCCTAAAATGTGGTTTAAATGTGGACAACTCAAGTTTAAGATTTTAAGGTGGCTGTAATAAAAAGCAACAAGACAACCTTTTTTGTTTAAGCTCAGTCTGCAACTGTGTTGTTTTACAGAGAACTTCTCAAACTACAAGAAACTGATCAGGATTGAATAACAGGCTGCTTTAGAGTCCAAGGCCTTGTTTTGCTCATGCAGATAAAGCCACTCAGACTGTGGGAGTACTACCAAACACAAGGTCAAGAACACAGTGGCTGCTGAGAGACGGTCACCAACAACACACCTTCACTAAGCTGGTTCAAATGTTTCTAATCAAACCACAGTAAAATTCTGTCTAACGTTTTCGGAATCGTACCATTTATGGTACCATTGATTTGTACTGTATGGTTTCGCACCAACCCTGTTGAGATTCCTCTGCATGTATGGCAATACAGCTGCTCACATCTACAACCAATCCTTGTTGAGAAAATCAAAGGCAAGTGTAGACATATGGGACCACATATTAAGGCTTTAATTATTTTATGTGGGAATAAGCTAGATAATGCTTACATTTAGCAATACCACAGTGAGTTAAGGCTCAAAGGTGTTCCATCCATTAAAGATAGCAGTAAAACATGAACAAACTTTACATTCATTTGTCAACAGTCTTAAAAAGAAAACAATGCGGGTGGGATTGGGTGGTGGGGGGTGGTCTGAGTTCTAGTAAAACTCGAACACAAACTTGAAATGTATTTGAACACTTCATGGTAAAACGAGATACTTTTTCCTCTACAAAATGAAATGTCTATTTACACTGAAATGACACAACGGTAAACATAAAGGTAGAAAAGCCATCCCTGGTTTCCAGGGTGTTGAAAAATTGCTTATGGGGACCAAAAGAAAAGAAAAACAAAACAAAACACACCTTGAATCGAGACCCCTTACCCTTAACGCCATGGTGTGTGTTAGTTACATAGTGGTGTATCAACATTGCGGAGGCTCAACACCACCAACAGGGTCCTAAGGAACCCTAGAATCATTCTAAACTTCTGTGCCTTAACCACAATGGAACTGCTTAGTACCAGTATTGTATCTTCATTTAGCAGATTTTTTTTTGATCTGTTGTGACTGCAATAAATTAGCGTTCTTCACAATATACAGTAAGTGCTCTGTGTTTTCTCTTTTTTTCCTTGTTCTGCAATTTAGCTGCACTGAGTGATAGGCATTTGGTTAAGTGGAGAAAAAAAAAAAAAAAGCCAAAGCCAAAACTAGCATCACTCATGGATAAGGAGGTCTAAGATCACACAACACATACTCAACTTCAAACATTTCAAAAAGCACTGTCCCCCAACCCTGGACATTTCCGCAAAGCTTACAAAAAGATGATATGTCTATTTACACTTGAGTGCATCCGTAGCACAAATCTTTGAAATCTTTCAAAACCAGTCAACACAGCGTTTTATACTGTATGCATACTGTAGGACACAGTCAGGGTGGAATTGGGTCGAGGGGGGAGTCAGTGGTACCGGTTACAGACACTGTTTAGGGAAATATGTGGATGGAGGAGAATTAGGAACAAGAACAAATACACTAGTCTTGAACCTCTCTTTGTCCTTCTCTTCAGACCAAGGCAATTCATTCAAACGTGTGCAGCAGCGCGCCAAAAGCATTAACGTGTCAATCAGTACGCGTCCTGGAGGACTACAGTCAGGCAGATGCACAAACTGTGCAACACACCAACAGCAGCATAAGTAAGCCATTCTCTCTCCCTTTGAGATAATAAGGATGCTTTCGAGCCTACAACCCCACCCCAAAAAAAACAAACACAACAAAATCACGCAAACAGAAAGCGAAATCACTTGCCTACTCAGGCTAGGCTAGGGTAAACACATACTTTGCATTTAAAGCATGCTCTCCAAGCAGGGCACCAAATGCATATTGCTGTGCAAACAGGTTTTTTCCATGAGGCACAACTACGGCAAGCTTCATTGCCACAGAGCCCCGAGCTAATTAGCCATACGAGTGAGTGCACAAAAAATGACGTGGGGGAACAACGGTTGCCAAACCAACGCCAGATCTCCTCTTCATCCCTTAAAGGCCATTAGCTTCACTCCCCACCAACCCATCTGGTGCACTTAACTACAGCTTTCAGCAGAAGCTTGCTACCGGCTGCCTGTGTCTCATGTGTTATTGTTAGAAGACACATACTTGTATAATGAAGTGTGAAAGTTACTGCGGACATTTTCATCAAGAAGCTCCTCCTCCTGACCAGTACCTTGTGTTTATCTAGTTTTCCTTAAGCAAAGCAAACCCTTTTTGCGGGGCTTAAAAAGAAGACTAACCATACACAGGCACACGCTGCTTCTGTGAAATACAGGCCAATTAAATTACCGCTCCCTGATGCAAAGCTGAGGCTAAACGCATCAACTTGTTCCCTTTTGTTTCTATTTTTTTTCTTTGTTAAAACCTTCTGCTCTCCAAAAAAGCGTTCTAGCAATGAAACCAGGCAGGTTTAGTGTCACCATCAATGCCACAAGACCACTGAACTGCATTCAGAAATGGGGGGGGGGTGTAGACAAAAAACAAAAATAAAACACAACACACATTAACAGTGAAGCCTATATGAATCTCAGTGCAAGACAAAGATGTCAACTCCATGTACATAGGACAATTAAGCCTTTGGCTTGGCGGGAATACAGTAGCTCTGGTCTGAGTCCACTCTGATGGGTGTGCGGCAGAGCTCATGCATTATGGCTGCTGTGAAGGTGCTGACTGCACTGGGGGAGGAGGTGGAGGGGGTCCAGGATGCACTCCTGCCTGTGTGTTGGGGGAAGGAGGAGGCGTCGGGCGCTTGAACTTGTCTGGACTGTTGCTTCTTCTGGGGGACGGTCTCTGGGGGAGGCAGAAGAAAGACCATGATTACCAGCGGTCCACACAGCATTTCTTACAGCGGGCACAAAACATGACCTCAGCAACGTTAACTCAAAACATGACAGTGCGCCCTACCTATGTTACACAAGTGACCACTGGTAAGCAGAAGGGAAAAAGCAGATATCAAGGAGCAGAGTTCAAGTGGAATACATTCCCCCCTCGGCTATCAGCTATCAGCCTTAGTGTACTGATCAGATAATAATTGTAAGTGCAAAGCAAATTAAAAGCATAAAACACGTCAATGTAGTAAAACATTTTCTGGCTGTAATCCTGGAGTTAAAACTGTAATTGCAACCCAAATTATAATGCTTTGCCTTTATTTTTGGCTTTTGCTAGCCTTCAGCTTGCTAACTAGTTCGCTAGCAGAGTAAAATAAAGTAGTATCTGCAGGCACATTACAGATGGAGTAGTCTGCTACCTAAAACCCAGCAAATCGAATCCAATGGTTTTGAATCATTACAATTTTTAAGTAGTTTGTTTCTACATATTTGAACCAGCATTGTCTGCTAAGT
This sequence comes from Salminus brasiliensis, assembly GCF_030463535.1. NCBI lineage: Eukaryota > Metazoa > Chordata > Actinopteri > Characiformes > Bryconidae > Salminus > Salminus brasiliensis. The sequence continues at coordinate 25,787,710 of NC_132899.1, read as the reverse complement.
TCTACCCAGTTTGCCTATTCAATCCCTTGTCCCTCAGAGAGCCTATGCAGTCAACTTCACTTCAGCTAATACAAGTAATTAAAGATGGCTTCATACAGCAAAAACATTGGACCCTTTGAACTAAACGGGTTTAGTTCAATTCTAAAGCTTCATTAATACATATGATCTTGTAGAACTACAATATGGGCATGTATGGTGGACCAGTGTTTTAAACAAAGGTTTAAATTTCATTCATGGTCAAGCTGCATTGAGAAAATGTGAAAGTATACTCAACTTGTTTAACTCAGGAAAGAGTTGCCACAGAAGGAGAAGTGTTTAGCATTTTCCCCCATTTTCCCCAAGCCAAGCATGTTCAAAAGGTTTGGAAAAATGTCTTACAGAATACATTTTAAAGCCTTTTGACAAAAAAAACATATGACACTCTGTCCCCTTTAATCCCCGTCAAAGGATGGCTCTTGCTCGACTCAGAGTTATTTTTAAACTCATTCTATTTATGTGCAGAGAAACAATAAGGAAGGATGCATTTCCTGCGTATTGTGCAGCAAAAGGACAACCAGGTTAAGCAGGATAAAGTGGGAGAAGCACCTCAGATCAAACACTTAATTATGGAGACTATAGAGTATATATATATATATATATATATATATATATATATATATATATATATATATATATATATATATAAGAAAAGAATGTAGCCTTTTCTGCTGCTTTCTGACCTATTGTTCACACAAAGTTGTGTACAAATTGTGCTATTTTCAGTCTTCAGTGTTTGTGTGTGGATGGGCAAAATGCAGTTAACTTACACATGCTTGTTGCTGAACATTAACTGAGCATTCAGTACGCTACATGATGACCAGGCTTCTGTGTTGTGCTGAGGCATCAGAACGTAATGGACCCGATTCTTGTAAACCGTGTGTTGACTGAACTGTAATGATTACAAATCTCAAAGATTCTCCAAAATGCTTAATTATAAAACAAAGTTTAATTCAAAATGCAGCCTAATCTATATCTAGTTAAAAGCTAAACAACTGTCCACTTCCCTGTCACGTGTGTAGCCATGGTAAGATCAACAATGCCACAGCAGCAAAGGGTTGATTCTTTCCCGGTTTTTCCCAGTCAAGATACTCTTGTTAAAACACCAGTTTTGCTTATGGGCTCCCCCTACAGTTGCAAAGTGTAATTCAGTGGTAACAGAAATCATGGTTTCAGTCCCCCTCATGGACACCACAGAACCAAATAATATTAATTAATACACTGTAACAAAGCTTTAACCAGAACCTTTCGTAACACAAACCCAAAAAATTACATAAACTGACACAGGCAATGATGTTCTAGCTTTATCAAGCCACTAAACAGCCTGTCTTTTTTCTCTCTGTACCAGCTCTGCCCAATTTAGTGTCTTCTGCAATTCCCCAGTTCTGTAAGGTTGCTAGGAAACAATCTGAGTAACGATGGAAACTATGCAAAGGACATTTAGAGATCAGTGGCAAGACTGTAATCAATATTCCACCTTTCCTGATCTGATTGGTGGAACAGGAAGATTTACAAGAGGCTGCACAAAGAGTTCCTTAGATGATCTCTCTCTGTAGGGTTGACCCGGGGTCTGTGCTGGCTGAACAGGGAAAGCCATCATGGGCATGGAAGGAAAGGACACAGAAATACAGAGAAAGAGGGAAAATGGAGGTGACTCACTGCAATGCCGTGTGAGGCTCCCACGTGCACATGCAAGCCTGGTGTGTTGTAGTAGGACATGCCTGCTCGGGTCAGCGTGGCCGGAGGGGTAAAACCCACTGTGTGACTGGCATATGAGAGGCCTGCAATGGGAGTAGTCACGCACACACACACACACGCACACATACACCCAACAGCACTACAGTCAGCACTACAAACAGCATAAATCAATCACTGGAAATTCTACACTTTAATAAAAACAACTTAAGACAGATTTATTACATAACGTAACAAGTGCTAATTGTTTATATACAGTAGGGTAAAATACAAGTCGGGTGACTGGGACAAGACGAATGGCTCGTAAAAAAATGCCTGCCTAAGGCAAAGCCATTGTGCATTTTAAGGTGTAAATACATATAGAAAGGGGGAGAAATAGGGGCTCTTCTACTCAAAGAAGGGGGAAGAGTACTGTTTATCCTGCCATTAGATAGGAAGATAGTTTACTGAGAAGTCTATGTACCTTAGCTAAAAATCCATACTGACTGTTTACAGACACAGGTTAGCCAAACAGCAAATATTTGCTCAAACCGACTGTCTGCCTAAACCTTTACTACACTTAATGATATGCTTTTGTGAGAGACGTTTACATTCTTCACCAGCTGTTTATAAGAAGGGTGGGAACAAACTTCAAATCACTAGAATGACGCATGCCTGCATTACAGTTTGCATTTTTCTTTCGCATGGAAGTGCAAACACAGTATAGTAACTGAAAGGGCTTTTCGTCGCAACTTTGTCAGCTAATGTCTGCCATTCCCAAAAAATGTCACTAACCCAAGCCTGCTCACTGCTGCAGGTATATAGTACAATGCCCACTGACTTACTGATCTCTGTCCAAGCAAACAGATTTAAATATTGAGAAGGAGTAGCACTGGTATGCTCTACTCTTCATCACAGCAACAAGGAATAGAATTTGATGCCCCCTGAACAGATGTTTAAAAATGCAGTTTTCAAATACAGTTTTCAAATACAATAAATTGTTATAATATTAGCATAAAACATTGTATTCACAGAATATCTGGGTTAACCTATTAAGGCTAATTTAGGCTTTAGAATATCCTAACTGCTGTTTAATTTAGGCAGCACATATAAATATACACTAGTGTAGCACGCTTTGACAAAGTAGCACAACTCAGCGTTTATGCCTGCAGCTGTCACTTTGCCAAGAGTGGCGCCACGTTGATTTATGCTCGCAGGTGGTGCTGTACCCTGCCATTTCTCTTGGAATAACTTTCAAAAGCCTAAGATTAGACAATATGTTTACTCAAGAGCATCCACGCTGCTTGCAACAGATGTTAACAGCCAGGATAAGGAGGAGAACATATCTTTAGCATCTGGCCATGATTGGTAAACTAATCTGGCCCTGGTACACTGATCTGTTTATTAGCATTACTATGGGTATGATAAATATTATTAATAGAGAAATATACATAAAATTGATAAATTCGGAAAAATTGAGATTTGAGGCAACAGAAAGTGCCTTACTGACATGTTTTAAAACAAAAGTGCATTGACTACAGGATAAGACATGTGGTGTGTAGTGTGTGTTTGTATGTGTACCTGGTGATATGGGTCTGCTGGAGCTTGGCGAGGGTGTGTAAGGGATCGGACTGGACACAGTGCGGGGACGAAGGCCTTGGGCTGACATTTCATTAAAGTACCTACGAGATAGTGAGTATGAGAAAGGTAAAAACACATCAGGACATACCAATATATCATCTACTGCAATAGCGTTTTTTTTTAGAAATGCATCCCTGACGGCTGGATGGACACAAGAAAATAAGTACAAAGTAACAGATACCACAGAAATGTAAAAGCAGACAGTAACACCTGTCTGAAAGTGTTTTTCTTAGGATGTTTAGGAAGGAAAAAGCACTATTCCTTCACTCCCCATGCCTTCACTTCCTGCAAGTCAGGGGAATCAAACCAGCAACCTTCCGGTGCCAAACCCGCTTTTCTAAACTTGTACTGCTTAATAAACACTACATAATGTACAACAATCAAAAGGACTACCAGACACCAGGTGGAATCCACTTGACTTGACTTGAACAAACTGTAACTTGAATCGAACCATGACTTTTGTGTACTGTTACACCCTGGCAGGCACAGTAAGTTTTCCTCAATGTCTTCCTTCACACTGAGATCATTTGGAAGCTGACAAGTAATACCAAAAGGTAATCCATTACTAGTGGCATTACATACCTCTCATCATCCATCTCCAGGCTAGACTCGCTCTCGGAGAGCTGCCTGCACAGAGCCTCCCGTCGCTCCACCTCCCGCTGCAGCTTCCTCTGCAGCCGAATGTTCTCCTCTCGCATTATCCGCTCCTCTTCAATGTACTGGGCCCGTTTCTCTGTGTCTAAGATATATAATGTACAGGCACCGTATGACAAAAAGGTCTTCAGATGTTCTATTTGTGTAATCTATTTGACACTAAAGTATTTGCAAGACCTATGTGGAACTAAGGTTTTAATATATACATGAAAGACAAAATTCAGCAATAGGCCAAGTTAAAAAAAAAGGATGCAGCAGGATGACTGGGGCAGGGTAGATTACAGAAAGACGACTGTTACCAGAACTTGGTCATGAATGCAAGACCTTACTCAAGCTTTTCGCAAAAGTAGACAATGACATTGTTCTGTGGGCAGGCCCATTAAAAACACAATAGGTACAATGTATCCTACATATATGAGCCACTAGGCTTACTACTGTCCCCTAAAATTTGGGAATTACAATGTAACAGCAGGTGTGAGGAAACTAAGCTGAGAATTCAGCTGGGAAGGCTGGCTTTTACTGTGTACAGCTCCATCTAGTGGACACTGTCAGAAACATCCACAACACCACCAGCCTATATTTGATGACACGCCTATCAATGCACCAAAATAGAAACTAGATATGCATTTCCTGAAGAAAATACCAGTGCCTGTGAAGAATAATAAAAGAAATCTGAAACAGAAAGTGATTGCTAAAATGTAGGGTGCCAAATGTTTGGCTACAATGTAGGGTACAAACAGACAGATAGTTAGAGAGTTGTAGAAGCTGTAGAGGGATAGACAGACAGCGAGACCTCTATTAATAAATTAGAACTGCTACAGATCACTAAACAGAGGATTACACCCTTTCAGATTTAACTAAAATAAAAAAAATCTAAAGAAAAACTTAACAGCTGTTCTGTGTACCGTTTGTTGTTGCTGCATCACGTTTGCAGCAAGGTTCTAAGCCAACTCTAAGCAAAGGTTTTCCTCTTTCTCAACTTCTCAAACTGTTTCACCCTAAATAATGCAGCACTTACGTTTTGCTATTGAAATGTCTGTGCAGCACTATTTAAAGTGGAATAGGGAGCCAGAATTAGGCTGCTAACTGGTAATTTCACTGCACTGATTAGTTCAAATAAAGCTCTGTTTCCCTCACCAAAATAATGTCATATAAACTCTGTCTAGGGTAGTTTTTAAAAATGGAGAGAAGTTACAGAGATACTGTATGTTTTAATGAAGCGAACAACATGCAAGCATGCGTAATGCCCAGGATATGGAGCAGCAAACTAAGACAAAAGGTTTTAATAAAAAGATTTCCTTTTAAATAAAGTGTATGTGACTTGAAACAGAAATGTTACCAGCGGAAACACTGCACTGCTTTTTAAAAGTACAGTTTAGAACTGAGCAAGGTGTAATGTGAAGTATGGTCATTGATAACATGCATTTTGCTACCACACTGAAAGTGGATTTATGTGAACATTTGTGTGGATATGACACAGATTTCTAAAATACGAAGTGTGTGCCTTGGCAAAGCTACAATAAGCAAGAATATACACAATATTTTATGCATAGACAGGGTTAGGTTTCGGGTTCCACCATCTAGTGCCCTGGAACACATCTAGCCAAAAAATCCTTTATTTGAACGAGTCTGGTGAGCCTCGCCTAGCTCAGACACTCACGCTGCAGTTCGGCAGTGTGCAGGTTTTTCTTCAGCCTCTCCACTTCACTTTTCAGGAAGCGGATGTGCCTCATCATGTTCTCTGGAGAATCAATCTCCATAGAGATGTCTCTGGGGGATGGAGGAGCAGACACCGGCTGGTCTAGCTTCTCTTGGAGAATTCTACATTGACGGAACACAACAGAAGGACATGTGACCAAACCTACAACACAGCATTCTATGGTAAGTCAGGAGTCAAAAGGATTATTTAAGGATTTAAGGATTATTTACATTGTTATGGTACAAATGACTAGACAAAGCGTTATAGAACTTGAAATGGCACTTGAGGCTATTTAGACTTCTATGAAGTTATTAATGTAATGACCTACAGTAACATTCAAATTATTACCACTATAATAAAAAAAATATTACACACATGGATAGAATTGCTGGTACCCCTCGGTTAATGAAAGAAAACCCCACAATGGTCACAGAAATAACTTGAATCTGACAAAAATAAAAATGCTATGAAAATTAACCAATGAAAGTCAGACATTGCTTTTCAACCATGCTTCAACAGAATTATTTAAAAAAAAATAATTGAAACAGGCCTGGACAAAAATGATACCCTTAACCTAATATTTTGTTGCACAACCTTTTGAGGCAATCAAACAATTCCTGTAACGGTCAATGAGACTTCTGCTCCTCTCAGCAGGCCTAATCCTCATAAGCAAACTGCTACAGTTGTCTCAGGTTTGAAGGGTGCCTTTTCCATGTTTCAGCTCCTTCAAAAAGATGCTCAATATGATTTAGGTCAGGGCTCATAGAAGGCCACTTCAGAATAGTCCAACGTTTTCCTCTTAGCCATTCTTGGGTTTTCAGCTGTGTGTTTTGGGTCATTATCCTGTTGCAAGACCTATGACCTGCGACTGAGACCAAGTTTTCTGACACTGGGCAGCACATTTATTTCAAGAATCCCTTGATAGTCTTGAGATTTCATTGTACCCTGCACAGATTCAAGACATCCTGTGCCAGATGCAGCAAAGCAGCCCCAGAACATAACAGAGCCTCCTCCATGTTTCACAGTAGGGACAGTGTTCTTTTCTTGATATGCTTAATCTGTGAACATGCTGATGCGCCTTGGCAAAAAGATCCATCTGTCCATCGGACATTCTCCCAGAAGCTTTGGGGCTTGTCAACATGTACAGTGCCTTGCAAAAGTATTGAACTTTTCAACCTTTTGCCACATTTCAGGCTTCAAACATAAAGATATGAAATTGTAATTTTTTGTGAAGAATCAACAACAAGTGGGACACAATCGTGAAGTGGAACGAAATTTATTGTATATTTTAAACTTTTTTTAGAAATAAAAAACTGAAAAGAGGGGTGTGCAATATTATTCGGCCCCTTTACTTTCAGTGCAGCAAACTCACTCCAGAAGTTCAGTGAGGATCTCTGAATGATCCAAGGTTGACCTAAATGACTGATGATGATAAATAGAACCCACCTGTGTGTAACCAAGTCTCCGTATAAATGCACCTGCTCTGTGATAGTCTTAAGAGTTCTGTTTAAAGCGCAGAGAGCATCATGAAGACCAAGGAACACGCCAGGCAGGTCTGAGATACTGTTGTGGGGAAGTTTAAAGCTGGATTTGGATACAAAAAGATTTCCCAAGCTTTAAATATCTTAAGGAGCACTGTGCAAGCAATCATATTGAAATGGAAGGAGTATCAGCCCACTGCAAATCAACCAAGACCCGGCCGTCCCTCTAAACTTTCAGCTCAAACAAGGAGAAGACTGATCAGAGATGCAGCCAAGAGGCCCATGATCACTCTGGATGAACTGCAGAGATCTAAAGCTGAGGTGGGAGACTCTGTCCATAGGACAACAATCAGTCGTACACTGCACAAATCTGGCCTTTATGGAAGAGTGGCAAGAAGAAAGCCATTTCTCAAAGATATTCATAAAAAGTCTCGTTTAAAGTTCGCCACAAGCCACCTGGGAGACACACCAAACATGTGGAAGAAGGTGCTCTGGTCAGATGAAACCAAAATCAAACTTTTTGGCCACAATGCAAAACGTTATGTTTGGCGTAAAAGCAACACAGCTCATCACCCTGAACACACCATCCCCACTGTCAAACATGGTGGTGGCAGCATCATGGTTTGGGCCTGCTTTTCTTCAGCAGGGACAGGGAAGGTGGTTAAAATTGATGGGAAGATGGATGGAGCCAAATACAGGACCATTCTGGAAAAAAACCTGTTGGATCCTGCAAAAGACCTGAGACTGGGATAGAGATTAATCTTCCAACAAGACAATGATCCAAAACATAAAGCAAAATCTACAATGGAATGGTTCACAAATAAACATATCCAGGTGTGAGAATGGCCAAGTCAAAGTCCAGACCTGAATCCAATCGAGAATCTGTGAAAAGAGCTGAAAACTGCTGTTCACAACGCTCTCCATCCAACTTCACTGAGCTCAAGCTGTTTTGCAAGGAAGAATGGGCAAAAATTTCAGTCTCTCGATGTGCAAAAGTGATAGAGACATATCCCAAGTGACTTGCAGCTGTAATCGCAGCAAAAGGTGGCGCTACAAAGTGTTAACGCAAGGGGGCCGAATAATATTGCACGCCACACTTTTCATTTTTTTGTCCGTTTTATCCGTCCACTTTGGCTCAAACAACGACGGATGGTGCGACACTGACACTGATGTTCCTTGAGCTTGAAGTTCACCTTTAATCTCTTTAGAAGTTTTTCTGGGCTCTTTTGTTACCATTCGAATGATCCATCTCTTTGATTTGTCATCAATTGTCCTCCTGCGGCCACGTCCAGGGAGGTTGGCTACAGTCCCATGGATCTTAAATTTCTGAATAATATGAGACAACTTTTTTCTTCGCTTCCTCCGCAAGCAGAGGAGGGTCAACAAAACTGTTGCTTTGGTGTGAAAAGTGCAGTAGCGCTACATAAAGCTACTCAAACTACTCATAAAGCTTTTGTGAGATTTTTTCAGTAATTTTAAATATTTGCCTTTGAAACAGGACTAACTAAGTACTAAGACACAGGTGATGCAGTCATAAGGCACTTAGGACTCAACTGGTTAATATAAGGAAACAGTCTAGCATGAAACACAGAAGGCTGTTTTTTAGCCTGGTTAAACTTACCCTCTAGGGTTCTGATATTAACCGGACACCACTGACCTTTTCTCTGCCTCCAGCTTGTCCATTCGCTTCCATAGTCGATTAACCAGTGCTTCTTGCTCTTGCTCCAAAGTGTTCTCCAAGTCAATCTTTTCTCGCCTGAGCTGAAAAAACACATAACAGGTTTAGTTAAACAAGTGATCCAAAAAGCAGAAGATCTTGTAGGCACACAGGCTGCTTTCCTTTATATTAAAAGGAGTTAGTTGTTAGGGAGGGCTGCACATTAGCCTGCCATTACACAACAGAACAAATGTTGCCTGTATGTAGGACTGAGACGGTTATCTTAAGCCCTCAAAAATGTGATGATAACCTTACTAATCTTACTTACAGTAATCATTCTAGTTTGAACTAAAATTGAAGACTACTGGCTACGCTACACAATGATTTGCCTAAAGCCAAGGTCTCTGTGCCATTCACAACAAAACGAAATGCCTCCTTGAGCAGTTCCAAATTTGAGAAAAGATGCAACAACTCCTTTTCAGAATATGGAAGTAATATATATGGGATTAATATGACTAACATGCACATTTGAACGGGACTAAAAATAATTACTTTTGTAATAATATTACCCCACGTCCCAGTGTACAACTAATCCTGTACGAATAGGGTTGTACTCATACATACTGTCGGTATCTAACACTTGGGCTGTGTCAAAAATAGAATTCAGTATTGAATTCTAAACAGATTTCAGTATTGAAAATGTTAAGTATCAGTCATGAAAGCCTTTTGCACCAAGAGAATACCTGTTCCAATGTAAGCTGCTTGGAGATGGTGTCATTCTCCAGTTTCTTGATTTTCTTCATCAGCTTGTTAACCTGAAACTCCTGCTCCTGTTCCAAGTGCTGCTCCAGCTCAGCTTTTTCATGTTGTAGCTGAGAGAAAACAGAGACAGTACTTACAAGTTTCATTCAGTCCCAGTGATTCAGTAGAAGGTACAAACAAATTCTATCAGATGCTAATGCAGAAAGCTGCATTCCAATAAGAAAAGAAAGGAACAAAACAAAACAAAAACAGCTTCAGTTTCACCTATTCCCCCTTCTGCTTTGCTGAGACAGTGCATATTCATAAGTGTTTGTTTCTCTCCCTCAAATATATATATATATATATATATATATATATATATATATATATACATATACATACAGTCATGCCCGAAAGTATTCATACCCCTGTCAAAGTTTGACTTAAATTTACTTTTATTTAACCAGAAGTTATATTTTTGCCTGGAAATGACACAGGCATCTCCCAGGAGATAACACGATGATGTACAAGAGGCATCATTGTGGGAAAGAATATTTCTCAGCTTTTATACACATTTGAACAAAAAGTGGCATGTCCAAAATTATTCATACCCTTCTCAATAATTAATAGAAAAGCCTTTATTGGCTATTACAGCAATCAAACGCTTCCTGTAATTGCTGACCAGCTTTTTGCATGTCTCCACTGGTATTTTTGCCCATTCATCTTTAGTGATGAGCTCCAACTCTTTGAGGTTCGAGGGTCTCCTTGCCATCACCCTGATCTTTAGCTCCCTCCACAGATTCTCAATTGGATTCAAGTCAGGACTCTGGCTGGGCCACTGCAAAACATTAATGTTTTTGTCTGCTAACCATTTCTTCACCACTTTGGCTGTGTGTTTTGGGTCGTTGTCATGCTGAAATGTCCACCGGTTCCCAAGGTCAAGTTTCTCTGCAGACTGCCTGATGTTGTTGTTGAGAATCTTGATGTATTGCTCTTTTTTCATGGTGCCATTTACTGCGATCAAGTTCCCTGGTCCATTGGCTGAAAAACACCCCCAAAACATTAGGTTCCCACCACCATGTTTGACAGTGGGGATGGTGTTCTTAGGGTTGAAGGCTTCTCCTTTTTTACGCCAAATGGTGCACACATCATTGTGGCCAAACAATTCAATTTTTGTTTCATCTGACCATAAAACAGAACACCAGAAGTCTTCTTCTTTGTCCAGATGAGCATTTGCAAAGGTCAAGCGGGCTTTTGTGTGCCTTTTCTGGAGAAGTGGTGTCCTCCTTGGCCTGCGTCCGTGGAACCCAGCAGTGTGCAGTGTCCGTTGAACTGTCTGCCTTGAGATGTCGCCACCAGCAGAGTCCAGATTCACCAGGATGGCCTTGGTGGTGATCCTTGGATTTTTCTTCACCTCTCTCACTATTCTCCTGGCCAGCACAGGTGTCACTTTTGGCTTCCGACCACATCTTCTGAGATTTTCCACAGTGCGGAACTTCTTGTATTTTTTAATAATACTTTGCACTGTAGCCACTGGAACCTGAAAACATTTTGATATGGCTTTATAGCCCTTTCCTGACTTGTGAGCGGCCACAATGCACAGCCGCAGGTCCTTAGTGAGCTCCTTTGTCTTAGCCATGACTGTCCACAAACCAACTGCAGAGAGCTGCTGTTTTTCTCCTGTTGAGTTGATTAAAACAGCTGTTCCCAATGAATCAGGGTAATTAGGATGCTTTAAAACAGCTTGGACTATTTGGAATGGTATAGAACTTTGGATTTTCCCATATACTGTGACAGTTTTCAAAGGGTATGAATAATTTTGGACATGCCACTTTTTGTTCAAATGTGTATAAAAGCTGAGAAATACTTTTTCCCACAATGATGCCTCTTGTACATCATCGTGTTATCTCCTGGGAGATGCCTGTGTCGTTTCAAGGCAAAAATATAACTTCTGGTTAAATAAAAGTAAATTTAAGTCAAACTTTGCCAGGGGTATGAATACTTTCGGGCATGACTGTGTGTGTATATATATATATATATATATATATATATATATATATATATATATATATATATATACACACACACACACACACACACAACACACAAATTGCTGAAAGCCTCAAATGTGACCTTGGGGAGCTACTCAACAAATTCCATTCTCCCAAAATGTTCCCCAAAATCACATGACTCTCTGCCTCAGTTGGCTGAAAGACCAGTATTTTCAAAGCTAGAACTATTTTTTTCCCAGTAACCAACCTAGTCATCATCAGGACTCAACCATCTGCACACAATATCTGTCTCTAAAGATCAACATTGACCAACAATACCTGTGGTTCTCCATCTGTGGTCAATTTCAATCTTTATAGAAACCTTACAAATAAACATTACAGCAGGTGAAAGTACTACTTCAACTACTTTAAAAGAGACTTAATTTCTGATTAATTAGGTGAAGCACCATATTTGATGTCTAGAATTAGGCTTCAAAACTTACAGGCCATTTTATTAGACAGCTATTTTCTTGGTACACCTTATGTACAGATATATGCATGTATAGTTGTTGCTACATGTACAGTTAGAGTCTAAAGCTCAGCTGCTATTTTCTAGCCTAGTGGTCTGCAACACTTTTTCTAAAAGGGGCCACAAAATCAGGGTAACAGAAGAGTCAGGCTTACTGCAAATCATCAATGATCAAATCAATGGCCCAGTACATATGTAAGTATGTAGTAAATAAGACATGCCATAAGAAGCACATGCCACTTTGCCACATGAAAAACTAACAATACACATATTTTAACAAAGTTAAAGCACACTGCAGAATGATGACCAGCTTCTGACAACAGGACCATTGCTCTCAAACCTGCAGGGACACCTATAAAACCCCACCAACATTGCTGTACTTCCTCAATAACATTGGTGGTCTTACAATAGTCGCTTTCCATTGAAGGATGGAGCAGAAGGGGCTGAAGGGGCAACAGCTGGGCTCCAACCAGGAATTGGAAACCTACAAAAGTGACCTACAATGTGTGATGAGTGTACCTGATACCTGAGTCTACATAATACCAAACCCAACACATTGTTGCTCAGCACTGACCTGCATAAGTTTTCGAGAGAGCTCGTTGGTGAGGAATTCCTCTTCTTTCTCATAATTGACGGCTAGCGTTTCTTTCTCCTTCTGCAGAGCCTGGATCTTCTTAAACAGTGTGTTACTGATGAACTCCTCTTCTTGTTCTGCTCTGGCTTGCTGCAGATCAGAAACAATGACATTTGAAAAACATTTTTTGGATTAGATCCAGATGTTCTGTCTCACAAAGACTCTCAAAATCTATGGATACATGGAAACGTGCTGTACTTTTATTGCTAATGGTTAGCCCAATGAGTAAACAATAAATTTAGAGCATTATCAAATATTTAGATCTGGCAGCCAGCAAAAATATTCTGTGGCTGCTATGGTGAATGAATGTGAACAAGGAAGGTGCCTGAGGGCCAAAGCAGATGCCATATGATCTTCAGCAATTGACACTTTCCTGGATGCACGGCTGTGGTCCTATTAAGCTACTTAAAACAGCGTCATGATCAACAAGCTACATATTGTCACAATGCAATAATAAGAACTACAACTCATTACAAACTCACGCAGTGTATGCAGCTTCCCAATATACAGTACCAGTCAAACATTTTATAACACCACAACTTTTTCGGGAATTATTCAGTTTAATGTTTCATTGCACTCTGAAATGAATGCATAGTACAAATAAGCAATGGGAGTTAAATAAAAAAAAAAACTGAAAAAAAAAAACAAAAAACTGTATTGTAGACTCATCACACCTTTGGCAAATATAACTGATAAACACACTTGTGCCATTCTTTCTACAAAAGAAATTAAAGGTTCTTCAGAAAGTCTTCCCAAGTCTGTTGCAGAAGTTTCCATAAATGTGTGGCACTTGTAGGTTGCTTTGCTTTTACTCTTCTGTCCAGTTCATCCCAAACCAGCTGCATGGGGTTTAAGTCTGGAGACTGTGCTGGCCACTCCATCCACCACCATCTACCACTACCATCCACTACGTTCTTTTTCCCCTGAGGTAGTTCTTATGTTTTGGGTCATTGTCTTGTTGTAGGAGGAACCCCTTACCAACTAGGCGTGTACCAGGGTCCTGCATGGCTGTGCAGAATGCAGACCCTAGATCCAGCAAAACAGCCACAGGCCATCACACAACGGCGTACAAAGATCCTGCATGATGAACTGAATATGTCATTTTGATACATGAGTCAACAGTACCTTCTTCTAGTCTTCAGCAGTCCAATAGTGGGGTTTCATGGCCTAGGCAAGCTTCTGTGTCTTATTCTGACGTCTTAGCAATGGCTTAGCAAACTTCTAAGCAATTTGTTCTCAGATTCAGTTGTGGCTTTGGGTCTGCCAGACCGCTTCCTGTCAGACTTTCACCCAGTTTCTGAGTGAAAACTTACTGACACCTAGACTTTCTTGGCAAGGACCCACTTTTTTATGTGTTATGATGGTATGTCTCTTTTCCCTTGTTAATTGCCTTTTTCTCACCATTTTGCAGCAACACATTACTTCCTGCAGTACAATACTGTTCAACTGATGCTCACAAGGGTATGGTTCCAACACTGCTTTTATGCAGACAGAGAGGGTTGTAAGCAATCAAGAAAAGTTGAAACACCTATAGGAATTAGTAGCACCCACTTTTGAAGGTCAACCTTCATTGCTGCAGAACAGTTTTAAATTGTTCAAAACTGGGGTTCAAAAACTGTAGTGTACTTCTGTTGTCCTTTTTCTTTACACATTACTGCACTACAACTGCACTAGTGGACTACATCAGACAATAAGGTCACAATAACAAACTTACTTCTGAGTCTACAATGCTGTTAGCCTTGACATTTTTGCATTACAGTCCAAAAGACTATGAGTATTTGCCATTGCACCAGTGCTATGCAGGCATACATTTAAAGGACTACAGAGACATTTTTATTGAATGTTTAATGTTCAAACATTCAAACAATTTGGTCAATGATGGTTAAACTTGGTTTAATGAAGAGGCATGATATAATATCTAGGGATGCAAGATTATATTGTAATCGTGTCAGTAGACAATGCACAAAAAGCAGCATCTGACCATTATTTATATCTGATGTTTTTATTAAACATCAGAAGCATCGGAGCAAAATGTATATACTTTCTATATAATCTATAGGCCTATGTGCTCTATTCAGCGTATCTAAACATTTCTTTAATACTGAAATCAATCTTCACTAGCTTGCAAATCAGCTTGAAAATCTGAGAGCAAATCTACATCAAGGCAGTAAAATAGTGCAGGGCAGACTTAAAGAGTAAAATGCTTGTCTGTCCCTTTTTGGCCTGTAAGAGTTATGCTGTAGGCAAATCACGGTGTGTTATGCAATACAAATTCAGCTTTCCACAACGTAAAGGAGAACTGAAACTACATTTTTCCTCAATGTTTAGAGCCAGAGCCAACATCAACAAAGGGAATCAACGAGAACTCTATTCTAATTTGCCAAGATGTGCATCAAAATATGTAGCCAACACTTGCATCGTATTATTCCCTCTGAATCAGAGTGGGAGAGAACAATATATGGACCACTGAAAGCACAGCAGCTGTATCAACACAACTTCTCAGGCTTGCACACAACAACACACTGCAGTGTCAAGGCTTGGCAAGCCATGACATGACATCAAAAAAGGAAACTCACCATATGACTGCATTTGTTCTATGATAGAACACAATTAATGCTGATTGGGTCCATTTGCCTTTTTTATTGCTGCAATTTGTAATCATATGAAATGAATGGAATTTAGGAATTAATCAAACGAACTCACGTGTTATACTGATCCTCATCAGCATCATTAACTGATTCATGATTATTACTTACCTAAAAAGCCTTTAGTGCTTGTTAAACATGCCTTAGCCCAGTGCCTCGCCCCCCTCTGACCAGCTAGCTACCGCTGACGACCACAAACCTGACACTGTAAGCTCCCGTGGTAAAAAAAAAAAAAACACAGATACGTGTAGACACGTCTAGCCGTGATTAACACACACGCTCTGATATTTTAATGTCCAAATAATGATTTTTATAAAGACTTTAATTCCTAGGACTGAGTTAAGTCAGTATTTAGCTAGTAGCTAGCAACATAACTGCTCTTCAGAACAGGCGCTGTAGAGCTGCTAGGCTAACGTCAGCTGCTAACTGGTCGTCTTTAATTCAGCAAGTTAGCAATATAGTTAGCTAGCTATATTATCAAGACGCAGACAAGTCGATAAGAGTGACAACAAGTATCAACACACATAATGTTACAGTAACTGGTCAGCGTATGTTCATTTAATTTAAAGCTAGCTAGATTAATGAGGGGTATTAGCTAACATTAGCCAAGTAGAACAAGTAGTTCGCTAGCAAAACACTGGCTTACCTCAAACTAGAGGTGGCAAATCCAGGTCCTGGAAGTAAAAATCCGCCCCAGCTACAGCAGAGCCGTCTAAGGCAGTCGGAACAAAATCCTGGTGCGGATTTTTACTTCCAGGACCTGGATTTGCAACACTTGCCTCACAGTAAGCTCGCTAGCATTAGCTTGCCTATTTAGCTAGCGAACTAGACTTAGTTTGCAAACATAATTAAGAGCAGGAACCGCTGCTAATATCAGGGAGGCGTGCAGTTAAGTGCATAAAGGCTTATAGAGAGGGAGGCTTATAGAGAGGGAGGCTGTACAGTCACTTACAATCGTGACGCTGGCTTTGCGCAGGTCTCGGTTCTCCTCCTGCAGCGCTTTACATTTCAGCTTGAACGTTTCCAGCTCGATTTTCAGCACTTTGTTCTCCTGCTGCAGGGATGCCAGGCGGTTCGTCAACTCCTCCAGGCGAAAAGGAGAAATCACGATGCCAGGCTTGGTGGACGATGAAGACGGACACTGAGGGGCAGCGGAGGAACTGCTGCTGCCCGCACCGTCCGTGTCACTCTCGCTAGCGCTGTCCGCCATGACCACTGAGCAGGGAGGGAGGAGGGTGGGAGAGCAGGGAGAGCGAGGAAGAGGGTGGGAGAGAGAAGTCAGGGGGTCAGAAACGTCGTTGTCAAATGGAAATGATTCAATAAAGAGCATAACTGAATGTTATAACATTAAAAGTACTAGTTAATTTTATTTAAAATTCGTTTATGATTTATGTATTTGTATTTGTGTGGATGCTTCTGGTCGGGATCCGTCCCTGATTACATGTCACGTTAACATATGAATATATAACTGGAAAAGTGCATTTCTTTATGGCAACTTCTAAATTTTACGTGGTTATTAGGATGTTGCTAAGTGGTTGTGTTTCCTCATGGTCGTGTGGTGGTTGCTATAGTGTTGCTGAGCGGTTGCTATGCTATTGCAGGGGGTTGACTACAGGTCTACGGAAGTCTGCGGAATGCGACGACTTTGCACTCCATTGAAACACCAGAGTGATGTCACTCCAGATCTGTGGCCATGCTTTGGCTATTGATATTGTCATAAACATACTATAGCCCACGTGCCTTTGTGCTGTTCGTGGCCGTGTTCTGATACTCACTATACATGGGACTCCCCGTGTGTATCTAGTTAATGAAGTGAAGTCTTTACTCTGGTTCCTCCAGAGGTTCGTGTAGCTTTGCGCAGTTTACAGTATCTTTGGCTGAGTTTGAGTCAGACATGGTAAAACCGGACAGACTGATGAGTGAACAGTGAAATACGACACGGCCTGCAGCCCTGCAGCCCTGCGCGAGGTGCGCATGATGGCCCGGAACCTTGCGGAGACGCTGCTTGTCTCACAACGGACGCAATAGGCAAATGTAGTGCTTGCCTAAACACTCAAGCAGCTGTGAAACTGTATTCCGCAGTACTGTGCTTAAGTTACTCTGCAGTTAATCTGCGCTTCACATGCGTGGCGATACTCTGGGTGTTGATCCGTTACACTACTACATGTCGCACTCTGGGGGCATAGAGGCACCATGATTGATGCGCTGGTCACTGCGCTCTTCTCCTTTACAATAGAGGTCGCTGTCTGCTCACAGACCTGAGCTTGAGAACTCGCGACTGGCTAAACACACGCAAGTGAATACTATTGGTAATGTCCTGGTCGTGTCCCTACAAAAGCCGACAATGTCTTTAAACGCTGTTGTGATGAGGGGCCTTAATCATCAATGAGCCATGGGCTGTCCTTCCTTGAGCCTGGGGCTTTGACCCAGTCATCTAGTCATCACAGTTTGTTCACTCTTGTTAACGTGGATCAGATTCTCACGCTTGCCTGTTTTTACACTATATGTATAACATATATATATAACCTCTTGACATGTGCTACTGTAATGAAATGGTTTTAATGATATAGTATGTCTGATCAGTATATAGTCTATATATATATAACAGCCCTTAATATTTACAAGTGTGCTGGTATGCTGTTAGCAGTATCACATAACCACTGGGAGACCTGCATTTAATATTCAACACAGAAAAGCATTTGACCACATGGTGTGCTGCACCCGAAATTCTGATGTTGGCCTTAATGAGGTTTAGGGTTTACTGTTCCTGATAAAGGAATGGTCACTGCAAATCTGTTAATACAGTTATTAACTGATCACTTTTCTCCTATGATAAAACATTTCTATCCTGGTGGGAGTGATCATCTTCAGGATGACAGAAGATTCATCCACAGGGCCTAAAGGATCACAGAATGGTTTAAAGAGTAGGAAAATGATGTAAATCGTTTGCTATAACCTTTAAACAAACCCAGGGGCCCAGAGTTCCTTGTGGTGTGCTGAGTCACAAGCAATGGATGTCAATCAGTATTCAGGGAAAAAATGACCTCTGGTGGTGACTTTAAGAAGTGGATGTAGACTGGTGGACTGTGTGTATATCAGTAGGGACAGACGTGACAGTGGGCAGTTGACAAGCTCCAGTCCCTAGACTAGGGTTCTTAAAACACCTTAAAAGGTCTTCAACAGCTTATGATTTTTAGCAAACAACATTTGTTTATTTTGAGGGAGCAGTTGTACATTTCTGAGAGACACTTTCTGCAGTTGGACCCATCCAAATAATTGAATTCAGGTGTTCCAATCAATTCCATAACCACAGGTGTAGAAAACCAAGCAACTAGGCATGCTGAGGGGGTCAGTGGATGCTGGGGCGCATTGTGCACCGAGGTCGCCAACTTTCTGCAGTCGATCCCTACAGACCTCCAAACTTCATGTGGCCTTCAGATTAGCTCAAGAACAGAGAGCGTAGAGAGCTTTATGGAATGGGATTCCATGGCAGAGCAGCTGCATCTGGACTCTAGAGCAGTGGAGACTGGGTTCACGCTTCCCCGTCTGGCAATCCAATGAATGAGTCTGGGTTTGCCCGTTGACAGGAGAACGGTACTTGTCTGACTGCATTGTGCCAAGTGTAAAGTTGGGTGGAGGGGGGATTATGTTGTGGGGTTGTTTTTTAGGAGTTGGGTTTAGTTCCAGTGAAAGGAACTCTAAATGCTTCAGCATACCAAGAGGTTTTGGTCAATTTCATGCTCCCAACTGCGGGAACAGTTTGGGGACGGCCCCTTCCTGTGCACAAAGCAAGGTTCATAAAGACCTTAAAGAGTGAGTTTGGTGTAGAAGAACTTGACTGTCCGGCACAGAGTCCTGACCTCAACCCGATAGAACACCTTTGAAATGAATTGGAGCGGAGACTGTGAGACAGGCCTTCTCGTCCAACATCGGTATCTGACAAAGATATTAGATATAATATTTATCACATCACTTAAATGTATGTTATCGTAATGTATGTTACACATTTCTGTGTTTGAATCTATAAGGAGAAGGGAAATATATTGGGTCATTTTAGACCCTGTTTGTTTAAAGGAAAGTATCTCACGTGTCCTTCTTTACCAGTATCCTTTAAACTGTGTGAAAGACAACCTTAGCTTTTGTTTTCTGTTGTTATATAAATTAGTTATGACAATAGCGACTGGTTATTAAAACAACTAGCTAGTCATAATGGCCTTGCATGTCTGCAGATCTGATCATTATTACTATTAAAGATTTCATCATTAATATTAGATATTAGTCATTAGAAATTGGTAATGTCGCTCAGCAACGTTCAGATAAATGCTTGTTACCAGGTTGAGAGACGGTTCTACTGAAGACTAAGTGAAGTTAGGACTGTAAGATGACCGAGCCTCAAACAGACCCGCGCTTTTACTGCTCTCTCACTCAGGAGTAACCGGCCCTGCTGTCTGCTCTCGCGCTCTCCCTCCCGATAGCTGTCTAGAGTTTTATGTCCGGTTTGGTCAGTGTAGTGATTCATTTGGGTGACTGATGTTTGATAGCTGAATTGTGTAAATCCTTTCTGTGCTTTTGGTAGCACTGCATTATTACTAATTCACTGCGTTTTACTGAGCTAGTAATGTTAGCACTAGCTAACTAGGCTAAAGCTCAGTTTACGGCTGCCTGCTAGCAGCTGCGTTTAGAGTTTGGTGAATGATTACAGTCAGGTTTTCTGTTGCACAAGACTTTCCTGAACACTTAATAAAGATGGAAACCCTGTGCTCAGGATTAGAAGATGGTCCTTCTACTTTTTGCCCTTCTTTTTATATAAAAAAAAAGGAAATAAAAAAAATGAAAATCGATGGGTTATGTTTTATTTTAATTACCGGACCTGACATATTAATAATGTACAATATAATAATATTCTTTAAACATAAAATCGTAAAAAAAAGACAACAGAAAACCGGCCTGTTTTTTTTTGTTTGTTTGTTTGTTTGTTTTAAACCGGAAGTGTAAGGCAAGACGACTCATGGCACCTGAAAGCAGTAGCTAGGCCTACGCGGCTGTGTCGCTTTATCACAGAGGGGACAGGTTTCTGACTTCGGGGAGTTTTAGGAGATTCTGCGATGAAAATGATTTGAGTCGAATCTCCGAGGCCAGTTTGTGACACTAGTTGCCATTGATGAGATTGTTAGGCCGAATATGATATACAAACATACTGGACAAATGCAAATATAAAATATCTGTACAAACGTATACATATAAAAGACCTCCAACATAAGACCTGTTAGCTACTATTTTCACTGGTTTGTGAAAATGTTATTATTATTGTTGTTGTTGTTGTTGTTGTTGTTGATCTTCCTTTGTACTATATAAAAACGGTATTGTTGTACAGTTGCATGTTATTTTTACTATTATTATTATTTAAGGATAGTACCACAAGCAGTAATATCAGTAGCTTTTTTTGGTTTGTTTTCATTTACCAGATCACCAAAACATACATGGTGCGGGTAGACCATGGCAAGGAATTTTATATGACCCTGATTCTTTCCTATTATCGTTAAAATCAAGGGAGAACACCTAGGATAATACTTTACTACCACTGCAAAAATAGTTTTGTTCCTCTTTTGATTCCAGGAATTTAACTGGTTCTGATTTTGCAACAAATGTTTGTCTTCAGTAAATCATGGAATTAACACAGGAAAAGTGTCCAATAACAGTCCCACCAGATCCCATATGCATAAACACTTACTGTAGGTTTGTAGAAAAAATATTGATATTAATGTTGATGTTATGATATTTAACACTAGAAGCGTTTCTGGTCTGACCTAATTATACCTAGAAGCATCGAGCTCCGGTCTTCTGACCGCTGGGACTACCTGCTAAAAGCGCCGTGTTGGTTCTTCCGACTTCTAGCGCAGTTCTGGTGGTCAAAACACAGCTGAGTCTTTATACAAGGATGCTGTTATTTCTGACCATCCTTAAATAATAACAATAATAATAATGGACAACTATAAAACAATGTTTTATGGAATGGAAATAAATAGTGCTACTATTACTGATACTAATTATAATAATAATTATAATGCTGTGTTAATAATGGTATATAAATGGGTTGCGTTCCACAAGAGCACATTTGCTCAGTAGTCATTCAACCTATGTATTCATACTGTCTCATATCTATGGGCTTTAAATAACTTACTTGACATTTTCATATCTGAAACCAATGAAAAATGTCTTTTCTTTTGAGCTGTTTTATTTTG
The DNA here is from genome assembly GCF_030463535.1 of Salminus brasiliensis. Classification (NCBI taxonomy): domain Eukaryota; kingdom Metazoa; phylum Chordata; class Actinopteri; order Characiformes; family Bryconidae; genus Salminus; species Salminus brasiliensis. The sequence continues at coordinate 25,766,086 of NC_132899.1, read as the reverse complement.
AATGTATGTTGTATGATTGTACAAATTTTTTATATTCATATTTTATACAGGATGTATCGTGCTGTTACTTATCAACCTCATTTATGGAATTTTACACCTCAAACAGCAGATGTGCTATGGAGAGTCAACACAAGCCATCTCCTTTACACCTTGAGGAATAACCTCTTTTTTTTCCATAATCATGCGACATAGCCATCAAAGCCTGCTGCTTTTATGTGCCTTGAGTTCCCTTGAGTTTCAGAAAAGAAGAAAAGACTGAATGTTTTTGTGTATTTTTCTGACGAAGAGCTCCACTTCCAGGCTTTTAATTAACCACCAACACTTTAAACTCTTATCATATAGCTTATTGATTTCATTATTGTGGTGGTTACTTCTGAACCCTGGTATGTTTACGTGTGTATATTTTTCAGGTGCAGTCAGGATTCTTCATGTCCATGTGAGAACCGAAATGCTGACCTATGGGAAAACGGAAGTGGAGCCTCATGTCTACTCATCACCAGAATAGGCAACCTTCAAGCAGACACACTGCAGCATTTCCCATGGATTACCGACCATAGACGACAGCAGGATGTGATCTTTTCTAGGACACCCAGAACTAGAGGACTGTTTCAGTTTCAGTGGACATTATTGTCCGAGTCATTATAAACTGTCAGTTTCAGCATCATGGACATCATCAATGGCCTGTTAGCATAGTTAGCCTCAACTTTTTTATCATTGGGAACAGTTTTTGTCATCTGACGGTTCTGCTCATTACACTCACAATGGTCAACATTGGTATCTTCATGGACTGAACTGTGGACGCTACTTTAATATTTAGATAAAGTACAGTACTGAAAACAAGTTAGAAGACTCCAAATCATACAGACTGTACAGATTTCTTAACCATGGTGATGATAGGAACCAGGTGTAGTGATGTGTGCTGCACAAACATGGGCATTTTATTTACTGTCCAAAACTACTAATAAATCTAAACTGGACATTCTTATTACATTATATTATATAGAACATTAATGTGCAGGTAAAGTACACTTTTGCTGTTCCAAACCTGCGGGTGGGTGGTGACCTTCTGAATAGCTTCTTGACACCTCCATTCGTGGCATCAGTGATGCATGAAGCAAAAAACTTTGTGAAGAAAAATATACAGTGCAGGATCTTGGCGGATGGTTAGGAAAGAATGAGGGACTTGTTGCTCTTACTTCACACTCTTCACATAAAACCATTAAATATATCTGTTTGAACTTCAATTCCGGGTGTAATACGCAGGCTATTCATCTGCATTTGAAAGTGGTTAAACTACTTTAAAAATATTTTTTTTGTTAAAGCGGTAAAATGATTGGCTAGTTAAATCTTCATTCCTGCAATCTGATTGGCCAGTTGAGTTAGTGACAATGTATGCACTCATTTTTCCTGCAGAGAACAGGGGAATAAAGTTGCTGTCTGCTGTCCAATTTACGCAAGGACCTTTTATTAGAAAAACAGCAACACTCTGAGACGAGACGTATGGAGTAGAATAAATTAGAAAAAAGTCATCCTGAAATCAAATGTTTTTTTTGTTTTTTTTTTATCTTTATACTTGTAAACTATTTTTATATACTTATAAACTATTTTTAAGCATCATTGATTTCAGAAGAAACAATGAATGAGCAGGTGTCCCAATACTTTTGTCCGTAACAACGCCTCCGGGAAAAAGTACATTTTTAAACAGCTTGAGTAGAAGTACAAGTCAAAAGGAACAAAGAAACTGAAAGTTTTTAGAAGCTGCTCTCCTAATTTGTTAATTATTTAAAAAAACTAAATGACTAAAACAAGAAAAGCTCCTGGTACTGTAAATGGCATTATTACAGCCTTTAAAAGTGCTCTAATGCAGTTGTAGTTCCATGATAGATATGAATGAAGTGATGTTTCAGGAACACTGATGCCAGCTTTGCTTCATAGAAAAAGTAGAGTGCAGAGAAGAGGAGAGAAGATAAGATGGGCATATAGATGTTTTTTAACGACCCCACTGAACAGGGTCTTGTATTACAAATCCTGTGCAATAACCTAAACCTTTAAACCCAAACAAATTTCACTTCATCACGGAATTCAATTAGAATTCCACTGCACAGAGTATGAAAACACACCGTTTGAGAGTTTGAACACAATTTATTTTAAGCTTAAATAATTAATTCAATCATCCAGTGTATGGTTTGTCATACGTTTGTTATCGGATCGATCAATGAATGCCTGAAGGTGATCTCTTTTGAGTATTCAACATATGGAAATATTTCACCAAACCCAAATAAAAATGCCCCTCGAGATCACAGCAGCCTTGAAACCTAGTGAAACACTGCTAGAATGATTACAAATGATTGGCTAACAGAAAGACCTTTACATCTCAGAGCCAATACAAACAGGAACAGTTAAACGTTTACAGCGTGCCAGTCGACAAGATACATTCACCCGATCTCTCTTCCGCTTCGGGCCAGTCTGTGACTGCATAGCATAGGAAACCTTTAGCTGCGTGTGGGGACACAGTGACTCCTTACCAAGCGATACATGAATCGTGTCCGTTACCTTCCTGTGAATCTGACGGTGCAGTGGTGTGATTAGAAAACGGCGCTAGTGACGAACGGCAGGGCTATGAGTGTGCACACAGATTGAACGTTATTCACTCCTCTGGTTATGTGGCTTAAAAAGAAATCAGAAATAAGGTGAATCACATGCATCAAAATATTAGTACTCTGAGGAAACCTTGAAACTGATCTACAGCTACGCCCGTGTTCGCTGCCGTTAGTGAGAGTTGCTGTAGGGTTAAAACAAATGTCCCACTGTTAAAATCAAGCAAGCCTGTTCTCATGTAAAAACAGTTTTTTTCTGTGAATAATTACACAAATACATGTGAAGTTACACCCAAGCTTTTCTATAGAGTTGAAATCAGCATCAGCATTTCATTTCATTCCTTTCATCTCAACGCTCTCTGCAAATCTCTCTTGCCAGTGCATTCACAATTGTGTGAGCTACTTATCTTTAGAATTTATACAGTTCTGATTTATGTACAAGATCTCCAAAAACAGCATTATACAGCCCGACGCTATGGGTCAGAGAAGAAGAAAATGTAAGGCGAGTGGAGAAGGTGATTAAAAAAAAGTGTCCCTAGATTTCTCAGTCCACGATGCTCTTTTTATTATTTTTTTTTACCATCTTTGGTCACGGAATTGCTTGGGTGCCACTGTTGTTTGTTCATTCGCTGGCACTCCTCCTACATTTAGCGCAGAAGAAGCATTGCACCACAGACGGTCTCGTGGCACCGCCCAGATGTCCTGTGCCACTGACTGAAAGAATGAGTTGTTTTTTTCATGCTCATGCGAAATCAAAAAGGTCCTCTTCCAGAAAACCATGCGTTTATGTGAAAGCTGCACACGATTCCCCTTCCACTGATCTTCTGCCGTTGCGTTTCCAGTGATCTCATTCCCAGGAAAACAATTACGAAACAAGTGCACATCTGTAATGAAGAAACAAGAGGGTTCAGTCACAAAAACGGTTTAAACCCATCAGCAATAAGTGTGTCTGTGCTTGAAAAAGCTTTATAAAGACTAGAGCAAATAGAGATCAACAGAAATCCGGTAGTCAGGATGTGCTGCTGGTCAGTAAAGTGATTGATTAGAGATGCAGGGTTGGTTTCTGACTTCTTTGTGAACTGAAAATGCTGCCTTTCCTTGAGGAGAGCTTTGGGAATTGCATCTTAATGTACTTCTTAATGTTTGACTTCTTTTACATCATTATCCCAGTTATGCCAAGTATCTGCCTGTCACACGACTGAGGGTCAGCAACTCTGATTTTAGATGCTTCCTCAAAACCAGTGGTTCCCAGTCCTGGTCATGAAGTAGCGCATTAGCTGATTAATTGGAGCTGGAATATGCCAGAATGTGCAGGGCAAAGTACTTCTGGATCTGAACTGGGAATCACTGCTTTAGACTGAGTTGTTTACAATATAAATGCTGTGATTCTGAAGCCTTTGGATTTTGTAGCTGGTTTAGATGGCTGGTTGCACAGTGAGCTCAGATTTTGGAGACCTTCAAAAACATTCTCTAGTGCCCAGATCACTGTGGTGTTCGAGAACAATGGGGCAGCCTGTTCAGCTGCGTCTGCACGTTATCAGTGGGAGTGCATTTCAGTTGTGCCGGGGAAGAAAGGAATTGTTACAAAGCACATTTCTTTCGTAGCTGTCCAGCCTGTGGCACTTTTTGGTAGTTAGCATCAGCTTCCTCTACACCCAAAACAATGACCTGACAAATACAGTCATCCTCAATCTATGTGATATATCAAATATTGTATATTTCAAGATTGCAATATTGGAATATTGGAATATTATATAATTCTTTAACGTATCTGTAGACTTTTAAAGAATTGGGCTAGATACATGTTTATCTAGCCTAATTCTTTAAATGTCTACAGATACGTTAAAGAATTATATAATTTTCCTACAGCAATATTTGGAACATTTTCTTCTGATAACTCTTCAGTCCTTGTGTTCTATGGGTCACCTCACGATAGAAGAGTGCACCATGACTCTACTAAATCTTTCTGAAGGTCTTTTGCAGTCAAACAATCTTAACTTGATCTCCACCTTTTCTGTGAAGTACAACTTCTTAACTTCGTTACAAACTGAGGAAACAGCTTCCTGAAAAAGCTTCGCTATCTTATTACAGCTTTCTGCTGATTTGTAAACATCAGTTATTTTCATTTTCAGAGTGCTAGGTCGCTGCTCAGAGGAGCCCACCCAGAGGAACATTTTATTGCTTAAATGTTGATCTTCAATGTTTCAGGAAACTTATTTGTGATAAAAAAGATCAACTATGATCACAGATGTTTCTCCTATAAATACTTAAACAAAAGTAAGACGTGAGATTTCTTTCTTGTCTTGATTTAATTTCTTTTAAGACACAGTAGTTGTTCTCTTAGAATGAACAGGAATAATGTTTTGAATGTTTTGTTAAGCAATATCATTCAGAGGTTAAACGATAAAGCTTTGTAACCCTAATTAAACACATCCAGCTCAATTAACTGTTTCTGTTCATATTCTTCCATTTTGTTGCTGTTCTTCCACTTCCTTGTTCCCAGCATAATTGTTTTTTTCCCTAGTGATGCTGATTTAAATAAAACATGAAATAATATATTTGTCAGTAGAAATAGCTCAAATAACATAATACTTCACAGAATCAGAACTGAAAATGCTGAGAAATGATTGTGTTCCTATTGAGACTCATGTCTTTAGTAGTGTGTTATTATTTTGGCAGATCTGATCACAGTGCGAGACGTTACTGTGACCTGTACTAAATCTTGTGAGATTACTGAGGTCTTTATCTCAGGACACACATTTGAGCAGTGGGAGACTCATATATTTCCATGGCTCTTTTGTCTTTTCATCCAATTTCACTGCTGAGATTTCACTGCTTGATTTTTTTTTCTCCTGGGCATGACTGCTGATTAGCAGTAAACCGAACATGTTTACATACACCTGAGTAATCAGATAAGGATAAATCCAGATCTACATGAATCAGGCAGTAATCAGAGTTCTGCTTGTTTTGCATTACCTGGCCTTTCCTAATCATGATTGTCCTTTCTAAACTAAGTCACACCCCTAACAAGCTAATTAAGGTCTGAGAAAATTGGTAAAACCTTATGAGAGCTACTGAGAGGTACACTGATCAGTTTATGTTCTACTGCCAGTGCTATTTACAGTAACAGAAAACTAGATTCCAGATGTTTTAAGACTTGCCAATATATCAATTTTTTATAGCGTAGGTCTTCTCATTTGTATACAGACATACCATGTTGAACAAGCGGCTGTTATGATTGACCCTTTTTCTCCCTTTGTCTCCCTTCTTTCTTCTTTCCCTTGGCTCCTTCTCCGACCTGGGGCAGAAAACAGTGAGGGTAGAATTCAGAAAGTGAAACTGCTGGAATCTTCATGTCATTCTACAAATCACTCCATTCGTGCTTGTCTGTGAAATTTCCTGTGGAAAAATAGGATTCTTCAACTGAGCCCTGGAGCGCAAGAGAAACCTGGAAAATAATGACAAACCACACTAATTGAATCACTCAAGCAGGCACAGCACTCAGCAAAGGATAACCTTGATGAGTCAGGCGACTAAGATTTGTATTAAATGGAACTCCGTCAGATGACCATTCAGGAAACATACGCCTTTTCATATAAACAACCGCATCTGTTTCAGAAAGCAGCATCACTCGCAGTGTGCCAATGGTACAGCTACACACAGGCACTCTCAGCCCAAGCAGAAATTGGAAAGCCAGAACTGCACACGTTGCCGACCTCAGGGTGCTCCCTATAGGGCCCTTCCTCCTCTTCCTCAGCCCTAGAAGCCTGCCTGGAACGCCTGCCCTTCTTTTTCTTCCCGCTCTTCTCTTCTGTTCCAGCCACACGCCGTACCACTTTCCGGATGACCTGGGAGGGGGGGCAGCCAATGTCATGCAACACACCACTCGTCTCACACTCTCACAGGTAAGGATGAGTGGACGCAGGCCCGGCACTTTATTATGGCATTCCTATTCTGCCTTTTTTCGTGTTGATGTATCAAACACTCTTTAAAATGTGGTACAAAAAATTACTGCTTTTTAACCATTAGTCATGTTACTTGGATCTAGCTTAGATCATTGCCACAGTACATTACAGGAGTAAGCTGTGGCTGAGATCATTACACTAAGACACTAGGACATGGTTGTAATATGTTGTAATAAACAAAGTGTGGAGTGTTTTATTTATATGACATTTTTTCCATTAACAGATAAACCAGTGCCAGTATTTAGTTAAGTGCTGGTACTGCGGTTTGGTTGACCTTTTCATAATTATTTAACATTGAGGTAAAGGGCCATGGTCTGACTAGGCTGCTTAGCACTACAGTGATCACACACTCTTGTAAAAAACTGTGGAGATCTGCCAGTAGAAACCTTTGAAATAATAATCATTTCTGTAATAAAATAAGAGCAATTTCAACATCTCACAATTTACCCATGGCCATCTGCTAGTTGGGTTTCCTTAACTGAACAGCACTAAACTGTGCTGCTAAAGTGAACTCACAGCCACAGATGGCACAGATGGCACTGACATCTTACACACTTGCCCCACTCATGAGCTCAAGCATGTTATTAGAGGCTGTTCTTTCAATATTATTGACTACATATTTCTGCAAACTGACATTAAAATAAGCATTACTCACTGTTTATTAGATGCTCTTTTTAGAATTAAACAACTGTGCAGCTTTCTAGTTAATGAGTGTATATAATGTGGACATAAAGCAATTTCTGAAATATGGCTTACATATGTCATGATTATTTTACTAGTTCAGCATCACATACTGGTAATGCTTGCGGTGCCCACTGGTAAAGTTATCCTATCACCGGGCCTGTATGAACGGATGAATGGATGGGTACATGGACAGACAGATATGTGAGGATGAGGCGTTTTGGGAGGCGTGTAAGGTTACTTTTCTGGTAACAACGTTCCCATCTTCATCTGTGAACTGCTCCTCTGTCACTGACTCGCCAGGAATGTTTTTGGCCTGATCGCCCTATAGAGGGAGATGTATAAAGAGACTCACTCAGCTCAGTATACACACGCAAGCACAGACGTACGCATAGCCACACGCTCACACTCCTTGTGGAAGTCGCAAACAGCTTCCGGAAGCATCACAGCAATTTGACCTGCTGGAATTTCCAGTGGTAATTTCCACCACTGACTTGTTGTTGTATTGGCTTTTAGTTTTTGGACTACAATAGGGCTTTACATGTAGCATACAAAACTACATCAATTAAGCTATCTGAATTGGAATCTATGGAAAAAACAGTGATGGAAAAGACCATTGGCATCCTTTCACAGTCATTTGTCAGTCATTTCAACCAACTAATCCGAATGACAGAACTGTAACAGCAAATGTGTTAAAATGCAATCGGTCAAGCTCCACATTCAAGTAGTGAAGACGTTCACTAAGAAGGAACTCTATGAGTTTGAGAAAGTCACTCATTATAACTGTCAAATGTCACTTAGTATAACTAATCACAACTCACAGAAAGATGACAAAGGACAGCAGATAAAAAGGGAAATATGAGCAATTTGAGCATATGATGAGAAGCGGTATCTACAAAGAAAATGTAGGAGCAGAGGTTTTGTTGCAGAGAAGCGATCACTCCATGCCCATACTTATAGGCACAAACACACACAGAAACACACCAGAGCACAGTCAGTACTAGCACCACTATATACCTTCAGAATCACCCTTCGCCGATACACCCTGGTAGTGACTGTGTGTTCCTCATCAGAGCTGGAGTCATTGTCTCTATGTGCTCCCTGCTGAAGGCAGTTTAGTACATTTCAGCAGTCCTAGAACTGTTATTTCTCACAGGGACTAAGTCAACAACCAAACAGAGCTGTAAACAACCTTCATCCGGTTCGTTACTGTGTGCTCCAGGACTGCTGTATTTTAAATGGTTCAATTCAAGGTAATAAGCCAATACGCCTTGGGCACCCAGTGCACTTTTGGTAGGTACTGACCACCCCACAAAACCGGCCTGATGTTTTGGAGATGCTCTGACCCAGTCATCTAGCCATCTGCTAAGAAATGACTGTTCACTTGCTGCCTAATATGAATATCACAGCCTTTGACAAGTAACATTGTAAACAGTTGATCAATGTTATTCACTTTACTTCACTTTACTCCAAATTTAACATTCACTGTTCCACCTGTTATGTTATACATGACATATATATTATAAAGATAAAGATTTAAATTTGGTTAGGATTTTGCTTAATACAGATAATCAGATAAAGTTTTAACATGTGTACAAGGTGTCAGATCCAATCTGGAAGGTGTCTGATTCCGAACCAGCTCATTCTGGTAGAAACTAAGCCCTGCTGGTAGAGTTTATAGACTTCTAAATGAAATGAAACTCAGAAATGAAGTACCTGAGCTTTAGGTTCCACTGTGCCCTCCTCCTTAGTGCTGCCTGCTGCTGCCTCCCTGCTCACTTCCTCCTTTCCAGAATCCTTTGTGACTTTGCCCTTCAACTTGCTGGATGGCTCCAGGGCCTCGGGCAGTGAGCCAGCTTGGGCCTGGTGCTGAGGATGTTCCCCGTTCTGCTTCTCGACTTGCAGCTCAGGGGGAGAGGACGTGGGCTTTTGGCTAAACAGAGATCGGAGGTTAAGTCATTACACGGTTCACTGGCGCCCGACCTTCTGACCAGAGTCGATTGCTAAAGGATATCAATTAGAACTACTGGTTGTGTCATCGATTAGATAACTGAAGACAGGTGATAGGTCTCACCTGCTCTCTTTCTGCGCATTTGTGTGCAGTCCTTGACCTGAAGCGGACGTCTCCTTGTCAGCGCTGGACACTTCGCTTTGCAGACCTGTAAATGAAGACATCTCTTTTTCTGCCTGCTCCACTTGGGACAGAATCTCTTGCACTCTTTCGTCTGTTATCTCCACATCCTCTGAGCCTTCCTCCAGCTTAATATCCTTCAAAAGAGACTTGAGCTTCTCCTGGATCATCTCCTCCTCTCCTTCTTCAAAACCAGACCGGCCACTCTCACTCCCTCTTGGCCCAGAGACCTCTGTTTGAGTTACTAGGGGTTGGGTGAACACCTCAGAATCTTTGAATGCTTCCTCGCTCTCCTGGGCTTCCAAGAACACCATTGACTCAGAGCTGACTGCCACGTCATCTTCGGTTGAGCCCCCCTCTCGACTGTAGGATTCTCTGCCTCCCAGATAGGTGTCCTCTGCTACAACAGTAGGGGGTGCTGCATTGGAGGAGGCTGTGTCCATGGAGGTGGTGGGCAGGGACAGTTCACTGGGTCTAATAGGGGATCTACAGGGTGAGACTACACTACCGACCTCGCTAAAGAAATCATCCTGCCGGAGAGGGGTGGGGGGCTCATAGTTCAACTCTGAGGGACTCTGCAGCTCCAGATCGATGTTGTGGTAACCTGAGTGGCACAACACAGTGGGACTGAGGTGGACACAATGCACATTGCCACTACCAGAGCAACAGATGGAACTGGAGACACAAATAACAACAGGGAGATGTAACAATAATGAAGCAGGGTTATGATTTTATTATGAAATTAAGTTGCAATGGCAAGGACCCTTATGTGGCCTACCTTTTAAAATTCTTTACTCTTACAACTACACCATTTACTATAAGTAATGTTAGTTTTAGAGTACCAAATGATTTGATTACTGAATACGCTTATAGCTATAGTGGTTCAATTTGGAAAAGATCAGTTAACCAATTATCCAAATTAATTGACCTAATTATACATCTACTGACATTATGTAAGTGGTAGGCCATTATTTAATATGGCCTGTTTCAATATGTTGATCAGCGTCTAACGTGTTCAACTTTAAATGTAAAGTTCAGGAACAGAAGGGTCCTGACATAAATGAAAGGGAACAGAAGAAAAGGAGTTAACACACAAAGAAACATGACTGGAACGCTGAGGAACAGAAAACACAGGCACAGATGGAGCAGGTGAGGTATTAGTAGATGGAGAGAGAGAACTGGTAAAAGTAGGAAGGAAATCAGGGACGATCAAAGACGCTGGGGTGCAGAGAGTGGAGGAAAGAAAATCAGAAACATGAGTTGTGAAGATGATAATGCAGGGTTACAGATGAACATCATTAGTACAATGAAACTGATGATGCAGCGTTAGCAATGGTTTGATCCAAGCTAGCGATGAGTAAGGAGCTGTAGCTGGAGTTAGCATTATTAGCACAGCTTCGGGCACAAGACAGTGGGTGAAAGAGTAGGCAGCAGCTATGCTAAAAGTGGTGCTCCACTGCACGGCAACAACGGCAGGAAGGCAGAGGCGTTGCTGTGGGAACGGCCTTGTGGCTAGGAGGAGCAGCAGGTCTGGTTTTGCAGAAAGAGGCGCTCTAGCAGGAAGGTTCAGAGGCTGGGACACTAGAGAACTATGCAGCTCTAAAAAAGCACGCATTCCACTTTTGCCATGCTATCAGGACAGCTGGAAGTGATAAAGCTGTAATGTTACTGTATTCTTGTTAAAAGAGAGTCCAAAGCAATCATGCTGCATTTGACTGTTTTCATATATTAGAAACTTCATACAGAGTGGCGCAGAGTTTCTTTGCTTAGAGTGCTGCAAATACATATAAACATAAGGTTTATATCAATAAAGCATCAACCAAACCTTAAGCCCATCTTGTAATACGTAGTTACAAATGCCAGAATGAAAAGAGCCGTCGGGTCTGATATAACGTGGTGAATAGTTAGGGCTAACGAACATTTTCATTATAAAGAGATGGGATTAAGTTTTGATTAGCAAAGGCTTATGATATTCATAGCTGCATGCCTTATTGCTTTACAAACATGTACAATCCATACAGTTAAACACACAATGGAGTCACACTGCCCATCGCTGGTGAAAGTCACACCAGGATGAATAACGGGCAGCAGAATTGGAGGATCACTATCTAGTCAATAGCTTGAAAAGGAATTTGAAGTTCAACAGAGATTGGAATTTTGGGTTTGAATTTAGAGCAATAAGTGTTTAGCCTTTATGATTTTCTACTTCTAGAAAGATCGAAGAAAGAAATAAAAGGAGAAATAGAGGTCAGCTAGATGGGGCTAAACTTTACCATCAGTCTGATCCCGGAAAACTGCGTTATCATCTGCAAAACACCTTGTGCCTGAAATGTTACCATAGTCAAATATTGGCCCTTCCAGCAATGTCACAATATCCATCCGATTGATCTTTGTCAGCGCTGCAGTTAAGGCATCCGCTAAAACAGGAGAAAAGAACACAGACAGCAACAGTTCAGACTGAAGCTTCAGTTGAATATGTCAGTGGCAAAACTGGTCCAGCATTTTGTTCACATCCCCACTAGGGTGCGCTCTAAGAGGCAGTCCCATCTCTTTTGCCCATGTAGTGATACTGAATAATGTGCTAGAATTCCCCAGAGGGGCGAGGCATCTGCCCACAGCCTACAATTAAGTTGTAAGACGTCTATGTGGAGTGCGTTATATTGTGTTCATAGACATTACCCTTTTGCTCTGATCTGAGATCAGTGTTGTAGTGTCGCTCATAAGATTTAAGGTCAGAGTACTGAACACACCTTGCTACACATTATCTGGGAAACAAGGCAATAGGGGATACTTACTTGTAGCATTTTTACCGTCTCTGCTAACCCATTTCTTTAATAGCATGAAACTCTGAGTCGTCAGTGAGTTGGGGTTCTCCACACGGATGTGATTTATCTCATCAACCGAGAAATCCATTTCCCTGGCCAGCTCTGCAACACATTAAAAATAGATTAGCAGTCTCTCTCTCTCCCAGATACATGTACGTAATACTGCAGTGCAGGCAGGTCGGGAGACTGCAGATGGCACTCCCTACTGTTCACAGCCAGGGCCGTGCTGAGCACGCAGTAACAGACAAAACCTGCCATTTTCAACCAAAACAAAGACTTGCTACAGTAAACAGTGTTCTCAAATGCACGTCTGATATTTAATAGCGTATAAATAAGTCAAACTACGTGAAACTAATATGAATATTTGAGTGAGAGTCTTGGATAAAGGGGCAATGTTGTGGTTTGTCCACCAGGTGGTGATATTTTCAAGGTTTCCTCCTCTTACCAGTCCAGCTCAGGCCGAGATGATCAGCCACTATAGCCATTCGCAGGTCTGTCCTCTCACAAGGACTTTGAGGGCCTATGAATAGGAAATGCTTAATTAGAAATGTATAGGTTGCAAAGAATGTACGTTAAAAGTCAGTTTATAAAAAGGCTTTACCATTTTCTGGTCAAACCCATTAGCAAAGAAATCCAATTGCAAAAACTGGCACAACTGTTGCCAAAAGAATGAAAGTTCAATTAGAGTTTAATTTAATGTTGAATGTTTTGACCAGAAAAGAGCATAAACACTGTTTCCAATGCAGTAGAGGTTTTTAATTGGTCAGTGGTGTTGAGAGGTTAGAGTTGTAAAAAAATGCATCCTACCAATCTATCAGGTAATCCCTTTCACAATAAAAAAACTCACCAGAGACAGAACATGAACAAGAACCCACAAATAAATAAATGAATAATAATAATAATAAAAAACATGCGGGCACCCTTGGTGCTTTGCTAAGACTCCATAAACTTGTAAAAACTACTACAAACTCCTTAGCACTCCACAAAGGCGAGGAACCGGCCAAGTGTCCAGCACCCCACTCTCACTAGCATGCTACACTTAAGCTGGCTACTTCATATAGAGTGATATCGGAAATCAGAATCAAAGACACAAAGTACACAAAGAGAAAGATGACAGAATGATAGAAATGACACCTACAGTTAGGTCACGCCACAGGCAATCACAACGGCTCATGCAACTAAGATCATACAAGTGGAAAATTTTTACAAACTAGGCTCGATTTCCACGCTGGGGGCCACTTGAGGCCCAGCACCCTGACTGCCTTCACTTCCACCAGTCCTTTTACTTCTCCTCCTCTTCCTGTCTCTGCCGGCCTGCTCAACCTCTGCTCTCACATCTCTAGCAGACCTGGATGTACTGGAGGGCTGGGACGCTTCTGACAAAGAGGTGTTCCTGGATGTGCTGCTTTCTTCATCCTTATCATCTGCCTGCATCTTTTTCTCTTCATTGGAAAGGCGATCCACCAGCTTTCCTGTTTCACTAGTCTTTGAATGAGTGCTTCTGCCAACATTCTGCAACTGCTCCTGTCTAGTCTTACTTCCTGAAGCTCTGGAAGAAATCCTGCCAGAATTCTGTAACTGTTCCGCTCGAATCTTATTTGCTGATGATGTGCTTGGGGAAGGTATCTTTGACGAACCTTTAAGTAATAATTTTGGTGGTTTAAGCTGTGTTCTACTTTTCTCTTTCCCTAATGTGCTGTTCCTGCTTTTTCTTACTGGTAAAGAGCTGCGAGAGACCTTTTTAACCTCCAACACCGGAATCCTACATTTAGGCTTCGTATTTGGAAACGGATCTAATCTTGTACTCCATGGAGGTTCGATTCCTTTGCCTCGGCCTGTGGTCGCACCAGCGCTTCTACAGTCTCGTGCAGAATAATGTGCTCTCACTGGCAACCTTGACTTTAGTGGCTGTGATTTTGCGTGCTGGCACTGTGAAACTGCTGCACTGTCTGCTTTGCTTCTAGCACAAGCCTCTCTAACATTATGTGAGTCTGTTTTGAGTGAATCCTTTGAGTGAATTATTGCACACTCTGAGGAACTGTGCATAGGGTTATGGTGATGATGCTGTTCTACTGTACTGCACTGCACGTAATTAGTTCCAAAACCAGGCGCTTCTAGGTTGTTATTATTATTGCAGTTTTCTGTCTGGAGGCATGCCCTCTGCTCTGCCTTTGATAAGTCTGTCCTCGACTTGCAAGAGCCTTCTGTACTCATTTCTGGTGTCATTCCTTGTGAAGCCCCTGACGTTTTAAGGTTAGAACTATCCCAGTCCACACACACCAACTCCTTTTTCTCACCAGAGGCAGCTTTGACTCCTATCTTAAAAGAGGAACACAAATTCGAACTGACTTCTGAATATGAGGGTGGCTCCATAATGTTGTCGTGGGATGGAGTGTCCGAGCGGTCAGTGCAAATCTGGATGATGTTGTATGATATTACTGTGTTGTCATCCATCTTAACCTGTGCCCGATCTACTGTCTGTGGCTGTGAGGTGACTGCCCCTGCTTTTCTGACCCCTTCCCGTTTATCCCCTGATCTCCCTCCGTAAATATGCTCACCGATCTGAAAAAACTGCAGCCTTTCTTCAACAAAATCCCGCTTGCTCATGTCAATCGCACCACTGCGGGTCATCTCAAACATCTTCCCTTCGTGGAAGGGGAAAGGGTTAGGCTCGCTAGTCGGTGTGCTTTCATCAGTTGGAGTTCTCGCAGGAGTCGTGTCAGGGGTAGTCGTTTGAGACTTGTCATCGACAGCTAGCCCAAAAGGCTTAGGCTCATCATCTTTAATTCTAGCATCAACGACTTCATCATCTCCTCCTTTACTTGACCATGGATCAAAGTCCAAGCCTTTCGTAGCAACAGTTTTGAAAGGGGTGTTAAATTCTTCATCTAGCTTGTAGCTAAAATACGTATCTGGCAGTCCCTCTTGCCTCTTCCTGTCGCTTTCATTGTCGTTTCCATTTTCAGATTTTTTACCAGAAGAGTCACTCTTCGTTTTTGCTTTTTTACACTCCTCGATTGGTGACTCCTCCTCGATTACTTCAAGTTTACTTTGGCTGAAAGAACGGTCACTAGGCCTTAGCATACTTTCTGATGCCCAAATGTCCTTTCTGTTGTCACTTGGAAATCCAAACGGTTTTACATCATTTACATCATTAAGTCCATCATCTTCATCCTGGAAGTCATATCCATCTAGAGAATCGATCTCTGTGGCGTCTGTGTCGTGAGAGAACTCGGCAGTCGTTGCTATCGAGCAGTCCGTAATAGACTGGTCGTTGCCATTTTGTTCATAGTCATAATCCTCTACTTTGCCATTGCCATTCGTCCCAGGCTCTTTATGGTTTCCATTCTTGTCCTGCTTTTTGGGTTTAGGTTCCTTCTCACCTTGCTCTTGGCCATCAAGCTTGAAGGTATACTTCTTTACAGGAATGTGCTGAAAGATTGATTCGTCGTCACTTGAATCACTGTCATTAGCCCCGGGGGGCACAGGGGAAGGGGGCTGGACTCTAATTATGGGCTCAGCGAGCAGATGCTTATCATGCTCCTCTTGGAGGTTCACCTCCATCATATCAGTCTCAGCTTCTGAGGAAGGAGAGGACCCTTTTTTCTCTGGTTGTGACGAATCAGAATCCAGGGGAGGGGGAGGGGGAAACTCTATGTATGCAACTCGTTTGTCTTTACCTGCCACCTGTCCAGCATCTTCGCTCCCATTGGTTGGCTTTTCAGGTACAAGTTCCTTGAATGAACTTGCTTTACCTTGCTCTGAATCCTCTGATTCTTCTGAGACCTCAGCAATTGGACTAGCAATGCCTGGTATGAAGGCCATGAAAGAGTCAGGGGTCCTAGAGGTGAGGTCGTAGCTAACTTCCTCACTGCTGGGGGTTTCTGGTGTCATTGGACTTTTACCAGAACTATCAAGAAAAGATATCTGTTCTAGTGTGTCATCTTCCGGGCTACCCTGAGGTGATGTGGGCTGTCTCTGTTTGACTGTGTAAATTGTTCGGCTTTCTGAACTAACCATTTTTTTGACAGATCCATTTTGCCCTCCTATGGAATCCTTCTCGCCTTGTTTTCCCACCTGTACACTTACGTAAACTGGCAATGTTTTCAGCCCTTTGAAACTCTCTCTCGTTGTGACTGTAGATACCTTTTCCACTGGACTTGTGTCACTGAGGTTACTCGAGCTCAAATCTCTTAAAGTACTACCCTCTATAGAATCCTGAGACTTTCTTGTAACAGCTTCACCCCTGGAGAGTTCTGAGCGACCCTGAACTCTGCTTTTAGCTAGGGTAGGTATATGTGATGGGCTCTTTTCTGATAGTTTGACTGCTGTGTCTTGTTTTGCTTTCTTAGTTTGATCAGTGTCTGGAGGACCAGATGACCTTACAGGAATTTGAGATTCTGTCTTCTTTTTAAGATTTTTGGTCTGTGATTCGTCACTGTCTGCATAGTCCTTTTTGATGGCTAAAGCTGATTTGACCTCCTTGACAGGTGACTTTAAATGCTGCCCCTTAATGTCAGCACTAATTGCACTCTGTCTGTCAGTGCTACTGTGATCTTTCAAGGAGCCGCGGATTTGCTTCTCTTTGTCCAGAGCAAGCTTTCCATTTGTTTCACTTTCTGATTTGATGACCTGTTCAAACTGTGCCTTTTTTTTAGATGTGCTATCTGAAATGGCGTCTGATCCTTCTGACACTTTCTCTTTTAGCTCTTTAGAGGATGCAACTCCAAATTTACTACTATATAAACCTTGTTCAACGGTTGTCTTACTGCTCTCACTTTTTGCAACCTTTTTCAGGGAGGTTTCTTCCTCCGTTGAATCAATTTCCGAAGTCTTTGATCCAGCAAATAGCTGATACACGGGTAATTTACTTTCCTGAAGTTTTTTAACAGGTGGTTTAGACTGTGCAACTGGAGTACTTTTGTCTTGCCTTTGGGCCTCTGCTTCAAACTTTAACCGAACAGAACTGACTTTGGAAGTCTTTCCTGGAACTGGGGGAGATGTTTCACCCTGCTTTGACTGCTGAAAAACATTGTCCTGCTTTGATTTGTCCTCATTTAAGCGTGTCTGAACACACCTCTCTGGGCTGCTTGGCAAACTAGCACTTTTTCTTTCATTCATGCTGCCAAACATTTTCTGCCTTCCCTTACCCCACTCCTCAGAGCCCACTTCACTCTTTTGCTTTGTTTTCTCAGGACTGCTACACACTGAGCTAGGAACCGACCGTGACTCTCTCGAGTCTCTCATGGGTGTCTTTTTCTCAGGAGACTGAAGTTCATCATTGAGCTTTTCTGTTTTGTCTCTAAAAAACTGTGACACTTCGCTCAGTTTCTCCTCTGCCTCCTTAACAGTGCGATCAACCCGATCTTCATATATGAGTTTCTCCCTATTTCTGTCTTGCCTGTCTTGGGTGAAACGCATCCAGACTGCATGTTTGGGGCTACCAGGCTCTGTGGTATAGTGCAACACCGTCAGTTTATCAAACTGATCATCTTTATGAGTAAATTTACCTGATTTTTCTGATGTGTCTCTTGCTGACCTGAAAGTCTGTTCTTTCTTGGGGCCAGATACCTTTTCCCCATACAAGCCTTCAGCTCCTTGCATTTCAGGGGTCAGGCCATGTCCCTGGTGTGCCACTGGGTCCTCAGTATCAGAATGTGATATGTCTAATTTTTCAGAAAGGAGCATTTTCTCTGCAAATCTATAAGACTCCCCCCTTAACTCAGATAATTCATCGTCATGATACTCAATGGAGTGCTGGGTCAGGAGTTTAAAAGCCTTATATGAGTCATCAGCAATAAGTTGAGCTGAACTGGGTCGACTGTCCTCCTCTTGAGACACAGGTGTATTGACTCTGGAAGTTTCCAAGAAAGAGGGCAGTGTCTCCTCAGCAAGCTCTTCCTCTTCCTGCAGAGCCTCGTAATCACCATCTATCCTATCAGAAAGTTCCTTTAGACCTCGGCTGCCTTTGCATACATAGTCTGGGTGCTTCTTTGTCTCTCTGATAATTACTTCTGTGGGATCTGTCGTGTTGCCCTTCTCTATGTGAACCTCAATTATTCTTTCAACTTTGGGTTTTGTGTCCTTTTCAAGGAACCGCGGGGTTAACTCATCCCCTTTGATAGAGTCCTGACCAGCCTTGTGTTCAAACAGGCCAGCCAGTTCTTTGGAGGGGTCTCTGCCTGACTGAAAAGCTTTCATTATGTCTCGAACTGACATCGTTTCTTCAATCCTCTCAGAGCCTGCATCTTTTAGCTGGGGTTTGTGGTACACCATTCTAGTTGTAGTAGTTATGTGAGTTTCCTCTTTCAGACGCATGCTTTTGCTCACTAGAGAGTCTTCATCAGAACTGACTTTCATTTGGAATGCCTTTACTTTGTCTTTGATTGAGCCAGCGGTTGTCTCAGGTTCAATGCAGGCCGGTGACTTCAAGGCCGCTGCTTCTTCCATTAAGGGCTCACAGGCATCCTCAGGGTGTTCATAGCTCCTAATGACACGAACAACCTCTGTTCTGGTTTCTGTTATAACTGGGGGAATGGGTACATCTGTAAAGAGGGGTTTGGGCCCTGTGCTCTCTGCACTTTGCGGAGCTGAAGGTGTCTTTTCGCTTCTGGTTTCAAAACCACTGTCAGAGAGGGGGCTCTTATCCTGATCATGGGAAAAATCATCAGGGGATTCCAAAATGGCATCTGTACCACTGTAGGAATCAGCTAATTTGCATAAATCTTTTTCCGAAGGAGAGGAGCGCATGCCTGGGGGTGGCATTTTGAGCTTATGCTCAGGTTTCAGGGTGCGTTTCTGTTTTTCCTCTCCCTCTTTCATTTCATCATATTTGCTCTTCACCCCAGAAATTCTGGAAAGCGAGCTAGCACCAATGTCATTCACCAAGTAGTCAACAACTTTGGCTAAATCCAGATCATTATCTTGCACTGACTGTGGCCTAACTGGCAGGGTGGGCTCAAAAGTGGGATGAGATCTCAGAACACTTTGCTGAGCTTCTTCTATTTCATCTTTAGAAAACTCCTCCCATTCATCCTCAGAAGCCTTGTCCTTACAGGAGACTCTGGCCTCACTCAGAACATCCTTAGTCAGGATTTCACTAACTTTCACAAGATCTTCTTTAACTTTCTCAACAAGACTGAAAGGTTCCTCCTCATCCATTTTGGACTCTTTTGAAGCCTGAGACTGATAGGTTTTAGATACTGGAGCTGAATCAGTTTGCAGTATGGCAGTCATTTTAATCAGATCCTCTTTCATGTCTGCCACATCCCTCAAAATCTCTTGACTGGACGACAGTTGTGCGGCAGTGGCTGCTTTAAAAGCTGCGGAGGGGATAAAGAGCGGGGGTTTTGGTTTAGATCTGGGAGCCGAGGATGGTGTTTGAGTGTGTGTCTGGGGTGTAATCATTATTTTGTCCGGCACTCTCCTTTCTTGGGGCTCAGGGAGAACATTCACTAAGGAGAACACAGGGACTGTCACTGAACAACATGTCATAGGTGTGCAGGTGGAAGCTGGCGACCTAAAAGAGGCATAAACTGAATTTGACACATTTGATCGTAACGGAGATGACATGGATTTTGATGTAGCGCTGGCAATGAGAGTTTTTTCGGCCTCACTGAAGGCTGTACTTGCACTAGGTGTAACTTGTGTAGCTTGGATTCTCTCTTGCAAACTGCAAGTTCCTCCTGAGAATAGGCGGGATGAAGCAGAAGAGGAAGACGGGTATTTAATAGGTGAAATTGATCCATTGAGTAGTGCTGTTTCAGTGGAGACAACAGCAGGTTTTGCTGACGAGGAGAGCGATGACAAAATTGTTCCTTTAGAAACTGCAGCTCCATCTGCAGTGGTTCTGAGAGTCGACAGACTTGACATGGTTCTAATGGGGGATGCTACTGTGGTGGTTGAGGGGGCAAATGTTGATTTAAATGACAAAGCAGAAGTGTACAAATTTGCTGCTGATTTTGGAGATTCGGGTGGCGCCACCGTGGTGAAAGTTCTATCGAGTATGGATCCAGGTGACGAGACCGAGATAGGTCTTGAAGACAATGAAGCTGCAAGTCCCTTGATTGACATAGGATCTGTACCGGTTTTGAGAGATGAAGACATGAGACCAGTCGAAACCGGAGCAGGGTATTGGGCTTGCTGAATAACAGTCTTTATGGGCGATGAGATAGATCTGTATGTTCTTATGGGTGATGCTATGTCGCTAACAGACTTAACAGGAGATGCATTTGTGGTTCCCAGGGTGGACTTCAGTGGGGAGGCTGAGGATATTGACCAGACTGACTTTAATGGCGAAGCAGATGGCGTGTTGGAAGGTGAGCTGGAGAGGGAACCCAGTCCACATTTTGTTTGCCCAGGGACGGTAATAGGAGCAGTCGACCATGCCTGGTAAGATCTTGTTGAAAAGACAGGTTTGTGAGCGTAACCAGCAGGCAGTGTTCTTGTGGTACTTCGTTCAACTGTTTCTTTAAACAGACAAATGAAAATCCAACACAAAATCAACAAAAAATGGTTGAGAAACAGAGAGACCAGAGGGAAAAAATTGGTCAGTGGTGCTTGTATCATAGAAGAAGGAAGAGCAATGCTTTCATGGTGGTATGAAATGGGTAGGACGATGAAGAAGGTCCAAAAACAATAAAAACGCCAACAAAAAACCTGTGATCCATGGCCCACAAAAATGATACGCAAAATATAACGGAAGTCCCACAAAGCACATAAGAAAACATAATGACTGAGGCAATGACCAACACAACGCAAAATGGCAAGACAAATGCAGAGAACCCAGAGTAAAACAAATTCTCTTTTGACTTTAGATGTGCTACATTCCCCTGTCACTGGCTACCTTGATTTGACTACCGTGCCTTTTATCTGTTTGGTCTGAAAAAACAGATTCATCCCAAATTTGGATATTCTGACAAAACTGAAGTAAGGACTACAAAACCAAAATACCCTAGTTCCTTTGCTACAGCAAACCGTATTATGGCAAAAGCAGGCTAAGTGCTACGTCTTAAGTCCATAATAACTCATCATGCAGGACTGAGTATTCTTGGTGACAGGCATTTCAATGCAAACTGTGAAAGCACCTGAGAAAAGTTTGTTTTGTGACTCTCCATGCATTTCTGTCCAAAAATAAATCAAAACCCGGCACAATCACAAAGCCAAAAGGAGCAAGACTAGTTGTAAAAGAGGGATTAAGGAAAGAGGGATTGACTTTACTTTGATGCCATATTGCACTGTGCATTAATAAGCCAATCAAAGTAAAACATTATGGATATTACAGTTGAGTTGTTCTCTTGTTGGTGGGGGGAAAAATGAACAGAGATAGTAAACGATACCTAACGAAGTGAGCAGGCACGGCACAGCAACTACATAAAGCATGCAAAAGTAAATTGTAGAAAAACAAGCATGAGGACTTTGTTATGCATGGTAAGAATGTGCAGATAACATTTGTAATTTCAGTTTATAGATAGTCAATGTGGGTCACGTCGTAAATTTGTTGTTATGTTTGAAAACTACCAAGAATGTTAGTAAAATATCACACTCACTCATTCCAGGCTCGGTCAGATAGCTGTAGCGCTTACGTAAGGCTAGAGATGCAAAGGTATGACGTCGTTCTGGCTTTTCAGTCTGCAACAACAACAACAAAAAGTCCTATCAATACCCCCTGTTTATGCCCTGATTCTCAGCTACATCACTAATTTGAGCATTTACTTTTCTTTGACTGGAGCATTCTGATCTGATTCTTAGCCCTTAGCAAAACCTTTTTTTTTATGGGCATAAAATGAAGTTCAACATTTAACTGTTTCCCTGCTGGGTAGTTTGTGATAAGCTTTAAAGATTGATACTGATACTGACTTAAACTGAAGCTTTTAAACTATTAATACGGCAGAAATGCTGTACACCTAATTCCTAGGATACCACAAGGTTTAGGTAGAACTAAGCCTTTTTTTGTGACTCCACATATACATACTGTATCTACTACTGTACTTTCCATCTGAGAGTGCATGTTTCATCCTTTAGTTACGCTTTAAAACCACTTAACTCTATGTTTTCACTAAAGCAATGTGACACAGGACATGAATGGATAAATAAAAATGATTGTCACCTTTCGCTAGTGACATGCAGTACATACTCTTACAGTGTATGGAGTTAAGCCAGTGCACCCACTCATTTACCCATCATACAGTAAACCCCGTGACAGGCAGCAGCTATGCAATGTGTGGTTTCACAAGGCAAGTACCCAAAAAGTAAAGCAACTGAAACACTAGCACACCACACCACATGGAAATGAGGGGACAGGACTATTACCTCTTCATCGGCATCTGAGTCCATATCCTTTTGGTTCCAAAGATGCATTGCAGAAACAGGGGGAATAACGCAATGGAGAGCAGGGGGTAAGAAACATCAGGATGTGAAAAGGGCGATTGTGAGCACACTGAGAAAGAGCCACCCAGAGCAAAGCCAGAGCAAAGGAACAAATGGAAAATAAAAGGGAACTGAAAAGGTACAGGGAAGCAACCACAAATTATGCCATTGAGAAAGCACAAGCCTGTGCACCTTCAGCCAAAGCATGAGTCCAAATCAAAGTTCTGATTCGGTCGGCCACAGCCACAACAACGACTAGAGAGAAGCTCAAAACAGATAAAAGACACACTCAGGCAGATTTCGGCCAGGTATAACCCTTTTTTTGCTGAAAATACTGCTCTACCTTTCCTGAGTATGAAGATGATATGATGTGACACGGATGACCAGGGAATTACAACCTTACCTTTTTGAGCGCTGGCAGGGTGATGTTTAGATTACAGACAGCAGTTTGGGGAAGTCCCTTTGAGGTTTTCAGCTCCCTGAGGAAGGATAGTCGCCCACAAGGCTCTTGGCTGTTGTCCCTGATCTAGGGTTTTCAGTACGAAATGAGCAGATAAGTGTGAACATCACAAACATACAACATGATCAGGTAGCACTCGTATAAAACAATAAAATTTAGTTCATATTGGTCTGAAGAAAGCCCAATTCCATTCCTCTGGCGTCTAATTACAAGTCAGGCACCTTAGCAATCAGTTTGAGTCGGAGTGGGACATAAGCCACTGTTGCTGTTGTCAAGTTCAGAAAGTTCCATAGGTTAACCACTGCTTCCAATACACTGCATACTAGAACATAAAAACAGTATATTACCTTCACACAGAATGGGAGTCTGTTTTCTTTAAATGCGTAGAAGTTAAGAACTAGCTGCTGTCCAGCTTTGGTCAGAGGGGTTAAATTGCCATAGCAGTCCACATAGATTGGTTTGCCCTCCAAAACCTGTAAAATCATGAACCATGTAAGTAGCAACCCAAGATTTCATTACAGGGTTCATGTGTTGAGTTTGTAAATAAGTAGGCCCAGATGTTTAGAGGGTCAATGAGAAATTTCTCACTGTACAGGATGACTATGCCCAATACAGCGATACAATAGGTGTAAACAAAATATGAAAAGAGAAGAACAGAATGGGAACAGTACCAGTACCCATATGTTTCTGTTAAGAGACGAACCTCAATGTCTTTGCTTCTGGCCACCTCCTCAAAGTTCTCCTGCTGCTCTAGGGTCTTGTCCACTTTGTCGTCCGTCATGCAGAAGCATCGCAGATTGGATTCAACAGGGTCATTCATCTTGGCAAACACTACAAACTTGGCCATGTAGGGCACACAGATGAGCTCTCTGTAGAGCTGAGTGGCCAGACCTACCGTCTCCGGAATTTGATGGCAGTCTGCAAGCCAAAACCTGCAAATGGTAGAGGGTTGGAAAAGTGACAGAAGAATCATATGAGCCATATTTGCTATCTAAAGATTTTTAAGTTCTGACCTATGTTAGTAGTTCCTATGAACCGTAGACTACTGTGGATGGAAACTGATCTGGATAATAATCAAACCAGGGCTGCGTACCTGGCAGATACATTGGTAGTGAAAGAGACGCAGTCATTCACAAAGGTGAGAGGAGTGGTGCCTGTAATGTCCTCCCACTGCGCGGGGGATGTGCCACCTGTAGAAGAGCACACATAAGAACACACTTCTTAAAATACAGCTGACAAATAAGCTGTAAAATAGAGTTCTGTATGATAAGCGTTCTGTAGTTGTTGCCAAAGAAGAACCAATTTCAGTTGGCTAAAAAATCATTTAACTACTGTTGTTAAATGAGATTTTTTTTGAGTCAAATGGAAAATGTTATTCATACATTGTTCAAACATGGGTCATGGTTGTAAAACCAGTCCTCCCCCTAGGTTTACTTTTTGGCTCTGTACATCTGGACCGTTTGGTGGTCCCTGAAAATCAATCACTACTGTTTAGTGGTTCTTCTACACCATTGCACAATGAACCCTTTGTGAAGCATTTTTTGAGTGGGTATGTGCAAGAGTGGGTATGTGCAACTCAAAACCAGAAACTTTAGAAAAGCTTTTCATCAATTTTACAGGAACCCCACTATGTAATGAATCACAGTGAGGGATGACTGAGCAGGCAGGCATCCTTACCTGTGATACTACAGAGAAGGCGTAAGCAAGGAGTGGAATCTCCCTTGTAGCCATTGGTCACACCCTCGCCAGAGAGAGGAGGCACAGGGATGGTCATGGTGATGGGTTTGTGGAACTTTCTCCTGCGTGGCTCCACCGTCACTATGGGGCTAAAAGTGGCTCTGTTACCCAGGATCTTCTTTACTGTGTCATCTGGGACTGGCTGGGCCTGGGGTCAAGAACATGGTACATTGTTTGTTTTGCCTTCAAGGCAGTCCTAGTCAGAACATTATTAGTGTGAGCTTTTCTGTATAATTATATGCAGATATCTAGTGCAAATACAAATAATTTAGCGACTGAATAGTGAATATCTCCTTTCTATTGGATAGATATGTTACGGCTCGAAAATTGATGGACCTACAATAGACGTTTCTAATCATTTGGCCTAATTTAGTTCTAAATAGTTGCTTTGAAGACAGATGTTTCTCTCTAAGAAACAGGACTTGATATGATTACAATAAAAAAGACAAAATAATACTGGCTCAGTATTTCCATTTAAGTGTCTTCATACCTGAAGACCAACTCTGATCTTCTTGGTGAGAGCTCCCTCAGGGAAGGAGGCCTGGACTAGAGGAACAGTCATGCTGGACAGAACCCCTCCCTCAGGACCCATCTGGTTACTCTCCTGCTTAATCCGAGACACCACCGCAAAATACTGTGGGAAGTCTTTAGTGATGATCCTACAGATGCGCTTCTTCTCCAGATCTCCTAGACTGTCCAGTTCTTTAGGGAAAAAACAAGGTAAATGGTAAATGATGAAAGAGATTCAGGCAAATTATACTGGTGTCCTCTAGCTTGTCTCTACAGTGCGTGTTAGAGAACTGTCACAAAAGAGTGTTCTACATGGCTATCAAGAGAGCTGTGAACCTTCAATCATGTCTTAATCAATATACAATGACAGAATGGATCACCAATGAGCCTACCAGGAGCTGGCATATAATCCAACCTATTCCATGCATCATAAAATGATCTGGACCTTTACGAAACCAATTTCTCATTATGCTACTGCACCAGTGTCACTAGATAGTAGCATGGCTTCAAAAACATTTACCCAACCATTCCAAATTTTGGAATCACTACCAATGTTTTGAATAATATAAAAGCAGTATGTCGGCAGATAGATGTATAAAATGGTTCTACTAGATAGTAGTCTTGTAGGACTACCACACATCAATATATGTCTGTATATGTTGGCTGTTTAACAAATAAATATTTTTTTAAAGTTTCTTTTTCCCAAAAATGTCTTTGAAATGTTGCATGCATATAAAAATAACTATTATTTGGCTACAATGTCCAAAGATGCATTTGGAGAGAAAGGTGAGGCACTGAACCTCAAGAACACTGCACCAACTGTTAAACATGATGGTGGAAGCATCATGTTCTGGGGCTGTTTTGCTGCCAGTGGAATTAGTACATTGCAAAAAGTGGATGAAATAATGAAGAAGACTACCGAAACATCAACAGATATTATAAATATACAGACTTTGCTTAAAAGTTTAGTCAGTGTCAGGCAACAGATTTTACTGATCTCGTCCAATTCTGCAAAGAAGAGTGGTCCAATATCCAACCAGAATTCGTCTGGTGTGATGTACGCTGTTTAAATGGTAGTGTATGTATTATTGTGAATTATGAATTATTATTGATTGTATCAATATTATTAACTATTAATGTTTTTCTTAAGTTTAAAATGTCTCCTAAATATCAGAATTGTATATTTTATTCTGTAATGCCAGTGTTGTACCTTCATCCATGCCATTAAGCAGATCATTGAGGGCTTCAGTCCTGCAGTCATACTGGTGCTCCTTCCACGCCTCGCCGTTCTCACTCCTGAGAATGATCAGCTCACGCTCCTTCCCTCTCATGGAACCAAAGTGAGGAATCTCCACTATCACTGGGCTGCAAGAACACACCACACACCACTAAGACCAGAATCGGCCAGTAAACACCGGCACACAGGCATGTAAAGGATGGGAATGGGTATGCGGATGTAGTCATCAGTAAACAACTGATGCAGGCTGGACATATGGAGCATACTTCAGTAGTGAAAAGAGGGGCACTTGGCACATCTGACTTGAATCAGCAAAATTTTCAAGAGCTGGACAGTACATTTTTATACACAATATGCATAAACATATTATAAACAAATGTGTGCTCTAAGCTTCAGTCACTTTGTGCTTTATACCCCAAAACAAACAAACAAATAATGTCGATTGATGGAATGCAACATTCCAAACATAGAGAGACATGGCAAAACCACTCTGGACACAGTGACAAGGAAGGAGTAATAATAAAATGAAAGGTTTTATTAATATAATAATCTTTGTTCTTTGCTGAGGTGTGAGCTACAACACAGATATTCTTCTTAAATCATTAAACACTAGCAGTTTATTCCATTTTGAATTCTATATTGCGATACACTATGTGGACAAAAGTACTGGGACACCTGCTTATTAATTGTTTCTTACAAAAGCAAAATGTTTAACAAAGAGTTTATCCTGCTTTTGTTGGATTAACTGTCTCGACTGTCCAGGGAAAGCTTCCTACTAGATTTTAGAGTATTGCTGTGAGGATTTGATTGCATTCAGTGACAAGAGTGTTAGTGAAATCAGAATGCTGGATGATCAAAGTATGAGATGGAGCACCTTCATTCCAGAGAAGACAGATTGAGCTCCACAGCTCAATGCCTCTGGCTCACACCAGGCATAAAACATGGTGTCAATAGGTTCATGTTTATCTGGTCCAGAGCGCTCTATTCTATTGGCAGTACTTCTCTACAGGGACTAGACAAACTGTGTGTGCATTTTCACATATGTATCAGCAATGGGCACAACTTAAAGTAGCTGAATGCATTCATTAGAAGGGGTGTCCACAAACATATAGTGAACATATAGTGTATTTTTTCTAACCTATAAATAGGTTTTGTCAGAATGGTATTCGTGTAAAACATCCCTCAGGCTTGCTACATGTGAACAAACAAAAGTCTGTGTAGATGAGCACGACATTCCCCACAGTGACAGACATGAAGTGACAGAAACTCACATTTAATGTGTAATTACAGAGAAGGTACCATGAAAACACCATGTGTTTCACTACTGAATTTCAACCCAGGTCGTTCATATTTCACTGTAAATACACAGGATCCTTGATTCGAAACACACTGTATATTGATGTTAGTGTAACATAATTCAGTACAGGGTATTACAGTGTTCTTACTCCTTTTAGAAATGCTGATGGTTTCTCCAAACTGCAACAGCAAATGATACCTTCTCCAGAACAGAAAGAGCAAATGAAACCTCCTCCCACCCGGGATGGAAAAGCGGGAGTCTGAGTCTGATCAAACATGGGCAAAAGGTGGCAGTCATGACAGCAGCAGGTAGCATGCCCAACAAGCGCAGCAGAGTGAGCTGGAACAGCCGACACCATCCGCTTTCAGTCAACTGAAAGCCTCAAAGAAACAGGTGACTGAAAAGTAAAACAGCCCAAACGTAAAATCGACAATGGCTTTGTCAAAAGAAAGGTCGTCGGAGAGGAGCGTCTTTTCTAAGCGGCACAATCCTACCCAATAAATTTTGTTCCTCGAGGCCCAAGCTGCAGGATTCGGCTAACGAAGCTCTCCCCCTCATTAAGAGAGGGGAGTTTTCGGGGAAGATGGAGTTTACTGAATAACATCCATGCAGCAATTAGAGGAACAAAAAGGAGGAACACAAAACAGACTGTCATTGCTGCAGGAATCCTCAGATCCGGTTATGAAGACTATGAAGGCTAGTTAGCCTGAGACTTTCTCCAACATTCTACATCCTGTAGCGTTTTACTGTGAGTTCTCTTATGGCGGAGCTCTTTCAGCAGTACTTTTAGCAATGAACCATCATTGCTCACGTGATCACATGCCTTTTATTAGTCCATCTAGCATCAGTTGAGCAGACGATGAAAGAGAAGGGCTAGCCTATCCTGTAGATTTACCATCAGATATTGGGGGCTGGCATGATAATGGAGAGCAAAGCTGGCCTATCTGACTGCTGAAACACCTCGCTACCACACGCTACCAAACACAGATGATTTCCATGGCAATGAAGAGAGAAAGAGAGAGGCAAAAAGGCTGAAACAGTCAGGGACATGGGAAGTGGGGGAGCTGAATCCAACTTTTAGGGCTTGCCATATTGTTTAACTGCAACTCCTAGAAAATGCCATGGAATGAAAGAAATAATGGGAAAAATTGGAGCACCGTTTCCAGTCTATGTGTTTGTTTTATGTTTTAATTGTTGCAAAATGATGCTTTAAATATTCATATTTAAAAGTAATAGCAATTAATTGCATATTGATCATATTTGTATTTGCTTAAATATGAGCCTAAAGGAAAAAAATAAACAAACAAATAAATAAATAATTCCAAATTTTATCCCATTTTCAACCCAATTTGGAAGGCTCTTTTGATACATTGAGACATGAGCATGTGAATGTGTCTTAAGTGGTCCCATTACCAGGCACTGCCAAAGTGCAAAAAAGACAACTCGTGATCGAATTTCCTCACCAGGAGGAGCTTCACACACATTTACATCATCATTCTCTGGCTGTATTTTTTTTAGAATGTGCTGAAAGATCCCACAGAATCATTTTGCTAGTAAACTTAGGAATCAATGGTAGAACACAGAAAATTCCATGCATCTTGTTTTGCTTGTTAGCCTCTTATTGTGGTCGGTAGCTCTGGTATGTGTGTATATGTATTCTTGATATAGTGGAGCCTTTGAAGGCAAACTCAGAAAAGTTGTATTTGAATGAGAGGACTACATACCCGAATTATATTACTGGAGTCTATCTTCTCTTACATATTTCTGTATTGTCTATCATTAGTGGATGACAGTGACGGACACTACTGGCGTTCTTTTTTGGCAACACTGACTGCACCATCAATCTTGAGAGATCAGAGTGATCTTCCCATGACAGTGGTTCCTACTGCAACAGCTACAGAGTCTACAGAGCAGAGAAAATAGTTTGGTATGATGCCATTTTGCATTGTATATATCAACAATGAAGAAAAATTCAGCACCCCCAACCTAAAATGGCTTCCCATATCCCTGGGAACAGTACAGATGAAAGTGAGGAGAGAACACGACCTACCCCAGGAACTGAGCTCCAGCTGGTCCCACCTCCACCAAGCGGCTGGCCAGACCCTCTCCTTCCACCATGGGAGGCGGGGAGGCCAGCTTGTGTCTCTTGACCAGGCGGCAGGTGATGCGAGTGGGGGCTGTGCACTTGCGTGGCGGGATGATGATGCGCATGCCATTGTGGCGGCTGCCCCTCATGGAGCCACCGCGGGCGTCCACCATGAAGCTGACCAAGAACCTGCGAGGGCAATACAGATGGCACAGTGAGCAGACGGAGTGGAGGCAGAGCAGTTAAGGTCATCCCATGCTGTGATAAAAAACATTAATAAAAAGAAGTCACACAACCAAACACCAGGGAGGAAGAGACAGGAAAGAGGTGAGAGAGAAGAAAAAGGAAATGGGACTGAGCACTCAGCCCTGGCAGTTTTCATGGAGGCATTCGTGATCTTCCTGCTTACTTTAGCTTTGATGAGTATCAATCATATGCAGTTGTGGTTGGAAGTTTACATAAGCTCATTATGGGAGTGAATGTCATGACATTTCTGAAAGGCTTCAATGATTTCCTCAACTACTCTTTTTACGGGGAAGAATAAGTGTGCAACATTTAAACCGTTCAAAATGATACATTCAGGGTCAGAAATATAAGCACAGTCACTTAGATGATTATCCAAAATGTCTGTTAATATCTCTGTGCCCACATAACAAAAACGCAAGAGGCTCAGAGCAGACCTGAGAAGGATGATTGTAGACTTACACAAGTCAGAAATGCCTCTTAAAGATAAAATCCCCTGCTCCACAACTGACACCTTTAAGCCTGACTGAACCAGAAGAAATAGCTTTCTGGAGAAGAGGCATTCAACCCCAAGAACACTGTGCCAACTGTTAAGCATGGTGGAGGAAGCAAAATGGTCTGGAGCTGTTTTGCTGCCAGTGGAACTGGTGAAATAAAAAGTACTACCACAGGATTCTTCAAAATGGCCAAGGAATTCATGTTGATGATGAGTGTATGTAATATGCCAACCACAACTGTGAGGTACATAAACGAAAACAGAGATTCTGTACAGCAACAAAACTGCCAAGTATAATTGCTCAAGAAGCCAAAAGTGGTCATTAGACGTGTTTGTTGTGTTATTGAAAACGATGGCCTGGGACAGAGATCCCCTCAAACTCATTCCATGCTTTATCAAAACCACATGTAAAGTTAAGAGTTGACCAACAACACTAGCTGCATGGCGTTCACTCCCAGTAATTTTCACAGAACGCTTGGAGGTAAGTGGAGGTAACTGGGATCCTACCAAATTTCCCTAAATGAGTGTCCATATAAAAACGGCTGAGGCCTTGGTGACCAAAATGGTTTTTAATGCCTTCATGACACACATAAGCTCCAGTGGTGCAGCATCATATAGAGATGTAGCAAAAAAATAGAGCTTGAATCAGAGGAAAACTTTGCTAAGGCTAGAGTTATCAATGATTCAACCCCTGCTGATAGGCACCGATGTGTCACATTCATAAAGATGAAGGCAAGGAGTATCC
Source organism: Salminus brasiliensis (assembly GCF_030463535.1). NCBI lineage: Eukaryota > Metazoa > Chordata > Actinopteri > Characiformes > Bryconidae > Salminus > Salminus brasiliensis. The sequence continues at coordinate 25,734,708 of NC_132899.1, read as the reverse complement.
AGGTCCTGTCTTGGAAATATATTATACTTCATGTTAAGTTTAAACTTAACAGAACCTGATTCTGCTAATTTTGAGGGAAATACAGTTTTAGATTTTTACAACTGACCAAAGGCATCAGCTAAATCCAAAGACACAGCTTTTTTATTATTATTAATAATGATCACTTTGCTCAGGGTCAAAATATCCCCCAGCCGGAAAGTCTTTCTATTCTGTTTAGGTGACAAACACATACATCACACTGCTTCACCCTGCTAACCAGCTTAGTATGGACTGTAGGTGAAAGACAGAGTAAATGAAACAAGCACAGAAGGGAGAAGAAAGAGAAACACTGTGATCACAGGACACAACCACGGTCACCTGGAGTCATACTGAGGGAGCGGAGAGGAAACGCTGCAATGAAACAAAAACGGAACAATGGTGGACGGGCAAAATCATTCAGTCAAAAAGATTCAGCATCAGCACCAAGACAACACTCTTAATATGCAGGAAAACAGAAGAGGATAGTCAAATAGAGCACAGAGAGCAACAGGAGACTGAAGGAAAGGAAGGAAACAGCATTAGCATTGTAAGCACAGTTAAATGAGATGCGTCAAGAGAATTCGTTGCAGGTGTCATTGCCGATACAAGGCTAGCATGTGTTCCCTACAATACATGTGAAGCAAAACTGCATTCCTTGTATAGCTCACTGTAAAGCTCAATGCGCTCTGAGGAGAACACTATTTACCAGTTCTGTCAACCTGTATATCACCTATCAACCTATCATAAATATATTTGTTCTTTAGGCATTTCTACTTCTATCACTCTCTGTGATTATAGCTAGTTTGCACATCTGTTAGTGGATGTAACAATTTTAGAAGGCTGGCTTGATGTGACTCTGAAGAAGCACAAGCTAGCCTTCACCCTCCCAACTTGGTAGCATTGTGTATGACAGAGGAAGACCTAGCTAGTGGGAGGAAATGGACACAGCTAAATCAGGGGTATAAAAGTGCTGAATAGTCTTGTTTGCATATCATAATTGTCAAATTGCAGAGCAATGTACTGCATTTAAAGAGCATAACTCTAGCCTTCTAATAATTAATCAATTCATGTCCTTTAGGTAATCTATTACTTTATGTTTCTGTCCATTTCAACTGCAAGGCACACACACACACACACACAGCTCTTACCCTGAGTGGATGGGGCTTGAAACCAGGTTGACATTGTCCAAGGTGTCCGCTGCCCAGCTGTAGCGCCTTAGAGAGTCAGCATCAAACTCTTTGGCTACAGCCAGGTGCTGAGGATCAGAACACACACACACACACACACACACACACACACACACACAATAAGAACTACGAATAAGAACTGTCTTTCAGACTGACTTTCACTGTGGCAGCGCGGTGAACCACAACAAAGAACCAGACTCTCAGTGCATGGCAATAACCCCTGCTAGGAGAAAAGTGCGGTGGGACGGACAAGTGCAATTAGCATCTCAACCGCACATTTATCACCTCATCCAGCAGTTGATGGTAGAAAGCATCAATACATACGCATGCACAGCTACGGTTTAAAATGGCTTTAAAGAGTGGTGGAGAGTGGGGGAAGAACTGAAACTTCAGAAGCAAACAGTAATGCCAGGTGGAGAAGTTCTAAAGCACGTTGTGAAAAGCTGGGCTACAAACCACAGGAGGGCAGCAAATAAAAAGGTGCTTCTCGGACAGCGATGGCAGTTCAGGCACAGAATATGGCCCAAGGCCGCAAGCAGATCCCCCCCACCCATCTAAATTTCATGTGTGCCCTGTGTCTGAGCTTTAAATCGGCAAAACAATAACATGGGATCCTTCAGTGCATTTGTACCTTATTTTGGGGTTCAACAACGAAGGGCATCGCTTTACAGACGCCCTGAAGCATTTGAAGAAGAAGAGATTTTTCACTGTAATCACCACCCAAAACAAGCTTCACACAAGCAGTCAGTACTGAACAGACATAACACAAAAGGCTGAGATGACACGTTGACCTTTCTCAGCTTCAAGCACGCATCAGTTCTCACCTCAGCAGGGGCTGCTATATGGAAATAGCCCAGACGCATCCGAAAAACTAGCATGAAGCAAAAATGGAAGTGCTGCTGACAAATGCCAGCCTCAGGGTCCACTTTGAGACAATGGAGCCTCTTTAGGCAAACCAGGACAATTTGTGTGGTCTGGTTTGTTAAAGCAATTAGCACATGCTTCGCCAGAGTACAAAAATAAGCTAACATTCTTTGATATTTTGGCTGAAATTGCGCAGAAGTAGTCTTCTAAACATTTAACAATGTTCAAAAGTCTTTCTGGACTAGGGATGAAACATGAGTAATACTGAACAGCATAATAGATTGGAGAATTTGGCTGGAAACTAATACAAATAATAGCAGGGATTAGTAGGAACTCCTAATGATAGCAGGTCAGATGTACAGTGCTGTGAAAAAGTCTTAGGCCAGCCAAGAAAACTCTTTAAACCTATTTATCTGGAGAGTAAGCCTGCTACAGCTTGTAAAAGTATAGACAGCACTAGAATAAATACAAACACAGAAGAACCCAGAGCTTGTTCTCCCTCTCGACTACTCTTATGATGTAGAATTCCACTTCCAGCACACCAGACTACTGCATACAACTAATACAACTAATGTATAATGAATAATACTTAATATTAATTCAACCAGTTATTAGATGATAACTTTATATACTGGGGTACTGAGGATTGATTTGGAAAAGGTAAACACACACACTTCCACACACACTATTAAAAATGAAGGTGATTCAACAGGTTCTATGAGCAATACCACAGAAGAACCACTAAAAAAACACATTAACCTTCATCTCAAACGAGATCTTTAAAAAGTTCTTCACACTGACACATCTCTTTTGAACACAATGGTCCTTTATACAACCAAAAGTGATTCATCTATGGCATGCTTAAGGACCCTTGAAGTGTCTTAATTATTAAGAGTGAACATAAAATCACAATTTAGAGTATTAACCTTCATTGGTCTGAATTTTAATGTAACTGTTTCCCTAGCACATCTAAAAGCAGGCTATAAAGCTCAAACTACTCAAAAACTCAACAACCCCACAGGAAGAAATACACTAACAACACTATCAACAACACATCACATTACGGGTCAGATTCATCAAACACACCAGCCAATTTACCATGACGTTAGGAGAAACATATTGGCTCATTTATAGACCTGTACATATCATATTACAATAATAATATTATATAAAATACATGAGAATTAAGGCAGTGTGTCTCTGACTGGATAGGCAGCACATAATCTAACTAACCTCTCTTTTGGCTGGTGTAGCGTAGTGGGTAGCAACACCCGTTCCAGTTGCAGACTAGGGTTTGATTCCCCGGATGGGCAAGCACACCATACTAGACTAATGCAAATCTTTGAGCAAGATTTTCAACACTACATTCTCCTCCCTGTGTAACATGATTTAAAAGTACATTGCTCTGGATAAGAGCACAAGTCAAATGCAGTTAATGTAAACATCAATGTTTTAAGCTCGCAGCTCGCAACTCGCAACGCCCCCTAACTCATTTTGACACCCAAACAGGCCTTCATGACATGATTGGTCAAGCATGATTGGTCAGATCCACCTACAGGACGGATTTGCTGATATCTGCCTAATACCCATGGATGCAGACGTTCCATCTCTCAAAATAAATGCTTACTGTCCACACCAGACGCATTGCTTTCAACAACATTTTCTAGGTTGGCCAAAGACTTCTGCACAGTACTGCATGGGCAAGTGAGAGCTAGGTGTAGAGGACGGGGGCATACCGTGTCCTTGGTGGGCGCCAGGATCTCCTCGATCATCATGCTGTCCCTGGTGAAAGAGCTCCGGTTCAGTGTGTTGGACCTATCCGAACTGAAGGAGCGCAGGCTGTTGGCATTCACAGTTTACCACACAGTGCGGGACGAGGGAAGGGTGACAATGAGATGAACACAAAACACACACACACACCCCACAAAAAACAAACAAACAAACAAAAACACAAACAAAAACCACACATTACTGCATGCAGCTTCCAGGGAAACTGGCACACAAATCCAAAAGAAAACCAACAGGATGCAAAGCACCGCACAGGACAGACACATAAACACACAAGACAACTTTTAGTTGTCTTGTATCCATAGACTATATAAATATATATATATATATATACATACACATATGTACAGTATGTGTGTTCTGTAAGATATAGAGATATGTATATGTGGGTGTTTGTATGTGTTTGTGTGTCAAGAGAAGTGAACAGCATCATAAATAAGGGAAGATATGATTCTGATTAGCAGTGGCTGACAATGTAATGCTCTGCCTATAGGTATGACGCATGACCTGTATGAGAATCTCAAGCATGTTTATGATGGTCCTAAATCCATGCAGTTCTCCCTTCTGTCCCAGATAAGGAATAACTACACTTGAAAAGTCCAAACAGATGTGAGAACAAGCTGTGGTAGCACAGTCCTGGATTCTCTTACAGAATACCGACTGGAAAAGATTGCTTGGCCGCTCATACAAAATAACCAACCAACCAAACAAACAAACAAAAAAAAAAACCCTGCCAACTGAGCCAGTAGCCTTGTGTTAGACTGACCTATATTCTGCCTGCATGTATGTTTTGCATGTGCTCGCGTTCTGTACTACGACAATCAATATGACGAGGCCACTTTGAGTTTACTGCATGCTGTAAATTTGGCAAGTGTTTGCTGATAATACAATATCTGTTCATGAATATCCAGCTAAAAGATACCGCACATGGGAAAGACCTCAAGACTCTACTGATGGGCCTATTTCCACATATTTTTTAAAAGACTACAAAAGTAAAATCATACAAGACATTACAGTATTGTATTTGTGAATTTGTGTGAATTTGTGAAAGAAAATTTGTCTATTTTTACATTCTACTACCTTTTTAAATTAGCCATAAAAAATCATCACTGATTACCAGCATGTTTGATTTCAAAATGGGGCACACAATTACACCCTTCCATTTTTAGTTTAATGTACAAGCTGTGAAAAAAAATAGTGAAATTAGACACAGCTACACTCTTTTGGATCCCTGGAAGCGACATTAATGGAAATGAGCCACTCCACAACCAAAACAAGGCTCACAAGCACAGCGGCCAAAAAGCTCAGCACAGGCAGAGTTGCTTAAAAAATGAAATGGTCAAGCACAACACAGCCAAACAAAAGCTTGGCTCTAAACTCTACAACTGAAAAATGAAGTTGCGATCCTTAGGCAAGAAGAGAAAGAGGTTCTCGAATACATCTTACAGCAAAGCTTTATACTCAGTCAAATGAACAGTAACAGATGAAGCACATCACAAGACAAGTGTTCCATGAAGTAATGAGTCAAAGGGGCCACGTCAATGTCTGTGTGTTTGGGGAACAGTCATGCCCTCTTACCTGACTTTAGGACTATGGTGAGAATTTAGTATGGTTGAGGGGGGGTGAAGGAGAGAGGGGGGACAGAGGAGATCGAAAGTAACAAATCAGAAAGAGAGCAGGCAAAATGCAGTGGTTGAATGACACAGCCTAATGCTCTGCGTTTGCATTGCAGTTTGCTCTCAGACCCTGTGGCGCTCAGCCCCTCTGATGAAACACGCGTGGTTTCATTCAGCCTTAAAGGAATAAATCAGCAGGAAGTCATTAACAGATGAACCCTTCTACCTAAAATGCAGTCAACACAGGCCAAGACTTCTATAGTTACGCACTGGAGCTACAAGGCTACTGTAGCTACAAAACAATGGAAGCTAGAGCTGTTTTGTGTTTAGAAAGTGGCTGACCATAGAAACTGCATTCAGTTGCAATCACTGGTTTTGTCAAAGCTTACTTCCATCCATATATTGTGTCGCTGTTATGCATAAACGTAAAATGTAAAAAGGCAACTTTACAGGAGAAAGAAAATAACGTAATAACTAGAAGTAAATGGGAAATTATTTCAAGTCATTCTGGAGCATTTCTATTGGTCCATTCATCATGATATAGAATAGAATAACACAATGTGAAGAACAGCCAAATTCACATCATGTCAAAACACACACACACACGCACACACACACACACACACACACACACACATATATATATATATATATATATAGTGTAGAATACATTATTTTGTGTTACAGACTATAGATTACATGTATGCATGTAAATATATATATATATATATATATATATATATATATATATATATATATATATATATATATATATATACATATATATATATATATACATATTAATTCATGCAATGGTAATATCTTTAATTAGAATATGAATTATTACTTTTGACTATCCGAACTGTATTAGTGCTTATACATAGCAACACAGAAGCCTGAACATAATCCTGTAGTTTCAACTATTTGTCACCAAAACACCTGAGTAAGAAAGTGTTGAGACAGGGAATCGTTACAAATGGACAGGACAGGAGATCTGCACTGTGTAGCGGTATAGTGTAGCTTAGAGCTCGGCAGTTGGTTTAGCATAGTGGATAATTCTACACAATCATGAGATCGTGCTACACCAATAAGAGTACTTTGGTAGACACCTAACATTACATACAGCATGTTTTTTTTCTGTAACACATGAATTGATACATGAGTCATTTTTGTCCATTCCAAGCTTCCGTTACTTGTTATCTACACCAGCTTTGTAGCTCCAGTGCAAAACTGAATGAAGTACACCTGAGATACTAAACATGTCTTAGCTTATCCATTCAAGGAAGGGTAAAATGTGTTTTCTTTTACCAAATTATTCCTTTAAACATTTCCAAATACACAAATACATGGCACAACAGTAGCTTTTGCAATGTACAGTGTATGAGCCATGAACCAGACATCAGTCTTATAGGGCAACTGTGAGGTTATAGTCAAACCACAGCTTCCAGAGAAGAGTTAAGCGGCGCACTCTGAGAGCATGCAATGCAAGTAGGCGTCTGACCGATGCTGCTAAAAAGAGAATTGAAAGGAAATAGTGAGCACTAGGAGCATATGACTGCACTCGTCCAGAATATGATTTAATTTAAACGCAACGCAGCAAGTTAGCTGTGCCAACAAGACAGTGCCAAGTGAACGCTTAAAGCAGTGAGACTGAGCATGGTCCTAGTTTCCTGCTGCTGGCCTGCATACATGAGCAAGGCTTGCATGTTCAATAAACTCATGTGAACTATTATCAGCTGCCGTCAAATGTTTTTTACTCTGAGTGGGGAAAATGCCCTACAGCTCACTACATGTAGGTTAAACATTAGCCTTCATGTGACCCTGGCTTTTTTCTATCGATCCAGGCTGGGACTGCAGGCAGGGCATAATACAAACACTAGCCAGGTTTCCAATTAATCAGAAGTCAGGAAGGAAGAGCTGGGTTAACACAGATAACAAGATGAATCCTATTCATTCACAAACTTGTTGTCTGCTTGATTCCGATAATGATTCAGAGGACTGATGTGAATGTTCGTGCGTGTTTGTGGTTATCAGTTAACGGTCCGGGGATGGGGCAGAAAGAGATAGGGATTAGGGATACATCGATCTGAAATTGAAAATAAACAACCTGCTGCTGTAGTCTCGCTGTAGAGTGTGGACCAGGACAATACAGACACAATATGCTGCATGTGTTTGGTAACTTTCTAGTTTGTGAAAAGATTGCAAGAGAGGGGCAATAGCTGTCCAAGATGTAAAATTTGGGTGAACTTTTTGTTGTTTTGAGATGGTGAACAAGAATGACTACCCATGTGCAAAAGTTGCTGGATCTTTTTTTTCACCATTCACCATAGAAAGTGTTTAGTTCTGAGACAAAATAACAACGTTTTAATGGTTGTCTAAAACCTACTGCACCTTTAAAACATCCAGCATAAAATCAAACTCTATCTTAATTTAGGATTGCATTAGGACCAGAGCTATTGACTAGTTCCTGCCCCAAACAAGCAAAATACTTTGACTGTTTCTTGATAATCCATTTATTTTTAACTAAATACATTATTTGCCATTAGAGCAACATTATGTAGCTATTTTACCTTAAAATAACAGCTTCAAAGCATAAGCTTAATGCTTTGTAATTCTGTAATATTACTATACCCTGTCAGTCCATATGCTTCTTTCACTTTCAGTGATGGTCCAGAATCTCTTACCTTGCCAACAAATGTCTGTGTAAAGTGTGTCCTTCTGGTGGGACTTGAAACACAATTTGTACTTACAGCAGTGATGTAAAAGTATATTACACTTCCTGACTGTAGGGGGAGCTGAGGGACAAAAAATATTGCTTATTGCATAATGCTCCTTTAAGTGAAGGCAAAGGAGGCTTCTTTGTACTTTAGTTTCTATACAGTCTTCACCATAGAGAAAATCTCACCGTTTGTCTTGTCGTGTCTTGCTTCTAGCACTGTTTTTGCAATCATTTGTATTATTTTGAACTTAAGTTGATTCATTTGAACGATTAGATTTTAATTGTTCAACAGCTCACTAAAAAAACATGAATGTTTTAAAATAATAATTTTAATTACTGATTATAATAAAAACCACAAATACTGATAACATTATAGGAACTTTTCAAACTGCCCCATCCCTAGTTACAGCTTGCCTAAAATCAGTTTGCATATTATAAAATATGGCTAAAGCTTCTGTGGAGCTAAGGTATGTGCTGTCAGATCTTTTGGGTTAGATAGCAAACCAAACACCATTTCCCACTTCAAACCTCATGACATCTACAGTCAACACATAACATAAGCGACATCAGATCAAGAAGTATGTTTCAACAGAGCGAAGAATATCATTACCTTGCAGTGCGAGCTCCAATGCTGAATCCAACGTAGCCCTCCTGGGGCAGTGAGTCATCACCCAGCTCACGCAGGTCCTGGGGGCCCAGGTACTTATCTGTGTCCCCTGTCATCGCATCCTCACCTAGTACATACACAGTCAGAGTAAGTACTGAGCCTGGACTTAGAGGAAGTCCCTCCCTTGAGACTGACTGAACTCTAATGGCTGAGATGACCATTCAAATCCACCAGTTTACCAAAGGCATCTTCTCAGGCTGTCTAAACCTAATGAGGCTGCAGAACCCAGAACCACCTCACTTTCTCTTAGTTTTAACATTAAAGCAATAGTTTGATGAAAAATTTAATTCAGCAGTGGAAGCTTATATCCCACAAACTGGCACAGTGCAAACAGCATTACCTCACACACTTGCCTTAAAAGTCTCTTAAATTCTTAAATATACTAGTTTACATGGTTTCTGACACTGTATAACACACTGTTTTCTATGACAAATGGACAACTGCCCCTTTTTTAGATAATAGTGCCGTATAACATAAGGAATCGTACAAGAACATCTTTTTAAAGGGCCCATATTTTTTTCTTTTTTCACAATTTATTAAATATAAATACATACGTACATAATGTATAGCACTTTTGTGTATCATTACCAGTCATAACTCATGTTCATTTTACATGTTTCTATTTGACCTCTCTTAATCCTTCAATATTCCTTAAAGCATTGTACGTTTTTGTTACTGTGCATTTAAGTCTGGAATATGTAAATAAGCTCTGTTCTGTTCGGCACCTTGAAAAACAAGGTGAAACACTCTTTCACTATGAACTACTGTCTCACACACTCTGTAGGTTGACTGTATTGTTTTCGTAATTGTGTTGGTTGATGTGACATCACAGAAACAATGACTTTATTATTCACCATAGTTTCTACATGCTGTTTGTATGGACTGGGGAGTGAATGGTGCGCTTTAAAACTTGAATACAGTATGGATTTGTTGTTTTCGTGATATCAAAGAAAAAAAGCTAAATGATTCTGCAGCTTAGTTTCTAAAATGATGTCAGCATGGACTAGGGAGTTTAAAGCACACCTTGTGTGTGTGTGTGTGTGTGTGTGTGTGTACGTGTTTGTGTGTCGAAACACGGTACAGAATAAAGCAGTGCAATATAAAGAAGCATGCCAGCAGCTAATATAAAGAACTTAATAAATAGAAGCCATCCAGTGTGAGTGAGTTGGATTGAGAGAAGCAAAGTGGTGTTTGCACACTTATAAGACTTGGGGTGTGCAAACAGTCTACCAGGGTTAAAAGAGAAGAGCTACAGCAAGTGCACACTACAGAGACAGAGAGAGAGAGAGAGAGAGAGAGAGAGAAAGAGAGAGAGAGAGAGAGAGAGAGAGAGAGAGAGATTGAGGGGGAGGGTTGCCCAGCATTCCAGTAGTGACAATGCTTCCCCGTCCCCCGCTGCTTATTACCACGGCAACCCCTCCCCATCAAACCACTACTGCTGTACCATAAGTGACACACACACACACACACACACACACACACACACACTTTATCCCCTAAACTATGTATATGCCTCATAAAAGAATTCCCCCCTATGCTTTCACTCCCCATCAACAAAAAAACACATACCATTGACTAGCCCTCTCAATAGCCTTTTCTTTACAACCACAGACTTCACTGCGTCAGCAAAACTTTTCTGAGCCAGTGAACGGCACTCTCTGAGCTCACAGCAAACACGCGCACACACACACACACACACACACACACACACACACACACACACACACACACACACACACAGATTAGCTTTCCCTCGTTTGGGCTGCCATGCTAAATCTGTCATGTAATGGCGTGTGTGTCCAGATCAGGACATGGCAGACAAACCCAGCAACTGCAGCACTCCTTCTAACTTCTGAGGTGTTCTCTTACACATCTGAGCAGCCATGACCCTCCTTCTGTATGTTCCTCCACTGTTTCAACAGGTTTGAGAGTCCACTCTCTCTCTGTTCACTCCATGCAGCCCCCAGGATAATACGTTACTCTGACTGGGACACTCCAAATCCATGCAATCAGATCGGATAAAAAATCCACAGGAGCGTCCACATGTCCCACTTCCCTGCACGGACCACCACCTGAAACCAGCCGCTCCTCCTGCTGCTCTGAGCACACTCTCTCTTTCTCACACACACACACACGCACGGGAACACTCCCCCCAGCTGCTGACGAAATTTTAGGCTGCGCGGGAGTCCGCCACTGACTGAGTTCACAGCAGCGGCAGAATAAAGCTCCAGGACGCTCCAGAACCCCCCTCACACACACTCTTTTGGGATTGGACACCAGCCCCCTGTACCCCAGCACAATACAGAAAGAGTGTGTGTGTTTGGTTGGGGGGATTTCTATGGCACTGGGTCTTAGGTGTACTCCGTAACTCGACTCTGAGGAACAGAAAGGAAACAAAAGAGCCCCCTCACTGGCAGGAGGACACACAACCGGGTGGGAGGGACACACAGACAGCCACCTGACCCGGCCCCTTTATTACAGGCCAGAGACTACATAAAAGTCCAAAAGTCCAAACTTCAGCAACACACACACACACACACATAGTGCTGCTATGGCTATTAACCTGCAACTTTACCATTCAGATATGAATTACTCATATTCATGTACCATCCTGTAACATTGCTCTAATTACACTTCCCGACTGTAGGGGGGGGGTCCAGGAACAGGAAATACCAACTCTTGCATAGAAACTTTTAAAGTATTTTAAACATTTACAGACAGTTTTTTGACACAAGCCAACCTGTGAACCTCAACCTTCCTGTGCCAGTGTCTGCGGAAAGGTAACTCAAACTCGGGTGAGGAAGCGAAAGCCGGGGAAGAAGACGAGTAACCGCACAAGGCTAAAAGTTAGCCGAGTGGCCTTTCCAGTCTCTTCTCTCCAATGTCCGCTCCCTCAAAACAAACTGGACTATCTCAGACAAGAGCTAAACAAACATCAGAAGCAGAACTCAAAAGCACTGCGGTGCGCGAGGAAGCCAACCCTTAGGGAAGAGAATGGGTGTCTGTGCCAGCCTAAAAAGGGTTGGGAAACGTAGCTGACCGTGATACAATCACTTCAGCTAGCTAACCGCACACCGCATCAGTCGGGCACAGAGAGAACAGCAGCACTAGCTAGTAAGACAGAAATAATTCCAAAAAGAATTACAATAGTATACAATATAGTGCAGTTATACTATATATATACTATATACTATATATTATACTATATATATATATATATATATATATATATATATATATATATATATACTAAATACATTTTATTTGTTAGTGTTAAGTAAAAAAAAACATTATCATGGGAGCTTGTAGGTCAGTGTGTATTGAAGATAGACATGCTGGACTGCTGTGTTGGTAAATCACCCCTGTACATCTGTACAATCAGCGAAGATCTTTAAGACCTGAGTTCCTTCAGGTTAATAACTGAATTCTGTCCAATAAAAGTGAAGGAAGCATCTTCACCCTCAGCCCTCCACCAGAATCAGTCATCATTTGTTGGTGTAGAATCAAAGTGGCTTCCCCTAGATTCACAGGAACTCATGCAGCATCTGCTAATGGCATTATGAGGAGGTTGAGAAGTGGCTGGCAGCTTGACCACAGCAGCGACTGCCAGCTAGCGAACCCTGGCACTTACTCAACTGGACCACACTCCTCTGAAAAGAGCTCCCACACAGCCCAGCGTCAGAGAGAAGACAGGCACAGCTGTTCTCATTCACTGGTCAGGTAACTATACAATCAGCAGCAACTGTGAAACACTTTTCATCACCTGCTTCAAATTAGTGCAGCCCGAAAGATTAATTATCAGCCTGCATCCAGCATTCACAGAATCTATCAAAGCATTCGCTCGAATGGCTCCAAGGCGAATCTGCAAAGGGGCGACTGTGTTCATGTGAGGGGGTTTATTTTGAGACCCCAGCATAGCGTGTAAATAAGGAGCCATCCGAGTTATGTCAGTGGAATTGTGGAAGCATGCCGAAGTGTCAGGTAACATTAACTAGACCCCAAAGCCTACTGTGAGTACACAGATACACACATGCACACACACACAGCTATTTAAATCCACACAGCTTTCACATAATATAGTGCTGGCCTAATGAAACACTCCCATGGACATAACAGGTAATTCTGACTGCTTTACATGACCTGCACTGCAGCTGTTACGGCCTACCCTGTAGTAACTTTACACAGAAATAACACTGCTGCCGTACATGTTCATACCCATATTTTGCATGAAGAGTGAAGCAGAGTACAGTTATACAAAGTTGCTGTCATGCAAAAATCTTCTGTCTCTTCTTCTCCAAAACAGGAGAAGACAAGAGGAAATACTGGAAATACAAGGTTTTTGCGGGACATTTTTACATGGTAAGATTAAATGTGCTTTATGGTACAGTTACTTTTAGGTATAGTTTAGAACATTTACTAGACATGTATTTGAGTAACTTTGGGAAAGATCCCTCCCTTACTATCTCTCCTGCTGAAATGATGGCTCCAACCTAACCTCAACCATCTGAAAAGTATACCCTGCTGGAGATGAGTCTGTATATGGGATTTGTAGCTCAGCAGACCCTGACCTGTTCAGTCAAGTGTAAGAATCATTTATACTTAACAATGAAATATTTGATGCTATTGCTTTGTTTAGATTGCTATTGTTATTGTTACAACAGTTACATTTAATAATTGTAACAATTTTATGTATATATCACTATGCAATTAATATCATCACAACTTTCTAATTAATTAACAAAATTGACAATGTTCTATTTTACAGTCACATTTGTCTTTTGTCACGTTTGAATTTTATACATTACGGTTTATTATGGAGTTTGATTCAGAGATATATAAACAATAAACAGATATCTCAATTTCATTTTAAAATGACTTTTAGTTTAGTACTAAACATTTTTTGAAAAATGCAAAGACTAGAGATGATATAATAATATTATAATATAAATTGTCATTTATATTATATACTCCTAGAGGCCAAATATTATACAGGAGGCCTTTTACCTCAAGTAAGGGGTCATCTTGCTCGATAGTGACTTTTTTTTTGTGCTATAAAATCCCAATTGTTTGCTCATCCTGTTTGTTTATCAAACAGTGTTCAGGTGTTTGCATCATCATCCTGTACAAGCCTCTACAAAGGAGCTTTATAGAAACCTGTCACTGTGTTAAAGGTTCTTTCCCCATTATCCCCCCATTTTGTTGAAATATAGTGGTTTGAGAAAGTTGCACCATCCCACCAGAAGAACACAATAAATGAAACTGAATAAATGAAATGCTAAGCTTGGGTTAAAAGGCAGGAGCAGAGCTGCTATTTAACTCTCTCTTCTTGCGCTGTTGGCTCTCTGAAAAAGCCACTGGCTACAGAACAGGTCAGAGCCAAAGTGGCCAAACAAATGTATAGGCAACTGTGTCCAGAGGCCGAGTCCTTAGTAGCCTGGCCTTATTTTCCCTCCAAAAGAAAGCACGCCTGCTTATTGAGCCGGTGTTTACTGAGTGAATACGTGAGTGAAATCCCAGTTGCCCCACATACAGTTTCAAAGAAATACTAGCAGCAAGAATTAATGTATGCAGTGATATTTGCATATTGAAGCATTTCATATTCAGAACGGGCGTGCCTAGCAACCAGCACTGAGTCGTATTTAGTGGGAGGCCGCGGGACCCAGCACAACAAAGCACGGGACAGTGAGTACAGAAATTTGGTTAGTTTTTGGGTGAGTAGAGAAGAAAACCACAGAAACTCAGAGCAGCTACAGAAAAGCTACAAAAGCAAAGAAAATCAAGAACAAAAAATACCTTCATCAACATCTGAAATATAGTCTTCAGTGAGCATTTCAGGCACATTGGCTCTAAGAACTGCAATATTTTATTATTAGTTAGGAGTAATAAACCAAAAATGTATGTAGCAAAAATAAAAGTAGCATTAAAGAAAACAATTATATTTCAATAATAATATTAAAACAGTAATAAATAAACCATGAATGAAATGATCAAAGTTGAGGGGAAAGTGCGTACCTTCGTCGTCAGACATGTCCAGAACCTCGTTCATTGTTTCTGGAACATTCATCTTATGCTTCTCGGTAACCGTCTGCAAAAGAGCAACGTTATAAAACAAGTGAAATGGCCCTGCTGGGTGTCCTCACTGTTTCTGAAAGGCTGTTCTGACACGGCTGAACTGAGCTGGACTTCAGTGCCCAAAGTTTGCCAGTAGTGAGAGAACAAAAAAAGAGTAGCAGCTCCTACTAACTCTGCCTGGATTCTCTGCCAAGTTGGGAGAGTTTCATGCAATAAAGCTCATTTTCAATCACACGGGCCTGTATTCAAAAAAGCTCCTTATAGCAGGAGCACTGATCTCGGGTCAAACTGCTCTCTTGTTTAAGACAACCTTACTGGCAGAAACAGATCCTGGCCTAAAGTTTGTTTCAACAAGGAATCCCACTTCATGAGGAAGCTGTGGAAGCTGCTGAATGCTGTTTACATTTTCATTCACACTGTGTATTTGCTGAATGGCCTAAACCTAGTGTTACACAATATTCTGAGGTACAGCATTGCATCCCTCTGCCCAATTGCTTAGTGAATTCACATTTGTGTCTTATAATACATAATACATTTTTGTATTCTCAATTCAATAATAGAGGATGCCCCTGACAATGAAATTCTGACTATTACCATAGCCACTGATGTAAAGGCAAATTAATACTTGTGATAGTGTGCTTCATAATAGTATCTGATTCTACTAAATTCTAAACTCATTGAAAGCTGAAAAAGCTCTTTAAGGGCCCACATCATGGAAATTTTTTTTTTAAAGAATATTGTTAAGGTTTCAAAATGCTCACTCTCTGATCCTCACACTATCCAGCAAGATTAGCCATGTCCATTTATCCCACAGCAGTTTAGTCCCACTTATTCACACTGCAGCCAATAAGAACAGAATTAATCTATCTATCAGTCTTAAAGGCACAGTAAAAAGGCAGTTTCACTCAATAATAAAAATAAAATGGTCATGCAAAACAAATGTGTTTGGTACATAACGCCACACAAATGGGGTAAATGCACCTAAATAGAAGATGTGAGCCCCTAAAAATCATTCCCTAAAGGTCATTCAAGACTGTACATACAGAGTGATATGAGTCCTGACCAGAATGTCAGGAGAACACATTTCTGCAAGATAAATTATTCTGTGTGATCCACATCTCATGTACTTCAGGCCAGACTTTGTATGGTGTAATGCTGGAGTCTCACCAGTGTGGTCAGAGTCTCTTCTGTTACAACCCTGAGAGTGTCCACCACTGAGATGTAACCCAGTCGCCTGGCGATGGACAAAGCTGTATTTCCATTCTGCAGTAAAGAAAACCCAACATTAAAACAAATCCACAAATATAAACGAGCAGATTTGTTCACGGACTCCAGGTGGACTCAAAAAAGCATTCAAAAAAGTTGAGGCAAATAAATTACAATTCTTTCACATATTTACAGAGATGAGATTGGTGACAGTCCAATGTCCAATGATTAGCCTAGCATCACCGGTCAGATATAAAACACAGCTTCTGAAGTAAGTGATGTCGTATCATGTTGTTCGTGATGTTTCACTGAAATTCTCCTTTAGCTGTTTTATTAGCATTGTTGCTAATATTAATGGTGAATAATTACTTTCACATATTCGATTTAATAACACTTAAACACAATGCGTAGCTATTATTTTAGACACCGATATTATTTTAGACACGGCATTTATCTTTTTATTTATTGCAGAATTCTTCATTTTGTATGCACCATGTGCTGTACTAATTTATATCACCACCAATGTGTACATTAATTAATAATTAGTAATTGTGATAGTCTTGAACTTGTGTGAAGTGCTAATTCTAATGGTATTGAGGGCTAAAGAGGTCTAAAGACATGTCTATAGTATATTAGAATGTAAATGTTCTTAAAAGTTCTACTGAATCTCAGCTGCTATTCACAAACACTCACCACTGTGAGTTCGTTGGGGGCTGCTCCATGCTGCAGCAGGAGGTTAATGATGTGTGTGTGGCCTTGCTGTGCGGCCTGATGCAGGGGCGTGTACCCATTCTACACAAAGACAAACAGAGCAGAAAAGACGTTTAACATCCCACAATAAACATGCAATTGCACAAAGCAACAAGAACATGCAAGCAAATACATGTGGCATAAAGTCACCCCTTTAATCTGAGCATTGTGGTAATTTATAGTCACCTTAGTTTTGGCATTGACTTTAGCCTGGTGCTTCAGGAGGAAGTGCACCATCTTCACGTTGCCATAGTGGCAGGCAACATGCAGTGGAGTGTAGCACATCTGAAGAAGGAGAGAGAGAGAGAGAGAGAGAGAGAGAGAGAGAGAGAGAGAGAGAGAGAGAGAGAGAGAGAGAGAGAGAGAGAGAGAGAGAGAGAGAGAGAGAGAGAGAGAGAGAGAGGAGATTACATTATTTACTTAGTGAAGATTTTGAGTATTATTTCTGAACATGTGTGAATTCTTCATGCCATCTCATTCTTCTACTTTCTACAAAGCTTCCATTATGTGCACAGATGCTCTCGTTTATTCACCTAAAGATGTTAAGCAGGGCACATTTTAGTTATGTATGCATTTATCTTATTTTTTTTATTAATTGTTACAGCACCATTATTACCATGAATAATAATACTACTACCACTAACATTATTAATAACAATTAGCTACTATAATTATCTTGCTATGATAGTAAATACACTGCTACTACCACTGCTGCTACTACTATTTGTATCCTTTGTACACATCTTTGTTAGATATATGACTTGTGATAACTATAAATAATAAAAATCACAATAACAAAATGGTGTCCAATTATTATTATCATTATTATTATTACCCAGTGTAATAATTTTAGGGTGACTGAAATGTGCTATAACAATGTAATGCTACTTCAACTACAATTACAACAACAACAACAACAACAACAACAACTAATATTATTATTGTTATTGTTATTAATAAGATGTCTAATAATAATAATGGTAGTTTCACCACTGTAAACATGTCTGCAATTTTAAAAAGTGGCATAACTATATAATTTATCATTACTATTAACTGTTTAATGATATGGGATACTTTCACTCAATCAGATGTTGAGAGGATCACAGGCACTGTGTCATTCAAATATATTTACCTATATTACTCAACTGAATCCATTTGCAGATTACAAAATATTAGTGTTTGATGCCTTAAGGTAAATGGAGAGTAGGAGTAACTTCTGAGCTTAATACAATCCACTCTAAATGACACATTATGTGAAGCACACAATGTGTCCTTTGCTATCCAACATGCCCTGGAACGTGAACAACAGCAATTGTGCCATGTGCCTTCCTCAGCCATGAAAGCCGCACAGCATAGACAGGATTCACCCCTAGCCAATGGAGGGCACTTCTGATCTGCAGGCAGCAGCCTTTTCTCAGTCTGATCACCGTTCACATAAAGCAATATCCATTTGTCTGCAGCGTCAGTCCACTTTAATCCCACCCTCACTTTAAGCTCTCCTTTTATCTTCGGTGCTAAACTTTATTCTCTCGACTTCCTTTTCTTCCTTAATCTCATTGTGCTTCGGCTCGGCTGTGTGGAAAGCTCAGAGTGAGTGTGTACTCTGTGGTTTGTGGAGTTATTGATCGGTATGCTGTCCGCCAGACTCACTCTTGCTTACTCACTAGAGCTGCACCCTGTGACCTTCAGCAGCTCTTTGTTTATACAAGAATGACCTGCACTGAGGCGTGAGAGCACTGGCCAGACTCTGAGCATGTACGTATGTGTGTGTGGAGTAAAAGAGGCCTTGGAGTCTGGAGTTTGGATTGCTGCGTTTGATACCCTCTCCGTTTGCCAGTGGAGAGGGTAT
Organism: Salminus brasiliensis; assembly: GCF_030463535.1. Classification (NCBI taxonomy): domain Eukaryota; kingdom Metazoa; phylum Chordata; class Actinopteri; order Characiformes; family Bryconidae; genus Salminus; species Salminus brasiliensis. Next base: position 25,715,972 of record NC_132899.1, on the reverse strand, counting down.
GTTATGTCCTACAGGATACCTTCGTCTCAGGGTCTATGGTGGCGCCGTGGTTAACCAGCACTTCAGCCACGTTCACTTTGTCCTCCTGCGCCACCAAGTGAAGAGGAGTCAGCCCACTCTGAAACACACAAGCACAAGCATTTAGAGAAAAAAGACAGAGATATATGCTAAGGTTCATGGGTTAGGGATAGGACTTGTGATAAAACTGCCTATAGCAAAAAAAAATCAGTGTCAGAAAAGTGTTGGCTGCCATGGTGCACAAAAAAAAAAATACCAACTCCACCAATAGGAGAACGGCATGGTGAAGAACTATGAGAGGGTGGCTGATGGATGACTGGAAGAGACTGTGATCATTTGCCTGCATCTAAAGCCTATCATCAGAGAACCTGTATCGTATAATCTTCTGACATTTGGCATAAATGGTATTACAGTCTGTCATTGGCATTATTTTGTATGGCGTGGCATGCAATTAAATGCTGTAACAGTTTGCTCTGTGCTTAATGGGAAACAGCAAATCCAAATCAGTACTGCTAGCAGCAACTGCAGTAGCACTCTTTCTGTTCTGTAAGGTGCTTTCACCAGTCTAGGACGGTAAAAGCAGTGAACACTGTCTCAGGTGTGTCATAGAGTTCCCAAAGTACTGATTTTGGGATTCTGAATCACTTGTTATGTTCAATGATGCATTGGATATTTAATAATAACTTAAAAAGGGTAGATATAAAAATGATAAACTAATCAATAGCAGGTCTTGTTGAAGGTTTTATTCAATATTTTAAATATTTTTGGAACAAAAAAAAATTAATTTATAAAATTACAAAAATTATATATATGTAATTGTATTTTTAGTATTATTTTAAATTAGACTAATGAAACAATAGAAAATAATACTAACAATAAAAAGAATTATAAGTAATAATGAAGTATTAAACAATATAAAAACTAAAATGTCAGTAAAACTAAAGGCAATAAAAACATGAATTTTTCAAATCTATTATACTGTACATTACTTTACAATGTTGATATTTTCTGGTTATTTTAGTGGAAAATGCCAGTGCTCTAAAGACAACATGGAGCTGGTCAGCTGGTAAAGCTCTAGAGGAGGGCACTGGAGACTGCATTCAAGTGAAGAATACTCACTTTGTTTAGCTTGGAGCTGCAAAATCTTCTGTGGTGTCTTGAGACACTCAAAGGAGTGCCCAAAAATATGTCATATTGTCACACTGCTACAAGAAGATCTTTCTAAAAATACTTATATAATAATCTGTAGTACTTTCTTAAGTGTCATATTTACTTGATTAATATCTCAAGTAAGATCATGAGTGTAAGATCCTGACCTTTTTGACAAATCATTTCCATAAGTGTTTTTGGTTAACATCTTTTTATTAGGATGTAGTTGTCACTGGGATGAGGAAGCCCATGTAAAATAGATGCTAGTTTTGCAAGAGTAACATTAACCTGCCACAGAAAAAACATTGGGATTGTTGTGAAGAGACTTGATACCGCAATCCATATTATTTATTATTTATAAATGTATGCTAATGTGATTGTTTCCATTTTCAGTTTATTCCATTATTCAACATTATTAAAGTGTCAAGGAGTTTTTACAGATCCATTTAGTTCCTTCCAGTTTTCTTTGTATACAAAAATGTAAATAAAAAATAAATCAAATTACATGTGTAGTGTTGTGAGGAAATCTAACCTCAGTTTAACAACCACCGCACCAAACTGATTCATTGTTTTCATCTACTTCCTCTATCGGACAGAAAAACAAAAGCGCTATCCGTGACCAGATGTGCGAACCACAGACTAAAAGCTAACAACCTTTCATTAAATTTTCAAATGATGTGTATTATTTCCTATAAATGATTCATGCTCATACATTACATTAGATTAGCCCCATTTAATGAGAAACCAGTCCATAAATCATAACGTTTATTTCAGTCTCTATAAAGCCTTCATGGAATGCACTCACCTTGTTGCCAAGGTTGATGGTGGCATCACGGGCCATCAGGAGGGTAACCATGTCCACGTTGCCCTCCTGGGCAGCCAGGTGAAGAGGACTGATGCCCTGCCGGGTGACGGCATTGGTGTCTGCTCCGTACTCCAGCAGTGTGGTGGCAATCTCCATCTGATTTTTCTTGGCAGCTATGTGCAGAGGTGTGTAGCCATTCTAACAGAGAGAGACAGAGAGAGAGAGAAAACAAGGGCAAAATAAGAAACATGGCATTGTTTACTCAATAAATATCTAACATTGGAGAGACCTGTGTCATGTCAGTTGGTCCAGACTCTCTTCTGGACGTCTGTGAAACGTGCAATAAGGTTCTGCATCTACACATTACACTAGGATCATTTTTGAATGTCCATAGGCATGCAGGTAAAGATCAGAATCCAAACATCTGGACATCAATTTTATCAAAGATGTCCTGACTAATTCTTCTTTACTGCTAGTTAAAGCAGCTTCATTTAGCCATACAAGCAAAAGCTGGGACGACACTGATTTTTACTTTCATTTATTGTTGAATTACTGATTAAATATTTATTAAACCACAGATCATTGTGAAGTTTCAGTCTTTAGCTAACGTCAGTTAAGTCACTTAGTGAAGTAGTTGTAGAAAACGTTGTAAAGCTTTTAAAAAGTAACTAATCAACCTAGCTAAAAGAGTATTAAATAAATCCCACTGTGTAGAGGCTGTGCATTAGCCCAGTAAGCTCTCAGTAAACAATTAAAACAGTGAAAAGAATATATTTACAGTATATTTAAGATGAATCTGTGCAAAAAAAAAAACTTGGGAACTGCTTTTAATTTATATGGGGGAACACAGACTTCTTTTATTGTGTGGTATAAGTGTTAAAAATAACCCCACCATGTGGAGACTGTTCTTCAACCTCCATTCACTGAGTTATGTATATGCTTCAACACAATGCTAAATTATGGACATCAATATGGATGTGAATTCAATGGCTTATATACACTCAGTAAATAAAAAAACACTGACAGTGTAGGACAGGGTATCATAGGACTCATGCTACAGTTCTCAGGGTAAGCACCAACACATAGCTTTCTGTTGGCTGTAAAAACTGATGATCTTCTTATGGCAATATGAGAAGGTGACCAAAAGCCTTTTGAAATGGCTGAAAATCTTATTCTACTATGTAACAGAATACAAAACATAATGTTTGAAGAAAAAAAAACAGTCCAGACGACAGGGAAATACATTTCCCATGCTGCCTTGCAGAGCAATGGCAAAGACCGTGAGCTGCCAAACAGACAGTGCTGCTGTTGCCCACAGATTAACGACATTTCCAAAACAGGAACCCAGCCCTGGCAGCTTACTCTTCAAAAACCCGACAGAACGAGTGTTGAATGATGGCAGAGTTTGAGAGACGGGGAAAAAACTGCATGTTGGGTTTGGAGAGAGAGGAGATGGGAAAATTCAAATGTCAGGGGAGGTTGACAACTATGCATCAGCCAGGCCTCTCCACACTTCAGCTCTGGTAATTGCTTGACACGAGGGGAACAAAAAAGAGAACTGGGTCACCATCTTCACTCGGGGCCCCTGGTGGGCTCGCTCGGGGGAGGACAAAAGCAACGCAAAGTGCTCGAAAGTGCCAACACATGGATGCCCCTTTCAAGCTCAAACAAACAAAAACGGGAGGGGAGGTGTGAGCATGGGCTAAACTGAAAAAAAAGCTCATAGAAAATGTACACAATGTTGTAGTTGATGCATAAAGACATTTGGTTTTTGAACTTTGCTTCTTTGGATCATCAGACATATAAGACTTGTAATCAAGTCCTGGAAGCAAATTGCCCACCAACATTACCTAACTTAATTTTATCAATGCTTGTGCACATACATTGGAGTATATTGGAGTGCCTACTAGCTTACAAACTATGAAATAGAAATCCGACTTTGTCAGTTCTTTGTGGGCTGCCCAGGTCTAAATTCATGTGATCTTACACAGCACTCAGATATTCCAATTCTTCTTATGTCAAAGGCTAAACATTCGGATCATACTGCGCCCTCATTTGTAGGGGTCCACATATCGCAGGATTCCCACAATATCAAACAAATCCAACGGCTTAAAGCTTCGGGGCTCTGGGTGGAACTGGCATTTGTGGAATTTGGTTCCACATTACATTTGACAATGTCTATAGTCTATAGCTACTGTCTATAGCTGTATATAATGTGGATCATGATGGTTTGCTACAACTACATGTACCGTTCCACCCTTATTCATTTGAGTAGCTCCACCAATGACTTGAGAAGGTGTGCCATTTTCTTACACTGTAACTGCTTGCAATATGTCGATGCTAAGATCTAAGCACAGGAACTGCATCATTGTATATCTGTGTATCGCTCCTGATTTGAGCTGCTGGAAACAGACAAGGACATGCAAGTACAGCAAATTAGAGGGACACATGAGAATGCTCAGAAGTCTAAGACTTTCTGTATCCAAAAGGAGTAATGAAAAGGGTTAAGAGTAAACAGTGGTTCAATTTCATTCATAGGAACATTCACTCAAACTGGCTGTTCTGAACGTCCATTGACACTAACTGGTAGAAATAGCTTCCAGTACTTGTTAGCTGCATTAGTTTTAGTACTAAAGTGCAAAACCACTAGATTTTTTGAAAAAAAAAACAAAACATTGCCATAACAAATCACAAAACATTGAAAAATGAACAAGAAGGCAGCGACAGGCGTCATGTTGTGAGTGCCGTTCCAAACCAAAGGCACAGCCATTTGATTAAAAGCAGTCAGTCGTCCGGCAAAGACATGCTTTGGGTTTGTAGTCATAAGTCATCTGCTGAGTTTATCAGGGAATCAGTTACTCAGCCTGCTCTGGGACTGAGCATGTGTTATTGTGTGTGCTGTATAAGTGTGTGTTCATAGTGACCGTAGCATATATACATATACATATATATATATATATATATATATATATATATATATACATATACACTTTTATATACACACATACACACACACATGTGCGAGTCCAATAAGATGAAAACAGACAACATCCAGAACACCTCACCATGGAGTAAAAAAGTCCCTATCAAGATTGTCTAATTGCTTTGGCATGCTTGTTCCCAAACAGGTCATGGCCAGCTTTCCAGAGAGACCCTGGAGGGTGGGCTGTTTATTACTGAGACTTTCAATGCACCAGAGACAACAACAGCATGAGGCTGCTAAAACTTACCCGCACGACATCAGCAAAGCGAGTGGAAGGGGGATGTGAATGAGTATGTACACATACGCACACACACACTTTTGAGGTTGAGGTTTGGACTGCAAGGGGTATGATGGAAAAAGAAAGGAATGTGGACTGGAAGCATATGTGCCTAGGGTTGGAGGAACTGTGGCTGTCTATGTGCTGCATGTACCAAGGATGGGCTCAACTGTCTGAAACCAAGTAGCATAGTGAAGTCTTAGTTCTGCTTCTGGTGGCCCACAGCAGTGTACGGTTTCAAGTATTCTTTGACTCAGCACACCTGGCCGAGCTCATGAAGGGTTTGGTACTCAGATGATGAGCTTGATTAGAGATGTCAGAGCAGAATATAAAACACTAAAATAGAAAATAAAATAATATGTATCTCATGATAAACAAGGGAACTAAAATGACCAATCACAGGCTTTTGTTTCCTGTGTAAGATTGTAAAAAAAGACACGACAGACACATTCAATCCAGCACATATATTGTCACTGTTTAAAAAAAAAAAAACTTTTGCTCCTGCCTCCTAATTAGTCGCATTTCCCTGTTATAATGTTTTACCAATAAAAAAAAGCATTACTTAAATGTACAAATAGTTATATGAACGTGTGAGCATGTTAGTGAGTGTCTGTGTGTGTATGTTACCTTGGCAGCAGCATGTGGGGAGGCTCCCTGGTCCAGGAGAAGAAGTGCCACTTTCTGGTTATCATAGTGCGCAGCTACATGCAGTGGAGTTAGTCCGCTCTACAAACACACACACAGCGCACACGTTTGCATGTGAATAAGAGTGAGACAAACTGTGCGGAGGAGTGCCAGCAGACCTCCATCAGATTTACAACACTCCCATTATAACTATAAGGGATAGGTTGAGTTCAAAGCCCCAGTCAGGAAGCCTCACAATTGACCGGGGACAGAGCTACCATAGAAGAACCTCTTTTGTTCCATAAAGAACCATGTTTGCAATAGGGAGGTGTAAGTGTGAAGGAAGTTGTAATGGTCTAAAGAATCTTCAACTGATTCTTATCAACCTAATAATTTGTCACACTCACACATCTCTATTACAAACTTGAAAATATAGATGTGGTGGCTCTGTGGTTAGAGTGCTGGGTTGGGCCCTTAAGCAAGGCCCTTGATCCAAGGGTGCTATAGCATGGGTGACCCTGTGCTCTGACCCTGGCTTATGCAAAGAGAAGAATTTTTCAATTTGTATTGTACCTGTTATTAAAAACAATAAAGGCACATTACAGCATTGAAGTTTTTCAACTAGTGGTTAATAAATATTTTTTTCCAGTGGTCTTGAAAGTATGCTCACAAAAAAAAAAATACTGTTGTTAATTACTTGGAAGCCATTGGGTTTAACATATCTTGTCTCACAGGGTTTTTTGGGCCATATAAAACTAATTATGACTGTAATACAGTTATGAAAGACAGGAAGTGTGGGCTTCAATACAGGGTCTATCACGTTAATTAGACTTACTGGTCTAAGAAAAATCATCTGATCAGACTATGGGTGGAAATGATCACGCACGGACAAAACAGACATTACCTCAAATAAAAAAAAATAAAGCAAGCTGTCAGAGTGTCTGTCAGCTCTTCTCTTAACCCAGTCTTATTAGCTATTCATCAGCCTCTCTCTTTGATTGTGTTTGTGTGTACATTTAATTGTGTGGAAGAGACTGTTTTGCAGCTGTTTAGCTGTTATCCTGGTCGGTGTCCTATGTGCCTTGTTCCCCAGTAAATATTTTCAAAGTTGGAATTATGCACATTTTAACAGCAAATGTTCACAGGGGGTATGCCCATTGTATGCATAGTGGACAGTAAATCTGCTGCAACCTACAAGTATCCTCCGCAAAAATATTTCTTTTTCTACTGTACAATTTTCAATAAGAAAAAAAAAATCTGAATTGAATTTCACAATTCATGCAGTAAAAGGTTAAGGTTCAAATCATGGCTTAGCAATTAGCCAGACAGCAGGTATTAAAGCCATACAATCTTTGCTCTTGTGCCTGAGAGATAGGAAAGTGGAAAGTGATGATGTAGAAAAACTCATCAGCGCCTATTCAAAGGGCCAAACAGAGCTGTAAAACAGTCCCGGGTCAGTTACGTGATTGCATGCATTGCACTATTGCATAGTGACAGCTAGTGCGTGTACGTCTGCTCATTTTCACAGAGCAGTATTGCTTTGTAGAGATGCTTATGTAATGGTCTAATAGTTTTGCTCTCATGTCATGCTCAGTGGGCTGCACTGGGAGTGGTTCTAAAAGCTCTCCACTCATTACACCACAGACTGAAAGGTGCAAAGGAGACTGACTGACTTCCATTTTCCATGCTCTGAAAAGAGCAGTGCTCATAAAACAGACTATAATTTGGAAAAAAAAAACTGTGTGTAGTGACATGGATAACATGCCTTCATTCATTTTTTCCCACTCCTGCAGAAATGGTTTATCTTCAGTTCACTGTTGGGCCGCATTACCTTTCCAGATGCATCTGGTGGGGCTCTCTTCTGCAGCAGAAGGTTGGCTACCTCAATCTTGCCATACTTAGCTGCCACATGCAGCGGAGTGAATCCCTTCTGAAAAGAAAAGAGTTCAAAACAGTTAGTATATAGTATATATAGTCATATGCCCTCGATCTAATCAAACTGCACCTAAACTTAAGCTGGAATCAGGCCAAGTTGTTTCACACTACAGTTTGGACAACAACATAAGAGCAGTATGTTGGAGGATATGTGTATGACATGCTTTTAATACAGTAGCCCTGTGCACCTTTAGAAAAAATAAATGGAAGCTGTAAAATAAAATACATTTGCAAAAAGCTGTAAGGCTGTTAATGGTTCTACATAATTCTATAAACATTCTATAATGACTTGTATTTAAAAAGAAATCAATAAACAAAAATGTACAGTATATTATTTACCCTTGAATAACTTCTATTTAAGCATGCTGAACCTGCACTATATAAACTGGACTGGCAGGTTAAACTGTAAACGTTATACGACATGATTCCAAACTTTTGAACAGTATACCATTAGGTGGGGTCTGGAAGGACAGCTAAGACATTATGAAGAACAAGCAGTATTAAGCAGAACAGTGAGTATGATAGGGAGAAACTCCCTCATCCGAGTTGCACAATTTCCCTCCCTGTTGAGTAATCTAAACTCAAGGCCGTTTGGGTTCACTGCCAAAGGTGAAGCAGTGGTGTAACACATCTTTTCACCAACAGTGAGAGAGTGCTCAGTGTTCAGAACTACACTGTTTAATATTCACATCCACTATGTAAACAAGTTTGGGCTTTGGCTGGTGTAAAAGGCCACAGCAGGTCGTCATCTATACAACATCATCAGCAACATCAGCATCATCACACAGTTTCCATTAATCACTACTCCTGAGCTGGAAAGAAGTTTCAGCTTTAGAAGCTATTGTCTGTGGGACCAAGAGTATTCATGTGATATTAATACTTTTTCTCTTAGAACTAGAACTAGAACTAATAAGAATACCATGTGTAGTGACATGTGTATGACAGTGCTCCATATTAAGCAATGCTACAACATAAAAAAAAATTCTTACATTTTCTTAATCAGACAATATTATTTTATTCATTACAAAACTATTTTAATGTATGCAAAATGCAATGTGTGTTAATATGGTAAGTTAAAAGCTTTATTAAATAAACTGAAATATACTGACATTTAGAGTTTCTCACTGTAGAAAAGATATCTGAATAAGATTTAGTACATTATTAAAATAAAGAATTATTGTGCGTTGTCTGACAGAAAGAAGGTAATTTCTTGGCTTGGACACAAATTTTAAGAAAAAAAGTCAAGAGCAGACTTACATTTATTGATACACAATATAAATGTACTTCTATAGTAATGTGAAAATAAATGGTATCACACCATTTCTAATAACTCAGATTTGTAAAGGTTCATTTGAACCTTCATATTTTTTTTTAAACCAAAATATTTGGCAATTTTGCTCAGTAGCTGTAGAGCAAGGTCACAGTTTCAGCAAACACGATCAATCAGTTCTTCCTTCCTCAGTGCATTCCCACGCCATCAGACTTGACAACATTTCAGCCATGTTTGTCTAAGTACATCTGTCACAGACACAAAGACCAGAAACACTGGAGCAATGGCTACAGCAATAGTTGGGGTGCAGAAAGGAGAGCTACTTGAATAAAAAGAAACCAGGACTGGGTGATATGCATATAGAAGGTATAGAAATATGTTTGTGTCGACAGTTGATTATTAATATTATTAGTTGTATGGAAAACGCTGAGACTTCTTCGCAGATGAATCAGAACTCATGGAAATGACAGCAGAGTCAATCAAGAATTTACTCTACTGTAAAGTGTATTATTGTTTCATAATAATCCACTATTTTAATATTAAACAGGAATTCAATATTACATATAGATTTATTTAAAGGGCTCTTATTATGGTCAATAGTAAGTTTGACGTAGTATGGAAACTTGTGTGAAGGTTCAAAACATGCCACTCTTTCTACAGTCCATACAGTCTAGTGCACAATTTTGCATTGAGAATTGATGGTATTTTGTTGAATCCTCCCTCTATTCTTCCCTCCACTCAATGAACACTGCCAATACAGCAAGACAACCCCAAAGCATGATTAATTCTCACTCTTGTATGGTTTCCTTTCATGAAACTAAATGTAGCTCCCTTTCTTTCTCTGAACATACCTTTGCTGATTGTGGCAAATGAGTTCTATTTTGACTTGTTTCCAAAACTCATCTGGCTTCTCTAGATAAGGCCTCCCTCTTGACTCAGCTAAACCCTCCTGCAGGTTCTTGGCAGACATATGGGGATTCTGATTTGCCTTTCTTACCAACATATGAGCAGTTCTCTCTGAAAGTTTTTTTGTTGTTCTAGATCATCTTGACCTTCACAATTCCTCTGAACTGCCACTTCTTCATAACACCATAAGCACCACTTAATAAGACCATAGGCTTGGTCTTCTAATAGCTATTTCCTGCCTTGTGGGCTATGATTACTTTCAATGTCAGATCTTTAGATGGTTGGTGAGAGGAACACATGATTGCTGAGTGTTAGCGCAAGGTTTAGAGAGAATGTATGAACACTGGAAAAGTTTCAGCCTGAACCGAAGCCTGAACAAAACACAAAATACAGGGTAGCCAATCAGTACATCAAATTCTTAGCGCTATCAAAGTTTAGAATAGTAGCAGACTTGAGTGAATGTTGAAAGTGCACTACCAAGCCTTAGCAAAACCAGAAAAAAACAAAGTTAGTAACCATATAAACTAAGACTAATTGATCTGAACATATTGTTCCTGGTTCCATATGAGCCCCAGGCAATTAGTATCAGTATCAACACCCTATTCAGGGTGTTCCTTAGCAAGTTGCACCCTAACCAAATGCTTCTTTCAGAAGTCTTGATATTTGACCACTCTTTTTGACAGACTGGGTAGAGCTCAACTCAGTTTGTTGGGTTCCTGGCACAATAGGGTTGAGTTCCGGACTTTGGAAAAGCCATTCAATGTGTTCGGGGCCATTGTCCTGTTGGAACACCCAATTGCGTCCAACTTTCGACCGTCTAGCTGATGGTTGGAGGTTGTGCTGAAAAGTTGTTCTGAATCTGTCCTCCTTTTTTTATTATTTCATACACTTTTGTTGTTTTCTCTGGCAGAAAAACAGCCCCAGAGTGTGATGCTACCACCACCATGTTTAACAGTTAGCGCAGTGTGGGATACCTCACTTTCTGTCTATCGATTTGTCTTTCTTTCTGTCTCTCATGTGCATACACATACATTGTTCACAAGTGGTATGATGGATTACGGATAATGCCCTACAGTCTGGGACGCATGGGACTTACTCATTGAGCAAAGTACTAGAAAACAACTAGAAAAGGGAATTTCCTGAAGGAAACGCAGAATGGATATGCAGTTTAAGTGGTTCTCACTTAAGGCAGGCAGTTGCTAGTATTGCAGGTGATTTCTATGGTGTTGCTAGCTGGTTGCAATGGTACCCCCAAGTGGTTGCTAAGGTGTTGCTTAGTGGTTGATGGGGTGTCACTTGGCAGCTGCTACAGTAGTACTAAGATATTGCTAAGTGTTTGCTATGGTATCCCAGGTGCTATGGTGTTGTGGTAGTGGTTGCTTGGATGGTTCTAGGTGGTTGCTAGGCAGTTGCTAGGGTGTCTCAGGTGGTTGCTCAATTGTTGCCATGTGGTTATTGCTGATCCAAAAACATCATCCAATCTATGACCAAACCATTGGTCCAACCATTGGAGATTTGTGATCCATTACCCAACTGCTGTTCACACAAGCATATGTAGCTTTGACCATCTGCCTGTAGGTGTTAGTAGTATTGTAAATCTGTAGTTTCCACAGTTGTCTTGGCCTCTGCAGTGCAGTACCATGTGTTTGAGTCATGGGCTGCTGTCAGGCCTGACTGCTTCTCTAGTATCTGTGGGGGTGGCTGGCACCGTTTAGCATCGATACTGGTCAGATCCAGCTGTGGTGTGTGTGTGTGGGAGACACAAACATACATTTCCTGAGTAGACTTTCCACTGTCCTCTCTGCACTTTAGGGTGTGAAATCTTAGACAGCAGATGCTGCTCTGTAAAGAGTTCATCAAGGTCTCCAGTGATGAGGTGTCCTCCTCCTCTCCATCACCAACTCAGGGAACAGAGGAAAATACTTATAGGAATACCGTAGTGGAAAAGCACACACTTTTCCACCTTGACTCAAATGTATTTGTATATGTGTCTAAGGTTTGCTTCTTTAGATTTGAGCTGGAGGTACGAGGCTAATGTAGCTATGGTTTCTGATGCTGTATAATGTTATCTATTCAGCTGGACCGAGGTAAAGCTAAACATTATCTCTACCAGTAGAGAAGTTTGACTAAGTAAGTCTATCAGTTTATAAATTAGTTGTTAAGTGGATGATGTGAAATGGTGTGTTGTAGAGAAACCAACCACCTTTCAAGTTTGCACTGCTGGCAACTGGAGCCAGGGGATATGATGCCCACAGCACAAATATGGCTATTGTTTTGCTATCCAGATTGATCACTGAACCTACACGTCTTCTATATTAACATTTATTCCATTTGTCTGATCCAAAGTGTTTTATCTTATCCAAAGTAACATATATTTGATACACAAGTAACACACAAACCCTAGTCTTCTACAGCAGCGGTGTTACCCACTATACTACACCAACCACTTCTTCTGATAGATCTGCGCAGCCATCTTATCATACAAATACACTATTAACACCCAACCAACCATCTGGCAACACCTGAGACACCATAGCAACTGCCTAGCAACCACCTAGAACCGTAGGAAGCACTCGGGATACCATAGCAAACACCTACATTACTTACTATATTACCCGAGACAGCAGCAAGAGAGTGCACTATTTAGTTTTTAGCGTATTTTCCCTCCTCATTAGCGTCTGACCAGGTGTTTGCAAATTCCTCTGCTGTTTCCACTGACTGTAGACTCAAAGCTTTGTCTGCCTAGCACTATTTACGGGGGATAGGAAGTGATCCATCATGGCAGATGATGGAGCTGCTATAAGGTGACTCAGTGATGAGATGAACTGAAGCACATACGTATGCAGGAGCCTTAAATTAAGGCTTAAGGCGTTAAGGCATAGGTCAGGACCAGCACAGCAGAACTGAACGAGTCTGAATCTACACAGAACGAAGGCGGTGTTATGTTTTATGAATGCGACTTTAAGGAGGAATTACTGTCACTTTTCAGGCAGATTAGCATGTGAAGCTGCGCTTTTGTGTGCTCCATGTAGGGCCTGTGGGTTTAGGCTTTTCTGCAAGAAAGAATTTATGCACTAAACGTGTAGCTCGACTCGGGACTTTCATTTGGCCGCCTCAGTGTGTGCGACAGCTTGTCTAAGTGAAGGTGACCCTCTGTAAAGCAGATTGATGACGCACCCACACAATCTGACTCACAGTTTGAAACATCTGTCAGATAGTTGTCCGTGCCCTCTCTGTTTGAGTTTGTTAAGCCACATGGCTATGATGACTGTAACTATTGTAGTGGATTCAACAGACACAACCTCAGTCAGTGTTTCAGTTTCTGTTGGCTTCCATGTAAGGTGATGATGACTAATGTAATTTATTGATGCTTATTCTTCTCTTCCTTTTCTTTTCTTTCTCAGATGTCCACTTATTTGTGTGGGTTTAGATACTAAAACAGTCCTAATTCATTTTCCAACCTCAACTTATCCTTTAGAATCTGTCTATAAGACAGATAAACATGTATTTAAATGGCCTTTGTTCTGATTGGCTGATATGTGCAATATATTATGGCATTATATTGGAGTAGGGGAATGGTTTTATATGAATAACTCATAACAAATAAACTCTCATCAAGTATCATAAAAAATGATCTGGCATATATAAAAAATGTCAAAAATTACATGTAAAGAAGATACCACTTTACATGTAAGTTTAAAGAAGTCCCATTTAGACCTTAAGGGCCCATATATGGATTCATAGCTCCCACAAATAACATAAATACACACATATATACTGCTATATGCATAATATGCAATTTACATGCTATATTTCAGACAAGGCTGCCAGTATAAATGTAGGAGTGTAGGAGGCCTAGAGATTTGGCAGCTTCTCCTTTAAGCTTGAAGGTCAGACCTCCCTCCCCTCCTTTGATGAGATGGGACTGAGAGATAGCACTGAGGAACAGGGAGGAGATGCGGTGGTGGAATGTGAAAACATCACAGGAAATGGAAGTTAAAGACTGAAATTTACAGCAAGTTAGATAGGAGGGAGAAGACTCTTCAGGCATTGCCTTTTTCTTAAACTTTAGAAAATTAAGCCCAGTATGGATGATGTATTTATGTTATTTGTGGGAGCTATGAATCCATATATGGGCCCTTAAGGTCTAAATGGGACTTCTTTAAACTTACATGTAAAGTGGTATCTTCTTTACATGTAATTTTTGACATTTTTTATTTATGCCAGATCATTTTTTATGGTACTTGATGAGAGTTTATTTGTTATGAGTTATTCATATAAAACCATTCCCCTACTCCAATATAATGCCATAATATATTGCACATATCAGCCAATGCACAGCCTTCTTTATGGGGCAGTGGTGGCTCAGCGGTTAGAGCTCCGGGCTGTCGATAACAGGGTTGTGGGTTCGATTCCCGGGCTCGGCAAGCTGCCACTGTTGGGCCCTTGAGCAAGGCCCTTTACCCTCTCTGCTCCCCGGGCGCTGGAGTTGGCTGCCCACCGCTCTGGGTGCGTGTGTGTACTCACTGCCCCTAACATGTGTGTGAGTATGTGTTCACTACCAGATGGGTTAAATGCAGAGGACACATTTCGCTGTACAGTGACAAATACGTGCACCTTTTTTTTTTGAATGTGTGTGTCTGTGTGTCTGTTGGAGTGAGACTGACCTTGGTGGTGATGCTTAGTGAAGCGCCCTGATCCAGCAGGATCGCCGCCACGTCTTTGTGTCCCTCGCGGGCGGCCAGGTGCAGGGGTGTGTATCCTGACGTGGTGGTGGAGTCGGGGCAAGCTCCATGCTGCAGCAGCTGCTGGATGATATCAGGCTTCCCCAGACGACTGGAGATATGTAGGGGGGTCTGGTCATCCTGCACACACACACACACATAAGCGCACAGTTGTTCTCTTGATAAAGAGACGAAACTCTTTTATGGAAATAAAACTTCACAATAACTCGGCTTAGTTATGATGCTTTAGGAAATGATTCAAAGTGTCATGAAATTTGATTCTATTGTTGCGATTCAGTCAGGCCGCAATCACAAACGTGGCTAGCTATTCATGCAGCTGTTGAATACAGATAATAAACTCAGAAAAGTAATACATTTTTCAATGTTTGCAAACAGCCATAAGATTTCATTTGAGCAAAAACACATGCCTCTATTGAAATATTATTTTACACCTTTAAACCTTGTGTTTCATGCAAAGGACTCAAGGTTGAAAAGGTCTCAGTATTAACAAATCAACCAGCCAAACATTCAAAAGACATTAGCATGACAATTGAATGAACAGCATTCCAGGCCATTTCAACTGTTCGCTCAGAACAATGTAGCAGACTTCATGCCAATTACGTGCTCCTAATGTCCACAGCTACAGCAGAAATCTACTCTACAGGTTCTAATGAGGTTATATTTTGCTCTAGCCCACTGCTGTATGTGTGTATGTAACTGTACATATACTAAATCTTACAATGTCTTTATCTAAGGGTTTCCCCCCTCTTACCTTGGACTTGGCGTCAACGTGTGCTCCATTCTGGACCAGGTATTTGACCACACCTGTCTGTCCGGCCCTGGCAGCCATATGGAGTGCTGTCTCTCCTCTCTACAACACACATACACACACAACACACAAGCAACTCAACACCAGAGAGTATAGGGAAAGGTACCAGTGCACTGCCACACTAAGTCCTTGTGTGTATGTGTGTGTGAGTGTGTGTGGGGGTGTGGATCCTATTAACTAAAGCCAGCCCTCTTTCCTTCCCATCCAGTCTTCTCCAGTCTTTATTATGACGGCTGCGATTAGTCGCACCCCACACACAGCCCAGAAGCACGCTTCTACGGAAAGACTAGCCCAACATCTGACCGACATAAGGTGGAGAGGGGGGCAGTTATAGTCTGGAACTGTAATTACAGGAGTGTTAGCAGACCAGGCCTGCGCTCACACTGTGTTTAAGCGCAAAGAGCAAGACTGTTATTACCCTAAAAGGCCTTATTGCGTCGGGACAGCGGGAAAGCAAAGCCCCAGGAAAAAAACGCCAGCCAATGACAGGTTTCAGATAGGGCCAGAATTCTTTTTGCTGTTTTTGCTTTAAGAGTATCAAGGGTTTTTAGCTATTTGCTGTGTGTGTATGTGTGTGTGTGTGTGTGTGTGTTAGCTGGTGGTGCCTCATAAAAGGCTTTGACTCGAGGATTAGGTTGGGGGCTTGGTCCAGTACTCACAACGTTGGTTGTGTTTGGCGATGCTCCGTGATTCATCAACTGGGTCACAATGTTTTCATGTCCCATGAAGGCAGCCACATGAATCGGCGTGAGGCCCGACTGGTGGGGAGAGAAAGAGGGTTAGAAACATGCCCCTTTGAAGTGCGAGGAGTGAATTACCTCATTGCACATTCATGTGCTGCTGTTTTACGTCAGCTTTAGACTAACCAGCTCTCACGGCGTCAAGAGAATGAGAGATCTGATTGTTCAACAGCCTCTTCTTCAACAGGACGGTTTCAAAATAGAGATCGTTCCTGTGCATTAAAGCAGCATTATGCAAGAATTGGTATTTCTTGCTCATTTCTTGCCCTTACAGTCAGGAAGTGTCATTCACTGTTTAGGACACCCCTAAAAGACATGCTTTGAACATGCATTTTTGGGCAAGCTGAGAGATACAGAAGTAGCACTGAAAGTGAAGGAGGCATGTGGACTGAATGCGGTTGAGTATTTGTGTGGCAATATTTGTCATATTTGTGTAAAGGTTTTCACACAAATATGACTCGAGATTCTTGGCATCCTGCCCACTTCACTAAAGTTACATAGGGCAGTTAGCAGCGTGCTGAGCCCAAAGATCAACAATAGAGATGCTATTGCAGGCCAGTGGCGTATCACAATGGTTTTAAAGCTAAATTTGAATTAAAAATGTTACATAATGTTGCTTTGAATACAAAAACATACCATATTAAAAAATATCTACCATTTACATTTTGGAAGGTTTTCCAATAATATACTGCATTTCACAATGGCCTTTGGTATTAGGTTTTTCAAAGACACAAGGTTGAAGCACACCATAGACAGACTCTACAGACCACACAAGCAGACATATCTTCTCCCTTTATCTGTCTCACTCTCTCTCTCACCTCTGTCACGGCCTGTATGGACGCTCCGTGCTTCAGCAGTAACTCCATCACTTTGATCCTGTTCTTTTTGCAGGCGATGTGCAGCGGGGTAAAACCATTCTAAAAAAAAAAAAGCGACAGTCAGAGGTCTCGCACGTTCTCTCCGGCAGCAAGCCGTATGGAAAACGCTGCGGCTTCCTCTTTTCTTTCTTTTTTTCCAGGCCTCAGAAGCGCCAGGCAAACATGTGCGCAGGCCGAACGAAAAGCGCTGGGCCTCTGCTGCTGGGAGGTTTGGCAAACTCTTATTTCTACAGTTTCCTTTCAGTTTCTTCCTTTTTTCCCTCCAATAAACTTCAGAGACACGCCCATTCTGTTCCAATTACTTAAGAGCATGACAGAGCATGACAGCATGCTCACAGCCCTCAGCCAACTCTGTGTGTGTGTGTGTGCGTGCAGGCATGTTTTACAGATCTCCATGGTGCTATTGAGGAACAAAGCATGCTCCATGTAACAAGCTTGTCCATGAAAGTAACTCAGTCCTTGCGTTCTGTTACATTTAATAGGTGCCCATAGTCAAAATCCCTGTTACTTTAAATGAACTGATTTTCAACTGATTCTTTTTATGAAGATTAGTGAATCATTTTAGTTTTGTACTATTTTAGAATGGAAAAAGGAAAGGAGCACCATGCAGATGTTTGGGCACCCCAAGAGTTTTAAGCACTTAGTTTACCAAGGTCTCTTGTAAAACCTTGTTAGAGCTATAGCTTATTCTCAGGCATCGTTAGCTTCCTAGCACTGATGTCCACAAAGCAGGAGAAGACTATCAAAAAAGACAAAAAAGCTTTTCCGATAGTCGTGTCCTCAGTTCCTAATATAATAAAGAAATTGCAGTTAACAGGAATAGTGGTTGATGGCAGTCAGGAGCAGGTGGTGAATCTGAGGTCTGGAAGACCAAGAAAACTTCCAGTGAGACCTGCTCATAGGATTGCAAGAAGGACAAATCCGAAAGAGTCTGGAGTGGTGAAATGACGCCTGCACAAATACGACCTTTATATGGTTTAAGGAAGCTATGTAATTAATTGGGTTTGCAGTTTGCAGAGTGCTAATTGGTGGCATATAAGCTTTTATTGCTTGTTAATTCAGTCAACCTTGCAGCTCCAGTGCAAAGCAAATTTAAGACACTAAACAAATCTTTCAACTCCATATGAGGTATAGAAATTGGGCATGTGCCATTTTTGCCATAGTGAACTGTACTGTGTTACATTTATAGCTATCATTTGACTCACTATTAACTATTCTGCTATGCACTGGGGTTGTTCTGCCCACTGTTTCAACTCACCAGTGCTTTGGCATTGGGGTTGGCCTTCTTGTCCACAATGACCTTGGCCACCTTGTAGTGTCCGCAGTGGGCAGCAACATGCAGGGCAGTCAGGTAATCATTGGTGACATCGTCCACGGGCACATCATGATGAAGCAGGAGCTGAACACAGTTCAGGTGATCGCCTTGTGTGGCCATGTGCAGCGGAGACAGACCATTCTGCGGGACACATACAAAGGTTTGGGTTTTATAATCTTATCGGGATATGAGGTCATACACAAGTTACATTTGTAAATATATGTAAAAAATGTGCCTATAACAAGGCAGCCCCTCAACTCAGCAGCAGAGCACAGGGTACTTTTGTAAGGGAAGCCACAACGAGACCAACAATCACTTTTAAGGAGCTGCAGAGTTCAGTGGCTGCTTTCTGGCCAAAATTCAAAACGCTATTCAAAAATCCATTACTGCCTAA
The DNA here is from genome assembly GCF_030463535.1 of Salminus brasiliensis. Taxonomy (NCBI): domain Eukaryota; kingdom Metazoa; phylum Chordata; class Actinopteri; order Characiformes; family Bryconidae; genus Salminus; species Salminus brasiliensis. The sequence continues at coordinate 25,697,125 of NC_132899.1, read as the reverse complement.
TATAATAATAATTCATCAAACACCATCACAAAAGTGAAGCATCATGTTGTAGGGATCCTTTTCTTCAGCATGGGTGGGCATCTTATTAAAACTGAAGGATGGAGCATGCAAACCATAGGACAATACTGCAAGATAACCTGCTTCAGTCTGCTAAAGAAGGCCGAACAAAGGCACAAACTGAAGCAATAAAAACACGAATGTGCTACAATGGCCAAGTCAAACTCCAGATCTCAGCCCAAACAAGAATCTGAGGTATTGAATACTTATGCCAGCAGAATCTTTCAGTTAAAGTCTTGCTAAAGTCTTGCTAAACCCTGCATGAAGGCAACGTGTCCCAAATGCTCTGTCCTGAATTAGAGGCTGTGCTGCATTGTGACATTCAACTGTTGTTACATTATAAAAAGTGTGCCAAGCGTTGCCTTCTGTGACTAGGCAACTTTTTGTTTTCAGCTTTCCGATTCCAGGAAAGTGTAAGTGAAGCAATGGAAAAGTAAATTAAAGGATGAACTACACAGCGTATTCATCACCATAACGGCCCACATCTGTGTGTGGTTAATGCTGATGGGACAGTACTTTGGTCTTGGACAGAATCGGAGCTCCGCGGTCCAGTAGCATCTCCACGACCTGTTCATGACCACTTCTGGCTCCACAATGGAGAGGCGTTAGACCGTCCTGTAGGTTAAAGTGAACACACACATACACAAACACACCCGCACATGTCAACACAAAGACAATATGCAAAAAGCCAACAGCACCATCTAGTCATTTCTGTGCCAAGCCCAACAATAAAGCCCTCTCTGCCTGAGCGCATGTTGTCTTCTAAACTGCACTGGACAAAACAGATGCATTTCTGAGCAGTAATGTCAAGCACATGTTGCCCTCAAATAATGGGATTGTTGTCATTCATCAGATTCAAGCGGAGTGTGTCGTGTGATTATTACAAGCAAGTAAGCGCTGTGGACACTTTGAGGAGAGGCGAGTATGTTTCTAATAAAGTTTTTGGGGCATGAAATGAAGGAGGGGTTAAAAGGGCCAACCACAAATGAATGAGCATTTAATAATAAAGACAGGGCTCTATTAAACTAACTTGACTGCCATCTGAGCCTGTTCTTTTCTGTTTTGTGCATACTGTGCAATGGCTGTCTGGTGGAAAAAAGGCTTAAAACATGAACTCACTTTCTATGGGTTAAATATAGTGTGTAAAGAGAGTGGGCGTGGTTTAAACATGGGCCCCTCTGACCTTGGTTTTGGCGTCGATCCGTGCTCCTCGCTCAAGCAAAAGCTTGACCATGTTGCTGTTTCCTCTCTTCGATGCCACATGGAGAGGTGTGATGTCATTCTGTAGCAGGGCAGGACAAATGAGATGACATGAGAAACAACGCGACAAACACATCCTTCACCGTTTTAACCCCAATATAAGCAATATGTGACCTCAGGGTTTCCTTCAAGCCTAGATTGAGGTTTAAAGAGTATCAACCCTAAATCTATGAAAAAAAAGTTTACCACTTTAGTAAAAGAGAACAAAGGGCATAGTGTGCCAGTATGGTTCAGCTATCTCTCTCCCATTGTCTCTGTCGGAGAATACAGCAGTAGGTTCTTTACATTGTGTAAAACAATCCTGAAGAATGGATCAGCAGAAATGTTCCAAAACTACCTCAAATGAAAGTATAGGTCTGTAAAGTATATAAGCTATCTGGCAGTGCTGCACAGTAACTGTGGAATTAAGCCGTACTGCCCTCTAGTGATGGCTGCACATTCTATCATGTTATCTCTCTCTCTCACACACACACACACACAGCTTCCCAAAAGCCCCGGGAACTACTGCAGTACTCTCTGAATTCTCTATATTTACCACAGAAAGAAAATGCAGCAAAAATCACAAAACCACTAATCATCATCATTGAGCTCTACTGCCTTTGGAAACTGGAAAATTGGAGAAATGTTTCCCTAGTGTTACGACCCTGTGTGTTGGCACTCTGCCTGACCTGCGGGGGCTGTGTAGGTTCGGGCAGGGTGCTGCTTTGGTGACTACGGATTGAGGACACCTGGGAAAGAATCTAAAGCTCTCCTCCAGATTCTCTCTCTCTCTCTGTTTGGATCCTTTCCTTTGTTTGCTAGGCCTCCCTTGTAAGCGTAAGCGTAAGCGTAAGCGTAATTTTTGCAAAGGACAGCATACAACTGCCACCTTCAGCTCCTAAATGGTCTTCATATAATGGTTCAATCTTATGGATAAAACATCCTGTTCTGTGTGATTAAAAAACGTATTTGAACAAAAACTATGTGGGCATTTTCATTTGATTTGGAGTATCAAAAGTATTGGGACACCTGCTCATTTATTGTTTCTACCGAAATCAGAGGTAATAATAATGACCATTCAGCTTCTTGTTGGTATAACTGTCTGTTATAACTGTTTTCTACTAGATTTTGGAGCATTGCTTTGAGGATTTGATTGCATTCAGTGACAAGAGCATTAATGAGAATCTAAAGCTCTCCTCCAGATTCTCTCTCTCTCTCTGTTTGGATCCTTTCCTTTGTTTGCTAGGCCTCCCTTGTTTGGTTTTATTTTGACTTTTGTTGCCACACACATTTGTATTCTACCCTTGATCCTTATGTGTAACTTTTCTTGTTTTTGTGCTTCCCCTAGACTTTATATTTATATTCAATTATATTTGTGTTGAAATTGAACTCGTTGTGTTTCACCTCTTATTATGTTGTGGTTTGAGTGAATGAGCTGGCCGTAACACCAGTCTTTTCTGTATGTCTAAAATTACTAGCTCCACCTGGTGGTTCCTTTGCAGATCAAATTTTCCAGGTAGCACGTTGATTCTACCCAATCCGTCATTGAAATCCGGCCCACATACTGCAACTGTCTACCCGGGGAACAAGTGTTCAGGCAATGGATGATTTCTGACAGTAATGGTTTAAAGAGGTTGAAAAACTCAGATGCTGATATCCCAAAGCTATAACACACAGTTAATCCCAGTACTCCCAGTAATAACAACTAGTAAATGCAGAATGGTTGCGCATCTTAAGTGGCTCTCACTTCTAGGCAGTTGCTATGCTGGCTGGTATGGTATTCCAGGTGATTTCAAAAACGTTGATAGCTGGTTGCTATAATGTTGCTAGGTGGTCATTATATTGTTGCTAGGTGTTTGCTATGGCATGCCATATGGTTGCTATGGTGTTGCTAAGTGTCTGCTAAGGTATTCCAGGTGGCTGCTATGGTGTTCCTACATAGGTGGTTACTATTGTGGTCGTTAAGGTATTTCAGATGGCTGCTATACAGTTGCTCAGTGGTTGCTATGATGTCCCAGGTGGTTGCTCTGGTACCCCATGTGGTTGATTGATTGATTTTACAAGTATATTTGTATGAAGGTATGAACAAACTCTTGTATCCCATTCATTTCTATGTGGATCAGATTTATGGTCTGCAATGACAACCATAATTATTGCAATTATTAACATTATCACAATTACCATGTCTGGCTAGTGTCTAACATTATAATAATTACAGTGTCTGGCCTGCATCTTGGGCCGTAGTAACATGCTAGCAGTGGTATGTTTGTAAATATTCTGATGGGGTCTATGAGATTCTCCTGAGGTGAGGTAAGTGGTGCTTCACACATATATTATAAGGGTGCGTATTGACACAAACCGGACGATACAGTAGTTATGGTTCAGTATACTGAGATATATGCAAGGCAATATATTACAATTCTTTTTTATCAAAACTCTCATAATATGAAAAACCATCATATGCATAAAACCAGAATCAGAACAGTGGGATCTGAAGACAACACCACTATCTAGTGGTCACAGTTTAAACACAGCACAAAATGAACCACTATGTCATAAAAATCAATACTGTATTTTTGAGAACACAGTATTGCAAAACAATATTGTGACAATACTGTGATACCCCAGCGTATCAATATTTTCTTACCCCCCTAATGTGAAACAGATGAATCGAGATATAGCAATAAGGAGTGAGTAAGAGCACGCAGGCTTCGTTTGTCCAATCAGTTCATGCTGTTTTCACCAGTCAACACTGCATCACATCTCATTTTCACTGAAGTCAATACAGCATATAGTCACCCCCCCCCCCCCCCCCCCGATCTTTTCAGTCCCTATTCTGGTACACATGGTCAGTTCAGTAAATAATCACATGCCCACCCCTTCCTCCCATCTCTCACACACACCCTCCTGCAGTCTAAACATGGCCTCAGACTGTGTCCACACCTCAAGCCTCAGATTTCATTCAAACCCATGAGCTCAAATTTCCTCTAGTGCAAGCAGGGGGGGCTTTAGCTGTGTATGTGTGTGTATGTGTGTGTATGTGTGTATGAAGAGTGGCATCAGCAGCTGCACACAGACATGGCTCAGCATTACTTCCTGGGGTTTTTTGTTTAAGTTTTCACTTTCATGTTCTTCTGTAAGCAGCACCACTGTCTCATGTGGGTCTGCGTCTTCAAGCACCACCAACACACAATGCTCCCTCCCTTGCTTTTTGCGTTAAGTTGTTAAGTAATCTTAAACAGACTTTAAAACTGTATGACACACCATTACCAACAGAAATAGAAAAAACACATGTACTATATAGACGTATTGGGACACTTGCTCATTTATTTCAATTAAGGATATTTAAAAAAAGAGTTTATCTTGGAGTAACTGTCTCTACTGTGCTGGGAAGAAGAAGACTTTCTACTAGTGTTTAGAGCCTTGATCACCCCACCTCACATCCCCAACTAATCTCAAAGGTATTGGATGGAGCACCCTCATTCCAGAGAACACAGTTCCACTGCTCCACAGCTTAATGCCGAGTGGCTTTATACCTTTCCAGCCCATGACTGGAATTAAACATAGTGCAAATAGGATCATGTTTCTCTGCTCCAGAGAGTCCTATTCTTTTGGCAGTACTTCTCTATAGGGAGTAGACAACAATAGGGGAAATGTAAAGTACCTGAATGCATTCATTGGAATTGGTGTCCACAAAAATCTGGACTATAATGTAGCTAAAGTAGTAGTATAGCAGTATAATAGATAAAAATGGATCGCATAATGGTACCATTTTATATAAAACAGGGTGTCCTATAGTGTGAGAAACCACATATGAAAGACTGTTCTAACTACTTAATGAAATTGGAGGCAAGTGTGTGATGAGTTGGACTATTTTGACACATGTGACAAAGGTAAAAGAGTAAAAAAAAAAGAGTAAAAAGGTCGCTAGGCCTGCAGTTTGTCCAGTGCTAACTGGAGAGATATTAGCTTCCATCATTTGTTAGCCACATTAGCCTTGTAGTTAGCCCAGTGCAAAAGTAAAAAAGCAAATGCCGGACACCAGCAATAGCTTTGCTGATTAGCGACTACATTTGGCAGTGGGGTCAAACTAGGCTCCTTCCTGACCACAGCTCTGCAGAGATTGGCACTGCCCTTCTGCTCTCACTCCTATCCAACCCATGAAGACTGGTTAGCTGATAAGTTGAATTAGGCTGTTTAACGAGGCACGGATGCTAAAGCTAATGTTTGCAGTGCTTTGGTCCTCCAGCACTGAAGTCGGACACATTTTAGTCTAAAGGAGTCTTACCCTGGCCTTGAAGTCCACGGCAGCCCCGCGGTTGAGGAGTAGCGTAGCCACGTTGATGTTGCCATAGTGTGCTGCGATGTGCAGCGGGGTGAAGCCACTCTGGAGGGGTCAGAGAGAGGGAGACAGAGCGCACAGGTCATCAGTGTCTGAGAAGGTGTGTGGGGGTCACCCACAACCTCCCCAAACCCCAGCACATCAGAGCACGAGACAGGGCCAGGCACAGAACAACCAGCCTCCACATGTACGCACACTGCCTCCGCTAAGCCGGGAAGAGACACAGGTCCTTCAAAAACCCACCCCTCACCATCCAAGCAGTCAAACACTGCAGTTTCTTCATCATTTGACCAGGTCTTTGGTTTTAGGCCCATAGAGGCTCGGGGATAGCACTAAAGGACGTGTGCTCCTTCGAACAAGCCATTATCCTTCAAACATCGTTTCTGACAGACGGACACAAAGCTGTCTAGGAATCTGGAGTGCATCTTTAGGCCGCTGGGCAAACATGCAGACATGTAGTGCACATAATTAATATGACTTACATGCTGGGAATACAGCTAATTAAAGACATTAAAGCTATAGTCATTTGCAAACATTTAGGCACCCCTGGTCAAATGACATGTTTTGTTGATGTAGTAAAAATAAGCAAAGTCCTTTTTTTTTAAATATATAAATTCTGTACATTTAATGCACAATTACAGAATACTTTAATATCTTAACACACTGGCAATGGGATAAAACAATCAAATACATTTTGCTAATAAATAGAAATTGTGCTGTAAAATTAGCAGAATTTAGATTTGTTCACTTGTTTCCACCAACAAAGTCAACAAAATACGTCATTTGAACAGGCGGTTCCTCACTGTTTGGCGTACGACTGTAAGGCTAGATCTAACAACCTAATTCATACTATCTGAAAGTCCGTAAATCTGTTTTTGGTGCTATTTGGACATTCAGGGTAACGAATAGCTGAGACAATGTGCTGGTTTTGGAGGGGTATTTTATAACTCTTCAAAAACATGTTTTTGCTTAGCAGTGAAAATCCATGGAGGTTAAATTCTGTATAACCTCAAAAGCAGCAAGCAGTTAAAACCTGGTCAACCTGTGAGTCTAGCCGCGGATCTTCCAGAGGTGTTAGTGAACAGTTGGGTGTTAACAATCAAGGGAACATTCCAATGTGTATTTTTTTGTTCCACAAGAAACACATTTTTGCACAGATATGCTGCATAAATATGCTGCAAAAATCATCTCCCGTAAGCGTAATTTTTGCAAAGGACGGCATACAACTGCCACCTTCAGCTCCTAAATGGTCTTCCTATAATGGTTCAATCTTATGGATAAAACATCCTGTTCTGTGTGATTAAAAAACGTATTTGAACATAAACTATGTGGGCATTTTCATTTGATTTGGAGTATCAAAAGTATTGGGACACCTGCTCATTTATTGTTTCTACCGAAATCAAGGGTAATAATAATGACCATTCAGCTTCTTGTTGGTATAACTGTCTCTACTGTCCAGGGAATGTTTTCTACTAGATTTTGGAGCATTGCTTTGAAAATTTGATTGCATTCAGTGACAAGAGCATTAATGAGGTCAAGATGTTAGATGATCACAACCCTGTCTCATTCTCAACTCCCCAGTCTATCCCAAATGAATTGGATGGGCAACATGTATGCAGAACGAAGCTCAATGCTGGGGGGCTTTTTACCCCCCTTAGCCCATGCCTGGCATTGGGAATGGTGCCAATAGGTACATAGGTTGATCTGCCCAATTGTATTGGCAGTATTTTTCTACAGGGACTAGACCAGCTGTATGTGTGCATTTGCAGATCTGTGTCATCAATGGGTGCAACTTAAAGTAGCTGAATGCGCTCATTAGAAGGGGTGTCCACAAACATTTGGACATATAGTAATTTACTAAACATGGTCACCATGCAATTGTTATAATTCACCCATCAGGGTGGTTACCAGAAAAGTCTGTTTACGTTACATTAAAAGACCACATTTCATATTAGAAATGGATCACTAAATAAATTGCAAATAATGTTTCTGGAGGAAAAACACTGGAATATTCCTTTAATATTTTAGTCTTTGGTGAGTCATGCATGTATATCAGGGCCAGTAACGAGGTGCAGTTGCACTAGAGTTGGAACGAGCCTGGGAACCATGCTGACTGTGGAAGATCAGAAAAAGCAGACGCGTGGAAAAAGAGAAAGATGGAGGGGGAGAGAGAGAGAGAGAGAGAGAGACTCTGTAGACATCTGTGGTTCTTTGAGCTGGCCCCTGCAGGGGAAAAGTGTGATGTACGAGCCTGTGGAGTGAAGGCCCAGTGTTCTGCAGCTGAAAGGTTCAACTGCTTGATCTGATCAGCATCAGTGCCGTGAAGTCAGGCCCTCTAAAGGAGGTCTGCAGCCATTTTTTCGGAAAATCTGGGGTAACTGATACTACATTCCAATTAACTTGGTTATCCAGAGAGTCTGTATACGAGACAAGGCTGCGTCTCCCTTGAAGTTCTTCTAAAGCTGAATTATTTTGACTATGCCAGCCACATTTCAGAGTGAGTTAACTCTGCTTTAGTAACAGTAGTCCTGTTCAAAGTGATTGACAAGCCGTACACGGTGCTGCTATTGTTTGCTTGTTACTGACACTACTAACACATTTCAACACTGGTGACTAAATACCATCTACAGACAAAATCTACACATCAGACTACACAGATTACAAACTAAAAACCTTAAGATGATTATTTGAATTATTTGTGGCTGATTTCAGTTCATTTGCACTATCACAGGTATACATTATTAATACATTTTTGATGTCTACTGGACTGAACTGCGGGTATCTGTGGTGGTATGAGGGGAATTACACTGGTACTTTTTCATTTGTCATAGGCCAGTCTCGCAAATGACTTAGCAGTAGCTCCTCAATTTTGTTGAAGATCAGTGTGTTAAAAAAAAACACAATATTTTGGCGTCCACGAATCAGCAAACAGGTTCAATTTAGCCAACTTACTTGCACATTATGTGAACAGGCTTTCCAGACATAAATGCAAGAAAACTGCAAAAAGGAAAGTCTTGCAATGCATTATAGATAATGGATAGTAGAAGCCAAATACTGGATGCGATAAAGTAGAATTGTTGGCACTGTGAGGGGCCATAGATCAGAAGCAGGTCACGCTTCCTAAAGGGGCAGGTTAAGGCATCTGATTAATCAGTAGGTAGACCCCCCGCTGAACATCATTTGGATCGCTCGATCTTCTAATGTTTGAGCAAGTTCTGGTTAGGGTTGATGGTTGCTTGGGTTTAGCCCAGCTCTACAGACTCAGTAGCCAGTGAACCCCCTCATCCCCTGCATCCCCCTAGTACCCACCAGACCTTCAGCTGCAGACCTCCTCAGTTTCAGCAGTGTGTATTTCCTCTTCATGCCCCCCCCCTTCCCTTTGCCCTGCAGTGCCACGAGCACCAATGGAACTGAGTACAAGTGATCAGCCAAACCAATGAGACAAAGCAAAGCACACATAGGGGAAATGGGGTTATGTAGCAGTAGTGGTAGCAGCAGCAGGGGGCAGCCAGGTGCGGGTGGGAGAAGGGCGCAGAGTCGCTGCGCACATATATACCTCTGTCGTTCTATTCACCATCATCTACGGCAGTGTACACCCACCAGCCGAGAAGGGGAGAGAATGGGACGGTTAGTGTTTCACAAAGTCACAATGATGGCACCAAAAAGCTGTTGGGTGGCTACACGGTGAGGGAGAGTCACAAGAAAATAAACAAAAACCCAAACAAAAAACAGTACACGCCACACCACAAAACACCACGAGCGCTCAACTGGATGGTGCATACAGAATCTATAAGCTACAACAGCACTTATCCTTAAGAAGATAATATCTGGTGTATACACTGGGCTTAACGTTACAAAAGTCTTAATCAAACATTTCTTTATAAATGGTGACATGCTCAATGAAAACACCATCATATAGTTAATGCTTGAGCTTCTACGTATATTATTATTACAAATATTGGAATCTTAAAAACGTATGTTTGACAAAGAACGTCCACCCAGCACCATCGAGTTCAAAGAAGGCATGAGTGTGTGTCAGTAGGTTAGGCTTGTTTACCTTGGACTCAACATCAGCGTTGTGGTCGTTCTGCAGAAGCAGCGCGGCCGCCTTAGTATCGTCTTTGCGAGCGGCAATGTGGAGGGCAGGAAGCCGCACTTTCCCTTTGGTGTCATTCTCCAGGAGCAGAGAGACCACTTGGTCATGACCCTGCTGAAGCGCCACAGCCAGAGGGGTGAAACCGTCCTACGCACATACACACAAATATAAGCCAATAAACACGCATTAGACATGAGCATGTGTAGTTACTATGCATTCAACATACCCTTTGTTCTACACCACAAATATAAATATATATAAAAATCTCTATATATGTTTGCAATAAACCAATCAAACAAGACCAATTTCAATATCTCAACACAAATAATATAACGTGTTTCTCCACATTCAACACTATATGCCACCTTTCATGACTACTGCAGTCTCAGAATACTTCAACCTATTTATGACAAGCGGCTTTAGTACTTTAGCAGACTTTAGTAGAGCCTCTTTTGCTGTTATGACCTGCTGCAAACGTAATGCCTAGCCAGACACCAGTGTCTGGCAGTGTTCCGGGGTAATCGCATCTCATTTCTTAAGGGCAGTGGCCACCATTTTACTGATATTCATGGGATTTTACATGGTTTTCCAACTCAGGCGACTGTGATGACCACTCCAGAATCTTTTAGGACTTCTTTCTGAAAGACTATGCTAGGCCTATTAGCATCAGAATAAAAGTTTAATGTGGTTATCATAACTACTCGTGGCTCATTTCAGTTCATTTGCGCTATCGCTGGATATTTTATTAATGCATTGTTGCTGTCTACTGGACTGAACTTTTAATTTAACTAGAGGAGGACAGGTTCTCCTTTTTAAATCTGGGTTTCTAACAAGTCTCTTCCTCCTGATCTGTGGGAGATTTTTCTTGCCACTGGTGCCACGTTTTTTTTTTTTTTACAGATTCCTCTGGCATATATTACATGAATTTGAGCACATGCTTGTGGACCACTCATCTAAGTAGTTACGTCATGAAAGCATTTCCTTATAGCATTTTCTCCAGTCATGCAGTGAGTCATGCAACAGAGGATTCTTCTTTCAGTATCTATGAATCATTAAAGTCTTGTTCCAGCAGCATAATTATTTACTCAAAAAAACAAAGTGTTATGTAAACAACTCCTCCGTCTCCTAGCATTAATCAGACAAAAGTACAGGAAAAAAAAAGAAAAAAAATCGAAACGCAATCTTTTGATCTTTTTTTGCCACGTCCCTGAATTTTGATCAAGTCTCTTGCTCTAGAGCGCATGAATTATTAATGTGGGACTTCAAACAGGGAAATGTTCCCCCATATGCATAATGTGCTGCGTCTGAGTGCACAGACGTGTTGTTGATGGCTGTGCAGAAATGCCTAATGTGTTCTCGAGGACTCCTAGAGCCCCCTCAACCTTCTGAGACACAGCTACACACACACATACACACACATTAAATAGCCCTCTTTCAATAGCCCTCATTGCATAACTCCTCCTATAACTTCCTTAACTCTTGTCTGGAGTGGAGGGCAAGGTCAGGGGCTGTTAAATCAGTAGTTTGGCAGAAATGTGTGCAGTTTTCTTCTTTACCCCAGAAATTGTCCAAAGTTTATTTCTTTACTTTAGCACTAGAGCTAAAACTTCATGGAAGCAGGAACGTGGTACTTCAACTAACACATGGCAGAATGTGTTGAATGTGGCAGAACAGTTGACCCATTAAAAAGCTTTTTGGCTGGTGGGCCTAAAGTGTTAGTACTATAGAACTTCTATGACCACAGAATAGCCCCACCAGTTTGAACAGAAGTCCCTGTAGTTACTGGGTAATACACTTTGGTGTGTAATAAGCCTTGAAGTAGGGTTGAAAAAATCATCTGTACACTATATAGTGTATAGTGTATATACTTTTCTTGAGATTCACCCCTAAAGACCCACAACACCACTAAAGGTACCTGTTGGCCCTGCTCTAGATGCCTGCAACACTGCATTAATCTAAAGAATGTAAATAACTCCCAGTGTGAGCTAGCCAAGCTAAAGTACAACCTTCACACTGTGGGGTTCGTTTTAACGCTGTTACAAATAAGCAGTCCGAAACCGATAAGCAAAGTCCATATTCATCACCTAAATACAAAACAGTCAATTGTTTATGTAAATATAAGCAAAAATGTAAACAAAATCAGTTTGAGTTTAAGCATTTATAGCTGTGTCCGTCACTATGTAGTGCACTATTTTGGGGCTCCGCCATTTTGCAGTGGTGTCTGAAAACGTAGTACTGAATTTGTACAAACGATGCACCCTATCAGACATGGAATATCCATAATTCATTGGGTTGTTTGGTTTTGAAGATCATGCAAAGCATAACGAGTGTCTGAAATCTTTCACTACCTTGTTAAACTCTGTTCCCTATAATAGTGCTCTATGCAGTGTTCTGGATTTTGCCATGTAGGGGACAGTGAGTAGGGCACAGGTTCGAACACAGCGTTTCATATTCATTCTTCCACTTTTTAGCCTAAAATGTATGAAATGTATGAAATGTCACTAATCATACATTTTACATTTTTTTAATTCAGATATTTTTATCTATTCAGCTCATCTGTTGTTAACAAAACAGAAAACTTCTGAATTTAATGGTGTTTTGCTTGACCTTTCAGCAACGGTTCCAAAGGTAAAAAAGGTAAAGGTGCACATATTTGTCACTGTACAGTGTACACTGCACAGCAAAATGTGTCCTCCGCATTTAACCCATCTGTGGTAGTGAACATACACACACACACTAGTGAACTAGGGGCAGTGAGTACACACACACACCCAGAGCGGTGGGCAGCCAACTCCAGCGCCCGGGGAGAAGAGAGGGTAAAGGGCCTTGCTCAAGGGCCCAACAGTGGCAGCTTGCCAAGCCCGGGTATCGAACCCACAACCCTGTTATCGATAGCCCGGCGCTCTAACCGAGCCACCACTGCCCCAATACAATAACAGTGTATGTTACAATAAACCCTGCCTATAAAGCATGTTTTAATGTGTGCTCTGTAATGCAATTCTTTCTGGGTCACAGACTTCCAGCCCATATTACTTACCTTAGCCTCATAGCTCTACTGAAGAACTAAAGAAGTGAACTTTAGAGATCCAATAGGGCTTGGCTGACTCACTACATTTGGGGTATAGAGAACCACTACTTGTGAAGCACTGCTTTAAAGTAACGGAATGTTTTGTAACCAATGATAAGGAAGGCCAATGTTGTGGTCAGCTTAGTTGAAGCATGTGTAGATTTGGGTTCGTGTGTGTACCTCTGTGGCGATGCTCTGGCTTGAGCCATTTTCCAACAGGTAGTGCACCACATCCAGATGATTCTCCTGGGCAGCCATGTAAAGCGGCGTGAAGCCATTCTGTAAAATCACATAGTGACACTCAGTTGAAGTGATTGGGTCCGTTCAGCCCTTCTCTCTCTGTCCACATACACACCGATACACACATATACCCATTCAAACACACACATGGCCATATGTACCAATAACTCATGAACAGATCATCACTCAGGGAGGCTCCATAGCAGCATGTTCACAGCTGTGGATATTGAAATGGAACTAATTAAGCAGTGTGTTTTGTATAAAGCACTCTCTCCAGGTGAGCATGTGTGTGTGTATAGTTGAGACCACTCTTAAGGTGGCAAATGAACCTGTGTGAAAGAGTGAGATTATAAACAACTACAGTAGTGTGAACAGTTCTAGAACAGTGTGAACAGATGGAGAATGTTCTAGAACAGTGTAAACAGACGGAGAACATTTAGAACAGTGTAAACAGACGGAGAACATTTTAGAACAGTGTGAATGGAAGGAGAACATTTAGTTGGTGTGTGGTAGGTTGTTGGGGTGTGGTAGGTTGTTAGTGTTTGGTATGTTGTTGGAGTGTGGTAGGTTGTTGGTGTTTGGTAAGTTGTTGGTGTGTGGTAGGTTGTTGGTGTTTGGTATGTTGTTGGGGTGTGGTAGGTTGTTGGTGTTTGGTAAGTTGTTGGTGTTTGGTAAATTGTTGGTGTGTGGTAGGTTATTGGGGTGTGGTAGGTTGTTGGTGTTTGGTAAGTTGTTGGTGTGTGGTAGGTTGTTGGGGTATGGTAGGTTGTTGGTGTTTGGTATGTTGTTGGGGTGTGGTAGGTTGTTGGTGTTTGGTATGTTGTTGGGGTGTGGTAGGCTGTTGGTGTTTGGTAAGTTGTTGGTGTTTGGTAAGTTGTTGGTGTGTGGTAGGTTATTGGTGTGTGGTAGGTTATTGGGGAGTGGTAGGTTGTTGGTGTTTGGTAAGTTGTTGGTGTGTGGTAGGTTGTTGGGGTGTGGTAGGTTGTTGGTGTTTATGTTAGCTGGTGTCTGTTGGCAATTACTGGTGCTTGTTGGTGGTGTTTGCTGGGTTGGTGTGCTTTGCCCTTTAGAGGGCAAACATTAACCTTTTCATGAACCTAATGATCCTTTACTGTGGAAGGGACCCTTCACTACATGAGTGCTGCTATTTCTGCTGCTGCAATGAGCTGCACTTCTGAGAAGCTTGTGTTCTCCTCTCTTCAGATAATCATGTCACCCCTCACTGATGAAGAACTGTGTGTGTGTGTGTGTGTGTGTGTGTGTGTGCATGTGAAATGGAGCTGCTGTTTCATCACTCTGTGCTCAGCAGTGTCAAGGGATTGTATGCACCCACCCACCCTCACATACACACTCTCAGGCTCAGATAACACAGTGAGATGTGTACGAGAAAGCTAGAGGACACTTTTGAAGGTAACACGCTCTCAGAGGACCACCACTGGCTCTACAGCCACACTGAGGGTCATATGAGGATGAGCTGTGGGGCCACATCAAACATCCTTACACACACACACACACACATACACACATACCAGTACTCATTAACCATGCTAGCCACGTAGCTATGCAGCTAGTGATAGCATCTAACCCAGCAGGAGGTGAACATGTTTGTCTGTGTTTGCTGGTAGTTTATTTACATTACCACCACATACTATACTTTATTGGCTTGTTATTGTCATTTTGGTACACATTAATGCAAATAGTTAACAATGAATAATAATTAATATCATTCAAAGGGCTCCTGTTATAATCAGTAATAAAGAGACTATGCTTCCTAAAAGGTAGAAATGTCTGGATTTACAGAAAAACGACCTCCGGCCACCTCCAGCATTATTCGTATACAAGCTGCTAGCCTTACCTGAGACTGAGCGTTGACATTGGCCCCATTGGTTACCAGCTCTTTAACCACCTCAGCCTGGCCGGCAAGGGAAGCTATGTGCAGAGCAGTGTTTCCTTTCTGCGGGCAAAAAGACATGAGGGCCCATCAGTAAACGGATAACGCATTCCACACTTGCTAGCGCCCAGTCAGCTAGGAGAGGGTGCCCAGTGTTTTCATTCCTCCCAATACTGACCCCTGCCAAACACACTCTTCTTCCGCTTGCACTATTAATGATACCGTTCCTGTTCCCGTTACATAAATAACAACCGTAAACACTCTGTAATGACTTTAAAGTCTGAGAGGAAGCTAAGAAAGTCCATCCTGAGAACAGGCCTATGTTAACGGCAGCGAATGGCAGTAGCCTGCAACTATCTTAGTATGTCTCACAATGAAGGCAGTGATATTCTGTCCATTGCCTCCTGTGGAATAGTACAGAGGGTTACATGCAAGTAATATTCACTTTCACTATAATGAATAACTCATGATATACGCGAACACAGCAATGCCCTACAGTCTGAAAGCTAACATCTGCTGTGCTGCTGTTTAATCTATCTGTGTTCCCCTGTTAAGGTAACACCTCAATGATGTTGCTGCATTTACTTGATACATCAGAAAATGCTTTTGAACAAAAAATATGATACTGTAAAAATAGTCTAATTTCATTGCTATTCTGACTGAAAAATAAAAGCTTATGGATTCACACTCTCACTGAGCATGTCGAACAAGAACAAAGGCCTTGTTCATACAGCAATAAAAACACGGTAGGACACAAAGAATCCTGATTGTAATGCTGATCTATTTTACTATGAGCAGCATGTATGTATGTATAATTAAAACAAACATACAGTAAGAGGCAGTATATACGTAGTATTTTCACTTGATAATACCACTTTTCAGCGAATTTATCCAAGGACAAATTCTTAAATCATTGCTTCTTGCATGTCTCTGCAATATCAGAGCATATAAAAAAACTAAGCCCGTTACATTCATATAAAAAAAATACTACTATATTATACAGTAATGCCATGTTGGGTATATATGCTATAATCCTGTATTTAAAGTCCTGTATTTAAAAAAGTTTGTTCCACAGACAAAGAGAGTATTGTTTACTGATGAATGTGGAACTGGGTGACAGAACTTTGGCTGCATCTTACAGTTGAGATGAGGTCTGTGTAAAATCATTATATTGGAAAAGGCTTTGATGAGAAAGCATTCCCACTGCACAGTACCCTGCACACATACTAGCTCACATTCATGGCCTCTAGATCTTCTCACAATCATCCATTACTCCTGAAGACGCGGTTAGTTCGGAAATCTGCTGAGTCAGCAAAGACCAGGGCCTGTTATGCAAGACAAACTCATTACTCTGGCCTCCATTAATAAAGGCCTGCGTATAAACGGGTAGTATGCAGGAAGTGTGTTTATTAATGGCTTCGGGGTTTAGTTTAGCAGCCAACTAAGTTGCTTGGGTTGTGAGGAGCTTTATAAAGTTCAACCTACCTTCGTTGCTGCATCAACAGTGGCTCCCATTTTAATAAGCTGTGACACTACCTCCACATGGCCCTCTTTGGAGGCAAGATGAAGAGCGTTCAAGCCATTCTGTGTAAAGAGAGAAAAGGACAGATAAGTCAGAGAAATCAGGAAAAAATAGATTTTCTTACAGGTTTTGCAAGTTACATACAAGAATATCAATAACAGAAAACATTTTAAAATAGGAAAGTGAGTGGCAGAGGCCAAAAAGCCTTCTTTTTTTAGAAAGGCATTCAGTAACTAGTAGTAATTGCTGGGTAAAACAATATAATTTATATGTAGATTATGTAATTTGCAAAGTGCTTAGGCATCTGAGAAAATGTATTTACATTTATTGATGTATTTTCTAATATTATATTGTTATAATATTATATTGTTTCTAATATTATATTATATTGTTATGTTATATTGTATATTGTTTACTATCGCAAACACATTATTGCCAGTATAAAATGATTTAAACAATTTCCTTGGACAATTAAAACCAGTACTATACATCGATCAGCAATAACATTAGCACAATATTGAGTAGGTCTCCCCTGTGTTGCCATGGCAGATCTGACCATTCAAGGCATGGATACCGCCTTGGAGATCTTTGAAAAAAGCAGTAGATCCTTTAAGTTCTGTAAGTTGTGGTGTGGATCGCATTAATGAGAATTAGGTGCCCATGGCCCTGTCACTGGTTCACTGGTTGTGCTTTTTTTTGGGACAACTTTCAGTAGGTTTTGACCACTGCAGACAGAGAGCACCCCAAAAGATCTGCCTGATGTTCTGACCCCCTCCTCTAGCCATCGCAGTTTAGCTCTTCTTTTAGCTCTAAGTGGATCAAATGCTCATGGTTGCCCGTTTTCCGGCTTTTAACACATCACCTTCAAGGCCATAGTGTTCACATGCTGCCTAATATATCCCCTCCCTTTGACAGGTGCCACTGTAGATGAAGATAATCATCTAATCATGTTCCTCACTACAGACTGATCGGAGTATACAAAATTAACATGTACTTTCTCAGAGTATAAGGGATTAAACAGACTACAAATGACACACATTTTAAACCCTCACAGACTCCAAGACTTCAGCATCATGCAGTACACTACTAACTACTAACTAGCATTTCCAGTCAACACGTCCCACACACTTTAAATGGAACTAATGGCCATTCTCACGTAATGGCTTTTATCGATTGAAGCAGACCTTCGTAACTGGACACTCTGTGCCAGCACTACACTGTATCATACTACAGCTTTCCTCAGACCCAAGACATGCAATCTGTGTGTTTTCATGAAATAGTGCAGGAAGAGAAGTCTGTGATAAAGCATTCATCATTATTCAGTATGAAAATTGAACTCTTCATCAGAAGGTAAGCAAACCATTGTTTTATGGCTGATATGAATGATCAGTTAGGTACAACAAATCTGCAAGTGATTACTAACAAAATCAAGTTTGATGCCTAATTTAATATGTAGGTTTAACCCCTCAATTAACAAATAACTACTAATAAATACTATTACATTATTATTCCGTCACATTATTATTCCATGTGTTAATCTGACACCTTTTCAGTGTTTATGCACATACACTTGGGTTTCTGAAGGGCGCTTACCAACCAAAAAACTGTAAAATAAGACAAGCCTTTTTTTATGTCAGAAAATGAGGATTTAATGCACCATTCAGATTAGCCCACCCTTGCTATGCCACAAATCAACCAATTAAAAGTGCACTTCCCTCCATATGAGTAGCTCCACCCACTACCTTTGCAAACATTTAAAAGGTTGTGGGGTTTTTTGGGAGGCTATTCTATAAATTGTACCAAGGTTGCCAAAATTTCACCTGCAAGTGAAAATCATTCATCAAATCTGTTTCAAACAGATGAACATACTTGTTGAGTTAATGGACTTAAAAGGCAGAACCCGTGCAAGAGAATGATGAGTAAACTTTAGCTAAGTAATGCAAACAGGGTCACACGAGTATACAAAAGTAAAGTCAATAATAAAATAGAGGTGAGGATAAAACGGTTCATTATCACTTAAAGGAACAGGTACTAAAGGCACTGTTCACTGTGCACAGGGTGAAACAGGGTACTATGGGTGCATGATCCCAACCAGAGCATGTTACTGATATTTTGACAAGATCCCAGGGAGCTGTGTTAACTTGTGTACCAGGGGTATAATGTGTCAACTTTATTATTGTTCCATTTGCTCTTCAACAACTGTATAAACCAATGATGACCTATTTTCTCCAGAACAGGGATTAGTACAGAGTACAGGAACCTTCTGACAGGAAACGTTCTGGCAGAGCCAAATCCACAGCGACATCAGAAGACATATTTCTGACAGTCAGGAGCTTGAGAGATAGTTGGCTCACATGACAACACAGCTAAACACTGTGCGAAATAGTCTGTGGAGAGAAGGCTTGAAGCTACTATAGGTTTGACAGAAAAAGAGTTAAACGGGTTGATAGACGGGGGTCAAACACAGGCTCAGTTTGTATGAAGAGTAGAACTGACCTGGTTGCAGATGTTGATGTCCACTCCAGATTTCAGGTAATCAAGGGCTTTTTCTAGGTTACCAGCCCGGGCCGCTCGGAGATAACTGGCATTGGTGTCAGTCTGCAAGACAGAGAAAACCGTCCAACTTAGAGAGATACAGTTTAGAGAAACAAGGCAAAGTCCTCTGTAGTTCAGTTCACCAAATACAAGTAAATACAAGCTTAGTCTGGCATATACCTTACAATTAGATTACCCGATAATGAGTGTGACTTCTCTTGTAATGTAATAGAGCAAGAATGCAGAAACCAGGCAAAGTGTACATATACGCGTAGATCTACAACTCTCCTCAGTCTCATTGGCTAGAGAGCTGGAAACAAGTAGCTGTGTACACAAAGGCCCATCATACACAGGGATCCCACCAGGCTGCTTAGCATAGGCCTCCGGTGCTTGTTAACTATGACAGCTGACATTTTATAATAAAACAGGCTGATGAGAGCCACAGAGAGGTAGACGGTTTACGCAGGAGAGGCAATGGAAGCACTGGAATGTTAAAATGTCAGCGATGGGGACTGGGCTGCGGGGGCAAGCGAGAAAAGCTTTGGGACATCGCAGAGGGATTTCCTCTGCATCCTGACATTCCACCAGTATAAGTAAAAGATTTTATTGCAAGTTATTTCTGGGCATTTATATTCCATCCATCATGACATTCTGACACAGTGTTTGACATTGTGAAAATCAACAAAAATGGAAAGTTTTTTAGCAGCAACACTATATCGTATAACTATAGTTACATTAAAAAAATGCTTTCCTCTAGTAAGCCCTTAGAAAACCCTCTTTTAACCATGGCTAATGTGCATCTAAAAGGCTCCTGATGTCAAAGAACCCCCAGTCTGATTTTGCCCCAGTGCCCCAGTCTAACATACCTTCCAAGTCTCATGTGCTTCTGTAGTTGTTTTGATTTTTGTCTCTTCCCTGGTCCTGCCCCTTTATTCTGCCCACCTGTGTCTAGTCTGTGGCCCTCGCCCTCACATCATTATCACCCCTCCAGGTGTTTCTTATGGGTGTTCAGTGTTACATACCCTTATGTTTGCCTTTTCCTTGCTTGTGACCTTCACATTCTGCCCTATTGTATTATTTCCCTCTACCTGTTCCGGTTCAATCAGTGTTACTGTCCTGCTTTCAATGTTTTTGTTCACGAACCCCTGTCTACTTGTTTCTACCTGGATTTAGCAATGGACAGTGCTAAAAAACCTTGATTTGTCTTCAGCCTCCTCATCTGCCTCGCCAGTTTCAACGCTACACCTCAGAGGCCATAACAACAGCAGATTGGAGATTTGCCAGGATTGAGCACAGGTTTTGACAAAGAGGCTGACATTTCATTAGGAAGAGAAAAAGCCAAGGATTGCTGGACTGATTTTGCTCTCTTGGCCTGTGCTTTATTGCAGTTAAGAGCTACACAGGGGGAACATACAGATGAAGGAAAAGCCCACAAGGAAAATGCTGATGTGTATGTGCATGCAGGGTTGTCGTTGGAGGCAGGGGGCTTGGTGTTTAGAGTGATTTAAAGGCACTCTGACTGACAGGGGCTCTGAAAAATGATCAAGAGTGTTTTGGCAAAATTGTGGGGTTGTGGGGTCCTGAGACAAAAGTGTGTTGGTTTAGTCCTGCAGGGCCATAGTTTCAGTTTCTTTCAGGCACCCTCACACACATGAAATGGCTTGATAATAAACAACAATACATGCTTGATCACATGAGTGGTCAGTCATTCATAAGTAGCTGATCTTGGGTGGGAAAACCCATACTTCTGTTGTTAGTATTCAAAACATATATAACATTGCATCTGAATCTGAATTCTAACTGTCTCTACATGCAATCCATTAAAGATGTATTATCTATGCAATTATGTAATTACATTGATATAGTTACATATTCAATGTCAAAGGGTTAACATAAAAAAATGAATATATAAATCACAGAATGGATGGGATATTATTTATGAATAATCACATTCATAAAATATTGCTGCTCTCTGTATCAAAATAAGAAACGTCAGCTTTATCAATTTTCACTGATGAATTGGATTAAAATCTGTGGATTTTTCATTTTGGGTCTGATCCATAAAACTGACCAACATCTGGGGGGGTCTGTAGGTGTTAAATGTTCATAGGAGCATCAGTTATAACATCTGTGGAGCTAATTTTAAAGAATCCCTAAAGAACATGTGTGTGTGTGTGTGTGTGTGTGTGTGCATATGATGGGCATGACAAGCAGGACTGCAGCAGTCCACATGAACATCCTCCATGCACATTAACAGGCGTATCGCTCTGCTGACAACTGCAAGCTCAGCATGTGAGTGTGTGTTTATGCATGATGTGGTCAGTGTTCGTAGCCCTGTGTTCAAATGCAACTGCAGCATTTTGTAGTATCCAAGGCATTTAGCATGGGTACATAATCCAGCACATGCTTCTGTCCATGGCTGAAAAAAGGTGTGGTCAGTCTCTGCCCAGTCAGCATCCACACACAGACACATACACACACCCACACACACAGTGCGCGCAAGAGAGGAGGGGGAGCATGCTGTTGCTGCAGTGCTGTATCATAGTAAAGCTTTCAGACACACCCAGACACACATGAACACACGTTATCACACACTTTGCACCAAGTGTCTGGTTCAGAGAGCCACACCTATGTTTTAACACAGAAACTATTCACTGCGCACTTGTCTGGTAGAGCCCTGCTGTACAAAAGCCATCCTATAGTCCAGAACCATGTATTATTATGTACTATCCTTACTGGAGTACTGGTTTTTACACAGAAATGGGAAAAAACATGCTTTTATTTAATAATGTATTCGTAGAATAGACTTGTGTATATGTGTATACAGTCATGTGAAAAATATGACACCCCATTTAAAGCTTTAAATATATTTTTATTTAAATATAAAAATATTAATATAATATTTATAATTCACAAGTGGAAACCACTGCCAACATGGCCAGGTGAAGTTCTAGCAAGTTCAGCCCAAGAGCGGACCACAAGCTGCGTCAGGAAGTCTCCAACAATCCTAAAATGTCAACAAGTAGTGATAAATGGGTGAACTTTTTATCATCAGAAAACTGCATTTCTATTAATTAGACATTTCTTCAGTTGTGTGAGTTTAGTTATATTACCTCCATCTCTACATATTGTTGGAGTAATGATCAGATGTTTAAATCATGTTCAAATGTTCATATCCTGTTGGGTTCCTTTTTAGGTTAACTAGTTTTGTGTTCCTGGTCCATTATAAATGATTACAAATCCATAATAATACATATATTATCACCTTAAGTTGTTATAGATATTTAATGAATTTTAGTCACTGTGGATTTTATATGTTTTGAACTTCTATTTGCTATTTATGTCTCACTGACCTGAGCTTTTCAACAGCTCACTGTGATAGATTAAAAGGGCATCATTTTTGGATTATTCTGACTATAACAAATAGACAAAACAAATTGTACTATTTATCACACACTACCTTGTGTCAAAGTTTACCAAGAATATTTCTTTTGAAACCATAATTTTTTTGCAGTGGCACAAAATAACATAATTGACCATTACGATTTTATTAGTAAATAAAGTACAGCGGCTCAAAATTACACATGAAACCATGTTACTGTTGTTCTTTTACCCTCACATTAACCCCTTAATTCAGAAAGGCTTATTACACACTAAGGTGTAACATTTAGTTATTTTAGGGGCAATTCTTTGGTAACAGACGTTTGTAATAACACTTTCGGCCCATCTACGGTTCATAGGCTGCTTAAGGGGTTAAAGAACAACAGTTCTAACAATTAGAAAAGTGCCTCCTGAAGGAAAAACAGAGTTATTATGCAGTGGTGATTGCTATGGAGTTGCTTAGTGGTTGCTATGGTGTGTCAGCTGGTTGCTTAGGTGTTGCTAGGTAGTTGCCGTGTTAGTGTATTTGTTTCATCTGCACACAAAAAGGGTGGGAATTGGAACACTGTCGCTATCTCAAAAACTGCAGAATGAGATATTCTTCCCCTGCTTCCAGCCTGGATTCATATCCATGCTGACCACAAACATGCTGTGCACACATGTACATAAATAAAATAAGGAACATAAAATAAAAACACAATGTGGCAATAGGACGTATAAGTGGGTGTGCATCATGCTCTGCATCTCACTGTACAAGGATGTATTATTATCCTGTAAACTGACATCTACACTCCTACACACAAAGGTGGCAAAAAACGGCTTCTTCAGAGTGAAGCCACAGAAGAATCGCATGTCACTCCTTAAAGAATACATCCTCGCTCAGTATCAGCAGGTCTCCTGCCTGCTCAGCACATTTGAAAAATGCACGTAAGGGGGTCGATAACAGGCGTGCAGAGGCAAGGATAGTGAGGGTAGTGCACATTGTAGAAATCAGCCAATAAGAGGTTTTTCTGCTTCTGTGGCAACTGATGGGAGCTTCAACATCTGGAAGCCTGCCACCCACTACTACATAACAGAGTGAAAATCTGCAGCAGAACTGAATTTCAACCACTAGGAGGCGCACTAGCCGGGTTTGGAACAGCAAGACTGTAATTTATATTCATTATAGTGAGGCCAAGATGTTGGATGACCACTAGCCAACCCTCAACCCTAACTCCTGAGCTCACCCCCAAGTACTGGAAGCAGTGCCATTGTCCAGCTCAATGCTGGGGGGCTTTTTACCTCTCTAGCCCACACCTGGCATTAGGCATGGTGCCAACAGGTTCATATAAATCTGCTCCTGAGAGTCCTAGTCTATTGGCAGTACCTCTCTACAGGGACTAGACAAGCTGTGTGTGTGTGTGTGTGTGTGTGTGTGTGCGCATTTAAACATCTGCGTTAGCAATGGGTGCAACCTAAAGTAGCTGAATGCAATTATTAGAAGGGGTGTCCACAAATATTTGGACATATGGCATAATGACGACCGGCCCTGATCCTGCACAGTCCTGAAACAATTCTGAGAGACTCCGAGGAGCTTTATTCATCAGAACACTGCAAGCTCAACAACCTGCTCAGCTCAGCGACCAGCCTGTGTCTCATTAATATCTATTTATCAGGTAGAAATGTCGTTCTGTTGCATCACTGCACTCTTCCTTGCATGGATATCACTCCTCTTGCTCTGCACATCTCTTTCCATGCTATAAAACTGTCACTCTCTCCTCCCTCAGTGGAGGTTAATCCTCCGCAGTGTGTGGGAGTTCTGCTTTGAAGCTATCACACTCAATCCCTTTCTCTCCCTCCCTCCCCTTTCTCTCTCTCTCCCTCTCTCTCTCTCCCTCTCTCTCCAGAGCTTTTCTCTTTTCCTCTTGGGATCCATACCATTGACCCTCTGCCAAATCTCCACAGACACCCCCACACACACGATTGATTTCAGTCTCAATGTCATGAACCATTTGAAGACATACAACTCAAGGCTCAATGCAAAAGTGATTGTTTTTTATCGGGGCTGCTTTTCGACAGGGACCCAACGACTACACTACCACTATAGAGCTTCATAATGGGATTGCAGCGTTTAGAGTTTAACGTGATTTACAATTACATTTAGACAGAAAAACAAAAGACTGAATCTGATCCAATTATTTCCTCCAATCCTGCTTCAGATGCTAATCTGTTTTATATTTCTACCCAATTCGGAAGGCCAACTCCCCCTATCACTAGGAATGCCCCCAACACAAGGAGGGTAAAGACTAGCACACGTCTCCTCCAACACATGTGAGGCCAGCCACCGCCTCTGTTCCAACAGCTGCTGATGTAGCTCTAGGTAGCCAGTGTGCTCAGAGCAAAGCGTGACTTCCCGGCTCCAATACAACAGCTATGAGTGATGTGGGGAGGAAGCGCCATCAAGCCACCCCTGAGAGAGCAAGGCCAATACTGAACACATGCATCCTATGAATTCTACAGACCCTTTAAAAAGCCTCTGACCAGCCAAAGTGGACCGAAAGTGCCCCACCAGTTTGAACAAGTCCCTGTAGCTACTGAGTAATACGTCTTAGTGTGTAATAAGGCTCACTGCGTTAAGGGGTTAAGAAGCGGTATCGTTAATTTCCAGTTCTCCTCTCCCTCACGCGTGAGCTACTAGCTACTACATAAACTCCATATGGATTCTGAAAAACAACACATTGCTTTCTGGCACAGGATGAAGGCTGGATGATGTGTCACAGAAAAACCACAAGTGACATGTGAGCAATTGGACTGTGAAAACACCCTCGTATGCTGGCCTGAGGAAAATGTAGCATGGTGTATGTTTCATTAGAGGGTAAACACAGCTGTTGGAGTGAAACCTGAAGGCAAGCATTAAGTTTAAACTCCCCTTTGGCAAAAATGAGCGTGAGAGAGGTTTTGCAGGCAGTCCTTTATAGTGAGGCCAGGCGTTATAGCAAAAGCACAATATCACAATAGCAACACTAAACAATGTGTTTCAATCATACACAGTCAAAAGTAAAAAACGAGAATCGAGTACCATGCTGTAGGCTGAAATAGGAGAAAAATGAATTTATTCAGATTAGATGATGATGATGTCATAAGGGCCTGACATCACCTACTTGTTACTAGACAGCCTAGGTGGCTTTGGTTACAGGCTCTGTATGCATGCATTTCTAAGTGTTCCACAAGTGCTGATGACACCCGTGATGATGATACTCCATTAAAAGTACTGTGACATCACTTGACGATATGATAATCACAACACATCATCATATTGACCCACCCCTACTTCATCAGGTGCCTTAATAAGTAGCTTTGGCAGTGCGCTCCATCAGTGATTAGGAGGGTGAGGTTATGTCCTGTCCCGGAGCCCAGCTCTGAATGGAGCTGCACTTTTTTATCGCAGTGCAATATCAACTGGAGTTAGCAGAAGCCCAGCGTAGGGGGACTTAGCACCCTGTGCACACTAATGCCAACCACCACGTGCGCGCACACACTCTGCACATACACAGTCCGTCAGAGCATTGGAGACATCTTGACGAATTTTGAATGGTTTTCACTGTTGCTTCTCCGTTAAGCTTGTTACCAGTGCTAGGGAGGGAAGGGAGGAGGGGGGTAAAAGCTAGCATGTGTTTCATATAAGCCAAAGTCAACATCACTGAACAGCTGAACATGCTTCTGCGCTTGCTGGTATCACGCTGGGTGACATGGGAGAGGAAAGCCCATCCTACCCACCCAGAGAGAGCGAGGCCAATTATGCTCTCTGGGACTTCCAACCATGGATGGCTGTGGTATTGCCAGGGCATGTTGCATGCATATTCTCCCCCTATCACATGCAATGCTCCCAACACTTGAAGGGTGAAGACCGACCAGCCAGCATTGCACTGAAGTGATGTGGGGAGAATGTGCCATCTACCCACTCTGGAGCAAGGCCAATTGTGCTCTCGTGTCCCTGGCTGCAATGGCCAGTAGCATGACTGTGATTTAAACTAGCAATTTATTGCCGTTAGAATAGTACTCCATAGGGCAGAAAAACATGAACCTACTGGCACCATTCATAATGCCTAGGGCTAGAGGGGTATAAAGCCCCCCAGCATTAAGCTGTGGAGCAGGAACTGGAACTATGTTCTCTGGAATGACGGGGCTCCATCCACTAAGTGTGGTGGTGATCATCCAACATCCTGACCTCACTAATGCGCTTGAATCCTCACAGCAATGCTCCAAAATCTGGTAGAAGTCTTCCCCCGGGATAGTAGAGACAGTTACTCCAACAAAAGAAGGATAAACTCTTTTTAATACATCAGGGGGAAAATCAACAAAAATCATGCTCATTTACAATTTGAAAAGCGAGGTGTCTCCAAACTGTCCAAACTGATGAGCAGCGTACACACTTTGACTTGTGTTGACTTGTGTGGGCTTATGTTCTACTGTCCAGTGTGAATGTGTGACCTGTGGTGGCAAAACTGCATCGAACAGAATATTGTTCCATTAGTAAATCCCAGAATCTGCACACAACAATGAGAATTAGGGATAAACTATGACACCAAAATCCATGGGCATGTAAACTATTAAATGTGCTTATTGGTTCTGGTTGTTCCAAGTCGAACACAGTATTTATTCATATTTGTATAGTCAAAACTCCAGACCCCCAATATTAATGTGCTCCATCCAGTAACCAAATCTTTCCTATGCTGCTATTTATCATCACAAGCAGCTCCTTGATATGAAATAAGCATGTGGACTGAGGCCTGCATAAAATTATTAGATTTGACACCAATATGGTTATGCAGAGATACACCGTTCTTGTGAGTGGCCTCGCAAGCAGTCTTGTGAGCGGTCTTGTGAAGCTCCACCAAAATTCTATAGTGTAGTAGCAGTAATCTGGCCTAGGATGACAATGCCAGAGACCCCTTACTCACCATCATCCTTACTATTCCTATGCAGTCAGATTATTTAAAACAACAATCAGCATTTGACAGTTGATTACACAATATTGAGCTATATTCATTTTTTTCTTAGATCTGATAAGATGGAAAGTGCAATACAGAACCAGAGGTTGTAAAAAATTGAAAATGACTTGCAATGGATTAAATCCAATTAAATCCAAATGAAAACTAGTAATGATCTTTTTGTAAAGAAACATAGTTATCGGAACACTGCAGTAGGCCCAGAACAGCATACTGTGTCATTAACCCACTGCCATATTGCTAGAGCTGGGCAATATGACAATATTTTATCTTATTGTGATCAATTTTGTTATCCTGATAACAATATGAGCATATAGAGGAAACTGTTAGTGCTTAATAAACACTGATCAGCTGCAGGTTCCATTACCAACAGTGTAATTAGATGAAGAGCAGCAGATGTTGAATAAAAAAAACACTGTATTTAGTAACTAAATAGTAGTTTTTAAGAATCTGACGCTACTGATGTAGTCTCTGGTTACATGTAACGTGACAAATATTGTGTATTGTAAAAAAGTCTTCAAATATCAGGATGTAGTATTTTTACCATATCGCCCAGCCCTACCATTTCTGCAATTTAGATTTATGTATCAGCATCTGCCGAATATTCCGGCTCCTGAAATTCTGTGCAACCCAAGTAGGAATCTCACACGTGCTTTTTCTCTCTGTGGAATTCTGGGTATCTAGGGGACGGCCACTTCAGAGAGGCGATAAAGCTGCTGACTGACATTAAGCCACTGTACATCACCCATTCAACCACACAATCACACCACACTAGATAAGATTGGGCCTGGTGGGTCTGCACTTGCTCAAACCTACCACTGGGATATGGAGACGGCGGCTGGCTTGGGAACTGGGGATTGGAGTCTCGTTTTTTGATTTAATTGGATAAATGAAGTCACATATTGAGGCTGCCTTTGGCTGTCTGGGACATAAAGTAATGCTTTGTCTAGAAATGTTTTGATTGATATCTAGTGGGGATATTAGCAAACAACACCAATGTTACTGCTGCTACTACTATGAGATACTATGAGAACCCTCCTCATGAGAGTTTTAATCATGTTTGACAGCTGCTCGAAGGAACGGGAAATAAATTCCTGCAGCATGATCAGCAAAAACGAAAACAACAATAACAACAACAACAACAACACTGTACATGTGTTTACAAATGCTAACCCTTCTCTCTGCCACTACACCACACAGTTTCCTAATGCAGCTGCACTGCAAACTGAGAAAGCACAACACACCAGATCACAGTGTCAAATAATATGAATCGACTACTACAGGAAACTATAGGACATGTCTCTGCACTGGTGCAAAGTCATTCCGCACAATTTTATTGACTATATGTAAGACAAGCATTATTTCCTGAAGGTCATATCGTGCACCAGCGGCAGGACGTGGTCACATACTAAAAATGCTGTTAATATTCACCATGCTGCACTCTACTGTCCTTGTAAACGCTTGTAAAAACTCAAGCATGTCCACACTGCAGTACAGTGAATGCAGTACAACGATTCCAGCCATTCCAGAGCACAGCTAGACATCTCGGAAGACAATTCCAAGAGCCAGTAAAAGCACAAAGTTCCTCACTGCATACAAGGTCAGATGTTTACATTCGTACCATTCATACGTAGCTAGTGTGTGTAACATTAAGCCCTGGATCCTTCCTGCACTGACCCGGCACTCTGAACAGATCGTCCATTCAGCCATTGCAGCAGCATGTTGCGGTCAATGCATCACTCCAGTAAACAATACAGTACACAAACACAAACTCTCCCCATGCAGCCACACCAACCGTTCAAACACAACACCTTTCACCCTCCTCCCACCTCACTGAGCCTCATTCAGACGCATTAGAGGCATGCAGTCCGAGTCTAGCCGTGCTCTAAAAGACGTTTTAAATCAGAACTTACTGGCACCAGGCACTCCACGTCCTCCTCCACTGCCATTTCCCCTCTGCAGTTCAAAGTGAAACCCGAGCGTTCAATTATCTAGCCCTTGCACCCAGGCTAGTGCAGAGGGGGCATTATGTCAGAGCTAAAAATACCTGGCCGAACAAGGCAAGGCAAGGCACACCCGCTGGTCACTAATCACTGCATTCAGAGCGAGGGACGCTCCCTGTCCTGCTACAGAGGCACCTTCATGGGTGCACCTCACCCGTCTACCTATCGCTGTCAGCAACGTTGCCAACGGAACGCTTAGCTCAGCTAGCTTCGTCCCAGCTCAGCTAGCCTCATCCCAGACTCTCAGTCTTCTTCGCTGGTTTATCCAGGTCTAGCTCCAGCTCTCCTGCACTTACCATATTTGTCTGCGCTATCAGTGTCCGTCCCGGCTGAGTGTAACCATGATCTGCTGGAGTGATGGTGGGGGGTGGGGGTAGGGGGGGCACCAAAATAGCAGCAAAGTGAAGCAGCAGTGGATGTGCGAAAGCCCTGGGCAGCAGCAGCAGCAGCAGCAGCAGGCCTCCCAGGCTGGAATCTGTCCCGTACGAGACTTATTGTCAACCTGCTTATCAGCTCTTTTCAATCCACCACCCCCCCCTCTGCTCTGCTCCCTCTCCCTGCCACTACGCCCCAGCACAGGCGGGCTCCGCTCAGCCGGCTGTTACTGTTAGGAGCCAGTCAGCCATGATGAAGAGTACCAGGCCGGCTTTAGGGGGGATTTGTGGGCATTTCCCTGGGTATTAAGCGCACGTCCTGCGGCCCATACCAGTCCATCTCTCTCTGTTTCTCTCTCTCTCTCTGGAAAGCTGCAGCAGCATCTGACTGCATCAACAACATGACCACCACCACCCCTCTCCACCCCACACACACATACTGCCATTCACTCCAACCCCCCCAAATACCTTCCCAGTCGCTGGTTTAATTAACTGAATCAATGCAGTCAACAGTACTTTGTTCTGGATTCTGAAATGACCTCAGCTACTCAATATCAATTCTGAAGAATTCATGGCAATCTGTGCCAACAGTGGATTTGCTCAAATAAAGTACCTTGTAAATTATGATGGTATCAAGTCAAAATATCTGAGACTCTATGTAATATAAATATAAGAGAGTAAAAGATGACCTGATTTCCAAAAGGCATAGGGTTGATATATTTCTTTAATCATTTTAAGCAAGATTACTTTCCTTTGGGCATTTTTTTGTTATGCCTTTTTTTCACAGTTTCAAAATAACAAAAAAAAGGAAAGGGGGCCCAAAGCATGGTCAATAACTTGATAAAATCCCCTTGTATCCCCCACAGCATGGCCAGCCAAGAGTCTTTCAATTGGTTTAACTGTAGGGTCATGTTTAGCTTGCACTTCTTGAGGTGGCAGTGAAATGTTCCCAGCGCCACTGACTGAACACAAGCCTAAAGCGTGATTCACCCGCCCTCATGCTTAACAGTTGGGGAGGCTTTCTTGTCATGAAATTCTGTACCCTTTTTTCTTAAACATACCTTTGCTCACTGCCGCCAAAAGTTCACCACCACTTCAGGGTCTTTCCCTGACAAGGAAAAAACACTGTATATTGTGCTGTGTGGTAGAGTAAGCTGCTCCACAACCAAAAGTAAAAAATGAGACCCCTGTTGGCATTTGGTGAAACATCAGTGAGCGTTCATGGTATTAAAAATAGCAGCCACCGCGGAACTGCAACATAAACACAGGTAAAACCCTAACGGCCCTACAGGCACATTATTAGACACTCATGTTAGTGTGTTAGTGCTGCCTTGTTTCTTGTGTTTGCTATGAGAGACAGTGTGTGGATAGCAAATGCAGTAGGAGACACGCGAGCAGAGGGATGCTCCATTTAGGATCTTCTAAGAAGTACGTTGTTACCATAGCAACAGCAGCTCCATCACTGCAGGAGGGATGGTGGTACTGCACCAGAGTTTGGAAATTTCATTATGACAATCCCAGTTCAATCTCTCTCTTCTGCCTATGGCACAATATTTACTCACACCACGGTTCAGTATCATTTATCAGTAAGGGTATCCTTTACCTGAAGGCTTTTTTTTTATATTGCGCAACAGTCAGCATGAAGCTTTGACTGTTAAAATGATGTTACCTTGCATGAAATTCAGTGTAATCTAGCAATGGAGTTGAGAGGAAACTTAAAGAAGTGAGAACAAGGTCAAAAACTAGGCCAGACAGCCTTTAAGAGTGAAGTAAAGAATGGAACAGTGAGTCTAGCAATATTCATAAAGCATGTTCCAACCTCAACACCCTTTATTGTGTTCAAGACACAGATAAATAACTAGTCAATGTTGATTCTAAAGGTAGCTGACACCAATGAAGAGTGTACAATGTGTACAAAACTGTACTATTTTAGAGTTTTCTGAAATCAACAAAGGGTCACAATTGCACATACACGGTCAAAAATAAAGAAAAGCTACACCCACTAAGATTCAGTGGTGCTGAAAGAGAAAAAAAAGAAAGTAACCCCTTCTTCAAAATCAACACCTACAAGCTTGACCACCTACAAGTTCGCAGCTGAACACATGGAGAAAAAAAAAAACGTCTGGAGGAACCAAGGTAATGGTCTGATGAGACAAGCTGTTTGTACGAGTAAAGGTGAGGCATTTAATCCTAAGAACACTGTACAGACTGTTAAGCATGGTGGTGCTAGCATCATGCGCAAGTGCTGTTGCTGCCAATAGAACTGGTACATTGCACCAAGTGGAAAGAATACTAAAGGAGGACTACACCTGGACACAACTAACACACATCAAAGATGGCTGTGGAATGGATGAACAGGCTATTTCCAAAGTCCTAATCTCAATCCTATTGAACACATATGGCCTGTGCTTAAAGGCTGCCAAGAAAAACAACAAATTTAATTACATTTAGCATGGGACAGTAGAGGAAACTGCTTGAGTCTGGAATCAAATCATACAGCACAATGGCTTTAATAATATAAAAGGGAGTACAATAGCAATAGGCGTTCAAGGCCTATCTTCTCTCAACACACTTGACATTTATTTACTTGTTGTTTATGTTTGTATTTATGAAAATGAGTTGCCACAAGCACTGCACGTAAAGATCTGTTGCCCAAAGTCATTTTCCACATGACTGAGGCCTTTTCTGTTCAAGATGCATGTGTAAATGAAAGCATATGGTGTATAAGCGAGCCTATATATGTATGTGTGTGTGTGTGTGTGTCAGGCCACTGACTGCTTCCATCTCAACCATACCTTTTGTGGCTCAAAAGACCCCTGTATTTCTCCCAACGTTGCTATCAGCCCCAATCTTCTTTATAACTGAATGATGAAATAAAATCAATGGCACCTCACACACACCTTCCCCATCTCTGTTTCTCTCCTCCATCTCATTAAGAAAATGAGAAGTCAAACTGCTTGGTTCAACAGAACAACAGAGTTCAGTCAATCACTCATGGGCCTCAGTCATACACTCCGAAAACTTCCCCATCCCACTAATGGGAAACACACAGTCATTGTCTGTGCGGGAGTGTGTTAGTCATGCTGCTCGTGATCTTGTTCATTAAAGTAATCGATACTTCGCTCTCCTGTCTACATAAGCATGTACGCGTCAAATGATGAACAGGGTCAATTAACGGAGATGGTGAGAATCTTCTGGAACGTGGATGTGGTGGATGTGATCATGGGGTGAACTGGAGCGGCCACAGTGCTCACTCGCTCCATAGTCTGCTGCACAGGTGAAATCAATAATCAGGTTCTACTGCATGTCGGTTAACATTAGTAGTCATGCCAAATCAAAGCTCTGACCAAACAAGAGAACCAAATGCCTCCTCACATGCCTCCTCGTTTACTAAACAGCCTCTGTTAATAGCTAACGCAGCATTACGGGGCTTGCATTAAAGGTAGATGTGATATGATTGGCTAGTTTGTGCTCTCTGATTGGCCAGGGGGTAACAAGGGCTTTCTTTTGCTGCTGAGGCTCTGTACAGCCTCTCAGAACACTCAGGACTATCGAAACCCACCAGGTCCACCTTATCTTCTACGTCTCAGGCAGAACTGGCAGCTCTGGAGATTCTCAAAACATTTCAGGTGACATCTTCGGTTCATCACCTGTCATATCTGTGAGTGTGATTGTAGTAAAATTGACCAGTATACATTTGTTTCATCCCTCAGACGAATGACATAAAAGAGCAACACCATCAAAATTACTGTAAAATGTACAAAAAACACAAACTGGTTTCTGGTTATGTGCTCTTTTGATAGTGTATCATTTTTTTAATTAAAAATAATGTTTGCTTGCCAGTGAGTCTCAGAAAAGGTCTAGAATAGCATTAGGTTTAATTCATGGCCCAGCACATTTGCATTTGCCTTTAGGTAGGTAGGTTTTCCCGAAAACTGCCTGTGGTACACTGCTCTGCATATCCTAGTGTTCCTCCTGCCTCCAGTACAACTGGTCCAACTAATGAATACTATCAGTCAGACTAAGTGAAAAGTTGCGCTAGGCTTGCTGCGGTCAATTATGTTCTGTGAGCCTGGGCATGTGCCTGTGTTGACAATTCACTGCCAAATAGCAATGAACGTCTGACTGTTGACGTCTGCCAAGGTTGTTTTTGGTCAGTGGCGCACCAAGATAGCTATACGCCAAAAAATTACCTGAACACACCTCATTTTGAGACCACCGCGACTGTTGGCGGGGTGTAAGATAGCAATGCACATCGTGAGCCTTGCGTCGGTGTAAGATAGGGCCCCATATCTGTCTATTCAATGCCCGGTGATGTCACACACAAATCCGTATCTGGGAGTCCTCCCTGGGTGGGAAGAATGGCCTTCACTCTGCCCCATCACTCAGCAGCATGCTAGCCAGTAGAGGAGTCTGTAAGCTTATGTACCTGGAACAAACACTACCTAGAGAAAACGCCCTGCTTCATTAACTCAAATATAAATAAATATACACTATTAAAATATGTTTTATGCATACAATTATATGGATATATACCACAATAAACAATTAGTCATTATTGTGCTCATAGTCAAAGAGTATTTATATATACATAAAACATAAACAACAATAATGTAAACATCTGTTCTTGCCATTGTTTACACTAATCCAAGGTTAATCTTTAACCATGTTTTGTTTCCTCAATCCCTTCTCATTGGCTCTTGGGGTACTGGAATGTCACTGGAAGTTGAGCAGAACAGCTGTCGTGCCACCTTCCCTTTAAGGTTTAGCTCAGTGTTTTGCTACGCCTACACTGGGGTATCATATATATGTTTAGTGAATGACTCTGTGGGAAGGTTGTTAGCTTGTGCAAAGCTTAAAGCTGGTCCTAGGTTAAGAGGGTCAGGAGACTATTAGGTCAGCTGTCGTCATAAATGTCCGGCCCAGTACTGTACACAAAGGTATTGGTTGACAAGTTACAATGTAGCTTATATAATGTGCTTTTGAATCCAGTTACAGGTACAGGGTCATTTTCCACAATACATTTACATTTAAGGTATTTAGCAGATGCTTTCATCCAGAGCGACTTTCAAAAGTGCTTCACTTTACTCAGAAAATACCCTTAGCTAGAATCCAAAAGATACCTCTAAGCTTAGATGCTACCAAATACAAAAGTCAGTACGGAGACCACAATACTCCACACTACACTTCGCCCAAGTACTCTCGGACGAGATGGGTCTTCTGCGGATCTTAAAAGATGGAATGTCAAGCCGAGTCATACTTAAAGCTCGAAGGACTCAAAGGTACTGATCGGCTTTTGACCATTCCCATCAAGTACAGAGGGGTTATGTTGAGTTATGAAATAACTGAGTTTTAGAAGGAGGAACATGCCTGAAGCCACTTCTCTCTAATCTAACGTCCTATAAATTCCATATCTCCCCTGTCCCTGTGTCTATGACAAGTCTGCACAACCCTCCACCACCTTGTCACCTCCCCTTTAACCTTGTCATCTATCATTCCTGGCTCCATACACCAAAGTCGGGACTGTCTTCCTACCACAAAGCGAATTCCAGCCGAAAAATTATAAAGCTGCTTTATAACGGTAGGTCGCAAAGCCAGGGTTTGCTTATCCCCACGACAGCCGCAGCATCTGCGAGCCAGAGAGTCCAGCTACCCAGCTGGGAACAGAGCTGAAAACACATATACACACACACACATTCACAGAAGGAGAGAGAGATAGAGAAAAAGTGCATCTGGAAAAGAGCAATAGCCAGATCTCCAGAGGTCTGCACAGAAGTACACACACACACACACACACACACACATGTACACACACATACACAAACTACTGTTCACCACACTGCAAAACAACAACAAAAAAAAAAGCTAGACTGACCCACATAGATTTACACATCTGAGGAGAATGTCATTTAAGGTCACTGTAAAGCCCCTAATACACAAGCAGCCCTCTAACTAACATTAATACTACATTCAGTTCAGTCAGTCAGTCAGTCAGTCATGTGCCACGGGAGTTTAAA
Source organism: Salminus brasiliensis (assembly GCF_030463535.1). NCBI lineage: Eukaryota > Metazoa > Chordata > Actinopteri > Characiformes > Bryconidae > Salminus > Salminus brasiliensis. The sequence continues at coordinate 25,661,373 of NC_132899.1, read as the reverse complement.
GCTAAAATAAGCAGTTACTGTGCTAATGTCACTCACAGACAGCTCTAACTTATTTATGACTGCCACTCCCTCGCTGTCAGACTGCATCTAACAAGATGTGTGAATGAACACAAAGAGAGAGGGAGAGAGCGAGAGATAGGAGAAAGAGAGAACTATATAAGAAGGGGGGGTGATAATATATATGCACGGGCCACTAAAATGGCCAATACTCAAGCAAAAATACTCAAACAGGCTGTGGCATTTTTGATTGATTGGTATTGTCTGGCACAGGACCAGCCTGGACTGTTGACACAAGGCAGGCTGGATCAATGGATTCATGCTGTTGGTGCCAAATTGTGACCCTACCATACGCGTGCATCAATAGGAATCTTCAACAGACCAGGCCACATTTCTACAGTCTTCAACTGTCCAGTTTTGGTGAGCCTGTGTCCACCGCAGCCTCAGCTTTCTGTTCTTGACAGACAGAAGGGTCGCCCAACATGGTCATCTGCTGCTGTAGCCAGCATCCACCTGCTTTCCTGCTCACCACAATAGTATGAAGTGGTTATATGAGTAACAGGTTTGGCCATTCAACGTCAACCTCAATTTACCCCACCATTCTGAGTAAACTCTACTATGCTGGAGATCAGCAGTTAAGACGAGATCAGCATTTCTAGAAGTCCTCAAACCAGCCTGTAATCACAGAGATCACATTTTTCCCCATTCTGATGATTGATGCGAACATTACCTGAAGCTTCTGGCCTGTATCTGCATGATTTTATGCAATGCACTGCTGTGGCACGATTGGCTGATTAAATAACTGTAAGAAGGAGTAGGTGATAAGGTGGTATTACTAATGCGTTTGGTGAGTGCATGTTGCTGGAGCATATATCCAGTTCAATCCTCGGAGCGTAAAACAAATCTAAAGGATATCCATCACTGCATTTGGGAGTAAAGGAGTGTTGTGTATCAGTAACGCACAATTTCTCATCTAAGTGCACGCAAGCCTGCACTGTGATCATATTGCTTGTTATTATTGAGAAGCTGCTGTCATGATTGGTGCACAGTGCCTTGTAAGAAAGACCCACAGTGTTACTGGGGAATTACACCTAATTATCTTTAAGTCTGAAGACTGCAGGAGGCTCCCATCAACTGCACAGTAGATTAATAAACCTCAGTCAGCTAATATTAGGGCATGCTACTCAGCCTGCTGAAAAAGGAGGGAAAGGCGGGGGAACTAGTATGGCTAATGAAAGTCTATCATGGGTTAGCGTACACATTTTTCATATTAAATTTTGATCAGGAGAATATAGGCCTGATGTAAGGCTGACAGGTCTAAATCCTCCATGATGTCTCATTTCGGACATCCTATTCCAATTTCATTGAGAGGTCTTTAGTTACAGATCTCAGCCTTGCTTTATGATCCATAAACCTTTTTTTAGATCTGTTTTATTTATCTCAGCTGGATGGAGCCTGTAAGCTAATCTGTTAATCAGAAATAGATGGTTGTGAGTGCTTTTGTTTAGGGGCCAAACAACTATTCTGATGTGGAAGCCCATGTTGACGTTTCATAATACAATATTTTGAACATTAAAATAAACATTTAAAATAACAGCTTTAAAATTATTGTGATGCTCCACTGACCTGTAATACGGAGAACAGCATCTTTATCATTGCTACTCCAGGCTCAGCCCACAAGAACTGTGTAAAGCTGAATGACTGCATGAGTCATATTTATATAATCCTGCAAAACTGCACTGCATCAGTCAACATGCTTCAGTAGGTTCAGATGCCGGTTCTATATCTTTTAGCTTGTCCATGAATGCATGTGTAAAGGGCTGAGAGAAATCCATACCAGATTTTTTTTCCTGACCCAGAAACACTTTCTGTGAGAGTTTTGTAAGTTTGGTCAAATGTGATACAGGAGGGCCAGAGATCGGTGGTCTGGGGATTACTTTAAATGGACTCTGGTGACGTCTGAGGCACGCAAGGAAGCCTCCCGCCACACGTGTGGAATTGTGTGATTGGTTCATTTTGTCACATGACTACTTCAAGCCCAGAATTGGTCCTGGGTGCAAACTCATGTATTTGGGACAAGCGGCAAAGGCCTAAGAAATCAATGCAATCTGAGGCGAGTGTTTGCTCTTTTAGGCATACAGTTGACATGCCGCTAATCTGTGTGGTATGAACTGCCGTTACTCACTATTAGCTGCAGAACTCATTAAAGCTCTAAACCACCAAGCATGTCTTGGCTGAACGACTCAGTTTGAGGTGAGGAGAAAACCGATTTGGCACCAAATAAGTCACACAAACACAATGTCTTTACACATACCAGTGAAACTGAAGCCACAGACACACACTTAAAAGCTCCGCCCATCCGTCTGATTATGCTCACTGTTCTTAGGAGACACTAACGGGAACACTGAAGTGCTTTACAGTCTTTCTCACTCTTACCTAAAGATGCAGCAGATAGCTTTAGAGCTGCTACACAGATAAAGAAGCATCCTATATTCTTTCAGAAATTCAGAATAAAGTCTTGATCAGTTCAGATCTGTGATCCTGTCCTGACTGCAGTGCGGAGTGAAAAATGAGAACGCTGTACTTAAAGACTGCCTGTGTCAAGTTTGCACAAGACCATGCTGTTTGGACAGCTGAGACAAAAGTAGAACTTTGTTTTTAGCATAAATGCTAAAAAAACGAACACTGAACACCAACACTAAACTCACATCCCAACTCTGAATCACGGTGGAGGGAGCATCATGGTGTGTGGCTGCTTTGCGCCGTCCATCGAGGATAAAACCAAAAAATTCGAAAGTGGATAAAACCATTTTACAGGAGCATGTGCAAGGGCAGCAATCCATGACCACGAGCTAAAAAGACAAGAAGACCCACTATCAGTGCAAGTAAATAAACTAAAGAGTGGTTGAAAAGAAAGTTTTAACCCTACTGAGATGCTTTGTTGCGACTTATACAGAGCTGTGCATACAAGCCATCTCAGAAATATTAGATGAACCAAAACATTTGCAGGGAGGAATGGCCCAAAATCCATCCTCAGCACTGTGCAAATGTTATTTGCAGCAAGAGGAAATATTTGGTAAAGGCAACTGCTGCTAAAAAAAGGGGGATCTACACGTTTACAGACATTTAACGATTCACTTACTTTTTCTAGCCTGCACTGTGGATGTGTTAACTCAGTTAACAGTACAACTGTACATTTATAACTTGGATAACAATCACACCACTACTTTTTAGTAATTTTACTAGTAAACCAGGTCATTTCAAGGGGTTCACTTACTTTGCATTTTTACTATAACTCAGTAGAACCTCTGCTATTTTTGGATGTGACAGCTATGAAACATTGGGGTGGGGTTTAGTAAAAGCTGCAGTATAATAATATTTCAGTACAGTGTTAAAGTACTTCCTGACCTTCATGGCCCTCATGGCCACCCACCTCTGGTAAAAGCTAGTTTAAACAGGGCCTGTGTGTCATATTAACTGTAAAAATAATTTACTTGAGTATGAGCCATGATAAATTGTGCATCAAAACCTGCCCTGAGTGTGTGTGTGTGTGTGTATACAAGCCAATGCCTCACAGATGGACCTCTCATGGTTCAGCTGCCCCCTCTGGAGCCAATCAGTGGCCCTGCATCTCACACTCCACTGGCTGGCAGACGTGGTCACACACATACAAACACACACACACTCACACACATACACTTTTGCATTAGGTTTTATCTGGTAATATGACACATGTCAGCATCACTGGGAATATTAGAGGAAAAGCTGCTAAAGTGGTTTAAATGTCAAGAATTTCTAAATTACAGCTCATAGAAAAACACTGAAATCTCAATTTAGGAAAAAACAACAAAGACTTTGAGAACAACACACTTCAATACAGCTCAGAATCAACATCCAGAAAAAGCTTACTAAAACATTTCAGTGAGCTGTTTTGACCATATCAAAAGAGAAGCAGAAGCAATCAGATGACAAGTCCATTCCTTTAGTTCTGTGACATTTACTCTGCAACTCTGGCACTGTTTTATCTACTGCTCCACGCAAACATGACGCAGCAAGAATTTAGGACAAAATCAGCTTTTGAAAAGCATCTTTCCAGGCCATGAAACTTCAAGATGATTGGGGTGAAGTATCTGCCCCCTGTGTGATGTGTGTGATGTCCTCAGCATCCTTGTAATAATGGTATTGAATTATTCCTGTCTCTTTGTCTCTTGTCTTTTACAGCATTAACAGTTGTGTCTGTACTGCAAAAATGTTATCATTTAACTTTGACCTTACCTTTCCTCATTCTTATTAGGATCTGGCCATTTGGTAAAAATATTAGATTACAATATTTACCAAAAAAACACATGATTAAACATGATGTACTGTCAAATTTTGGAATAGTAGACAGATTTGCACACTGCCATCCAAATACTATCCCATAGTTAATAGAGCAATTCTTTACTTCTAAAAGCATATCACACAATCACACAATAATATAACAATGATACAACAAAACATATTGTTGTATTTTTCACTTCTATGCTACATTAAACTCTGCTGTTCTTTGACCCTCGATTTCTGATCATTAGTCTGGTTATTGGAAATGCTCTAGAAACCTGAGAAGGCCTGGACTTAAGGGCGATGTTGTCGGTTATTGCTGATGAGCCAATTATGGAAAGTGGAAACCCTGTTTAATTATAAACAGTCTGCTAACAATAATGAATAAATAAATAAGCTATAATAATAAACATGTCTAAATTATGTCTACATTATGGGATATGAATAAGTCATTACTGTCCATCACATCACTTTCCATACAGCTTTAAAATAAATTAGGCAGTGAACAGGAGCAGGATGTGTTTATTTACTCAGTATTGTAAAGAATGATTAACATTGAAAATCTGTTATTTTGGAACTATTGTTAAATTAATTATTGTTAAAGATCACATAAACCTAAAGTAGGTCTATGTGCAGATGACAGCAGAGCCGCTCCCGGTATTTTTGAATTCTAGTCTATTCAAACGAGCTAAGGGTGTTCTTGTGGAAACAGCGAAGCACTTTTATAAGTCACTCTGGATAAGAGCGTCTGCTAACTGCCATAAATGTAAATGTAAACAGATGCTGTATCAGTGTATTTAAGTAATAAAGGCACTATCTTAAACAACATCCATCAGTGGCACTTGGTAGAGCTGTATGATATGGGCATAAAACGTAATGTTCAATAAAACGGCTTTATAAATATAAACCTGGGCCCTGCCTCTAATTTGCATAAGTGTACTTTTATTTCTGTAAATACGTTTTTAATATTATAATTACATATCTGACCAACTGAAATCATGCATCATAATCCTAAGGGGGTTATAAGGGTTAACTCCTTATGGCAATGCTGGTTCTGTCCGTATTTGTTCAGAACTTTTCAGGCTCATGAATCATGCTTAATATGACCAGGGATAATGAACTGAATCAATGAAAAAAAAAACAAAAAAAAATCTCAAGTCAGGTCTTGCTGACTGACTAGATTTGGCGACCTAAATTGTAAATCTGATTTAACAAAAGTACTCCTGGAGTAATTTGTGGAGCGTAGAGTAGAGTAGGTAAGACATATTTCTGTGTAGGTGTACATTCGAGGGTAATGTCCAGTATCTAATTACAGTAGATCCTTATGGCGAGCCAGAGCTCCAGCTTATCACTCAGAGTTAATGAAGACAGCAGCCAGCAGAGGATGAAGACCACACGTCTATTCAGCTGACCCAGCCGAATGACAAAGAGCCAAACAGAACAGCAAGAGGAAATTAGGCTACATAGCCTTCTCTCTCTCTCTCTCTCTCTGTTTTGCTTCATCCCTCTCTCTCACTCTGGTCACTGCAGACCTCAGCAGAAACTTGCTTCAGCAAGAGATGGTAGATACTGTAAATGTGTTTATCCTACATGTCTGTGTGAGCATGTGTGTGTGTGTGTGTGTATGTGGAGGCAAGGGAACGGTTGAGCGAGAGACAAGATCAATAGCTCTCTCACTCCACAGACATCACCATCAACATGAGTTACGGTCAAAGCCCACCAAGACAGTCACCACCGGCTCTTCGCTGCAGCCCCTAAATCACATCTCACAGTGCCATGCTCTCGCAGTCCATACAAGAGACTTCCATGTCTTTATCGTCTATTTCATCTACAGGACATACACTGCATACCATACATCTACAATTCACTACATAACAATATTAAATATGTTATGTTTTTTTCCCTAACTAAAAAAAACTTAATTAAAAAAGTAAGGTGTCTAAAATATGCAGTTTTATTTCTTCTGTGGAGGATTTATTCAACCAACTAAACGTGTCATCCGAACAGGGGTGCCCAAACTTTTGCATTAAACTGTATATGCAAATGACTTCTTTCCTGATTGCTTCGTGTTCTGATAGGCTGCTATTGACAGACTGCAGTCAGTCTATATGACAGACTGCAGTCTGGGCTGGTGCATTAGGTCAGTCTTAACCAATAAGAGAGAGCTTGTTTCTCTGTATCTACCTACAGTTTTGCTGTGACAGTGGACTAAGACTAGTACTGTTAATGGTCTGCGTGTGCAACAGTAATGGCACATTAAATATGTCTTATTTTTGAACTTTTGAAATTTGAAGGATTTACTGACTTCACATGGGTGTGAACAAGGGTGTCCAAACTTTTGCATACGCCTGTGAATGCAGTCTGAAAGTTTTTTTTTAGGGATCATTTAGGAATTATCACTGCAAATGAATGCCATATGTAAATACACTATAAGGACAAAAGTATTGGGACACCTGCTCATTTATTGTTTCTTCCGAAATCAAGGGCTTTAAAAAAAGAGCATATCCTGCTTTCTTTTTGAAGCAACTGTCCAAGGAAGACTTTCTAAATCATCTAAAAATTTGATTGGAATCAGCAACAAGAGCATCAGTGAGGTCAGGAGTTCAATTCAATGAGTTCATGTCTATCTGATCCTATTCTATTCCTTATCTACTGGGACTAAACAAGCTGACAAACGTAAAGTGGCTGAATGCATTCATTAGGATGGGTGTCCGCAAACATTACATAGAGATAGACATAGAGTGTATGCTCAAGGTTATGACATTACAACCATGCCAGATTCAACGTGTGATGTTTTTGCATATCCGGACTGGATTGGGCTGAAAAGTGAACAGTCTGTTCTGAAAACCGCGAGGTGCTTGCTGTAATACTTCCGCAGTGATGACAGACTCCACAGCAGCCATGACGACAGCTCCACTGCAGGGAAATCCTCGAAGAATAAACAGTCTGTGTCTGAATCGTCAAAAGCAAGCCAGTTATTATCATCTCCCCTGTCACCTTCCTCTGAGACCTAATCACTGTTTATCTGAGTGTGCACAGAAACATAATGCAAACAGGGACAACCTTTCATTTGCGCTAATCGGAGCCCTCTGATTACGCGCGGTGAAGGCCTGCAGTGTGCTCGGTTCTACACTGCGCTCATCTCTCTCACCCACTGCTGCGTGGGCATGGAGAGCTTCCATACATCTCTCCTTCCTCCCTTTGCAGTGTTCTTTCAATTACAAACCACCCGTGTGTTCCTGTTGACCACGCTAGCAAAGCAGCGTCGCCTGTGTCAACTCCTACTGAGTTAAATATCCTCCTCCACTGTTTACCAGATCCTATTACACTCAGCTGCAGTTAATCCAGCTCTGCTGATTTGGCTGTTAAGCTTCTTCTTGCAGGGTCTATACTTCTAGTGGACATGAAGGATGGGGAAAATGGCTGATAGCTCCATTGTGCAGTGGAAATGAATGCTTAATAAACATTTCATTTGTGCAGCTCTTCCTGGGACTCTGCTAGCTTACTGGTTTGCAAACTAAAGGTTACAAAGCTAGCAACAACAATTAAGGTGATACAACGCAGTTCTGACATGAAGCTGGTAGCCAAAAAGAGCAATTACGCAAAGTGTGTACTGTATATTCAGACTAAACAACGTGCTGCACTGCTAAACCTGCATGGCTGAGGATGTGTGTGCTTCCTTCTTCACTGTCGGCTTGTGCCCTAGGGTCCAATGTGTACCGTAGCCTTGCCGAAATGGGTATGGGTAAGGTCATGTTCAATGCGGTACTATAATGGGGTCACTGATATAGTAGATGCATTCTAACACCATGCCACTACATTACTCTGCTCAGCAGAAGGGGCATGTGGGTGAGGCCTTTCAAAGGTGAACATACAGGGTGTGTCCGAATTGCGTACTAACATACTAACAGGAAGTGATGAATCTAACATTTTTCGACAGCCTTTTTTTCCAGACATGAGTATCTCCTCCCTTTGCCTTTCGCGCTGCATTGTGGGACAATAGTGTCAATAGAAAGTATTCTCATAACCTGACCTGCCTAAAAGATAATACACTCAACTCTGACTCTTATCTATACTACCTACCACATACTCTAGCTAGTTAGTGTAACTGATTTGTATGCAATTGGGACACACCCACAGCCTCAAAATCAGCAATAACCCCTTATGCTAATATAACCAGCCCACATTACAATAACAGTGTGTGATTAATTATTCATCTAATATCAGAGAGAGGAGGGGGGGTGAGTGAGGGAGATGATTTCAGCTTCAGCTTCAGCTTATATTAACAGTCAGTGATGTACCTAGAATTTACAGAAGGTCTAAGGTCAAGTCAAGTCAAGTCAAATTTATTTGTATAGCGCTTTTTACAACTGTTGTCGTCACAAAGCAGCTTTACATAATTAGTACTTAAGGTGATGTCCTTCCTCATGAAACTGGTCCCAAACCTCAAATATCAGACAGGCTGATTCCTCCATCAATTTCTAATAGTGTTGATGACAATCTTATGCAGTAGGCCTTCAGTTCTGCTCAGTCCTAACCAATGGAAGAGCTTTTTTACTTGTATCTACAACGATACCACTGGGGGGAAATCTTATACTGGACAATTTTTCATTTGGCTATGCACAAATTCAACCCCTGCCAACCAAAACTTAACAAGTATGATGTGCAAGACCTTTTATTAAATAATAATGACAACAAATGACAGATATGTAATTCCCAGAATTCATTTAGCCTTTATTGAAGGGCTAGAAGGACCTAAAAGTTCCTGACTGAACTTTGGTTAGCATTTTATTTACCCAACCAGTACGTATTCTCTCCCCGTACATACTCTCACCCCCCATACGGACTCTTTGCCCCAGTGCATTCAATGCCCCCAGCACTAGTCAGGGCGGACCAACACACGCCCCCTCCAACACATGCATATGCAACATCCCCGGGCAATCAACATGCCTGCAGGGAAGTGCAGTATACCCAGCTCCAGCCTGCAGATGCCAGTGATGGCCAGCACCGCAGCGAAGCAATGAGGGGAGAGAGCGCCATCTACTCACCTCGAATCCTGGTCATGCTGCTAGCCATCGGCAGCCGAGGCCCAGAAAGAGCACAATTAGCCTTGCTCTCTCTGGGCCTCGGCTGCCGATGGCTAGCAGAATGACCAGGATTCAAACCACTTATACCACTCGGGGTCCCCCATGGTAACAATTTTGAAAATGATTGCCTCAGAAGAATCAACCAAGTTTACAGCCTATTGTCTGTTCTAAGCCGAGAACTTCAAACAAACAGATAAATAAATAAGCTAGCAGTGTGTTTCTCAGTGACGTCAACCACCGCAATATTCATTCTGGAAAAGAGATTCAAATATCAATTATATAAAAATAAATGTCAATTACATAAAACGAAAGTGCAGTCAAATGAGGATGATGAGTGTGTCTAAAGCCTCTTCAGGCCTCATCAAAAAACAGCATTAAGGTAATGGAGCAGCCATGAACACTCATCCCGGCCTGAATAAAAGAGATTCCAGGCTGCTGAGAATAAGATTTATGGTTTTCATTTGGGAATGACGCAGACTGGCAGATCCCGAGGGAGAGGGGGGAGAGAGAAAGAGAGAGAGAGAGAGAGAGAGAGAGAGAGAGAGAGAAGCCTGAGGGACAGAGCTGTTCTCCTCGTACACAATGGAATGGAGGTGCAAAAATGAAGCAGGGCTTGATAAGTGACGGAGGATTAATGTACTGGCTTGGTGTGTTTGCTCAAGGGACAGTGGGGTGCTGCTGGTAGTAATGGTGGTGTGTGTGTACGTGTGTGTGTCTGTATTAGTACATTTTCAGGACCAACATGTCTTGACTTGGTGGGGAAACCAGAGAAATGGATGGTTAGTTTTAAACTAAGCTAATTGATTGCTGATATTAATGAGCCTCTATCACAGAAAACTGAATTTCCCTCACCTAACTGAAATTCATTGGAAACCACAGTGAAAAAAACAGCCTGTGATGCCACAAGAACCAGCTCATTTACATATTTCCTCCTCCTCAGCCTACCACAGTTTAGACAAACCCATCTATACTGTAGTTCTCTGGAGTGTTTCAGCTCTGAAGGCATATAACCGTCCTCAAGGCGAAGTAAGAGAAAGGTTTATGTAAAGGTTAAACTTTATTATGAGATCATTGTATACAAATATGACCCCATGTCCTTATATTCCATAAAAACAAGCGTATGCAGGAGTGAAAGGAGGGGTGCGAGGATTAGAGGTTGAACCCCCACGCTCATCAACACCCACCAGTCCTTACAAAGCGGAGAAGTGTGGAGGGGAACAATGCCACTCTCATCTCACACATAAGGAGGATAAAGGGGGTGGTGGGAGGTTGGAGAAAGGAAAGGAGGGAGGGAAGGATGGAGGGAGGGGGAGAGGAGCAGAAGGAGGGGTAAAGGGAGCGAGAGACGGAAGGGAGGGAGGGGGTGGAGGACAAGAAATGCAGATGAAGCGCAATAATTAATTAACAGCAGGGATTCAATTTTCACCAACTGGTGCCACCATCCTCCCACTTACCCCCCCCCCCCCCACACACATCTTCCTTTCACTCATTCATCCCTCTCTTATTCTCACTTACTCATCCCTCACTCTTCTCTCACTTACTCATCCCTCTATTCACTCACTTATCCCTTTTTCTCTTTACACCCTCTCTCAATAACCCATCCGTCTCTCTCTCACTTACTCATTCTGATCTCTTCACTCATCCCTCTTTCTGTCTCTTACTTATCCCTCTTTCACCCATTCTTTTTTCACTTATCCCTCTTTCACCCATTCTTTTTTCACTCATCCCTCTTTCACCCATTCTTTTTTCACTCATCCCTCTTTCACCAATTCTATCACTCATCCCTCTTTCACCCACACTTCTATCACTCATCCCTCTTTCAACCATTCTTCTATCACTCATCCCTCTTTCACCCACTCTTCTATCACTCATCCCTCTTTCACCAATTCTTTTTTCACTCATCCCTCTTTCAACCATTCTTCTCTCACTCATCCCTCTTTCACCAATTCTTTTTTCACTCATCCCTCTTTCAACCATTCTTCTCTCACTCATCCCTCTTTCAACCATTCTTCTCTCACTCATCCCTCTTTCACCAATTCCTCTATCACTCATCCCTCTCTTACCCACACTTCTATCACTCATCCCTCTTTCACACATTCTTTTTTCACTCATCCCTCTTTCTGCCCCTTACTCATCACTCTTTCATCCATTCTTCTTTCACTCATCTCTCTTTCGGTCTCTCATGCATCCCTCTTTCACTCATTCTTCTTTCACATCCATCCCTCTCACGCACTCATGCGTCCCTTTATCCTATGCCTCTCTGTCTCTCACTCACCCCTTTCTCTCACCCGTCCTCTTTTTCACTCTTTTCCTCACCCTTTCCTATATCACCTTTCTTTCTTTTCTCAGTCCCTCTCTGCCAGTCTTTTTCTCTTATTCTTTCTCTCTCCTAATCTCATACTTCCTTTCGCTTTTTCACTCTTTTTTTCTTACACTCTCAACCTGTCTTTCTCTCCCCTTCTCTTATTTCTCTCTCTGTATATCTCTATGTGTCTTACTGAGACAGTGATCACATACATAGCTGTTTTTTAATCACTACAGTGGAGATTAGGCCAGTAAGCGGGATTCTGTTTGCCTTGAGGTGGAACTGAATAATCACTGAGTGCTCTCTTGTGCGCCAGTGCCACAAAGTGGAACACCTCTATACACTGCAGCTACAAGACTCCACCCCTAAACATCAAATCTCTCACCAATTACACCTACAATCCAATTTTCCTCAGTTCAGGGAACAGCACGTGGCTGAGGCAACAGCAAATGAGAGAAAACACAGTGTTACTTTCCTTCTGCCCTCCGAGAACCTGACGAACAACACACCTCTACTGAGAAACGAGAACTTAAACATCACTGAATCTAAAATTTCAGTGAATCAAGCTGAACATTTATCTGCACACACACACACACACACACTTGAGCAGACAGCTTCGAGCCTGTTTGTTTTTGTTTGGCCGAGACACAGAGAACGGAGGGCTGCCAAGAGCCAGGAATAGCAGACTGGAGTATGGATTTCTTTCTCTTGTGTGGGACAGACGATCCACTCGTGCACACACACACATACACACACCCACACATGCACGCATACACACACTTTGACAGCAACAGCTGGATCCCAAGGCCAGCTGCAGGCCTGAGGCTGTAAAGTGAATGCGTCCCTGTGGGTCTGAGAGCAGGAGCTGAGCTCACCTTCAGCCCACCTCAGCTCAGGCAAATATGACATTTAGTGAAATGAGGGCCTTGCTGATATAAACAGTTTGTGGAAGATGCTGATTTTAAGCAGTTGATGGTGCTTTATTGACAGATATGACTGTTAACAGTGGGAAATCAATTATATGATATAAATAGTGGAGCACTGAGGGTGGAGGTACCCATATTCTTTGTGGTTCTAAGATAAAGAAATATAGGGTTTAAATTCAATCAGTTCACTCTGCATTGCCATCATATTTTTATACTGTAGGCCTCATTCTCATTTCCTGTAGCAGCTAAGGTTTTACTCCACCTTCAGGCAGTCAGGAGTTTAAATCCCAGCAATGCCACTACTACAACAGCTGCTAATAAATGCTGTATTCTCTGTGACATATTTGCTGATACTAGTAAAACCACCCATTGAGAATACTGAAGCCCACTTGATTCATTGGTCAGACCATAATTGTAGCATATCCTATAAATAATGAAAATGCTGTTTTACATTTCGCCACTGTCAAGTAGAAATCCTGTATGTCGTAAAATAACAGCAGGTCCAACGCCAGCTTGATGTGCTGGAGGTTGTGGAATTGTGGGGGCTGCATGGTGTGTGAGTAATGTTATGGGCACCATGTTTCAGTTTGCGGCTCTGTAAGTCACTCCAACATATGACCACATACACACCGTCACTGTCATGCAAAAAGCTTGCATCTCCAAAATGTAATTTTACAGGAGAAGCAAAAACTTTCTTAGCTTTCAATGGGCGTTTTTGAACATTTATACTGGTTCATTCATCATGAAATTTAGACGCTATTTAAAAAACAACTGTTCAAATCAGATTATAGAAAAAGGAGACACTGATATATTTAACTTTAGAACACAGGAATATTACGTTAAATATTTTTAAAAAATATATTACAGTATACATTTTTGTTTTTTTAATCGATGGCCTGGGGTTGGACAATGTGATGATACTCCTGATAAATGACATCATAATATGCCATGATAAGCTTTTCTTAGTATACTGGATACCTGGATAACATACAGGATATAGGATTTTTCCTAAATGTGCTACCACTGGTTAATTCTAACATATTAGATCATATCAGGAAAGATTTATAACATCACATCATTTATCATGTAACTTTTCTGAAGTATCATGATTTTGTTATTATGCCATATCTCGCAGCCCTACACCGTCCTACTGCATCCCATTCTATATTCTTTTTTAAAATATAGAAGAAAATATAAGCACTGCAGACATGAGTCAGCCACACTGCTGCAGTGTAACATTCTAATATCCAGGCTTCAAAAAGCTCTGCTCACCACTCTCCTGAAGTTAGGTCACAACTACACACCCACATGCCAACTTTGGCCTTCAACTTAGGTCTTTATCTTTAGCTGATCGAGCTACGATAGTGGTCTCTGAGGAGTCTCTGCTTCCTCCACATCAATTTGGTCAGTTTGCTCTCCAGTGTTTGCACATATCATAAGTCACTCTGGAAAAGAGCATCTGCTGACAGTAACAGTACACAAATGTTAAACATAATAGGTGCTGTTTCATCGCTCACCTTCACCACCAACACTGCATACAAGCAAGCTTCAATTATCACAATCATCTGTGCAGCAAACAGACTCGCTCCTGCCTGTGGCTAACATGCTCACGTTGCTATCGCTACACATGATCAGATTCTTCGTGTATTTAAAACCAGAGCTAATGAACTACTCAGCATGCAGAAAACTAATGAGAATCTAATTAACTCAATTAACTCAACTATTTGTTCTCCAAATTAGAAAATTGTGGCAAGACCCAATCTAGCCAGAATGCTCACATAGGTAGTGCTACAAATGTGTAAATTCTGTGTGTACTCAGAAATTGTTGAATTGTTGAATTTAGCAAAAAACTAATCCAAGAACTCCGTTATTTACTAACTCAATTATTTGTGCTCCAAGTTAAAAAGAATGGTCTTGCCACTAGCTCGATCTAGGGCACTAGATTACTCTGAACCTGAAAATATGACCATAAACTAATCATAGGAATACACTGATATCTAATACAAAATCTAATGAGTCCCAATTAACTCAATTATCACTGGGATGCTGAAATCTAATCTAATGAGAATCTAAAATCGAACTCAATAATTTGTTAGAGTTAGAAATTGTGGTAAGACCCATTCTTGCCACTAGCCATCATGCTCCCAGCTAGTACTATAAATGATCGCATTTGGTGTGTACTCAAAACCTGAAAATATGATGATAAACTAATCACATGAACACTGATACAATACAATTCACTCAATAATTTGTCCTCTAAGTTAAAAATTGTGGCAGGACCCGTTCTTGCTACTAGCCAACATGCTAACATAGCTAATGCTGCAAATGGTAGCATTTAGTGTGTCCTTAGAATAAACTGATAAAGTGATAACCTTATCACAGGAATACTAAAATGTAATGAGAAGCAAACGAGCTCCGTGGCTCCTTCCTGCTATCGCTCAACTTTATCAAAGTGAACAGCAGCCAGGTATAAATACAGCGTATGCAATATTCCATTTTTGTGGCTTATGTAAACGTTTTTTTTATTTATTCATGGATCCTACTCAGACTGAGCACATGTTCCTGGACACATTTCTTAGACTTGACAACCACTCCAACATCTGGCTCCTCCATAACTCTCTCATGTAATTTGTGTGGACCATCAATACTGTATTTCTGAGGCTCGCGACCGTCTAAGAAGGTCCACACATCTTTCTAGCAATCGATACGCAGGCATCAGCTCTACACTGGCCATGGCTAAACTGGGAGCCTTCTCCATCACTTCCATCTAACGAGCCGAACGGTTGATGCAAAACGATGGCGTTGCGTTACACCCCACAGCAACTGTTAGAAAAGCAAAGGAAGGGATGGGCTTGTGATGCAAGGAAGGGCGTAGATGCGATGGAGATGGATGGCTTTTTGACCTTGGAGATGGAGCTGCAACACCTGATGCGCTGGAACCTGATGCAGCAGTTTTTAATCTCTGAGGTCAAGACGTTCTAGAACATGCAGTGACATACGCAAATACTCAGACACACACACACACACACACAGATCTATAAGACAGAGGTCACTTTAGCTCAATGTGAACGACAGGCAGTTAGGCGCTGACCGCTGGGGGCTTTTCCTGCTGTACACAGTGTCCTCAAATGGGCTGGACCCGACCCAGCAGGTTACCAAACACCAAATCCATTCAAACAAACATCAGCATGGGCAAGTTCCTTCAGCAACAGCTTGTTTTTCTCGGAAAGCTACCTCATGTTAACTGCTCCAGCTATGCAAAATAGCACAGTATCAGCATGCATAGGATACTGATCTACATTCTATATGTTCTAGATATTGACCACAACCGATGCTCTTACTAAATACAGGGCACATCGATGAATTAAGCGAGACTTGGAGATGGTAAGGATTAGCAGACGCTGGTGAGGTTACGACGATGAAGATGAACGTGCTCTCAGTCCGAGCTGGGGGCATGAATAAATAAAAACCTTCAGCATAAGCCACAAAAAGGAACCAAAAAAAGACCTAGCATCTGCTGTTCTCTCTCTCACACACACACAAGATGATGTAAATTAATAGAAACAGTGTTTAAACAAATGTAAAAAAGGATGCTTATAAACATGGACATATCATGTATGAGAGTTGCCAGGAGGTGGTGGGTGGTGGGGGGGGGGGGTGATGGACTAAAACACTTGTGTTATCCCCAGGCAGACATACTGCTGCTTCGAATGTTTAAGGAGGACACCACCAAGCTGTTTGTCCTGTGAGGCGGATGGACAGGCTGACGCTAACAGACAGGTAGGAGGGATGGATAAGGGGAAATAAAGGGGCTCCAGGGAAAGGAAAAAGGGGGAGGAGAGGGAACACTGCTGAGGGCGAAGAGTCTTTTCAGAAAGCCCCAGGGAGAAGAGTCTCCCCCGAGGCATTCAAAGCCCCCTCACGTTGATTACATTGGCCACTCTGGAGGAGGGGTCTTGGTTCACGACACACGCATGTATATATGTTTTCCCGAAAAAGCAACCCCTGCTGAACCGCAGCTCAAATAACACCAGCAATTAAGATGAATAAGATGATAGAGCAAAGCATGCAAAGAGTTGGTCTTAAAAGCTCTGATGGACATTGTGTTGAGAAAGCAAGTGATGTAAAGCTCCAACCTGTCTTTCTCAGTCTCAGTCCTTTTTACACCATAAAGAAAAACTGCAATCTACTGGAAAACCCTGTGAACAAAATTGACAATGTACTGAAAATGCTGCCTACATCTGGGAAGACCAGAAGGAGACCAAACACCCAGGAGCTTTTCTATTGTGCGTTCCTTTCTTTGTGAGGCACATGCTGCTCCTATAAATAAGCCTGTCCTGCCCGAGTAAGCTGCAGCATCCTTGACTGCAGCCTCTCCAGCAGCTTCAGGAACAGGTGACACTTGGTCAAGATAATAAAGCTCATCCCTCTCAGACAAAAGCCCAGAATATAGCTTTTAACTGGCCGCTGACAGCCCACCCAGTGTGTCTGGGTGAGCGAGCTGGCGTCCGAGACTACCATAACAACCCAATGGAATGTGCGTCCCTCGACGGTACCTTTTTCTTCGCTTCCCGGGACCTCTTCCTGGACCTCCTCTTCTTCTCCTTCTCCTTCTCCTCCTCGGCAGCCGTGAGCTCCAAATCCGCTTTCTTCTTCAGCTGGGATGCGGCGTGTGCCATGGCTCAAAGACCAGGGGTATCCTTTTTCTTCCAAAAATTGAATGGAAACCTTGTAAAAGGAAGGAGATACCGATCCTTCTTCAGACAAACGTGACGGTGGAGGGATGGAGGTATTTCTCTGTGTCTCTCTCATGCACACATGCAGTCATAAAAAAAGGAAAAGAATCTTCAGCTCTTGTATCCAACTCTTGGGAAAAGACGCTGAAGGCTATAGGTGTGTGTTTCTACTGAGACGGCGTTTTCCTCTTGGTCGATTTCTTTCCTTTCCTTCTGGCCCTACCTGGTTCCATCACCACGGTGGGCAGCACGAAGGGAGAGAGAGCGAAGGATGGAATGAGGCTGAGAGAGAGAAAGACAGAGAGAGAGAGGGAGGGAGGGAGGGTACGAGGGAGGGAAGCAGCTGGGACAGCGAGAGGCAGTCTTTTGCTTGCATCCTTCTCCACCAGCTGGAAGTGCCTAAGTATGGGGAGGGGACTGTTGGTGGAGGGGTACAGATTATCCAAAACACGCACACACCAACGGGTGGGGGGATGATAGCTGGCTGGAGGTAAAAAGCCGTGACATACATGAGGTCCACAGCAAATTGCTTTATGTGAAAAGATCATGTGAAAAGACACATATTTCATCCAATTACAATGAATTTGCATAAAATGGGCAACCTGTCTTTGGCTCTGGCTTATAAACGATTATGCATCATATGCAACAAAATATAATATTGACTCCAGGGGTGTAATGTATCCGATCCGAGATCCAAAATCCAAAATCTGAGTACCTTCATGCAAAGCAATTTCCAATAACGATCCCACCTGATCTTTGTATTTCTACAAATAGTTACATAATTTAGGAACGATGTAAGATAAGATGCTGATTAAAGCAACATTATGTAGCATTTTTACATTACAATAACAGCTTCAAATTTGGGTTGATCCTCCACTGACCTGTAAAAGGGAGAATAGCGTCTCTATCATTGCTACATTGCTCCGGGTTGGACTCAAGCTGCAAACTGCATTACGTAATGTGTGTTGGTAAAGTAGGACCACCCTTATGAGAAATACCCAACGCTGCGTAACACAAGTCATATTTGTGTAAAATTCTGTAATAGGACTCTACCGCCTGCATGTCTTTTTCACTTTCACTGATGGTTCTGTATCTCTCAGCTTATCCAGAAATGCAAGCGTACAGCGTATCCTTTAGGACTGGATCAAAGCGTAACTTGTACCTCCCAACTGTAGGGACAGCCTCAGGAGTCCCAAGGAATATCATTTCTCGCATACTGCTGCTTTAATATTGAGGCAATACCACTGTCTAGAGGACTCAAATGCAGACACAGCACTAGAACCATAGATATTACATTACGTTTTCATGATCAACTGTAAAATAGTTATACACTGCAGAGCCTAAACTGTTTTGTTACCTTCTGAGAACGTTCCTCACTGCTGCGGGCTGATAAAAACAAAGGATCAGAAGTGAATCTAGGCTGTCAGGTTTTTTTTATGATAAAATAGCAGAAATAACTACAGTAACTATATTATTCTCATTTAAGATGATACAATTGTAAACTGTAAATACTATCCAAAATGACCAGTGTCCTGTAGATAATGGTGAAATGGTGGAATTTTATTTTTCTTTGTTTTTGTTTTTCTGTACCTCTGTACTTTTATTGTGCATTTATAATGGATTTGTCTGAAAGCGTTTCTGAAATCAATGTCTCTGTAGAGGTTATTACTCTTTTAGACATCTGGTTACCTTCACCACTGCTGTGAGCAATTCAGATTCGGTATGAATCTCTAGAACAGAGCATTTCACCTCAAATCACTCAGTATGGCTTTGTTTAGGTCTTAAGCATTTCATTTTGTAGAGATCATGAAAAATCAGCACAATTCCCCTTTAAGGTAAATAAAGCAGAGAGCAAAATGAACTACAGATTATCCGCAACAGGAGCGCTAACTTATTACACTGCCATACGGACCACAAACGACAACGGCAAGAGGAATGGGTTTCGCTTGTTTGCCATGAGAGCGTTGACAGAAGCCTCGTTTTTCAACCGTTTATCAGATCTCAAGGTTTTTTAGCTGAAAAAAAGAAAAAAGGTGGACAGAGGGAAGATTTGTAGCCTCGAAACAATGACGTACTGATGATATCCCATCGGAAAGTCAGCCATTGTGTGTCTGAGTGTGTGTGTGTGTGTGTGGGCTGTGCTGGCTGCGTATGTATGTTCACACTCGGCTCCACGCGGCACCTGAGCCCATGATGGAGCACTGCAGTCGCTGAATATTAATGAAGCCACAGAGGGGCAGGCTGAGGCAGACCTCCGATTGGCTGTACGAGGGGCAACCGAGCTGCCATTGGCTGCCAGGAAGCAGAGAACACCATGTAAACCATAACACACACTGACTGACAGCTCCACACACAGCCTCATGGCAATCCACTTTTTTCACCCTCCGTCCCAGACCGCCTGGCGTGTGAGAGGCTGAATTCCAGATTCTAGGTTGAACGCCATCTTCCCTTTACGATGAGAGTCACGACACATATCCCAGAATGCCTTGTTCTCTAGTGCAGGGGTGTGTGAAATAAGTGAAAAGAACAGGAACGAAAGGGGGGGGGGGGGCTACTGTACACAGACGAGCAAATGCTAAGCTAAAGCTAGCTTTTGTTTACCTGATTAGCTCTGATTATTTGGATTTAGACTGTGAATGTTACCTTGTATCCTAGGGCATTTTCCCACCTGAAAATCCGGATCGAGGTTCGTGGTTTTGTTACATTGTAAACATTTGGTCCGGTTTGTTCATGGTGTCACACCACAGTTTAGTGAGCGCTCTAAAAAACGTCCTAAACAACATCCCATCCTCATCCCATATGTGGACTGGGTCTTCCTGTACTTGACACTGATTGGTTAGTAGGAGGGCATGCATCGGACGTCAGCATGTTGTCAGTGTGGAGAGTTGCTTTTCCAGGTGTTGTGCCAAATTCTTCTTTCCTGCCAGAATTCAACGGCCTGCAAGTGCACACACGTATTTCTGCTTAGAACTGAGGGTTAATCTATAGTTAGAGTAGAATCTGTTGCGCCCATGCTGCTGTGTGACGTCAAATTTCGGCAGACGCCGGCACTTTTTTTTCTTTTATTGTTTAATAGCCTGCCTCAACAACTCGTAATTAGTCCCAAAGTCTGAACCATCCAATAAAGTGTTTTCACACTGCAAACGAACCGGACCATGGTTCAGTTGATCGCGACTGAGACCACCTCTTTTGGTTGGATTACATTTTGGTCCTTTGGTTTGCACTGTGGTTCATGGCACCTTTCATCCCTACTATTTTGGTTCCTACCAAGCCGAAAAATCTGAAAGTCTGAACCAAACAGAGTAGGTGTGAAAGCACCCTTAATCTAATGTGACCCTAATCGTAGCTCTAAACTTTCAACCCAACCTCAACCCAAAAGCTTACCCACTCAGCACTACGTCATTGCCGAAAGACACTGAAATAAGGTCAATGCTTTTTGATAGACCAACATACCCTTTGGGTTGAAAGTGTGAGTTTCAACCAAAAGGAGATAGTAGTAGTTCCAACAAACAGCTCTGACTTTTTCTCAGCGTCTTTTTACCCACAGTGTTGGGCGAGTACCCTCACTCCACTCCTAGCGCTAACCCTGTGTTTCCATAGATAGTAACAGCTGTGCCCATAAATAATAAAAAAACTGGGACCATCCATAGAAGGAGTTACATTAAAGGAATACTTCACTTGAAAGAGCTCATGTGGCTAATAATTAATGAAATACCTCAGTTAGCATTTCACATTAAAGTCATGCTAGCTGGTCCTGACTAGCTTCCACTCATAGTCAGCCCTGTTTGCACAATAGGAGAGGTCACAACCTTTAAGGACACGCCAGCAGTGTCCAGGCAAAGATCAGGGACACTAGCACTTCTGCTAATTTTAACAGGCCAACATCATGCCCTGTCCATGACATCCAATATAGTGTTCAAACATGACTACGACTATCCAAACAGTCTAAAACAAGGCTGCCCAAAGCAATGGCCTATGTTTAATTCAGCCCACCTTACCCACCCTACCCCCTGAGGTGTCACAGTTATTGTATGTATTTTTATATAGATTATTTATTAAGCCAAGTTAAGCTGTTGTCCTTGACATGCGTTTTAGTAGAATGTTGCGTCTGAAGCGACGGACAGCTTTGAGAAGTTAAAGTTGAAACTCAAAGTAGATGAGATCGGCTTGCATTAGGCTGGGATCAGACCGTGAAAATGAAACACGGAATTAAATGAAAATCTATCCTGCTTCAAAAGAACAGGGCTTGTCTGTAACTTACATTTAAATATGTACAGCCACAATCTTCATTCCTTTGAACCACCAGGCTGTTCTAGAAGATACCAGAGCAGATTAAAATAGAGACACAGATGACAGGGATCTTAAGGGATTTTTGGAGAAGGTTTCTTGTCATCAGGCCTACATCAATCTGGAGCTGAAAGAAGAGATTTGTCCAGGTTAAGTCCTTGAAAACCTCTGAGATAAAGCTTAACGAAATGTAGCTCTGCCATTGAGTCTGCAGGCTACGGAACCTGCCATTATCCTCCTTACTGCTGTCTTTAATATACACTCAAAGGTTTGGGTGCCTTTTGCCAAATTACACATTTTGTTGTTTATTCTTTTCATTGAAGCACAGCATTTCTTATCAAAAACAGGCCCTTCTGCAACTGTCTACAGTCTGGAGGAAAACTCAACTGCTTATATGCTGGTAACACTGGCAAATCAAAACCCCCATATGACTGCCAAGAACCTTAACTAAGTCAAGAATGGTGGTGCACTGTTCCACTTCCAACAATCTTAAGGGAACAGTCATAAGAAGGAAACCTTAACCTTAAGCTTTTCAGTCGGAATAGAGCTTTCTGGCCATCAGTAAAGATATTTTGCCTGGAGAAAAAAAAAAAGTATTTAGTGAAAGGTATACCTTGCCAAAAGCAGGGCGTGAGGATGGATCTCTCATGCTATGATGCTGTGTTGTCGCTAGTGGCATTGGCAATTCTGCACAGGTGGATAATTGGTAGAATGGATTCCACAATATATCAGCAAATCCTGGATGCAGATGTCAAACCATCTGTGATGAGGTTAAAGCTGGTTTCTACAAGAGTATGAGAACCCAGAACATACCTCAAAATCCACAATGGCCTACCTGAACAGACAAAAACTGAAGCTTTGCAATTGCTTAAAACCTTTTTATTGTTCCACTGTAAGCAGTTGCTAAAACCTGTCTGCACCTCCTTGCTTCAGGTAATATAGACTGTCCTCTTCTTATGCATGTCTGTAATGCTTTATAAAGTGATTTAAGGAGTTAAGGAGGGTGCTATGTGGCTCTATGTGGCTATGGAAATAAAATTAAATAAATAAATTTAAATAACATTAAATACAAATTATGAATTAATTTAAATTATTATTAAAACATTGAAAATAAACATTTAAGTGTGCTCTTTTTAATTAAAAATCTCTCTATATATATCTTTATTTTCTTATTTCTTTTTTTTGATTCTCTATGACAAACTGAAAATTCACAATCTGCAAAAACATATAAATAAAAAGAAAATAATAAATACTAAAATCCGTCTGCAGTTTCATCAGTGCAGTTCTACAATATCTCTCTCTTTTTCTCTTCATCTACAGTATCTTACTCTCTCTGACTTAGGCTAGGGCCATCAGCTTTTTTTCCTCAAAGAGAAAACGCTGTCCAGCACTTCCCACCATGACAGAGCGCTGAGCAAAACACCAGCCCCCCTATAATCAGTGGTGTGGAATGAAGCAGCTTGAGACGATGCTGTTATCTCTCAGTAGCAGAGCTATCAGCCCTATGGTTAGAAGCTGCAGCCTAGTTCACATGGGCACAGCACCCCAGCACTGGATCAGGCCTACATACATATGGCCACATCTATGGATCATACTGGGGGGGGGTTCACAATAAATCCACCACAGAAACAAACTCTAATAACCCAATAGCTCAATCTTCAGCTTTGTCTAACCCATTCAACAAGATATCCAGATTTATACCATTTATATCACTTACATGTTTGTTTTTTTAACTCAGTGCTGCTAATCACAGGAGTGACTCTGCACTCTTCTCCACTCGGAATGAAATCTGCTGAGATTCTGCTGAAGCAGGGTTTGAAAAAGTAGGTCGGAATGAGAAAGGCTCTCAGAATAGAAAGCCTTCCTGCAACATCAATACAGAGAGAGCGCACACACACACACACACACACACACACTGCAGGGGCCTACTGCTGGTAACACAGACAAGAGATGTGAAAAGCCATACTGTACGCACACTGCATATTCAAGTGTGCATGTGCATGTTCCTTTGTTCCTCTCAGAAACTGCTCAGACTCTTGACAATGGTCAATGGAGGGAGCATGACATCATCATAATACTAGAAGCTCCACCCCTTGATATTTAAAGAAATATCTAAAGAACAACTGAAACACTCTTTTCTTCTGTTGACCAGTACTTGCTCCGTGAATATGCAAATATACACCATATACTGTTGCTGTATAACAACAATACTGTATGAAAGAATATCCAACATTTGGGTTTTTGATGAGGGATGAGCAGCCGAGTGCGAGGACAAAAGCCTTCTTTGGACACTGATGTGATTCTCTGTGGCCCTCTAGTGGACAAAAGGAGTAGATCGTCCTGGATCCAAGCAGCCTTGACCAGTACAGGACATACAGTACATCTATCTGTCTCTCTGGCGATCTCTCGACTTATCTAACAAAGGAGGGATCTCCAGTAAACACCAATAAAACAAGGTAAATGCAAATAAATCTGACATCCTATCAGCTATTAATTACTATATTTTAGCTTTTATCAATGTACATGCACAGTTACTGAAAGAGAGGCTCTCTAAAACTGGTCTAAATCTTTACTGTTTATGATATGAGCTGTTCAATGTTATAAAAGTACTGACCTGATGGATGTCATTTATCATGACACTAATAACATATCGCCATAATGTCCACTGCTCGCCATGGTCCGTAGCCAGGGAGATAATAATGACTTGATTAATGACACTGTGGAAGAACTGGGACAGCTAGAGCAGCAACAGACCTTACTTATAAGCAGTTATATACTTATATACTTTAGACTTATAAAGCACTTTGCCTCTAAAAAATAACTAAATACACCAAATACTGAAACTATGAAAAATCATGCACAAGCAGCAGGACTTTAAAAGGGCCCACATTAAAATCTACAGTATATTACAGCCTAATACTGTGTAGGTCATACTGCCAAAACAGCTCCACAAGACTCCATTTGACCTCTGAAGGTGTTCTGCGATATCTTGCACCAAGACATTAGCAGCAGATCCTTGATATCCTGTAAATTGTGAGGTGGGACCTTAATGAATCGCATTACTAAGTCTTGGGTGCCCATGACTCTGTCGCTGGTTTACCGGTTGTCCTTTCTTGGAGCACTTTTGGTAGGTACTGACCACTGCATACCAGAAAACCCCCACAAGACCTGCCTATTTGTTTTGGAGATGCAGTCTACGACCCAGTTGTCTAGCCATCACAGTTTGGCTCTTGCTAAAGTGGCTCAGATTCTTACGCTTGCCAATTTTCTTTTCTTCCACCACGTCAACTTCAAGAACTGTCCGTTTACATGCCAGCTAACATATCCCACCCCTTGACAGATGCCACTGCAGATGAAGATAATGACTGTTTTTCACTTCACCTGTCAGTGGTTTTAATGTAATAGCCGAACTGCATCAGTTACCTTAGCCTAAAAGCAGAGGCATACACAGTGAGAGCCGAGAGCAGTCATAACATGTATCAGTGCTAGGTCATTTTCATATGAGAAAGTTGATGAATGACAGATTCAGATGTTTGTAGAGTGGTCTCATCATATTTGGAGACTAGTGATAAGACAATGCTATAATGGATGCGAAATGGACTTTACTTATCAGCTGTGCTTGCCTTCCTACCAATACATAAATGGACAGAAAATGTGTGGTGTGTGTGTGTGTGTGTGTGTGTGTGTGTGATTGCAGTGAAAGGATGAGTCTAAATGCCAGAGGAAGCTTTGTAGATCACATCTACAGAGAGGTGAAGTGATATTTGCTCTGAACACACATCCACTGGTTTGCATTCTTGTCTTCGTGGGTTTTCATGTCTTTTAACTGATTCTAAATGTTATGTCTGAAAAAACACCAAATTTAACATCAGCAATCAAAACCTTGAGACTTCACGTTCACAACAAAGACTGTTTTTACTTTCAAAAATCCCCACATGTCCCAGCCAAATGTCCCCACAACGTCTTGTGGTTTATGCTCCTTTGCTGTGTGCTGTATTCCCATATATTCTCCCTGTGTTTGCTTTTAGTTTCATTTCAGTTAAACCACAACACAAACGTTCAGTGTATTTCTGGAACCTTCTGGAATTCCCTAGAATTCCCTGATCCCTGTATTGACAGTACTACTAAACAGTCTTGTTGGAACCGCTTTACTTTCCCATCTTTGACTCACGCTTTCAGATTTATTCACATCCACACCACAATGACAACATGGCAAATCAATCTGTCGTGAAGCTGTTGTGAGTAAAAGCTGACCTAAGTGCACTAGGAATCCTTAACCACCAGGGGGCAGCAGTGCAATGAACAAGAGATGGAGAATAACAGACAAAAGACCCCCAGAAGAGATACATGGATGGCTTTGGATATAACCCTACTCTCTGAACACAGACCAAACCTTTATACAGGACAGCATTCTCAATTTACAGAGCAAATACGTATCGTGCATCATTAAAAATACTAGGGTACATTTTTGCTGATGAATTCATGATAAACAGTGTGCACAGTCTGTGATACACACATTAGAATATTATGACCACCCCTGGTTTGGAATGAGCTTGGGCCATTATATCAGCTCCACTTACCATATAAGAACACTTGGTAGTTCTATAGTGCTCCAATGTGTTAGGTGGAGCTTATATATTGGTCAGAGTTCATCGAAAACCAGGGGTGGTCATAATATTCTGATGTGAGTGTGTATATCAAAGTGTTTATGTATATTTGGGGGGATTTTTTAGACAAGCAGGACAAAATGCTCCAACGAAACACTAGCACCACATGCTATCTTATCAAAAACAAGCCATTAAAAATGGGAAATAAGGAAAAATCTACTGGGAAAAATAACCAATAAAACCAGAAAAATGCAAAAATTCATTATTCATTAATATACACTTACAGTTACTGAATGAGAGGCTCGCTAAAACTGGTCTAAATCTTATTTTTTATGATATGAGTTGTTGTAAAAGTACTGTCATTTATCATGACACTAATAACATATCGCTATAATGCCCACTGCTAGCCATGGTCCATAGCCAGGGAGAAAATGATGACTTGATAAATGACACTGTGGAAGAACTGGGACAGCTATGGGGCGTCTGGTGTGCTGGATCTGGGCGGATTAAGTCCGCTCAGCCACCCTGGAAGCGAAGTGCTTCTTCTGTCAGGTACTCAAGGAGACAAAAAATGAGCTATCAGTCAGCCAGGGCCTGACTCAGGACCAGTAAGCACTTCTACCGAAACAGCTTTATCAGCATAAGCCATGCTGGGAGGCTGGAGAACCGCCCAGGACAGACTTTTGCCACAATTAATCACAGTGATGGAATTAAACGAATGCAGTGTTATATCTCTTTCATTACGGTTTGCAAAAGAGGTGCGATAGAGCAGTAAATATAAAGCAGTAGACTGTTAAAAATGATCATTTACACAGCTTCCCAGCACAACACAGGCAGTACAATATCAGCCAATCATTCCTATTGTACAGTCTAGTGAATTTGGGATCAGGGCTGATACAGGCGTATTTGAATGGATCAGATTTTGGCTATTTTAATCCAGTTACGAATTTTAGTTTTAACCATGGTGTTCAACGTGCCATCTGCTGTCCTCAAGGCTCCAATAACTGGCTTTATTGCTCAGCCGGCAGTAGTAAGAACTGACTACCTGTCTAGTCAGAACTGTCACTATCACTGAAACGCTCTGTTTTACCAGCGGGAGAACCGCACACCTTTCTTAGTCTTTAAAACCTGCACAAAAGAATGCTTTCAGAACCGAGTGGAGGCTAACGCTAATCCACACACGCCATAGAAACCCAAGATATCAGTCCAGAGTATGCACCACTACACACAAACACAAAGTGACTTGTCTGCAATGTTGTAAAGGAACTGGGAGCTGAATGGTCAGATAGGTGAGTCAGACTGAGTTATAAGATATTAAACAAACTTTAAAACAGACATTTTAAGAAAAGTCTCCACTTAATTAAATCACTACAAAATGTCTCATTATAGAAATAATATAGACGCTTACTAAAAACAAAGTGATTTGACTTCAGTATTAATTAGCAGCACTTATCTAAACTGTTTGATTGTATTTTTTACACAAACACAAAGACGGGATCAGTATCGGCTGATACTCAGCATTAAGAGACTCCGATTCCGATTAAAAATATTTACAATAGAATTAATTAATATAGAATTAATTATAGATTACACAAAGAACATCACCACATAAATACTTATACACATCAAACCTTGTCCCAAATGATCTGAAGCAATGGCCTCCTGTTTAGCAATGGCCTCCTGACTATTAATTTAATGAAAAGAACACCTCTCCAACTGTTAAGTGCGGAATGGGCTGATTATGCTTTGGGCTTGTGTTGCAGCCAGTGGCACAGGAAACATTTAACTGGCATAAGGAAGAATGGATTCATTTAAATACCAGCAAATTGTGGATGAAGATGAAAAGGGGATGACTTTAAAAGCTAGAATTTTAAAAACTACTTGCTTAAATCAGGTCATCTCTTAATCGCTTAGCTTTTCATTGTAACAAATATTTTGACCAGGGCCACTATATCACAATATTTTGTCTGGAAACCTTAGACATCAAACACATAGTTGATCCGACTTCTTTCGGGGGAACGTTGCGTGAACCTTTTTTTTTTGTTTTTACAGAACTATCATGCCAGTCACAATCAGGCCACATGCCAGTCAAGACACACTGGAATTCTACCTAGAATGTTAGTCTTAGTGTTGAGTTTTAATGACAATGCCAAGAGAATCTGTATGGATGATCGGGCTTTCACAAACCAGTACTGTGACACTCCTTAGCATTTGCAGAGCATTCACCAAAGAGCTAGCCTACCCTTTGCTCCCCTCTGCCCTGTATGTAACACACACCCCAGTGAGCTTGTCTGTTTCCAGAACCCTGCCATAATCACGTTAACCCACCAGCAGCCACTCTCACGTATCCCAGGCCAATGATACTGCCTTCCCCTTGCAATAAGATTTACGGTCCACATGGCCAGGTTCCATAACAGTTGATTTTAGGCAGGCTTATTTGAGTGAGATTTATAAACAGCAAAATACCTGGAAGTACCCTCATCTGCTTTTTTAGCATTTCATATTGCAAGCAGGTGTAAGGGTTAGCATTTTTACCACTTCCTTGAGTGTCTTATGGATGTGAGCCTCCATTACTTAGAACCTTGGTTTCTGATGTCCGTCTAAAAGCCCCAGTAATGTAATCAAATATATAAAATACTCACACTCTGTAACAGGGTTTTCAGCACATAATTGTCCTCGGCCAATAATGTATTTCACTGTTCTTCATAATAAAAGCCATAATGGAACTGGAATTAATGATGATGTCCAAAAACCATGCTTGACAGAAAAACGGCTGCTCGCCAAACATACCGAACTGTTACTGTGAGCAGAGTGGAAATGTTAATCATAAAAAAGCAGTCATCCGCTCGGTTTCAATGGGGGACACAAAACATCGGAAGCGGAACAGCAGGAAAGAGATGCTGAAAAAGACTTTCTTTTATGGGGCAGCACACTGAGGAACTGGCAAAGACCATCCGGCTGCTGCACGACCAAATGGTTTGGGAGTATGTGTGTGTGTCCCTATTGGCAATGCTTAAGCTGTAGATGTGTGCCAGGCCCTTTGCCTTCATGAGATCTGTGCACAGGCTTAAGTAATCCAACCAAGAGATTGAAAGAGCTCACTCTCGGCTCCTAAGGGGGCCTGGCTTGAGTTTGCCATAAAAAAAAAAAAAAAATGTAACAATAATAATAATTTTTTAAGTTTAGTTTGAAAATTTTATTTGTTTAACAAGTAATTTGACTAAAAATGGAAAAAGACATGTTTTGATGCCTGACGATTCTTTACATTTACACTAAAGCTATGAGGGAAACATACCTTCAAGCAGTATAGAGGCTTATATCCCACCAATTAAAAAGATGATCCTGGAATCATATCAGTATTGAAAGATGATTGCTTAGAAACTGCGCCATTAGACGGATGTTACAATACCTGCCTTTTACTGAACTGGATATTAACCTAGATTAGATTAGCACAATTCTCAGCTACATTAGAACACTTTGTCAAATGTGAACTCTTGCATAGTTTGTACACTATATGGACAAAAGTGCTGGGTCACCTGCTCATTTCTTCTTTCTTCCGAAATGAAGAGCATAAAAAATAGCCTATCCTGCTAGGAGTAACTGTCTGTACTGTCCAAGTAAGGCTTTCTACTAGAGGCTTTCTACTCAGTAATAAGAACATAAGTGAGATCAGGATTTGGGGTAAAGATCACCATTTCACTTCAACCCCAACTCCCCAACTCATCCCAGAAGTATGGGATGGAGCACCAACCATCATTCCAGACTACACAGTTCCACTGTTCCACAGCTCAATGCTGTATACACAATATTCCCGTTTCGATTCTCTCACAATATTTTGGACAAAATTTGAACGAAGAGATATAAAGACTAAATTAGGGAGATGGTACAAAGTTAAGAGGTGGGAGGAGCATGGCGCATCACGTGTTGGGAGTGGGTGGCGGATCAGTGCTAGTTTTTTGCAAGCTTTGATCCTATATAAGAGAATGTCTATCCTCCTTGATGTATCATCACCTCTACATGATATCTACTGTCACTGTGATATCTAAATTGTTTAGTTTTTGTTTGGATATCAGCATTGACCCAGAATCCCCATATCAGGGCATCCCTCAGTCAAACCCTAGGCTTAAATCATGGAGTATTTAGGTAATATAAAGTAGACTAGCAAGACACTGTACGCGACACTGTTATAGTAGCAGCTGTCAATCTTGAAAGCTAACAAGTAATGTGGTCATTTGGAAAAAGGAAATTGGCCAAACCATTATGTTAACCTGTTTTAACAGCAGAAACAATTTATTTCCTACCTGTCAGTGGCTAAGAATGCTGTTATCAGAAATAGCTTATATCTAAATAAAAGAACACTGTGGTCATGGTCCTCACTACTGACATACATAGATCAGAGGAAAGAGGCCTTTAATTTCTCTCTGTGTCTCACTTTCTTACTTATATACACTCACATATACATTACCACACACACACATACAATGCCCGTCACCCATTAAACAGTCAGACCTGCCAAGCAAGCTGCTGTTTTGCATGTAAGCAGTTATTAATAAGAGTGCATATCCAAAGCCCCATGAATATTTACTGTTTGCTTATGTAACATTAACACACAGACTCATGCAAATGTTAAAGGAACCTGATAGAAACTCCACTGTCACTGAATCACAAACAGCGTTTCCATGAATCACACTGTAACTCACGAGTGGGCATTTAGACAGAGATGTCTGTGGTGCATTGTTTCATCCCACGGGTCTACAAAGTACATACTGGATAACAAAGGCCATCAGCGCTCAAGAGACTGCAGTGACCCTCCTAGTTATTGGATTTTTGCAGATGGTAGTAGCTGATAAAATGGTTGTATTGCAGCTTAATGAGAGGCCGAGCTCTCTAAGGACAGCTACATGCTTCAGTTCCACAGGCTCTGAGAAATCCAAGCTATATCTCTGGGAAGCATTAAGATTTTCAAAATGATGTGCATGAGGCTGAGTGATATTAAAAGAGTGATCTGTATAGTTTGCATTCGTTCCATCTACACTCTCAAGTTTGTAACATGCCTGGCAAGCAGATAAATCAACTACTCAAGAATAATCATGATATTTTATGTAGTTCACAGTCATAACATTTGGCTTATCTTAATCTAATTCTACCCTAAAGAAAGTATTACAGCAACAGTTTAGTGGCTGCACGTTCAACCAATGACTGTCCAATCACAAAGTCTCTTCCAGAAAGCCCAGATGAGTGGAGTGCTACAGTGATGGTTGACTGTCTGGAAGTTTCTCCTGTCTGCACAAAGGATCTTGGGCACTAGGCCAAGGTGACAGTTTCTTGGTCACCTCTCTTACAAGGTCCTTCTCTCCTGAATACTCCTGGCTGTTCCAAACATCTTCCATTCAAGAATTATGGAGGACACTGTGCTCTTGGGAACATGCAGTGCAGCAGACGTTTTTGTAGCCTTCCCCACATATGTGCCTCCACACAATCCTGCCTTTGAGCTCTACAGGCAGTTCTTTACTCTTCATGGCCTGGTATTTGCTCTGATATGCATTGTCAGCTGTGGGACCTTAAATCGACAGGTGTGTGTCTCTTCAAAATTGTGTCCAATCAACTGAATTTACCGCTGGTGGACTCCAGTCAAGATGTAGAAATGTGTCAATGATCAAGAGAAACAGAAGGCCCCACAGTTAAATTTGAAGTGTCATAGCAAATATTTCTAAAATTCTGCTTTCACTTTCTGATTTTGGGTATAGAGTGCAGACTGATGGGAGAAAATCTTTTTTAACAGGCCACAACATAACAGGATTTTGGCTCACTGGTTTAACCAGAAGAGGTTCAATACAGGCATGTTCACACAGTGAAACTAAGCATTACAGAGGTGTTTGTAGAATGAGTGTGTTTTGTGTACTATCGTTTTTACAGCTGTACAAAAGGCTGTTGTTCTTGTTGGATACGCTATGTTTTTTTTTTCTTAAACGAGCACATACGCAAATTCAGAGTGCAGTTTGGATCAGTAAGTAAAGTAAAGTATGTAAAATAGACCAAACAGCAGAAATGTACGTTAATAATGTACTGTGTTAGAGCACAATTTTACACTTCACCAATGCAAATGGGTCTAAAGGTAAAAATAACTCTGTTGGTCAGGGCTACAATATTCTTGAACTGCCCAGACCATGTGTGGGTCATGTTAAATGCTGTCCAGCACTGTTGTTACGGCAGCCTTTTTCTAACATGCAGGTTGAGTTTCCACTCAATGTGTGCACTGACAGTCGTAAAAGACAAAAGCTAGTCGTAAAACTCCTCCTTTAGCAAACAGTGCTTGTACCCCTGGTCTCCATCGACCTCCGTTCAAGGATATCTGCATGTCACTCGCCATGTCATTTAGTCTGACGGCAATTGTCATATCTGACGTTTTGTTATCGGGCACCGAGCACAGGTGCAGACGGGAAACAAACAAACAAAAGGCAGCGTAAACATGAACAGCTCCCTCTTCAAGCAATCACCATGGCAACGCGCCCTCCGCCGACAAGGCATGACAGGAGTGACCCTGGTTTTTTGGGAGAACAAGGATAAGAATAGGCATCTGCTGCTGGAAGGAGAGATGAGAGTTGATGGGTTTTCATAGTCGTGCTTCAGTACAGTGAACTTCCTTGTTTTAATATGGCAAAATCTTTATTACACAATTTTCCCTTTAGCCCAATTATAGTTAATTACACAAGAAATATTTGGTGTCTGAAGCCTACTTCTGGAGCTATGAGGCTAAAGCTAATGAATAATGAAAACCTACACCCCACAAATACAAGCATCATGCATCATTCTTATTGGCATGGTTGCACAATGGAAGCTCAGTACATGGAAGTAACATATTGTAAACCTGTTGCAAAACCCATGTAAGTAAACCAGAGCTGTAAAACGAGCCGATTCCAGAACTGCTGTGTCTCAACTATACTTACACCCCCAAAATTTACTGACGCCAGACCATTAAGACTTACACAAAACTAAGGAGGCAAAAGAGCTTGGCTAACTGACTAAATAAGAGAAACATGATGTAAATTCGAAGCTTCAACTAACAATCCTTTTTAACCTTTGGTGTTGCCTTAAGGGTCAAAAATGACCCACCACCATGTTTAACAGCAGATCAAACTCCCCTAAATGATATTTTTTCAGCTTGAAATGAATGAACTTGTCCTAGAGTGACCCCTTAACATTAGATAACAGAAAACCCTATTCTGGTTCTACTTCAGTTAAAGCTGTAGACCAGCAGGGTACACAGATTGTCTTCAGGTCATTTTTGACCCTTAGGACAGGAGCAGTATACAGAATGTGTTTGTTAAACAGCTGCCTCGTAGGCTCGCACCACATCAGAGAGGGAAAGAGAAAGAGAGATGGATGACTAATGGCAAGGCTGGCCTCTCTCTAGTACAAACCACCCTAAACAGGTTTAGAAACGCAGAGGAGAGAGAACACACACACACATTCACAGATACATAATTGCAAAGTGAAAGTCCACAAGTGGAACCACTTGATGTGACTTGATGCAAAAAAACCCACAAATAATTACCCCCAGAGCAAAGTTAGCTTTTTTTAACCAGAGCACAATACAGGAGCACAGAAAGACATGTTAAACTGTTCTCCTGTAGAACACTAAACACCAACTAAGAGCAACCAGGCTGTCATGAAACTGAAGCACACATTCTCACACACCCTCCCAGCACTGCCCGTCCTGTCTCGTGGGGAAACATTGCCATACATGGATACAGCATTGGGCTGCAGCAGCAAAAGGACTCATGCCAAACATGCTCATCTCTTTCTAGGACAGCACAATATGAACAATATGTACCATATTGTGATTATATTGTCAGGTATTGCATCTTTGATGTGCCATACAATAAGAGATGCACTGATACCACTTTTCCCTTTCCGATACCCATACCAGATTTTCAAGTATCTGCTGATAGCGAGTACTTATACTGATACCAACGATAGATGGCAATAAAATATGGAATGTGTGCAAGTAAGGAAGCATAATCTTGCTAAACTTGACCAAACTGCTTTTTAATCTGTGTTTAAAATTCACATTTCATATCAGTAAAAAAATGCCAGTTAAGAAAGAAAAAGTGCTTATTCAGCAATTTCACACTCAGCTACAACGTCTCTGTGTCAAAAGAAACTGAACTTTAGTGTGTGGCCTTTAAACAAGCTGCCGAAACTCAATTTTTGTTTTTTAGAACCAAATAAACACCACATGGAAACATGTGTTAATAAAACAGTGTTAATAGAGAAGTTCCAGTAAATGTCTGTTTAATGGTAACAACTGTTTATTAGTAGTTTATTAAACGTTTGGTTTCCTAAAGTATGCAAACAAAAATTCAAGAGCTTCATGGGACTGGTGCTCTCTATTGCCGATACCGATGCTGTGTGTAAGTGCCAGTATCGGTGCAACACTACTACTCCTTGTTACTGTCATTTGTCATAAAATGCGAAATACAAAGATAAATGATAAAGTTCAGTTTGCTTAAAAGGTCACAAACTAAGTCAACACCACCCCCCTTTTTTAAATAAATAATTTAATAAATAAATCATCAGTCATCAGGAAAAGCTAGACTTGAAACCGCTGTGGATTGGTTTATGAACGTTTAAACAATCATGACTCAGATCGCAACAGGTTATCTTGTGTTTGGACCCTTACTCAGCTAGGCTCCGATAAGTTAGCTGGCTAAAGCTTAATATCTAAGAGCACAGAGTGGAGTAGATGGTCTTGGGTGTGTTTTCGACCAACCCTAATTGCGATGGTGATTTTGTGCATAACGTACAGCAAGCTCAACATAGTACCTCGTTATACAGTATTACAGGGGGTTGGGGGGGGGGGTGTTAAACTGTCAATCTGACAATTACAAATATTAAACTGCTCTGAATCAGAAGAGAGAAGCTGGCTTGCATTAGTCTGCTAACAGGCTTGAGCTTAAAACATGTTCATGATTAAGCCTCATGTTCAAGCGCCCCCATGCTCTCTTAAATGCACGTGCACCCCTACCCTGTGACTCTCTTAAATGCAAATAGGGGGGAATGAGCTTATTTCTCCATGAACTAGACAGACAGAACAAAAATCTGACACATCAGACATTTTTTAAATGCAGTGGTATACGGTATTACCATTATATAACCTAAGTCTATGTACAGCCCTATAACCTCAGAAAAACTGTTTAGGGATGTGCACAACATCTTGTCCAAAAACAACACTGTCAATTTCTATTAAAAAGTTTAAAAAGACCAAAAACGGCACTCGTCTCAAAAAAGTCTCCTTATCAGGCTTGATTCCACTTGTAGTGGTAAACTAAATTGGTTAGAGAGCTCATTTGCATATTTACACAAATAATAAAACGTGCAGCTCTTGGGCTTGTATTATCTCTGTTTGTTTAGTACCACATACTTCAAAACCTGCCTTACTTATTTCCCCAACATCATCAAGTATACGACTGTGGCTGAGATAATACAGCCTCCCTCCTAACAGCTGTAGCTAATCCAGAGAATTACTATAACGCAGCAGCTCCATTTGCAGTACATGCGTCCAGTGCGCTAGCGTCCATTCCCACACACCGCCCACTCAGCCCAACAATAGTGCTGATGGCCTGTGATGCTGCGAGCTTGCAAAACCAGTCCAAATCCAACGCCGGCAGGAGAAACGACTGGTTGTATCAAGCGTGGACTTGGTAAAGAACGCTGACTGGGACTGAATGAAATGTCAACGTTGCACTCGGCCTGCGCGCTGGGGCGCAAATTGACTGGAATGCAAAATGAATCAAGGTAAAGTGATCAGCTAATCTGCTGAGAGAGAGCTTAGCTAAGCCTCCATGCTAACAAAGTACGCTACTCATCAGCCTTGACTCTTTGACCAAACTGCCTCTCAGGCCATGGAGCTCCAAATTGCATTTCAGCTTATGAGGTTTCAGCTAAAGTGATTGATCCGCTTTAACAGCTGGCAGGTCAAAACCTTCATTAACTGACTTGAAGTTAATTTATCTTATTTTGCCTTTATTAGACATGTACACACTGCATATTTATACCCTGAGGGATCTTAATCCTGGTTGTTGGATCAGTCTGAGACCTGTCAGTCACTGTCAGTACACTGGCATGCCAAATGTCATGGGTTAACAGTGCGTAAATTGATTGTGAAGTGGTGTTACCTCAGGGGGTGGCTTGGAATGGCCACACCTGTATACGTTCTGAGGTGTTACCTTGTGAGTTAGGTGCTCGTGGCAGTAACTACCCACGGGTATGATCGATGACGTCTGGCTGGAATTGTCTGTGCGACTCCACATTCAATGTAGGAGGCCCTACACTCATATCCCGTTTCAGGCTAATTGTAGGAACCCTAACATGTGTGGCCGGACTCTATGATGGTATAGAGCTCAGTTGTCAATAAGGCACTGTGCAGGCTGGTGATGGTTCCATACTGGTGTGGGCTTTATTCTCATGGCATGGGTTGGGTTCACTGGTCTGCCTTAATCATTGGCCAGTGCTCACCATGTTTCACAGCCTGATGACCATTTGCAGCCCTTCATGGGCAAAAAAGCTATCAATTAGCAATTAACCCAACAAATGCTTGAGAAATGATGTCTAAACCTGACCAAGCTCAAAAAGTCAAGCTGGGTTTGGCCAAAAAATTTCAGACTCTAGTAGAAGTCACGTGGAGAGCATCTGTGTCTGCCAGCTCAGGACATGTGAGCCTTATATATGAGCAGACATGTTGGTGTGTGTGTGAGGACAGGCGTCGTGAGAAGAAAAAGCGAATCGTCAGCCTCACCCTCTCATGCTGTCATTTCTGTACTCAGAGCTTATCTAACACTCCGCCATTACAGCGCATCTCCGTCCCCATCAGTGGCCTTTCCCACTCAGCCTGTCCAGTCTGGCCTTTAGCTCAGTCCTCCTCCTGACACATGCGGTCAGACACGGCTGAACAGCCCCGCTCGCCTTTCCACTGGTTACACAGAGACACTACATGACATCATGGCTCATCTACTTGCTAATACAAGGTTTCTAACTGCAGGGATGAAACCATTTTTGGTGCTATGTAGAACCATTTTACAGGTTCTTTAAAAGAAGTACCTACAAGATGTTTTACATCACATAATATAATCATTTAACCAAGCAAGAATCTACGTACACATTCAAACTGTTCTTTAGATTGTTTGCTTTCGTACAGAACCCTTGAAGAGCGTTTACATTATGGTTTACCCTGGCAATAGCTCTAAAACTACACTCTCAGCAAAAATGGGTTTCAGGAATCATCAATCATTTCAGGAATTCAGGTTTGCTCATAACAATACTGTAACCAATTGGTGCCATATAGAAACACTGTAAAAAGACCCATGAAAAGACATTTACCTTTAATTAAAGAACCATTTAGAAAAAAATATATTTAGTAATTCAAAATGTTCTTCCAGTTGTCATGGTTCTACATACAAGCAGTGCATTCATGCAGAACCCTTGAGGAACCCTCAATATAGCTCTATTACTACATTCTTAAAAGACAACAGCTATAAAACTACACTTAGCAAAAATGGGTTTATGGATTATTAAAAAAGGAATCATTTGGCCCATAACAATACTGGAACCAATTTTGGTGCTATATAGAACCACTGTAAAAAGGCTTTTTAAAGAACCCTGAACAAGACGTTTACCTTTAATTGAGAACAAACATTTAGTCTAGAAAAAAAATATTTAAGCAATCAAACTGTTCTTCCAGTTCTTCTACATACAACCAGTGCAGAACCTTTGAGGAGCCCTAATTTTTTCTTTGTCTCTATTACTACACTCTATTACTACACACTGTTTCTTGCATTGTCATGGTTACATTTTTCTACTTATTCATTTTTCAAGATGTTTACTGTTTATTATGAACCATTTAAGCAGATGTCAAGGTTATATACAGAAGAACCCTTGAGGAACCTCTCATTTTGTATATAGACAAAACTAAATGTTATGGCACAACCTTCCCAAAAAGGGTTCTATATAATACTAAATGTTATGATATAGTAATAGCTTTAACACGCTAGATTGGTAAGGAAGAGCTTGTTGGTGGGTTGAACCCACTGTGTGATGGCAGCAGGGCTGGGTTACTGTGGTTAGGATGGACCTCGCAATACATTAATGTGGTTAAGGATTGGCCTGCATCATTTATGTAATCACGTGCAGGTCTTAACAGCAAGCACACAAAACATCTGTCGCCCTGGAGCTGAAGGTTTCTAGCCCAGTATGGTGATTAACCTGCTCTAATGTTCTTAGTGAACCAGGTGTATCTGAGCAAGTAACAAGCTGTCCTGGAGGGTGGGGCTACCCCTGAGCTATTGTTTTCTACGGTCTACTGTTGTTTTTGATGCTTTTCTGGAGATGTGATGTTAAATCCCGATGAAATTTGAGATTTTATTAAGCACCGGTTGGTTCCTATCAGTTCACAAAGGGGTTCTAAGGTCAGGGATAACTGCCCTAGTGACCACCCTATTCAAGCTGATGCAGTCAGACACGACTAAACGATCTCTGTCACACTGTCCTGGTTGATGCGAGGCCCTGCTACACGCAGTGGCGTAACCCAGCTAAACTCGCTGTGACTCATTCTCCTCTGATCGTAGAGCAGCCACACATAGTCGAAGAAACACATCAGCTGCTTACATCCGATCCCTAGCCGATGGAAGGACAGGTACAGTGCAGCAGCCTCATTTTCCACCTCACTGAACCCCATCAGCATTTCAAAAGCCCCTGTTACAGTTTCTGCTCTTTTCTTTTCTGTCCTCCTTCCACACACTCAGGACTTTGGGCTGCTCTGTGAGTCTGGCGGGACAGGGCTGATTACACGCTCATTCGCTGATAACCCCACATCAGCATGATTCAATGAGACATGCAGTTAAAATAAGTCTTTGTAAGGTTGTGACACTATCTGTTCTACTATGACTTTCTGGAATACTGCTCTCAATCCTTGATGGACATTTTGGAAGCTTAATTTTTAACTTTGCTAAATTAAAATGCTGTGGGAAACCCTCTAGGCCTTCTAAGCCTAATGATTCCTGGGAATTTTGAAAAATGCAATTACATGCCTGTAATTTAAGCTCATATGTAGCTCAATTTCTTCAAAAAGACACATGTAAATCAAATCTGATTGCTGTGTCCACCCATATTGTTTACTTTCTATTGATATGTATCAACCATGGTGCTGTAAAGCTGGGTACTGGTTCCATTATTAAGTTATGAAAGTTACCCTTGAGTCATGAGTCCCACAAAAAGGGTGCAATAAACATGTTAATGGGGCCTGATCTGTTATTGACTGTTCTCTCAGTCTTCGCAATATCAGTAATATACACAGACATTACAAATGCAAATGGGAATCATTATTTGTGTTCATCCTGAGCATCCTTTAATTGCCTAGATGTTACAGGTCTGTTTGTGTGCTTGCTGTTACGACATTCACATGGTTACAGGTCCATCCTAACCTCAATACCTAACAATCCAGCCCTGCTGTTCTCACCAACAAGGGATAATATGATAAAAATGTGTTCTATAGGCATTCAATAGGTCTTGAACTAAGAGTGGAGTATTACTTGCAAATCCATCCTGTCCTACTCTACTTATAATTTACTTGAGTAAAATTATGAGTTTATAAACGTATAAAAAGCTGTTTACCAGAAAGCTGTTTACCCTGTATGTTTACAACAGGGGTGTGGGAGTCTGGAGGCTTGCCGCTCAGTAAAGTACCTTCTAAACTTGGTAATTAAATAACGAGTTGAATCCGATTTATTTAAACGGGAAAACAACAAAACTGTGCCGAACTGTTCTAATCTTCCAAGGCCAGCGTTTGACACCCAGAGTACCAACAAAAGGCATCCTGGGAATTACTTAGGGTTGTGTGTGTGTGTGTGTGTGGGGGGGGGGGGGGGGGGGTGTCCTCCTCTTCACCTGCAGAGTGCTTAAAAGAGTCCATTATCTTAGCACACTTCGCATTGTTAAACAGTCACACCTATCTTATCAAGTCAAGTCAAGTCAAGTGGGTTTATTGTCATTTCAACTACATACAGAGTACACAGTGAAACGAAACAACGTTCCTCCAGGACCATGGTGCAACATAGACAGTGCTTATTATATCTTGCTTAACTTTCCGTGTTTTGGACAATGAGTGCTATAGGCTATATAATTCCAGGTTTGAGGAAACCAGCCCCCCAGGAACATTCTTGAACTTCTCAATGGCCTGTCCACACCTGTCCTCTCCTAATTCCTTTGCACCAGAGCAAAATAGTCCGGAGTTCTGACACTGTTTCTTTGTCACTGGGTTTGGTTGGAACTGAAACACTGAAACAGCTGAAGTACAAATATGAATATCCAGTCTAACTGCAGTGCCCCTATTGTTACCTCTCTATTGACATGCCTCGACTTCTATTTCACACTGAAATGGTTGAAGTGTGCCACAAAATGCATGTGAGAGTTGATTGTGTTCCTAAATTGGTCAGCAATTGTGGAAAATGTGTCAGTTCTAGCAGTAGTTAGCGCTACAGGGACAGTACCAGTATCTGTTAGAAAAAATATTCATAAACAGTGTCCTGCTGACATCCATAAAAACACTCTGATTTAC
The DNA here is from genome assembly GCF_030463535.1 of Salminus brasiliensis. NCBI lineage: Eukaryota > Metazoa > Chordata > Actinopteri > Characiformes > Bryconidae > Salminus > Salminus brasiliensis. Next base: position 25,620,497 of record NC_132899.1, on the reverse strand, counting down.
ATCGAATTCCCTTGTTCGGTTGCGCCCATCAAAAAAATACCTTCCCACCAGCAGATTGTACAGGTACCCACCAGAAGAGTATCTAGCAGTTTTAGAGTTGTGCTATGGCACAATGATATTACCAAAGCATAGCCCCACCAGTTTGTACAAAAGTCCCTGTAGTTACTGAGTAATACGCCTAAGTGTGTAATAAGGCTAACTGCGCTGGGCTTAAAGTACATGATGAAAAGTTACTTAAGTAAAAGTACCATGATTAAACTCATAAGAGTACCTTTTACAGGGACAAAGTACTCGCAACCTCTGTCTGTAACTAAAAATACTGGATTATATTTTTGTCTAAATTGTTTCTGTCAGTGAACTAAAGCACTCTGCCTCTGCTCCCCAGTATCAACCATTGAACTCACAGAGTAATCCACTAAGTCACACCTTACTGCATACGATTACTGCACGAGTTTCCCAAAGCCAAAGCCGACAAATGAAGACAAATCATTTACCCAAGCACAACAACTTAACTTACCATTGCTCATGAGTCATGACTAGCTGTTACAGGACTGAGTTGGCAGTGGACTATTTATCGTTTACATCCTGCTGGAGTGGGCGAGGTGTGTAGGTAGCTTCAGTGTGTTTGTGCGCAGTGTGTGTGTACTCAGGACAGCCACATGCTCACTTACCTAGAGAGACAGAGAGAGATGACAAAAGAGCTTGGGTTAGACACACCAGCACACTCGCTGATCGTGTAAGGAGATCAACAACTTAGAGCAGATTTAGAGCATTAGTCAGTAAAGGTTGGCCACAGGCACGAGAGAAAGCATGCTAACAGCACGAGATAGTCTGCCAGCCAAGTGCTGATTCACTGTTTTTATGTGTTCTAAACCCTGACTAAGGACAGTATTGTAAAATAAAATATTGTAAAATAATGCAGCGGCACGGGTTGTCTTCAACGTTCCTAAATTCAGCCATGTCCCTCCACTGCTGCGTTCTCTTCACTGGCTTCCTGTAGCTGCCCGCGTTAGATTCAAAACTTGATGGCAATGGTCAAAAGTCAATCCGCACCAAGAGCCCTTCGAGCTTCAAGTACGGCTCGGCTCGACCCGCCATCCCTCTAAATCCATGGAAGACAAGCGTCCAGGCTTTTTTCTGTCCTGGCACCAAAGTGGTGGAACGAGCTTCCCCTGGGTATCTAAATGGCAGAGTCGCTCACTGTCTTAAAGCGCAGACTGAAGACCCTCCTCTTCCGAGAGTACTTGGGCGAATAGCAGAGTGGTCTCCTTATTGACTTGTGTTTAGTAATGTCTAAACTTAGAGGTGTCTTTAAATTATTAGTCTATTCAAACTAGCTGAGGTTTTTCTTGGGTAAATAGCAAAGCACTTTTGTAAATCGCTCTGGATAAGAGCGTCTGCTAATTGCCTTAACTGTAAATGTAAATATTACGTATAAACACATACAGTGGTCGTGCTGCACTTGGAATAATTTTGACTGTTATGTAGTTTGGCAACCATGGCCTACTGTTAATGAACCACATTTTGTGATGGAAGCAAAGAAGGCATTGTTTAATATGATTCTATTTGGGGCTCAAATCTTCAAGTCTAGGCTGAAAACTCGTCTGTTTCTTTTGGTTTTTAATGCTTTAAAAACTTTTGGTATGCACTCACTGTTTGGCTAAAATTATTATATTATATTATTATTGTATAGTTTTGTTGTTTGTATTCCATAACTGTTTAATAAACACCTGATTATAATTAATTAAGATAAATTATGTGCTTAATTTTTTGGGCAAAATGAAGGTTTAGGGCTGAAGAAATCCACTAGTTGATGTATTGTGTTTATGGTCAATATTTCATTTGCTGATGAAGCAGTCCCTCTGTTCACATTTCCAGGAATTAGCGGCAGATTCCAAACGAAACAACCCAACTCATCACATTGATGATTTACTAAATCATTTACTAAGGAAACACAATCTAATCAAACTGTTGCAAAGTCAAAGAGTTATACCCCAAATGGTGGTGCACACCCACCCACACACACACACAAACACACACTCACAAACATACGAACACGGACACACACACTCAGTCTCTCAAGGGAGAGCAGGTGCATGGCTGTGTGTCACAGGAAGGGAACTCCCGGGAAGGGGAAGGATGTTCCGGAAGATACACATACACACACACACACACATGCTAATGCACATCGTACGGTTCTGGCTGCTTCTCTCTCTCCTTCGCCTGCCTCCACGGGCGAGGTCAGCTCCAGTCCCCTGCTGGGACTGAGCCAAGGATCTCCTAGGCAACTGACATGAGAACACAGCAGCTACAAATAGAACAACACACACACACACATACACACACACACACACACATACACACCACAAACACTTCACTCACATGTAGACTGATTTCTACCCTCAGCACCTTCCATGTTTCCATGTGATAAATCTCCAAAACAAAACCTTCAGTGCCTTCTATTCTGAAGCCACAAAGCATGGATGGACGGAACTGCCCAGTAGTCTAGGCAACCAAATGACTACTCAGGCTTATGCGTCTAACATTCAGCGTCATCAAGGAAGAACAATGTCATTTATTTACACAATCTGATTGATTTACAAAATGTGAGTTCTAATTCACATTAGATTAACTCACAATATTCTATTTTATATTTCAGTGATCAATACACTCATCATGGACATAAAGGTATATCCAAATTGCACTTTTAGAATAACTCTTATTTTGGATTTCATTTACAGTATTTTTTCAGGGGAGCTTCTCATATCAACACACTATCAAAAATATACATACACTCACTTAGATGATTAATTCAGTGGTGCAGAATTACTTGCTAATGTCTCTTAACTTCCTGTTAGTGATCATGATAGACTACAGCTGGAACAACACAGTACAATCGAAAAAATGCCAAGAGCTGAGTGCAGAAGTGAGAAAGACAATCTCACAAGTCTTTACACAAGTCAGGAATGTCACTTGGAGCCATTTCAAAACAACTGCAGATTCCAAGATCATCCATTCAAACATAATTTGCTGCAAACATAATTACAAGTTATTTGGAGTTACAGACCTTGACATTGACAAAGTCTGGAAGAAGACCTAAACTGTGACTCTCAGCTGAGAGGAAATTGACTTGAGTGGTAAGTAACAGGGCCTGGCATTAACTGGAGGCTGCTGGAACACCAGGGTTAACAGTTTTGTCGATGGTAAGATTACACAAACACTGTGTGTTGTTTGAATCTGACAAGATTACCAGCCTGAATGCTTAAAAAAGAGGCTGTCAAACACTGTCTACAAAAAAGTTGTTTATTTTTCCATGACATCTACAGTATATTTGTATTTGTATAACCTGTCCATAGAAACAATGCAGCAACACAGTCTCCAATTGTTTGGATTGGTAGGCTTAGTGTAAATCAGCATTACCACTAACCCCACAGTGTGGAGGCTGTACTATAGCCTGGCTAGCTCTCACTGTTAGTTTGTAACATGCTTCCAGATGACACTATGGTACAAGCAACTAGAAGGTCATTTTAATAATATAGTTTAAGCTGTGATCAAGAAGAAGAACTTTGTGACTGGACACAAAGGGCTGTCCAGCAGGCCGAAAAACCTTGCAAACACAGTGCCTCAGCCAGCGATAAACTAAAGTGAACACGCAAAAGGCCATCACGCGTCAATGGTCTTGCAAGCCGCCTGTTACTAATAAACTGACACCTCGGCTGTCATGGTAACAGGAGAAGTGATGCTTGGTGCCTCTGACAGGAGGGGTGAGCGAGAGGCAGATGCTGATAAACTAGGTTATGTGGTCCAGAGAGAGAGAGAGAAAGAGGAAAAGAGAGCATTATGTGACCTCAGTGTATCCTTCCTTTCCACTCTCCTGACACCCCGACACACACCTCTCTACTCATCTTCTCTGGACTTTAATTGAGTATGCTCCCTCCTCCAGTGTCCCAGGATATGTGTGAGTGTGTGTGTCTGTGTATATGTGTTGCAGATGGGTAACTAGGGGAGTGGTGCTCCTCCCTGCCAGAGGAGGAAATAGCTGTCAAATTGGACACACTGGGAGCGACCAACAATCTGGCCACCCCCCAATGACCAGCTCCTTTCATTATGACTGGCTTTTAAAAAAGCACCATGAAATTGAACACTCCATCATTATTCCAGACCACACAGGAGATAAGCTTGCCAACTTGGACGAGTGCACTCTGAGCACACCTTTAGGAACTCTGTGTGTGTGTGTGTGTGTGTAAACTGGCCTACAACATGCTAGCTAGACTTAAATCTGCTGCGATTTATGAGTAACAGCGGTTGTACACACTGAGGCCTTGGGCACACCTAGAATTAAAGGGACAGTTTGTTGAAAAATCAATTTCTTAAACTTTTAATAAAAATCTCTCTAACCCTAACCCTAAGCCTAAAGAAGACCAGGATGTGGTTTAAGCGGGTTAAGAAAAGTGTGGGCATGTATTTACAGGAAAGATTTTTGGGACTACTGACTTCTAGGGGTTGTTAGCAACATTAGCCTGACTAAACTAAAGAAGCAAAAGGTGGTTTGACTGAGCAAATCATTAGGTATTCCCAAAACATATTGGCCCCCATTTACATCTGTACTTAGCCCTTATCTGTTAAATGCTTTTCCAATGGTGGTCCCATTTTCCTGATGGGATGGTGGGTGGCTGATACACTGTGTGCTGCACATCGGATTATGCAATACAAATTCTCTGATGACTGGACTACAATGTTTGGGTCATCCATCATCACCTCCTACTCGTAGTTGGTGTGAGCTGTGTGTAATACCATGCCGTTCTCTAATTGGCCTCTTAATGGCTTAGAGAAGGCGTCATCATTACTTTCCAGTGGGTGGGACCAAAAAGCATCCCTCCAGACCTTCTTAAAAGGCAGAGATACCTCACAGACTGAATAGAAGCAATAGGCTAGCAGGCTATTAGGTTTCTCTTGAAGGCAAATACAATGTTCATGACATATCAATGAAATCATCAGTAAGGTAATAATAATAATAATAATAACTTTTTCTTGTTATTATTACGGCCACTTGGTGGGACTGCAGAAAAGAATTTAGCACTAAAAGACCAAAGAATATTTGTGATTGATATGCAGATCAGCATTCCCATGGCTCAGAGTGTATAGTTGCCTGTCGGCTAAATCTCAAAAGGCTGCCTGGTCGCTACATAGTGCTCTACTTTCTCTTTTAACTTTTTAGGTTTTGAGGCCTTTGTCAAACAGCATGCAGTTTCACAATCAGCCTGAGCGTTCACTCACTGTGTCGTGGCATTACAGCTTGCCCTTTAGGGCGGTTGAGATAATATTTAACTCCAAATCTGACCCTTTATTCCAACAAACTGCACAGCAGGACTCCGATTTCACAAATGGACAGCAGGCCGTGATCTCACTCAGACATTTCCCTGCGGCTCAAGCTCATCACATTCCAATCCTACCCATTTTTACAGCTCACTGTCAGATGCCCCAAAAGTGCACTGGATGGAAGCGGGGCCATGGTCGGAGCAGCGGGCCCGGGAGGGGATATCTGGTGGTTTGAGGTTGCCTCTCTGCAATGAAGGCCAGGCTGAGAGCATGGCACAGGCCAGGGGCGGCACCAGCCCTGCTTGATCCACACGCCATCTGAGCTCTCACACTCTAATGTGACTGGGTAGGTCCATATCAAAGCCAGCATGTCCAGAGAGAGCAACATGAAAGTACCTGACTTAACAAACAGATGCGCAGGCAAGCATGAAGGGTGACGCCCATAGATGCACATAACTTCGTTACAGAGCGCTAGAGGGGAAATGCTGGGCTGTTGTGCAACATGACAGGATTGGAAGATTATGAGAATAAACAGAAAAGGCAGAAATGAATACTGTATTTGACCACATGCTGTGAGGTACAGGACAATACTTTAGCGTCATTAGGCTGGTCTTGTGCCCAGTGTTTCCAGGAGACTCTGGATCAGGACAAGTAGATAAGATGATGAAGAAGATGATGATAAATGACATCATCACATATTCCTGTTCAAAAATATAGTGGTCAGTAAAGTGAATGTTGTGGTCAGAGCAGTTAGTAATCCCTTTAAAGCCAAGTGTATCCTAGAGTGGGTTTTTGAGATCTCAATGTGATTAATAAATAATTATCATAAAAGAGTATTAGATAATTTATAAATAATATTAATAACATATGATAAACTAAATAAATAAAAAATAACACAAAATAATCAGACACATGTTTTCCTGCTCTTTTAAAATCTTCAGGGCAGCTCAGAGTTAAGGCAATAACATTTTGTGTTCGCTGATCATCACTCTACAGACGTTTTGGGATTCTGTTTCTAAATGAAAAATCAGCCACAAATGAAATAAAGCTGGATCAGTGTTATATCTGCAGGAAGATGAAGAAGCATACAATGAAGCTTGGGCATCATTGGACCTTCTACCAAGGATTAGTTTCAGAAGTTCTGGAAGATTCTGAAGTGGCCGTCACAGTCGCCTGACTAGAACCCCATAGAAAATATTTGGTGGGATTTGAAGAAGGCGGTTGCAGCAGCAAACCCGTGAATATTTGTGAACTAGAGGCCACTGCCCATGAAGAATGAGCTAAGCTTCCTCAGGAACGCTGCCAGAAACTGGTGTCTGGCTAGGCATCACGTTTGCAGCAGGTCATGACAGCAAGCGGTCTCTCCTAAAGTCTGCTAAAGTACTAAAGCCGCCTGTCATGAGGAAGTGAATAAGTCTGACACTGCAGTCATCATAAAAAATGGCATTTAGTGTTAAATTAGGAAACACTTGTTACATAAGTGTTTGTTGATGTATTTAAAATGATCTTGTTTGATTGGTTTACTGTAAACAGCAGTTTGTACACTTTGCTAATAAACCTAATTTCCAATGCGTGGTGAATTATTTTAACTGCAACTGTAGATGCATAGCCCCATCCATTTGATTAAGCCAGGCATGCCAATGCCACTTTGTCTCTTTGGCTAAATCCCACATTCCTTGGACTGCACTCTGCATACTTATAGCACTGCAGTTTAAAAAGCCTACTCTCCAAAGTTATACTTTTTAAACCAAGCACTTGCTAACTCAATGCATTGCATTCATTATTATCTTTTGGTTCAATGTGTGTGAAAGAAAATGGATGAAAATGTCAAAACAAAGAAATCTAGTCCACAGTCTTACATAATGACATATGAAATGTCAGTTTATAAATGAATTAATATTCTATTTACAAAGGAACTACCTTCAGGGTAATTAGAGGTTATTTGCCAAACAGGAAGGCTGGGGGCTAGCACCTGCTCCCTCGATGACATATGCAGCCAATCAGTGCGCTTTTCAAGATGCTCCTGAAGTTCGTATGCAACTGTACACTCCCGAAGGACAGCGATGACTGCCTAGTTCTGTACCTATCAGACACCCAAGACTGGCCAAGATTTCTCTGAGGCTGAAAAGAAAGAAATCATTTTATCCATTCTCTCAGAGAGACTTAATATTACACAATGATAGAATGTATTGTGACCTTTTTATCTATAAAGAATGCGATCTTACCAGGAAATATAAAAAGAATATATAAATCATACACTGGCCACATTTTATCATGACTCAGCAAATTTAACAAACCAATGATAGTCCAATCCCAACTGAGATCTGAAAAAAGCACAGTGCATCCAACAATAAAGGAAGCCTCAGGGAAACACGGCAGCAGGTAGAAAGCTTGGCTCTACACACTAATGCATTCATCTTATTCATGCTTACTGTAGACCTGACAGACTTACACAGGCTCACCTCCAACATATCTGAATGGAATGTTTTTAGATACTTTTTTCTATTTTTATATTATTTTCTACATAATTTGGAAAGCCACTTACCCAATCCCCTATCATGTGAACAACCCAGGAACGCACGGCTCCGATACAACAGCTAACAGACGCCTGTGCTGATCAACATCACACCAGGGGTAGGGAGGAAAGTGTCTGACAGAGCAAGGCCAATTGTGCTCTCTCTGACTCCGGCTGCTGATAGCAAGGAGCATAGTAAGGACAGCGCAATTTCGTCTACTTGACCACTCAGAACCCCTCTTAATGGGCAGTTGATGAGTTGTTAGTTTTGCTAGTTAAAGGAACATCAGTGTTTTTACTAGCACTTGGCCAGCTTGTAATCTGATCTAGAGCCTATAAAACATAAATGGCTTATAGGCTCTAGATCAGATTACAAAGTAATCTAATAATTACAAAGTAAAGTAATAATTACAATTATGAAAATGTAAGTGAATGTTGGTCACGATGGCTGCTCTAACGCTGAAAAAGTATAATTCCTGTTCTGTGTTAGCTTAGCGATCTTCATAAGGAAGGAACCGAGTATGCCGCAGAGAGCTGGAACCGGCTGAGCTGGAGTTGGCATTGCTGTCGCCCCCTGCAGGCGTGTGACGGAGATGCCCAGCTGGAGGGCCACTCACAGGACACACTGGGCACCTCCAGCTGGCACAGTGCCAGCCCCGGGCACTGGGGCTCGGGCAGCAGGGCCCCGGGCATCTACACAAGGGCTCCAGAGAACTGGCGCCAGGGTTGCTACCGGCCTCTGCTGGCACTCAACTCCACCCAGACCGTCTCTCACCACACACAGTCATACACTAACACACACACAATCACACACGCACTCACTGCTTAATGAGCAGCAAGGCTCAGCAAAATATACAGATTTCAACTCAACAACAGATGGGCATTCTGTTACCTTCTAAGAACACCCCTCACTGATACGGCCTGTGAATAATGTCTGTTAATGGTGCCTATATGATACTAGAGGGCGCTCGGCTAGAACACAGTGGTAGAAGCAAAAGATTGGAACTGGATCAGGCCTAAAAAAGCCAATACCCAATCTATTTAAATATGCCTGCATTGGCCCTGATCCTGATCCACTAAATCAGATTAGCACATGCCTACTCTGTACTCATAAAGACACTGTTACACTGCAACTGACAAGGTGAAGTTTATGACAACATCTCTTAAAAGGCTTCAGTCCATGCTTTCTGTGCATAATCTAAACCAGCTAAGTGCCATTCATTTTGCACTAAATACTACTAAATCCCTATTTTATTAGTAGCAGAAATGAGCAAAATTTTGAAGGACAAAGCATTATATCTACATACATCTAATAGTCATAGTTTGCAACTGATTTGTGCTGTTGCTGAACTTTAATTACATTAGGGTTTACATAACTGAATTTGAACCACTCAGATTCCTGCAGCACATACTTTTCAGCAGTGAACTTGAACATTTTATAGACAGATTTAACACATGAATAACAGAAATAATGCTCTCACATTATTTCTGCTGAGTTTGTGCTGTATATGTAGCACTTTTTGATCAATGGTCCAAACACAAAGTCTACATCCGATTTATGAAGTGTTTTTAAACTGCAGAATTGTTCACAGCTATACTTTAACCATGATGGACTACTGTCCTCGTCAACTGAACAAATCCCAAAAAAGATCAAATTGGTGAAAGTCAGAACCTTTGTGAAAATTGCATTAGTGGGGTTTAGGAAGAGAATTCTTCTTAAGAATGGTTAGTGAACAGTTAAGGTTAGGCTCAGCAGGAAGAGCACCGGGATGTTGATGAAAGGGTTGTGTTTGGGCTCGCTAAGCTGCCACCGCTGGGTCCTTGGGCGAGGCCCCTCACGTGCCCCACTCCCTAGGTGCTGCAGCGATGACTGTCCGCTGCCCCGGGCTTACTGTCACTCTGTGCATTTGATTACTAGTGTATGTGTGTGTTCACTGCACAGATGGGTTAAAGGCAGAGGCCAAATTCAATCAACACAAATGGTGAATATGGTTGTCTTGTCTTGAATAAGACTGAATACAATTTTAAAAGTGACTGATAGGCTTTAGGTTAAAGGTTGCCCATTGCATGTTTAGACACATAATCCAAAAATATTCCCTAACTTAAACCTGTCAAGTATTCAAATTGTTGTTTGTTGGAAATGTAATGCACTGTTTAATTGTGTATGTAATGGTTAACTGTCCAATAGTTAGTAGCTAGTTAGTAGAGCTAAATGCCATTCATCCTTAAGCCAAAGAGATTTCAGAGAGAACAGAGTCCCGGTTAGCAGAACGGATCTTTCTCCACCCTGCTCACATCAGGCCAGCTGAGGAGCTCTGGGGAGCGAGCTGTAATCTATAAAGCAGCATCTCACTTTGGTTTTGTGCCTCCAGCACACTCAGCCCTAATGCTTAGTCAGTTACCATTAGCTTGATTTGAGCACAAAGAGACAGTGCCCGGTGCACATACACACTCAGCATTTCTCCAGCACTCACACACAGACCAGCAGAATCCAGAACACTGCTGGGGTCTCTGTATTGTGTATATATATATATTGCGAAGGTATATGAAATGTGTAAGTTGGAATTCGGGACAGGTGGAGCATTTTCAACTCCCCAAACACCACCTACGCCAATCTTTAACGGTAGGGCAGGCAAGTTCAAAACTGCAGAGGGTGGCCGTAAAAAATATGCTGCGTATAAGTTCGGTTTTAAAGACAGATTTAAATGTTAACCCTTTAATTCCAAAGTAAGAAAAAGATGATACTTAATCTTTTGGACCTCTTAGTTCACTCTCCTCCTTCAATAACATGATTTCTCATTCTCATTTTACATTAAAGAAACTCTTATTCAAAGCTAGACGTATGAATAAGATTATACTTCACACTACAGTGATCTTTAATTGTTATTCTGGTGAACTCAATCAATAATAAGCACTTAGCAATGCCTTCTGAATGTGCACACTCACCATCTATCACAGAGCAGCCAACAATAGAGCCATCATCATGGCTTTTTATACGGTGATAGAAAACACCCAACAAGCCAATGCATTTAACTATGCACAGTGGAGAAGTAATCCGGTGGTAGAACTCAATGAGAGAATGAATGTACAGTTTACAATAAGGTAGATACGATCAGCTTATAAATGAAATGGGTTCAAACGACTGGGATATAGGGTGCATCTTATAAATCTCTAGTCTTGTGGTTAGACTGCCATTGTTCATTTATGGTATTTGACTGATGCTCTTATTCAGAGAGACTGGGAACCCATCTGTTCGATCAACTAGACTGGACATGGTGGTGTTGTTACCCACTACACCCCTAACCAACCACATAACCATTTGTTTATACAGAGTATACAAAAGTATACAACCTCTGTAACTCTTTACAGTTGTCTTAGGTGTACGCATCTGACAGACATGCATAACATCTCAGCTGTATTTCCGTTCAGGTTCACATATCAGAATCAGAATCAGAATCAGAATCTCTTTATTTCACCAAGTATGTTACCCATACAAGGAATTTGTCTTGGTGAGAGCAACACGCATGACAAGTAACAAAGAAACACAGAACACAGTCTTAAACTAAAGGAAAATGACACTAAACAATAAATAGGGTAGGGGATAAATTAAAAAAAGTAGAAAGTACTAAAGGTAATAAAGGTAATAAAGAGCTGAAAAATATATTTACAGAAAAGAAAAGGAAAAGGAAAGGAAAAGGACATCTGTACAGGACTCGTCACCGTGGCTGCCATCCTCGGCGCCATCTTGGATCGTGAATCAGTGCTGTGTTAGTAGCACGGCAGCCAGCATTATGTGGAATGCAGCTTTTATTTGGTTAAAGGGAGACTCAGCGTAATTTTGTTAAAGAGGACATCCACCCTCGATTGCAGTAAGTCACCCGCCACACTTTTGGGGGGTCAGGGCATAGTGAGGAGCTGTCACAGTGGAATGGCGCTAATCAGAAACTTTTCTGATTCATATGTCACCTCGATTTCTAGTGGGAGTATTGAAATTTGGGAGGTTGCTGTCTGTGCCGCTACATAACAGAGGAAAAATACACTTAATTTCTCTATTAATTAAGGCCTGATGGAGCAGAACTACATTTCAAACCAGTTGAGGGGACACAAGCCAAGGTGTGTATTTTATTGACATACAACGGCTATTGTTGGATAAATCACTTGAAAATGAAAATGTCTGTAGATTATTTATGTGGCAATTATTTAGACTTTACTCACGCTTTTAGATGCTTACAAAGTCATTCCCAGTGGTTTGGTGTACTGAAATTCAGTATTCTAAAGAAATTAGTTGTTTAACAACAGTATTATATTTCAGGTGTATTCATACTGGGCAGGATGGTACATGTAAGGCATTGCAAGACACTTTTTAACCTTTATTAATATTACCAAAACTCAAGACTACAGATTCCTAATCCGATCTAGTCATATTTTAATTGATCAGGTATCAGCTATATTAAATCCCAATCCTGCTTCGATACTTTGATTTAACCACGGTGTTCAGAGCGCCATCTGATGCCCTCAAGGCTCAAATAACGGACATTATTGCTCAGCCGGCAGCAGTGCGGACATTCTCAGAAGGTAAATAACAGAGTTTAGAGTCTGTGTTGTTACAGTGTTTTTTACAGTGAAAAACACAACAATCTAAAACTATATAAAACTATTACTGAACCGCTCTGTTTTACCAGCGGGAGAACCGCACACGTTTTTAAAAACGGTTCCTAAAAATAAAGTAATTTTACTTGAATGTTAATTACATTCATAGGGCTGTTTTGATTAATAAAAACTAAGGGAACTAACTTAACCTACTCTACACACATGTAGATTTTTTATATCACAATTAAAATGGCTGTATTTATGATGTGACATATCGCTGCCCCTAGTTCTGACCACTGTTAAGGTTTGATAATTAAGATATTGTGAAAATTTGGTGGAATTCTCTAATAATAAGATAATACACACAGATTGTAGGCTTTAACATTCAGTTCCATTAACTCCAAACACATCCAAACAACGTTTAAGGTAAACCTTAGGTAATCCACAGATCATGCTGCACTGCTAGTGTACACTGCGGTAGATGCCCACTGCGTCAGACACTGCAGTGAAAGGGTGAAAGTGTTCAATTCTACATAACCACCTCCACTGTAGGTACATGTATACCTTGCCCTAATAGACCCAAGGCAAACTGGTGTGAACATTTTTCATATGGATGTACGAAACCAAATGTATGTTTCGCAAGAAATGCACTTAACAGCTTTTTCCCCTCAATATATCACAATGTTGAATTTTATCCTCTAAGAAAATACCAACATGTCCTCCTGATTGGTGTAACCTGAAATCAATGGCTGTATGCTAATGACCTGTGAGAGTGCATGTATATGAGCTCCAGTGCTGACGCAGTGTTCTGTAGCTGCAAACTTTGGTCAAGTCAGCAGTTCAGGCTCATTCTACCACCAGAGAGTATTGTGTGCGCAGGAACAATTGCTGTAAGCACTTACTACAACACGTAGCAAGGGGTGTGTGACGGAGATAATATAGTAAAGCAAAACCAATTCCATTAACCTTTGCAACAACAACAAAAAAAACTGCAATTTTTCCTTTCTTTGCATTATTGAGCCCCTCCGTGTTTGTTGGAAGAAATAACCTGTAATCTTGGCATCTACTTATTAGAAAAGTAAGCTGTTTTTCCTGGCTTTTGCTGTATAAATCAATGCTGCGAGGTGCAGTGCGGGCCATGGAAACCCACCGTGGGCTGATGAGTGTGTGTAAAAGGTGTTTTTTCCAGTGCTCTCATTATCAGCTCGGAGTCACGATAACAGCACTCCATGAAGTGGTGGAGCAGAGAATACAGTCAGAGGGACTGAAAGAGATTTTTACCCTTTTCTCACTCACACACACTCTTACACACACAAGCTCCTACAGAGAACCATGACAGGGTCTGTTAGCTCCCAGGAGCTTTTTCCAAAATGGCACTTTGCTGTTTTTTCTTATCCTCTACAGGGAAACAGGACATGTGGGGAAAGGGAAAGGAAAGAGACAGAGAGAAAAAAAGGAGAAAGGAAGAAGAAATCAAATAAAGGCCAATCCCTGACATTTACATCACATACGATTCTAAATATTGGAGGCTATGCCAAGCTAGCTCAGGCAGATGGTGACCCCTGGTTTACTCTGCATGTTTCATTCTCTAAAAACATCTAAAAATGTTGATTGTGTATTAAATGAGTGCATTTATTGATCACACTGATTATCAGGCAATAAACGGAAGCCCAAGAGTCGGCCTTCAAGGATTCCAAATAATTCTTCAAATAATTTATTATACTTAAATATGTATAATAATAATACAAATACATGTGCAAATACATATGGACAAGTAGGATAATTTATTGATAAAGAGTCTCAGATTCATTGAGGTCATTTGAATCAGCCCTTTATTTTGCACACACTGAGTAACAATTCAGTGTAATAAACCATGTTTTCTAACTCCAGTACTAGTACAGTACAGTATTCAGAGTCATCTTAAATCTGTGAGGGTTAGGATTTTGAGGATGACTGTGCACAGGATAACGGTGAAAGTGTATCTTGTCTACAAACGAGCCTTTTCTTATCTGCTTTCCAAGATTTTCCCTGTCCTGAAATCTTTGACCTCATCAGAGCTGACTGCCATGTGCTCCCACGTGACAAATGGGGTACTTCTAGAGTTCTTTATTAAAGACTATATAAAACCATGACAAGTCAAAGAATTGAGGCTTCGGACTAACGTCATGTTCCCGCTGGAAGACGCCCCCTTTAGTCGGACTAAGTGGGAAACCATTCTGCAACATGGCTGTGTTTATCAGGGGAAGCAGCCAAACCAGCATTGACACAAGTGATTATCTGCTCAAGTTAAAGGAAGTTTGACTCAAAAACAGTCCATCCAAATTACTAAAGAGCCAATGGTCCATGGACAGCGATGTGTAGCCAGGAATGTCCAGTTAACTGATGCTCAAATCACTCCCATTTAGAGATTAAAGCCTCATATCGCAGTAAATACTGTTTTCAACTGTATGTGTGTCAGGCACATTGAGCAAACTGCTTCATCCAGGTCTGCATGCCTTTAGACAAAACAAGACAAAAGCAGTGTGCCAAATATGTGATATTCAACTCGCATATCAGGTGGATCCGTATTTAAAGGACACAACATAAGTCCAGTCTGGTCCTAGCTTTTGGACTTGGAGTGGACTTGTTGCACAAGCTGTATCCTGTCACTGTACCACGCTTGAATTCACTGAGCTCCTGAAAGTGACCCATTCTTTCACAAATGTTTGTAGAAGCAGTCTGCATGCATATGTGCTTGGAGTTATATGACCTGTGGTCATGGATTTGTTTGAAACACCTGAATTCAATGATTTGGACGGGTGAATGAATCCATTTGGCAATATAGTGTACGTGTGCACTCACAGGCAGTCAGATTTCAATAGGGAGGTATATTGGACAAGATGCAGACATCAGATGCACACCCTTCTACAAACCAAGCAATGTCGAGTACAGGAAGACACAGCCCACATAGGTGATGACGTCAGGACGTAGCAAAGTTCTTTAGAAACTACAAATTTAACCTAGGCTAGTTTGACCAAAGCCTGAAAAACATGGTAACTACTAATTTAGTTGGTTTTATTTTGGATGAAGATCGATGTTTAATAGCCTCCTGATGAAAATGGAAATACATATTTCTCTTTCATGAAGAATCCTGTTGACAGGGGTGTGGTAGGGACCTCAAGATAGCTCGGAGTTAGCTCGGAGCCAGAGAATGCCTTAAAACAGCTCTGACAATACGAGCTAACTGTTACATAAGACTTCACTGAGACATATCGATGTTGCTCTGCTGAGGCAAGCTGCTAATATTATGCTGTTTGACACATGTAATTTCAAATCAGCAAAACATACAAACAATCAAAGCTGGTCTGTTACGATCTAGGAGCAGAGTCACTTGGCCCGAGGTGCTGCTGCTTAAGCAGCAATACATCTTGGAATTTGGACCCCAGTGTTTTACATTGACCAGGCCAAAGATATACTGTGGTCCCGTTCTGTTCTCATGAACCCAAGCCAAATTCTGCATTATGCGCAGTGTTTGCCTCAGCAGAACCCAATATGGTTTGACAAAATGTGCAGGCTGGCAGCGAGCAATGCAATAAATAACAGTACAGTAGCAGATAGGCTACTTCTTTAATGGCTACTTTCATTTTCAATCTTGTAAAATTACTTACTGGCTAATCACAAAGGAAGCTATTGCTTCAGGTGTTTGGCAGAGATTTTTTCCTGCATCTACAAAATGGACAGAGATCACGACAAGGCCTTTCAATTACTGGATTAACTTAAACTAAAGTGGACTGGATTTATAGTGGATTTACAGTTTGGAATCCAAGTGGAGGAAAAAGATGAGCTTTCACCTTGGCCTTTTGCCAGAAACACCTATTACTTAGGCTCAGTTTTAGGTGTACAATTAGATCCTATCCCATCTGTTGCTGCTCCTTACTTGCCTTGTTTATTATTGCTCAGTTGATGACCACAGGGACCCCTATTGAACAGGTATTATTTAAGTGGTGAAGCATCCTTAACCGAGCAATGGCATGGTAGTGGGTGTCAGTGGGTGTTGAGGTGGTATGAGTGTACACTGTGCACAGAAACTGCAATGTGGCAAGCGTTTCCAATAAAATGGCCAATTAGTGTAGGCGTTTCTACAGTACCAGTCAAAAGTTTGAATGCATGCAGATCATCATCTTAAAAACATTTGATCCAAATGGGTATCCAGTAGTATCTCCAGTATCCAGTTATTTATTGGTCTTGCTAAATGAGTAAAACTGAGCTCATGTATTAATGTTTGTTAACATTAACTGTACATGCATGGTTTGAGAGGTATCCCACGCTCATACACACACACTGCCACTGTCCTACAGTTCAGGCCTACTTATGACCCACCCCCAACGAGCCACGATGTCCTAACTACAGTGGATACATGTGTAACCCCAGTGAAAAGGTAAAGGTGCACGTTTTTGTCACTGTACAGTGTACACTGTACAGCGAAATGTGTCCTCCGCATTTAACCCATCTGGTAGTGAACACACACTCACACACACACATGTGTTAGGGGCAGTGAGTACACACACACACCCAGAGCAGTGGGCAGCCAACTCCAGCGCCCGGGGAGCAGAGAGGGTAAAGGGCCTTGCTCAAGGGCCCAACAGTGGCAGCTTGCCGAGCCCGGGAATCGAACCCACAATGAACCCACAACCCACAGTGTCATCTTGTCTGAAAACAAAAATATGGTCATTCTATGGTCATCAAATGTTTTTAAAATGACGATGAACACAAATTCAAACAGGTGTGTCCAGACTTTCGACTGGTACTGTAATTAACTGAAAACTTAGGAGTAAATCTTCTCTGATCTTATTTAGATGATGATGAATGGGGCATGTCTTGGTGGGCTGCACCTCCTCTATTTAAGACTCCAGGTGGTCTTCTGCTGGGGTCCTGTTACCTCCGCTGTCAGGGAGGAGATCTAGAAAGCCTGGGAAATTTGGAGGCTGTTCAAACTCAAAATGCTTCTCCAGACTCGGCCCCTCAAGCTCCGGGCCTGCCAGTGGGCCGTTACTATCAGGTTCCACCAGAGAGACACCAGAGAGCCTGGGAACGGCA
The DNA here is from genome assembly GCF_030463535.1 of Salminus brasiliensis. Classification (NCBI taxonomy): domain Eukaryota; kingdom Metazoa; phylum Chordata; class Actinopteri; order Characiformes; family Bryconidae; genus Salminus; species Salminus brasiliensis. Next base: position 25,602,997 of record NC_132899.1, on the reverse strand, counting down.
AAGCGCACGACTGGGCTTCCGGCGTGCCTGCTGCTGGACATTCCAACTAGGATTACAAATCTGGCTCAAATCTATGAAGCCGCACTACTGTGAGGTCTTCGTCGCTAAATGGCTAAAGATAAACCCCTCTCAATGTGTTTAAGAGCCTGAAAAGAACCAAGGTTTATGAGGATCTTTGAGAGAACAGTGCCTTTTTCTAAATAAAAGTTTAGAAAAACTGTCACAGTTTAAAAAAACATAATCTGCATAAAATCTGAGTAAAAGAAAAGTTTACTTTTTATGGAATCAGAGCCGTTGGACCTGAAGACATCTGCTATCCAGCGGCCGGGGTTTAAACACAACACAAAATGAACCACTGTCCAACACCAACAAGCAAACTGTTAATAAAAATCAATACTGTGGCTCTGAAAATCACACAATTTTACAGTATTGCAGTATCACAATACTCCAATTTATCAATATTTGTGTGTTATTTTTGTACATAAATTTGTACTTTGGAAAAAGGAAAAGCATCCTATAATATTAAAAGTAAAAATTTGTAAAAGCATTTTTATCATGTTTGAGACCAGAACTACAGGTGGCAAACCAGAATTGAAGGGCATTGTCGGGCCAACAGTATCAACAGTAAATACTGGATTGGATATAGAAGGAGATTGAATCTGAATGAATCAGATCCAATTCTGTACCAAATCTCATCTGAAACAGCACATGCTGACACTGTGTGACGGGCTGCTGTCAGCAGTAGTTTAAGTACTATAGATTCCTTCAGCGAAGCACTTTAATTAAAAGCAGTTCTTTAAAAGCTCAGGAGCTTGTATCACATGTAAATTAATTTAATTCAAACTATGCAATTAAGTAACAGACTATTAAGGATTAACCAAAGTGCAAACTATTGGCTGCTGGTCTCAAACAAACCCTGCAGTCATAGTGACTCTACAAAACCTGAAATTTCATTCTGGGACAATGTTTATTTACAATATGCAATACAGGTAAAGACAATCTGGTCAAGTCAATCATGCAGTCACTACATGCTGTACATAGTCATCCATTATTAATAAAGGAGACTGCTGAAAGAACCAATCAATGTCCACGAAGACGTGTGCAAGCGCATTAGCGTGTGATACCATCCAGCGCCATACTGATAATGTTGATTAATACTGAGAAGTCATTAGAGACTTTAATCATATAATAATAAAAACGATCCCTCATTGTCAGATGATGGGGAAGATAACGAATGCAATATCATGTCAACAGAGAATCAGTCTGGATGGAAAAACATGGCAAGGACACTGTGAAATACAAAACAGACTGAAAATCTATATCAGCCCGGCCTTCCAAAATTTATACTGCTGCGCTAATATGGAGGATGGGATTCTGCCCTGTTGAGTGTATCCAGAAATGGCAATGTAATGCCATCAGACTGCTTTCAGAGGCTCATTGCTGAAAAGCCCATTACGTCTCTAGGGTCCTGATTACAGTCGCCCATCTTCACATCAAAAGGCCATTGCCCCCAGGGGTCACCTGCTGTTAGTCGCCAATCAATATCAATGCCACGATTTTTCTGCTTGTCATGTTCAGATCCAGTGATTGGTGTGCAAAGAATCGAATCACATTACCCAAAAGAGTTGTTGTCTAAATACAGCATCTACCATCAGAAAGCGACTGCACAGGTTTGGTTTTCATGGGAGGTGTGCAGGGAAAAACCCTTGCTGTCAAAAACATCAGGGTAAGACTGAAGCTGACTAGTGAAAACATTGGTCTCATTCTGATAGTAGATGCTGTACTTTGACTTCAACTGTGGTAAGAGCGACCTGTAGATCCTGTGATGACATTCTTTACACATCTTGTGGTCTGTTTTGGGCTGAACTTGCCAGGATGGTTGGTTCTCAATTATTTTATGAAGGGTGGAACGGCTGATTTCTAATTGTTCTAAGCTCTAAAGATTTCTAAATCGTTCACCAGACTCATCTGCATACACATAGACCGATTTTCTTGTGTTATTGGCCTTTGAAATATTGATACTGTAGTCTAAAATGAAAATGAGCTCTTTAACCCATCACAACGTAGCTGCCACTATTCAAATAAAAAACTGAGAAGGGGCGAGGGGCTGAGTTCGCACCATCTTTCTCCAACAGCTTGTTTCAGCAAGGCAAGTAATGTGGTAACACCATGGAGAAGCCTGCTTATACCGGGGAAATAAATCAGCTTGCATTTCTGCTCATAAATCAAGGTGTGCTTAATATATTGCAAGGTACACAACAAACACAAACTGCAGCAATGCAATCAGGCGCCTTAATTATAATGTGCATCACTACTGGTGAATGTAAAGCGACTTATGGGAAAGCCAACATACAAACCTCATCACAGGGACAGTTGTGATTTTTCCCGGCAGTTTGCTAATTACTTCCGGCCCCAAGACAGCTTAATGACATCTTTGAAGAGACAAAAAACATTTCAGTGAGCATCGGCAGCTGGGGGACACCAAGGGAATGTTTGTTTTCCAGCGTCTCCGAGGCTTCACTCTGGCTTGGCCAGCGTTCTCTGCTCTAATCCGCCCTGCATTAAATATCTAATTTGACAAGAAGAATGCTCTCGCACTAAGAGGGCTTCAAGCACAATCATCCGCTCAGCCTCAGAGGCACTCTGGAGCTGGAACTTCACATAGCAGGATGAGGCACAGTAGGCCTAGCACAGTTAAAAGTCAGGGAGGATCTTCCATTTAAAAAAATATTCCATCCATTTTGTTTGCCAAAATGATTCACCATCATTAGGATAATCCAGGGCTATGCAGGCCTAAGGAAAGACACATGAAGCCAGCAGGAAGACTCTCGTTCCCTATATGCCAGAAACATGCCCGTCCACATTCCACCAGATGTCCTGCTTCACCTGAAAACGTCATTAACTAAAGATTACATACTTCCTTGCTCCACCCACACCCACATGCTCCACCCACATGTGTTCTCAGTGTCCAGTGTTTGTTCGAAGTCGCTCAATTACAATAAGTGTCCAGTTTAAACCTGAAACCAGGCATCCTGGAAACGATAACAATATACAGCTTGTCACAAAGCTAACATTAGCTCTAAAAATACTATTCTGTGTGACCTTATACGCGTACACCAAACAAGGTGATATACAAAAAAATTATAGATATCATGATAATTACTAACAATATCCCTATCCGATCCAGTGGATCAAGATCAGGGCCGATCCATGGATGTTTGACTGGAACGGTTATAGGCTATTTTAAGCTCAATCCAGTTCCTATCCTTGTTTCTTTACCACTGTCTTCTAGCAGAGAGCTCTCTGGCTTCCTGTAGGTGCTATATGGCATTACACTGAGTACGCAACAGTCAGGATTGTTCTCAGAAGGTCACAAGCCACTGTAAAGTCTGCAGTGTAAAGTATTTTACAGTAAAAAGTATTGCAGTGTAAAGTATTTTATCTGTGGAACTGCGTTTGTCTATTATTTTGTTGTCTTTGCCCATGCCACCTAAACCATGTGAGGAAATGCTCCCCTGCTATGCCTTTACTCTAGAACTATGGCTGGTAAGAAATGAAACTATAGCAGAAATGCTGTGTTTTAGCTAGAGGAGAACCGCACACCTTTCTTTGGTTTTAACCAGTACTGAACAGCATGTTTAAAACTGGGAGGTGTGGGCTAATACACACACATTCTAGAAACAACAAACATATCACTGGTTATATAGTTATTTCTAGAGCTAAAAAGATCGATCAGCTATGTATTGGTATATGCGATCGGCAATCATGCAATGCTACCAGGCACTGTTACATCAGTAGCTGTCAAAAACTATACCAGTTACCTAAAAAAAAAAGATTGGATTGGATCTGTAACAATACTTAGCATAAAGGTACGAAGATCAGACCTGGTACCCGAACTCTGCAAGATGCGGCGGCTACTCACTACTTCGGACAAGTGTGCTCACTGTCACTGTGTGTGTTTGCTCACTAGTGCATGGATGTGTGTTCACTGATGGGTTAAATTCCATCTGTGTCTAACACAAATGGTGAACCTGTGAAGGTGCTCGGACTTATAACACACTAAACCAGCTGAACTAACATCAAACTAAATTGTAGTTTATGGGCTGAGTGTAGATAAGTAGCCCAAATTCATAGACAGATTTGGACATTGTGTCCTTTTAGGGCATCTTACACACAACTTCGGAAGAAGCATCTCTAAACGCACATCATGTCTAGAATGTGTCAGCATAGCTCTGTACTCATTTACAGCCTGTAAGGGGCTGCCAAGGCTCACTTCCTGAATCGCTCCCTAATTAGAACGGTTGGTCCAGATAGGCTTTCAGTTACATTGTAAATGTCATACTGAGTGTAAGGTCAGATTGAGGTTCACAGCGTGTTTTGGGTCACTCGGATGCTTCTCCAAGTGAAGTGCCACGTCTGAAAGGTCTATGAGCGTCGTAATGAACAGTATATGCCCTTTTCTCTCTTAATAAACTATTGGACTCATCTCAGTCCAAACTAAAACTGAGGGACAGCACAAAGCACCTCTATACAGGATTTCACAACTGGAAAGGTCAGCTGGACGTTCATCAAGCCGATCAGCTGTAGGCCGTATTGTGTAGCTGGGATCTGTGTGAAAGAGACACAACAAAGCGGCCCTCTGGCCACATTATCAGACACAACATTCCTGCTCCCATAAACACAACGGCTGATCTTCATTTCTAGCATAAACATTTGCAAACCCGGTTCTCTTTGATGTCATTTTCTGATTTTATCAAGACCACCGCTTACGATCCATCCAGAAATAACCACTACAGCGCAGCTTAGATACATTTACACTGAGAAATATACTGGAAGTCTTTGGAATATGAACTAGAAGAGATATTTCCTGTTTATCACGCCAAATATACGCCATTTATAAATAGACTGGTGTTATCAACAGGGCTTCCCGGGAACAGTCAGCCAAACACAGGTTTCCTCTCTCTCTCTGTCTCGCTCTCGCATTCTCTCTTGCACGCTCACTCTAGCTCCTCAGGAGGGCCCTCGTCGCCATGGCTACAGCCATTACACACACCTGCCAGTGCTTAAGGTCCCCTCTCCACTCTCCAGCAGAAGAAGCTTAAGACACCTGTTTTTTCATCATCAGTGACCCAGACGCGTCCCGATGGCATTATGTTCATATGCAGGGTTTTCCGCCCTGCTGAAGCTCTGAAACTGAGCCTGACGCATGCATCTCTGGGCCAAACAACTGACCAGTACTGAAGTTATTCTGATTTATGGATACGACATATAACATTTTTATTCCATATTAAGTAGTTATGGCTGAGTTTTACCAATACTAGTCACATTAAGTTACACTACTTATGTCCAAATATTTGTGGACAGTCCTTCTAAAGAATGCAGTCAGCTAAATTGACACAGGTCCCTGCAGAAAAGTACGGCCAATAGAATAGGACTCTCTGGAGCAGATTAGCATGAATCGATTGGCACCATGCCTAATGCCAGGCATGGGCTAGAGGGGTATAAAGCTCCCCAGCATTGAGCTGTGCAGCAGTAGATCTGTGTTCTCTGGAATGACGGTGCTTTTTGCAATACTGGGGCTGGGGGTGAGGTGGGCTGGTGATCATCATAATCATGTTATAATATATAAAATATAGCCACTTAATCCTGATGTCCAGTGAACCTTTTTTAGTTGTCATGTTGTTAATGATACAAATGGTAAATCTGAATAAAATTAGTCTATGATTATACATTAACCTTATCTCAAAACTATTGTAATAGCTATCTGTAATTTCGCTTTTTAAGAAGCATTAAACACTCTGGTGACTACCACTGTGAACAATACTGACTTTGTCTGATTTAAACATTACATTACGCACAGAAATTGACATTATTTTATTATGGACCACATTAACTCTTATGTCTTATGATCTTTTTTCAGCTTGAATTACAGAAAGTGATGCATCGCCTTTTTTCATACTCACATGACAGCTGTACGTAGACGTACGTTTGACCCTTAGGGAAAGGGCAGTATACAGAATGTTAAGACCTTCAGTCTGTTAGTAGTCATTTCTCACTTCAGATGAGAAGTGCACTCCCGTCCATTACATTACACCCGCAGGCCTTTACACACACAGGGATACACACTCCACTCAAACGTGTCAGCTCGCCCCGGGGTGTTAAGAATGCATGGGTTCCCCACACATATCTCTTACTCTCCCTGAAGTGATGGTCTGGATCACCACCAAGCAGCCATTTTCTCCCCATCAACATGTGGGAGGGGCAGCCCGCCATGTTGACGGTCTAAGATTAAAATTAGACCTCCGAATGTAAATTTTACAGGCAGAGACAGTAGGAGAGATAGAGAGACAGATAGCTAGTTTGCAATGTTAATAATGCTACAGTCCATATCAGTGGGCTTTTGACTGATCTACTCATATCTATTCTTTATGGGCCTCAACATTTGTAGGGAAGCCCTCCAAGAAATGTAATCTGAAGTTCCTACCCTCACTCTTAATTGCTGGCATCTGGCTGGACAAAAGACGCCCGACTGTCATTCAGCTACTACGGACCGTCTTTTGTTTCTCTTAATCAGTGCCCTGGCTGGTAAACAATACTTCTTGACAATAACAGGTCAGGTCAGGGAGTAAGCTATGAACAAAAAGGAGTACAAGCTCTCAGAATGGCGTAGCTATTGTGCTCCAACAATACGCACGCTTTGAGACAAAAAGAATCCTCAGGAGTGGATCGTAGTGTTTCCGAGCCATAGTGCTTGAGGGCTATTAATTGCTGCACAGAGTTGGTTCAAACGCATTAGCAGTGGATTTGAGGCTTTCCTGCTTGCTGAGAGTGATGGCTCTAGCTGAAGTGGTTACAAAAAGCTCTTAGATGAGCAATACTTTTTTAAATGGTCTCCTAGAAAAAACTGACCTTTATACAGCATGAATGATTATGGAAAACTCTTCAATGTTATTCTATATTTGTAGTAAATTTTCATAAACAAGGCTTTCTAAACGGGCCATGGATAATCAGGTGATCAACACAATTCCAGCTTGGGAGTAATATCCCTGCATATTACTATGCTTGGAGCTGCTATTTCTTCACTGTGTGTTTGGCAACAGGTTGGAACAGCACAGAGCGACGGAGAGAGGCAGCACAGAGAGAGGCTGCACGGAGAGAGGCTGCACGGACGCAGCGAGGAACACACGCATACTTGGAATTCCGGACTCCTTAAAGAGCATATCAGAAGTGACAACGACTTTGTTATTTACTGGAGGGCATTAATCCAAATACAAGGCAAACGAGGGGAAAATGGCGCCTGTTGAACACAAAGGGAATTCCATGAATTCTCGGAGCGCTCCGTAGCAAGCAGTGGTGGACAGAGTTGCGAGCAGCAGCGGGTACCAGCCAGCGCCGACTCCCAAAGCTGACTCACACAAAGCGGTACTGCCAATACTTCTGAATGGGTGCAATTAAGCTGATTATACTGCCAGGGCTGAGACAGAGAGAGAGAGAGAGAGAGAGAGAGAGAGAGAGAGAGAGAGAGAGACAACGAGAGCGAGAGGCGCAAAAGGCACGCTCCACACTGGATGTACTTACAAAAGGAGCAGGCATGACATGAACAAAACAGTCCTATTGTCTCATTCTTTCCATTCCTTGGTCATTATACCCTGATTTGGAACCCAACTCCAAGTGCAGTCGTTCCTACAAACGTGCTGAAAACATGAAGTGGGACAAACACAGATTAAGAAGCCACAAGATTAAAAACTCAGAGTCTTAAGAGGGGTGGAAAAAACCTCTAAAGCAGGCTTTATTCAAAAGAGCAATAAGAAGCTGACCCTGTGGAGTAGTTGGATGGCGAACAAAGAGCTGCGAGTATAACTCGGGTCATTGGGAGGCGGTGGAAGACCCCTGGTTCCCCCTGAACAAGTGCAGCCTCAAAACAAAACCATGTCACGGAGAACACACCCCTTTTCAGCTCGGCTCCAGAACAAAAGAGAAGCTTCTGTCAGATTCTCCAGTTCTGCTCTTCAAAGACAACAACTTCACCACAAAAATGACTCTACAAGTCAGCTCTAAATGACAAATGTAAATGAAAGTGTGCTAATTTCCAGCGCTCACGCTCTACAAGCCAGGACTTTAAGTGGACTTTACCTTTTTGCCCTTCTTCTTGCGATGGGCTTGCTTGCCAGTGCCCTTTTCCTTGGCTTCCTCACTCATCATTTGCAGAAGGTTCCCCTTAGATGCTTTTAGTCCAACATGTAGTGAAGTACAGGATGCGGGAAACTCTTAGTCAAACCCACAGGTCCATAAGAGAAGTCCTGCCCGGTTGTGGTGTATCTCCTCAGCATAAACACACTCCAGCAGCACTTCAGCTGCTTTTCTCCCAGCTCCTACACACTCCACAGGTCAGCAAGGAGATCACTGAGACTGAGGAAGAACTGGAGGAGTGGAGTATCTGGTGGAAATCAATAAATCCACCCCACTGATGTTCTGCTCACCTTCTCGACCAGCAAACGGCTGGCTCCACTGCCTTACTGGTGCTCCACTCTAAATCTAAATGGTGCTGATGGAGACGCACGCTCTCCCTAGCAGCCAAGCGCAGGGAGGGAGGGTTAGCGAGGGAGGGGGGGGGTGGTATGGAGGGAGGAGGGAGATTGAGAGGGTGAGGCAGTAGAAGGGGAGAGAGAGAGAGAGAGAGAGAGAGAGAGAGAGAGAGAGAGAGAGAGAGAGAAGAGGATACATACAGGGTGGGCGCACAGGGAGAAATTGATGGTTAATTAATGGTTAATTAATGCTTATTGCCGGGGAGCCATCTCTTGCCGTCTCCGGCTGGCTTCTCCAGACGTGCTCATTAGCAAGAGGCACCATGTCCAGAGATTTGCCTCAGACTGATTTGATTATTTTGGTACGTTTCGGAATTCTAGTGCATGAAGGAACGCAGTGGTAGACTATATACAGACTATAAAAAAACAAGTAATAAAAGTATGATATTTTAATAAGAGTAATTTTTATTAATATCATACTAAGTACTTTTCTACACACATAATCACTCCTAGTCTCTTCCAGAAAAGGAAGAGGCTCTCGAGCAATTTCAGCTAGGATCAGGTTACCGGATCAGGAGGAGAGTGTGTCGCCCCAGCCACATCCCCAACAATCTTGAAGACAGACAACCAAGGCGCTAAACATATCTGCCTAATGTCGTCTCCACCAGAGGACAGTAAACACAGAGTGTGTCTGTCTGACAGAGCCAGACACCGGCTGTGTTTTTCAGGGAAGCCGTGGAGAATCACAGTTTTTGCTTATTCCCACAGTGTGAGCCTGTAGACCCTGTATTTAAGCCTACACTCTCATAACTGCATTACTGATATAATTAACATCAGTTTTTATAGGCCCTAAAATAGAACCCTGTGGAACTCTGCAAGTCATGCTAAGTCAAATGGCTCTCAATTCACAATAGTTTCTACATTAGGACTAATACCTGAAAAATAAACCCACGGTTTGAACTGGTTAAACTGCCAAAATGTGTTTTTTACAGAGCAGCCAAGCCCCAGCATGTGTGTTGAAAAGTACCGATACACGCCATCTCCAGCCAAGCGACACACAACTGGTCTCATGTTTTTTGAAAGAGGCTAGAGAGGCTGAACCAAAGCAGCCCAAATGTTCCCTACTTCCATCAGCCACCTACTGCTCCTACACCTAAAACTAGGTCACCACACTACTATCCAGCTTTCATAATTAATATTTAACCGCCAATATTTGTGGACCTCGGCAACAGGAAAGAAAGAAGGATATTCAGTGAAAGCTGTTACGCTGTTCAATTGTGTGGACTGGTGATAACACCACTGATAAGAACACCAGAAGATTTCATAACTGTGCTCTGTAAACACCTACACTACATAATGGTTGATGGCCTGGAACATTTCCAGGTTATTTAATATGTAATTCTGTCACAAATTTAGATTAATAGCAAAGCACCTATTTCTGATAAATGGTCCTTTAACCACCGGACTGGCACTGCCCCACAGTTCCACACCAGAAGTGACAAGTAACCAAAATCCCATTTTGCTTCTCTTTGGATGTGCGACTGACAGTGAGAGGAAGTGATAAATGACAAAGAGGACGCTTTTCCAAATACTGAAATCCTGCTGCTCCAATTAAGCTACAGAGGCCGCTCCATTCTGCCCTCTGCTGCCCACTGAGTGTAATGACATAAACAAGCCCACCTTCTACTTCACCAGACGGTAGGCCTGATGCTGTTTGTGTATGAGCACGGAAGAGCCACTGTAGCACATTCAAATGATCTGTGTAACACATTCAGTCATGCCGGAAAATCTGCACACCCCTTTCACCTTCTCCACGTTTTATTAGGTTACAGACTTATTCTACGATAGATTGAGTTCATTTTTTGCCTCAAAATTCTACACACAGGTTGATATCTTTATATAGGGATAACGTATCTGTACACACCCTTAGCCTAATACTTGGTTGAAGCACCTTTGGCAGCAATTACAGCTTCAAGGTGTCTTGGGAAAAGAAGCTACAAGCTTGGCTTGGCTACGAACGTTTGCCCATTCCTCTTGGAAGATCCTTAGGTTGGATGGGGAGCGTCGGTACACAGCCATTTTTAGCTTCTTCCACAAATGTTTGATTGGATTCAGGTCTGGGCTCTGGCGTTCTCTGAAGCCACTGTCATGTTGGAAGGTAATCCTTAGTCCTAGTCTGAGGCACAGAGTTCTCTGAAGCAGGATTTCTTCTCAGCTGCATTTATCTTTCCCTCTATCAGGACTAGTCGCCCCGGTCCCACTGCTTAAAAACACCCCTACATCATAAAACGCTGCCACCGCCGTTCTTCGCTGTAGGAATGTCACTACCCATGTGGTGGGAGTGGAGCCTTTTCGTATTCAGGCCAAAAAGTTCCTTAGAACAGAGAATCTTGTTTCTCCTGGATTGAGAGTCCTCTTGGTGCTTCTGGCAAACTCCAGGCAGGCTGTCATGTGCCTTTTAGCAGGGAGAGGCTTCCGCCTCTACTCTACTATTAAGGTGTGATTTGTGGAGTGTTGCCTGGAGGTCTTCTGAAAGGTTCTGTCAGAGTGACCCTTTGCTTCCTGCGCATCTTGCTGGACAAGGCCCGTCTACCCCGATCGCTCAGTCTGGTCTAGGTCTAGGAAGTTTCTTTGTAGTTCCCGCCTTCTTCCATTTACGAATGATGGTGGTCACTGTGCTTTTTAGGACCTGAAAAGCTGCAGCAACTGTTCTGTACCATTCTCCAGATCTCTGCTCTGACACAATCCTGTTTCTAAGGTCTGCAGAAAATTCCTTTGCACTGTCAACTGCGGGACCTTACATAGGCAGGTGCCAATGTAAGGTGCCAATTGGACAATCATGTCCAATCGATTAAATGTAACTCAAGTGGACTCCAATTAAGTTGTATAAACATCACCTAAAATGCACCTCAGCTCACTTTTGGGTGTCATATCAAAAGGTGTGCACACTTTGTGTGTATATAATATATTTTGCATTTTGATGTTTAATTAATTATCACAAATGTCCAGAAACCTGCAGACGTTGCTAAACAATAAACTAGGGCTCTGTATTGGCAAGAACCTGGTGATATGATCTGGTTCATGATACAGAGTTATGAATGAATACATTGCAATATACTGTAATACTGTAACGGCAATACTGCAAACAAGGCGAGAACTGTCATGGTATAAAAAACACACCACCTTGTTAGCACCACATGCTAAGACGTAATACAAATGAAATTACGCTGCCCAAGACACATTTATTTTTTAATAGAATTGAACTGATTAATCTTAGCAGCTACAATCACAAGCCAATGACCATCTATGTGTTCTCTCCTGACCTGAACATAACATTGTTACTGCTGTCGCCCCATTACCTCTGTGCTACTCGTCGGCCTCAATTCATTCTGGCAGTACAGGCTTTCACTTTTTCACACCCAGGCGAAGTGAGCGAGTCAGGCTGGAGCGTTTTCACACTGCCCTTCTGGCCCAGCCGTTAGGAGCAGGTCCTAGAAACAAATACCTCTTCCTAATCACGTCAAACCCTTTTTTGCTTATTATAAGAAGGTCAATCTGACCATTTTAAAGATTGGCTTGTTTGATTTGAAGAGATTAGTGAGATTCTGTCATGCAGGGCTTGTGTACTGGGATCAGAGTCAATGCCACTCACACAGATTGTCTATATGGCCATGCTGGGGCTGAGTACTAGAAAGAGTCAGGATAAAAAAACCTACTTGAAAAAGTAGTGATTTGGCCAAAATACAGTACATACAGTACGGTACGATACCCATGTATTAATCAGTTCTAAACCTCTGCTTGTGCAGAGTAGTGTAGTAGTGGCATAGTGATTAAGGTCAGGCAGCTCCTCAGGTTTGAGTTTGACTCCAGCTACTCAAACTGTGCTCTACTACCGCCAAAGAAACTTAGCTACACTATATGTCCAAATGTTTGTGGACACCCCTTCTAATAAATGCATTCAGCTCTTGTCTAGTCCCTGTAGAGAAGTATTGCCTGTAGAATAGGCAGAGCAGAGCAGGTAAACATGAACCTATTGGCACCATGCTGCCTAATGACAGGCGTGGGTTAGAGGGGAACAAACCCCCCCAGCATTCAGCTGTGGAGCAGTGGGACTGTGTTCTCTGGAATGAGTGTGCCCCATCCAATACTTTTGAGATGAGTTGGGGAGTTGGGGATGGGGTGGTGATCATCCAACACTGTGACCTCACCAGTGCAATCAAATCCTCAGAGCACTGCAGCCTTCCCTGGACAGCAGAGACAGTTACTCCAACAAAAGCAGGATAAACTCTTTTTTTAATAAGCTGGTGCCCCAATTCTTTGTCTGTTTAGTGTACCATACTTCACAACGTTTGCTGGTTTGTATGGTTCTAGATGCTGGTCCAACTTAGTCTTGGAGTCTGTTGACATGCTTGTGGACAAAACCAGATAAACCATAAGATCTAGATTTTGTCTATATGTTTTGTCAGCCACTACAGTTAACAGTATGGCATACAGGGTCAGAACCACTTAAGCAAGCATGACAAGTACAGACAGGCAGAAAGACACATCTCTTGTTGAGGTACATCACTTAGCCTAAAGGGCTTACCGTGCACTTGGAGCAGTCTTAACCCTCTTGATAATTAAGACGTCCTCCCTATTCATAACCCTCAATGCCTGTAATGCTTGCTTTGTGTTGGCACATGTATGAGATAAATATTTTGAAGGGGTGTGTGGTGCTCTGTGTAAGCTGTGCCTACCTCCCAGAAACCTTTGAGTGCTGTTTAAAGTACTGCCATAGTGTGTTACAACTGAGATATTGAATTATTCAGCTTTTGCAATGTGCTATATATGTACCTTTGCAGTGCAAACAGCACGTTTCGCTGCACGGGTACTCGAGTACGAGTTGACTGTTCCAGGTGCCCGTATTTGAACAGTAAAACTGATGTGACTAGTGAAACACACAGTTTAGTGAAACACTGTTAACAGGAATCTAAAATGTGACTGTTTAGATTTGCCTTAACACAAGTGCACTGCCAATTACACACTGTTAAGGATATCAATGAGAAAGCTAAAGTACTGTATATGCAATACTCAAGTTCTGTGAGCAATGCTATACAAGAACCACTTTTTTCCCCAGAAAGAACCATATTAAAAGAGATACGTGAGTGTGCTCCTTTTAAAAGTAAAAAAAAAACCTTTACTAGATGGCGCTGTACCAACGTATAGATTGTTGTCACTCCCAGAATTTCCTAATTTACATTTACATTTACATTTACGGCATTTAGCAGACGCTCTTATCCAGAGCGACATAAAAAAGTGCTTTGCTATTTACCCATGAAAAACCTCAGCTAGTTTGAATAAACTAATAATTTAAAGACACCTCTAAGTTTAGACACTACTAAACACAAGTCAATAAGGTGAACACTCTGCTATTCGCCCAAGTATTCTCGGAAGAGGAGGGTCTTCAGTCTGCGTTTGAAGACAGCGAGTGACTTTGCCGTTCAGGCACCCAGATGAAGCTCATTCCACCACTGTGGTGCCAGGACAGAAAAAAGCCTGGACGCTTGTCTTCAGTGGATTTTGAGGGATGGCGGGTCGAGCCGAGCCGTACTTGAAGCTCGAAGGGCTCTTGGTGCGGATCGGCTTTTGCCATTGCCATTCCCATCAAGTATGGAGGGGCTGGTCCGCTCTTGGCTTTGTAGCTACAGGAAGCTTTATTCATCTGACAGTGTCCATGACCACTGGACTATGTATTCCTCTCTGGACTAATGAAACACATATTTAATGTGCAACTTAGTTTTACTACTAAATGTTCCTTCATGCTATTTATTTATTTAGCCAACAGCTGTTTACCCTGTTTACACTGAGTAATGCTACCTTAACCTTATCCGAAGTCTCAAAGATTCTCTCCGGGAATATTACATTTGGTCAGAATCCACATCCCCAGTTCCTGTAAGAACATTTTTTTCTTACACACTCGGTATCATACCACATGTCACGATCTGATAAGATCTTGGACCATTTTCAATGTTTAACAGATCTAAGCAGTGTAGTTTCCCACGCTCCATGTAAACATCCTCAGGATACACAAGGCAAAAACTGATCCAAGATTACAACTCATGATCTAAGAAGTATGTTGGATCTTACCCATTTCACCTGTTTGCACACTCAGACGCTGTAAATAAATAATAATAATAAAAAAAATTGACATTGCCAGTTCCCACATATTATCTATCTTTACACTAGGGCTGCACATTATATCGTTTCAGCATTACCATTGCAATGTGCGCAATAGTCACATCACAGAATGTGCAATGCTGGTTATATTGTCAAATTATATCAAATACAAGCTACATGCTACTTATTTGCTGCTTGATACAAAATGAAACTCCCAACTATTCTCATTTTCCTATACATGGCAGCCAGAGGCAGACTATATCTACACAATATCATTTATTGTCCCTAAATTCAGCCATGTCACTCCACTGCTGTGTTCTCTTCACTGGCTTCCTGTAGCTGCCCGCATCAGATTCAAAACCCTGGCCTACAAAGCCAAGAACGGACCAGCCCCTCTGTACTTGATGGCAATGGTCAAAAGCCGATCCGCACCTAGAGCCCTTCGAGCTTCAAGTACGGCTCGGCTCAACCCGCCATCCCTCAAAATCCGTGGAAGACAAGCGTCCAGGCTCTTTTCTGTCATGGCACCAAAGTGGTGGAACGAGCTGCCCCTGGATGTCCGAACGGCCGAGTCGCTCGCTGTCTTTAAACGCAAACTGAAGACCCTCCTCTTCCGAGAGTACTTGGACGATTAGAGTACTATGGTCACCTTATTGTCTTGTGTTTAGTAATGTCTAAGCTTAGAGGTATCCTTTGAATTATTGGTCTATTCTAACTAGCTAAGGCTTTTCTTGGGTAAATAGCAAAGCACTTTGTAAGTCGCTCTGGATAAGAGCGTCTGCTAAATGCCATAAATGTAAATGTAAATGTAATTTATTTCAGTCCAATCTTAAATACATGGAGTGCGTTAATAATAACATGACATGCTGGATCACTTACTTTCGGTGAAAACTCCTTAATTTTTAACAACGCTAACATGTGTATACGCAGCTAATCACCACATTATTTCCAGCACTGTATTGTACGTTAGGTTTGAAATTAACTAAATTCTCTCTTTTGATAGTTTTATTGACTCAGGATCAACGTTCGGCCAAATATGTAAAACTAGATGTCTTCAGATATTTAGGGTGTGGGTGTTTTACAAACATTTAATATCCCAATAAGTAATGGCATTAACAATATACAACATTTATCTTATATTATTTTGTTTTTCTGAAGTTTAATAAACTGGAGCTGACAGAATGCACAAGCAGTGCTACATTTAGATTATAGATTATAAATGAATAATTATCAATTAAGTACAAAGGTTATTATTTAACATTTCACACACTGTCACCAAATCCAGTAAACTAACACTAAGTATGCTGTCTTGGTAATAAAAGTAAGTTTGTAAGCTGAAAAAAAAAAAACGACTAGATGATACATTTCTGACCCCTGAGACAACAAAGGTTAAATGAAAAATCTATCCATGAGGACTGAGGAAATGGTGCATAGTTAAAAACAGTCAGAAATCAATAGATTCTAGAGCTAAGAAAATAAAATGGAGCTTGGGCTGGACTACTCTCATTCAAAACTGGCACAGAGTGCTGTGATTTGGACACAATCCAAAGAAAACAAGCCCTAAGTCTGATGTGTTGCGTATATCTTTGGTGGTATATTGTCTTCTCACACCGCTCCAGCACAGAAGCTGGGTTGGGGTCTTTCAAAGGTTATGTATGGCACCATGAGCAGGATAAACCAGGAATCTGAATATGAATGAATGAATAAATAAATGATGACTTTTCTGTTTAGTATTCCTAGATGCTCAAAGTGCCATACATGGAAAGGGCAACTCATCTCTCCCATAACCATTGACAAGTATTCTCCAGACTGATCTCACCTGTTACACAGAAACATCGCCATCGTCAAATTAACACCTGCAGCCTTAAGGAACTCTGGGCTGACTCTGTAAAAATCAATTGAACACTGTAGATGTACCATGAAATTGTGCTGTGCACCAACAAATTTACACTGTGTACACAGAAGGCCTAGACCAATAACAACACTGCCTTGCATGTGGTCTTTTTTTAGAAACACTGTGAATTCAATAAAGTTCTGTGGTCTTACTTTGAGTCTATGAGGCTGTATGTGTAGTAAACCCTTAAAACAGGGTGTTTTTCAAGGGCTCGTTGGGAAAGGCAATGGTACAACAAAAATAAAGGGTCTATACAGTTCTGTATACACCTTTATAAAGCGTTCTATATGTCCTATACGCACCAATATTGGCTCCACTGTTGGAGTCAACCCTTTTTCATTATTTTTCATTTCAAGTTTAAATATTTTTTTTTTTTCAAAGTTAAAGAACACAGATATAAAATGCAGTACAAAATGGAAATTCTGCAGCATTTTGAAGCATTTAAATATTTTAGCATTAAAAGACAGATGAAGGGAAGTCTGTAGGTCTTCGCGTTGGTTGAATAACAGGGATTGCCTATTCAGATGAGCTAATGAGCTAAGAACTGACCAGTGCAATGCTGGATGTCGATGAAAAGTAGACCTTCTACATCTATGATCCTTTTGAGGTCTTCTCTCCTTTAATTGAGGAATATAAAAGACAAGGAGTGCAAAGCAAATAACTAACAAAAGAACAAACACAACGCAAGAACCAAACTAGAGAAACAGTCAAGTCGGGATGAGGTTGATAGACATGAACAAACCCAACCACAGAACTTGTACATGGGATTTCATTCAAAACAGGAGACAATTCAACCAATTCACTATTCACACTTAATGTTGAAATAATAACAAGCTTACTGCACGTGGATAACACTCTCATGCATTTACAAAAATGTTACAATGATCATTTCACAACTGACCTAAACAATCAGAAATGAAAGTATAATGGTGTATGACATCACTCACTTAGTGTTATTCTAGCCAATGGGTCTTTGGGTCTATCATAACTCAGCTTTGAGCTGACTCTGTAAAAATCAATTGAACACTGTAGATGTACCATGAAATTGTGCCGTGCACCAACAAATTTACACTGTGTTTATGGTGAGGAGAGAAAAAAGACACTTTGGTGGTGGTCTGCTGGGGATAAACAGAAGGCCTAGACCAATAAGAACACTGCCTTGCATGTGGTCTTTTTTAGAAACACTGTGAATTCAGTAAAGTTCTGTTGTCTTACTTTGAGTCTATGAGGCTGTATGTGTAGTAAACCCTTAAAACAGGGTGTTTTTCAAGGGCTATCATAACTCAGCTTTGTCCACTGAACGCTTAAACTGCCTCTTGTAAATGGTTCTGTATGGAACTTTTTTTTAAGTGGCCCATCATGGAAAACTGAATTCCGTTCAATTAAATCAAGAAGTTTAAAGTAATACATTTTGTTTTGCATTTTGTTAAAGTTCCGAAACACAGTGTTCACCACCCAGTCCCTCCTCTGAACTAATCTGCAAAAACAGCCTGTTTTGAAATCACTGTTTCTCTGATTTTGTTACAACTGATTCAGTTACCTATTCAGCCTACCACAGTTTAACCCCACCTATTTATACTGCAGTTCTCTAAGTGAAAGAGGGTTTCAGCTCGAGTGTTTTTTAATACAATACATGGCAGCTTATCAGAACAGAGCTCATTTATCTTACATCTATCTTAAAGGTGGAGTAACAGAAACTGCCTGTTTAATGCTAAGGCCTTAGAGGTTGGAAGGTTGGTCTTCTAAAAATGAGCATATAAACCCCAGATAGCCAGATAGCCATAGCACCTAGCAACTAACTGTTGATAAGGGCTTGTGTGTATGTATGTAGTAGTATGTGTAATTAGAGCTCGGTACAAGTAGAGATGAAGACAGAAGATGAGGACATAACTGCAAAAGAGACAGGGAGAGCCTGAGTAGATAACAGCCTGATAAACACAGAAAAAGAGCAAACAAAAAACAGACAGCCTTTTGTACCACATGTCACAAACCCAGTTCCCAGTGACTAGTGCTCAAAGCTACTCACACTAATGGTTCCCCATCCGAAACTATTTGGAAGTTCTTTGTTTACTAACTATACATTGCATCTTGATTAAGAAGGCATGATTTGCTTTTCTTGAGTTGAATCAGGTGGGTTAGGGCTGGAGGACATGACCACACTTGATAACTGACATTATGAACTAAACTAAACTAAAAAAAAACAAACAAGTGAAAAAAAGTGAAAACAAATAAGTACTGGGAACTACAGGCCCATCTTTGTGTGTGTGTTTGTGGGTGGGGGGGGGTGTTAGGTGCTTGAATTCTTGTTCCTGTAGATGAAGCCTGATTTACATAGCATATTTTCAGCACTAAGACAGGATGCCTATGGCTCATGCAGAGCAAATTCCTCAGAAGTACCTCTTTTCAAAACAGGGCTTTTCAGTCATGGCTCATTTCACTGGACAACAGAGATAGTAATGTGAGTTTAGTTAGAGAACATGAGCAAAGAACATGAGCAAAGATTAAAATATACGTTTGCTAGAAGATTTGATCCTATCAAGTCATTATGGATTATAATATGCGGTGGGGTTCGAAAATCTGACACCACTTGTGAAATTGCTTGTGTTTTGCTTTTTTATTCTAAAATGAACAGAATATTTTCTATATAGTAGAGTCCTAAAATAACTTCAGTAGGAAAGGGACTACTTCCACCATTTTCCAGGCCCTATAAATCCTCCATAACAACCTGACAACCTCTTTGGTACTTCAAAGGAGAACGTCGGAAGTAACCTGGATTCCCTCACTATGTGTTTTTGGAAACTGCAATATCACTCCAGACTACAAAAAGCTTAAAAGTTCAAGCTACAGTGGGGTCCAGAAGTCTGAGACCACAATAAAAAATAAAAAAATGTCTTATACTTGAGTTGAATTATTCCTCAGAGGCTTTTGCAGAGGGTTGGGGAGTCCATACCTTTAAAGTAACAGGCAGACACCACCAGATACCAATAAACCTGGTGAAGAATTTGTGAATGCGGACCACACCCCGAAATGGATGGAACAGGAAAGCGACCTCAGAAGGCTGGGGTTATGGGTGCAGGGTGCGGGTGTGTTGGGTACGAAGTTGTTAATCATGATAGTGAAGAGGAGATGGGGTGGATTCATAGGGAAAAGAAATATAGAGGAGGTGGAGTTTTACAAAAGCTATAACATGCAATTAGCAGCCCTCCGACCTGTCTGTCTTCCATTTATACAAAAACAAATTTCCATCATTAACAAAGCTAAGCAAAACACGTTACTCCCTCTGCAGCTTCTTACAGGGTTGAGAAAACCAAGGAACACACTGCCTAAGCAACAAATACCAAGTGCCCTTCATCTCGTTATGCTTGTCAGTGTAACCCATCCACTCTAAACACGCAGACTTCTTGCAAATGGCGACACACTGTTACGGATACTGCAGCTATTACTAGAGGTCATATGACTGATGACGGAGGACAATGACAGCATTATTCTGAAAGAAGAGGAAACCAAGACTGAATACTGAGCCAGCAGTGGATCCTAGACAAGATGCAGAGAAAAGTTGCTTAACACTGAAAAGTGAAAGTGAGCGTTCTGCACTCTGCACTCTGTTAGATTGGCCAGATTTTCCTGGCACATTTATTTGTCTTTTACAATCTTATCACAAAAAGCAATCCACTTCACAGCATTCACACGGCCTGGTGAAAAAAACAGGTGTGTTTGCTCCATCTTTCCATTGTGAGAAGGGTGTAGATCCCCAACTCCCTAACTCATCCCAAAAGTATCCTGCCGGGGGCTTTATGCTCCTCTAGCTCACACCTAGCATTAGGCAGCATGGTGTCAGTAGGCTAATGTTTATCCAGAAAGTCCTATTCTATTGCCAGGTCTTCTCTACAGGGACTACACAAGCTGTTTGTGTGTGCAATTGCACATCTGTGTCAGGAATGGACGCATCTTAAAGTTGCTAAATGCATTCATTAGAAGGGGTGTCCACAAACATCTGGACCCATGTTGTACATACATAAAAGTGGCTGACTGACAAAACGTCAGGCGACAAAGAACTTGTTGACTTAGAGGCGACAGGCAGCCTAGCAGATCACATAAATCTTCAGGCTAAGCATGTTTCCTTTCTGACCACACTCCTTAACATAAAGAGAAAGACGTGACATGGCGCTTGGGCTGCAGTAATGAAAGATAAAGGGAGGAGTGCGCCTTGTGTCCTAACATTACCTCACAAATCACCTCACAGAATGTAGCCTGTAAACAGCAATAAATTGTGACTGCTGCATCGTCAGAGAGCACTTCTCGCCACACTACAGCTCACGAGCCAAGAACTCTAGTTTTGCATAAGAAGAATGCGCAAACACTTCTGTCTAACAGACAGGTGATCTGGCTTGCATCCCATAACTGATAGAAGGAGATGTTTATGTCAGTCTTCTGCTTCTCATTCTAATGTTTTGTGTGAGACACTTCGGTATTGCCCGCACATGTTGGCCCAATTCATAACAGGCCTGCCCCCTGAGGTTACAACAACACCAGCGGCTCTGCCTGATCTTGCCTTTAGCGCCAATTCTCACTAGAAGAGCCACACCTGTAGGGAAACAATATCCATAATGAGGCCACAAATCAAAACCATTACAATAAAAAAACACATCATGATTGCATTGGAAACATCATACTGTGCTCTGTTTACAGCATACTGCACCAAACCGGTACACATGTATACTGTATAGTGAGTGCTACTCCTCTCAGCAGTATGCAGTTTAGTAAACACACTGTGACAATGACCACTGTGAACCCTGTATTGTACTTCTAGGCAGAGGCATGACTAGATTGTACCAACATCAGGGGCTGAGCCAATCAGAATGGTCCCTTTTGATGATCCCCTGTTGAGCAATCATTGATAGAAGATTTAGACAAATTCATGTTGGTTGCATACTGCATACTGCTTAATGCTTTTAGGCATAACCAGAGAGTGAGCAGTAAGTAGAAGGTTATTATGAACAAAGCGTATCTCTGCTGTCCAATGAAAAAACATGTATCTCCATTTTTGTCTGTTTTTAGTTTTCTTCATGGTTGGAACCCTGTAGATGCTCTGTACGCTGTGTCAATTATTCTGGATGAATGGACCAATAGAAATGTTCCTAATTACTTGGAATAAACTATAAAACATATTTGCTTTCTCCTGTAAAGTCACCATTTTGGAGATACATGGTTTTTATTGGACAGTGACAATATGTATTGAACCAATTAAGTTTCAGAGACAGGTCAGGACAGGGACTGTTAAAGGGATAGTTAAGCGAAAAGTCAAATGAACATGCTGTAAAACACTTGTGATAGAAGCAATCGCTCAGACAATACATGTTTTGTATCTATTTTTTATTTTGTTGTTTAGTTTAGAACGGCAGATGCTAGGCTAATGCTACGCTAAGGTTGATAACAAAGACTGGATTTTGACTGTCACCAATATCATCTCTATAAAACCGTCTTTCACCCCACTCCAAGCGCATTCAGCACCATTTCTTTCATGCATTGTGGTTTATAAAAACAAAAATAAACTTCTGGTGGAGCAGCTATTTTAAACAGCGTCATGTTCAAATATGGTCTCTCTATGCCATTTAACTATATTTTTATAAACATTTGCTTGTATAGCTTTTTAAACAGATTATTAAAGCAAATATCAATTTTGGGCATGTATTTACTGAGAATAGTGACAGTCCAACTTGACGTGTTTGTTAGACAGGTTAGCCTAGGTATCAAACATGTCAAACTACTTCATTAATGATTGAAACCATTAGTTAGGAATTGATTTAGTTAATAAGTATGAAAGATGCAGACAATCCCACTATAGTCCTTCTTAAGTTTTATTATTATCTTTATTATTATTATAATTATTATTCCACCTGCTGCTATTCCTTACATGGTTTTCCAACTATCGACACTGGTCCAACTCTGGCACGTCCGTCCTGATCTGTATTTGTACAGTAAGCGCCCGAAAAACTATTTCAATTCGATTATGGTTTTCCTGAATTTATTATAGATTATTATATTATAGATATAGGAAGGAATGGTGGAATGTGCAGAAATTAGGTCCAAATGGGCAGCTTTCCCACACACCAGCTGAGAAAACATGCACATGCCTCTCCAGTACTGTCTGTGTATGGAGGCAAAAGTTTTAGTGACCCACAATTTAGTCAAACGTTTGTGAACACAGCTCCATTAGCCAAATGTATTTTCATTCCACCATTTAGCCAAATGATTTAGTAACCACCTAGCAGCACCTCAGCGACCACATAGTAACATCTTAGCAACTGCTTATCAACTTTAGCAACCAACAACTATACCAAAACAATTCCTTACCAACCACTTAGCAACACCTTAGCACCCAACATCTGTGTTAGCAATTCTGCAGCATCCACCTAGCAACACCTTAGCACCCAACATCTGTCCTGTTATTAGACAAAAATAATATGTCAACAAAAATAATTTCACTACATTTGTTAATATCAGGCCACAATACACAATTATAAGTGCATACCCAGTAAACAGCCTACTGCTACAGTATCCCTGCACAGCACGCAGCAGGACATCATCTGTTTACATAGTTTCATGTTTACACAGAAATAGGTATTCAAATGTAATATTTCATATCTGGGTAAACTGCAGGTGTATTAATACCGCTATACACCATCCTCTTCACCTTATGCTCAATTCTCTTTGTCACTTTCTGCTGGTGCCGTACACAGTCGTCTTTACTGCTACAGACTCTGCCTCTTTGCACACTAACCACATTCTGTCTTATAATTGGAGTTTCATTCCAGAGATATGTGTATTCTTAATATTTTTACTAATATTACATCTGTTGAACACATTGCCATATGCATTACTGTCTTTACCAAGATCTCTCTGGCAGAAACAGATCTCAAACTGAATGTGAGCTTTCAGGATGAATACAGCACACAGGCAATGAAAGGTTAGCATGGGTGCCGAACTGAAAGGTCAAGGCCTGATGGAGAATGCTATGCAGTCAGTATTAGCCTTAGGCTAAACACATCGCTCCTCATCGCTCTCCTTTTAACTCTTGAGTTCTCCAGCAGCTTCTCAACTTGCCTGCAGCCATCTGCCTCACCTGTCCACCATTATCTAGGAATGCATCCAAAATAACTGCCAAGCGAGGCAAGCATGCTAGTGTCCAAGGCTAACCCCACAAGATTCTTTTCAATTTAGTCTTATACAGTTTTAGTCTGATATTTAAATAGACTCATCATGGACATGGATGTCATGATAATATTGGGCTTTCAATTAATTCTTTGAACTGTTTTTTTTCTGGGACAGATATCAAGAGGTTATGGGGAGGTGTAGCCACTATGCCAAGGTCTGAAATAAGGTCCTATCTGTCACCCTCTAGGAACTGGAAGCTGCTGGAATACAACTGTGTCACTGTCTGCAGTCAAGCAAATTTGACATTTTACAATGTACAGAAGCTCCTGCTCCAAAAACGACAACTTTAAGCTTGACTAGAAACGTTGGCAGGAGTTAAAGTGAGGCATTTAACACCAAGAACACTGTACCTCCTCTAAACCTGAAATCTGCCACAAGCTTGTTGATGGATTCCAAAAGCATCTGGTCAAGGTGCAACTTGCTAAGGGGTGTTTAACAAATGTTAGATGGGCTATTTGTATATTTTCAAAGCTATATGTATAAATTTGTGTTGATTTTAGATTACCTACACCCCCTCTCCCCCAAAAATGTGCCTCTATTTTTTCTATTACTCAATGCTGCCATGCTGAATATTGCCATGATATTCATGCCCATGAAGTGTATGTAAACGTCTGATCACAACTGTATAACCAGTCTGGAAAACTGAACTACCTCAGACTGCAAGTGAATCTAAATGTACTACAAAGGTCATGGCAAATCTGAAATAGTAAATAACTAGAGAAATATGGCCTTTGTGCCAAGCTCCTGGAACGATTAGCAATAATACTGTGGAATGATGCATAAGGATTAGAATGATCTAATTCCTTTATTTGATGGGATGCTGTAAATAAAGTGTTCATGCTGAGGATAGGAGGCAGACTCACTTATCTGAACTGATGCTCAACACATCTGAAGTCTCAGGGTACAGCATGGGTACTCTGCCAATGCTCTGCCTACAGGCAATTCACACTCGTCGATGACATCATTCCCTTCCTAATCTCCATGGATACAGCCATTCAACAGCACGTACTATTTCAGACGAGAAAGATAAATGGCTGGTAATTTTCAGCTCCTTCCAATCTGCAGACACAAAGGATTCACGGAGTGTATTACATACGGCCCATGCCGTATGGTTTCCTATCAATCTGAGTGTGAACATTGCCTGGGCTGACTAAAACAGAGATTCACAAATCCATATAAAACGTCCATTGCAACATCACACATTACATACCGGTAAAAATCTTTGACCTCACAACAATTTGATCTGGTTATGATTTGTCAGTAAATAACTGTCATTTTCAATTCTTAAACAACATGATGTCATCACTTTGGTAAAGTTAAAAATAGAAATTAAGATAAGATAAGATATGGGGAAATTCTCAGTGAAATTAGAAATAGAATTTTTGGTATGATATCATTTTCTCATGCTGATACAGAGGTTAGTCTGATACACACAACAAACAGCAATAACATTAGTACCACCTGCCTAATATTAAGTAGGTATCCCTTATGCTACTGCTACAGATCTGACCATTTGAGGCATGGACTCCAGAAGCCCTCTGATGGTGTGCTGTGGTATCTGGCAATAAAAAATATTAGCAACAGATCCTTTTATAAGCTATACCTAAGGTACCCATGACCCTGTCATGGGTTCACCGGTTGTCCCACTGTAAACAATGAAGGTAAACAATGTGGCTGTCTAAGTATTGGCCCATCACCAGGAGACGATTCCTGTGGGTCCCAGAGAGCACAACTGGCCTTGCTCTTGTGGGTGGGTAGCATGCCCCCTAACTCTTCCCATCACTATGATAGCCAGTGCAGTCGTCCGTTAGCTGACATCATTGATCTGGCAGATCGTGCTCTCCTCCAAGCGATGGATTAATGTGGCACACAGGAAGCACATGCTAGCTATACCGTCCCAATATGGTTGCATGGATGGGAATTGGAAATACTGTTAAATGGTCAATTAACAGTAGGCTATCAAGCTCAAACTACTCACTTGATTCGACTGCCTAGCAGGAAGAAACAAAGAGCTGACATCACACAGTGTGAGTGTGTGCTGTTTTGCTACAGGACTGAATTAGATTCACAGGTTTTGCATGCCTGTGAATTTTATTGCATCATTTAATGAATATTATTAGAATGAATTATAATTGGCTATGACATCCTGACATGCTGAGCTGATCTCCAATACATCATGAGGCACTGATGCAAGTTTAGACCCTTCACATTCGGGCAGGATTACAGCAGCAGTCCTCCTCTGAACCCATGTGATACTTCACCTTTACTAATAGACTCCTGGGAAAACTGAGCCCCCGCTAAATACACTCTTACATGTCTCAGAGAGTACAGTCCTATCTGAGGCCATCTCCATCATCTGTCAGCTCCTGTCTCGTCGTGGCTCTGCTCGGGCAGGGACACAGCGTGCTGTGTAGAGAGAACAGCCACACTGACAAGAATGATGATCAGCATTAATGAGATGTACAGTATAAAGTCCACCGCTCAGAGACAGACAGTGAGAGAGAGGATTGTAGAGCATAGTTCATGGCGCACAGAGTCAAGAGTTGTCAACGTAAGCCACTTGATACATGTCAGCCCTGTGGTCACATGTTGAGGTGAAGCATGCATGTGTGTGAATGTGTGTGTATACTTATGCCCCATGTGATATTTCAAATAAACTCTCAAATATACATGTGATATGCCTAGCAATATATTACAAACACGCTGGTGGAGCAATAATATGACATGGTAACCGACTGGCCAGCATTACTATGATCACCATAACATTAAAACCACATGCCTAATACCAGGTAGGTCCCCCCTGTGCTGCCAAAACATCACTGATCCATCGAGACATGGACTCCACAAGACCTCTGATGCTAACCTTTGGTATCTGGCAGCCTTGCACAGCCATGCATCTGTTCGCCAGGTGTCCTTTTTTAGAGAACCTTTGATAGATACTGACTTTTTGGAAGATGCTCTGACCCAGTCCTCTACCTATCACAGTTTGCCTCCTGTCAAAGTGTCTCAGATTCTTGCGCTGTGCCATTTTTAAGCTGTCTTCACATCAACTTCAGGAACTGACTGTTCACTTGCTACCTAACATGAATATCCCACATCTTGAAAGGTGTCACTGTACCCAGATAATCAGTGTTAATCACCTGCACTGTAAAAAACAGAATAATCAGAATGGTGGTCCTCAAACTGGTTTTCTGGGCACTCGACAGTCATAATATAACACTGGTTTTAACATGTCTGATGACATGTATAGGTTCCTGCGTACAGTCTAATGTAATGCCAACATTTTGAACAGGAACTGTCCTCTAAAACATGTGGATAATGTTCAGATGTATGTTTGATGCCTTTACAGATTTGTTCTCTTACTTTCATTTTGTACTCTTACTTATGGTTTCACTGTATATGTGGTTTAGCTTGCTGCATGTAGCGAATCTGACATACATTACTAATATATCCCACATATTAATAATGCAAAATAGGAGCAAACCCCCTTACCCTCACCACATCATGGCTAATCTAGTAATCCCATGGCAGCAAATGCAGTAGGTTGTTGTGGACCACTTTGAGACACAGAGGAACGTGATGACATAGATTCAATGCATTTTCAGGAACAACTCCACTAAACAGTTGAATAATTATTAGAATATTATTAGAATAATCATTGGCACACTGTAAAACACAAATTCATGCTGCAGACCGATGTTGAATCTTTTCTAAACAGTGCCGTGATGGATGTAATCAAAAACATTCTGCAGGCCGGTGCTAAAGAAGATTGTCCTGTCCGATAAAATGATTTATGACGAGCGCAAAGGATTGCCCAGAAAGCTCTCTCGCTCCCCTTGCTCCCCCTGCTCTCCCTCAAACAGGTCTCAACAGGATGCGATCAAAAGATAAGCTGTATATTCAGAACTGAAAGCACTTAAGCCGCCAAATAAAACATCCTGAGAAGTCTACCATGCAACAGGTGTGACATTTTGATTGTTGCTCTATTCTAAATGTCAAGAAGGGTGCTGGAGAAAAAAAAGGGTATAAGGTTAGGACTCTAAAACACGCATCCATTTATTCAGTGCAAAATTATAGAGTGAAGAGCATGTAATTGGTCAAGCAGTTTAACATCTGTGAGGTCAGCCAAGACAGCAACTTAACCTTTGCTGCAGAGACACCTCAGACGCTCTGCAAACTCTCAATCATGGTGACATTAAAAGTAATACTGACTGTAATACTTGTGTAATATGTGTGTGTGTGGTGGGTGTATCTGCCATTTATCATGCTTGGGTTATTTAGTAGTTTAGATCATGTGATGCTATGTACAGAATTCCTGTTATTGTGAATACATTAAGTGAGTAGAAGATGAACTGATCTCTAAAACACAGTTTTAGAATGAAAAATTAAAGAAGCACAGTGCAAAAGTTTGGCCGGCCTAAGAAATTTGAGCTTTCTGACACCTTTTATCTATGACCTTAATTACTTTGTTAGGGTGACCAAGGTCAGGTGGTGCAATTTTTTTTCAAAAGTTTTATCAATACTTACTGAATGTTCAGTAACATACTTCAATCACTGAGTTTGGTGATGAGGTCACAGGTAAGGTTTTCTGTAAAAGGTTTCTTCCCTGTAGATTATGCTTGTTCAAGCAATGCTACACGCTGTACCACCCTTCTAACTCAGCTTAACTTTCATGCAGGTTCTTGGCGGTCACATGGGGGTTTGATTGGTCTTATCAGCACAGGAGCAGCTTACCCAAAGTTTTCTTGGTCTTCCAGAGCGCATCTTGACCTCCACAGTTCACCTTTTTTACACTGTTTGGCTATTTTCCTTCTCCCAACCCACCCGATTCAACCGATTAGTTAATTAACAAGTTCTTTCAGAGTTGCAGAGGGTGTGGTCAAGCAGGGAAACCACTAAAATGAGTAGGGAAGGGTGCCTCCAGGGTTGAGAAACACTGGCTTAGAGGAGCCCACGTTTGACAAGTGTTAGCACAAGGTTTAAAGAGTAAGACAAATGCAAGAAGCTTGGAAATTTAATTCAGCTGACAGCTTTTTAATAACAGTTGGTGACATGGCTCAGGTATGAGACTTTGTAGTTCATAAGCTGTCCAGACTTTGATGTTTTATGTTATGAAAAGGATTTGCTGAAATGATTGTGTTTTATTTCCAGTTAGCTACAGAAGATGTTCTTACTACTTTTTAAATAAACAACAATTGGGTGTCCAAACTTTTACATAAGACTGTATACAGTTAATGGTGGCTCCTCATGAAGCTGCGTGAGAGAACACCAAGTATGTGTAATCATATCACAGGAGGGGCTTCAGTGAAGACAGTCTGATATTTTTATAACATGTGCTATTTTATGACATTGATGCAGAGCTTAGCAATATGACACTATGAATTTGACAAATGACATCACTATGGGTCAGTTTTATCACTACCCAATTTGCGTTCCTTGCCCAATCTGTACCAAGCATGCGTGTGCACCTCACCCCCTAAACTGCACTCCCTAGCGAGCATGTTTAGCCAGTGTTGATATGCCAGCAAACATGTGACTTTGGGTAGCCAGCCTTGACTGTTTGTTCACCTGCCTCGAAACGAGAGCCACCGGCATCATCCAGCGTTAAGACATCCTGAGCTTTTTGGCTTAACATATAACATATATTATATATTGCTACAGGCTACCCCATCCATGTCTCCCGTTCAGTTCAAGACTTTTAATTGGTCCTGTATGTACTTTCATTTTACAATATGAATATTAGCATATTAGCATTTACATCCATTTAATTGGACAACTGGCAGATAATGTTACACTTCATTTAGATGTGATACGTTTGGGCAAAGCCAGACAATTCAAATGCAGGATGTTTAAGACACCACAAATCCTCCTCAGTCATCAGAAAGTGGTGGATAGTTTGTAAATGAAACATTTTAATATCAGTGACACGTACAGAGAGAGATCCCTTTGAAGACAAATGTCATATTTCCGCAGCGACGTCTTTGTTTGGATGAACAGAGGGGCCTTCACACTGCAAGAACGCTCTCGCCTAGTTGCCCGAGGCGTAGTGCGGGAGACGGTCCCCATGGTAACGAGCACAACTGCATGAGTTCTCCATGACTACCATAGCTCGATTGAGCCAAAACATGTAACAGCAAAAACAAAGGCCTTTCACGAGTCATTCATTAGCAAGCAAAATCCACTTCCTAGTGTGGATTTGGTGTGGAGTTAATGTCCATGCTTAGCATTAGGAGCTTTGCTGAAAGCTT
The DNA here is from genome assembly GCF_030463535.1 of Salminus brasiliensis. Classification (NCBI taxonomy): domain Eukaryota; kingdom Metazoa; phylum Chordata; class Actinopteri; order Characiformes; family Bryconidae; genus Salminus; species Salminus brasiliensis. The sequence goes on along the minus strand of NC_132899.1, from coordinate 25,572,959 downwards.
TCGGGATAGTCTCGGTAATTCCAAGGTATTCCACTGAATTAATGTTCTCCCTTATTATTAACCAGCAAGTCATCCATGCATGCAGTAATGTGTTTCCACGTAAAAATGTTGTCCTTAAAAAATCAGCAGGCCGAGACCAAAGGGACATGAACAATAACAACGTATACTACAATTTTGAGTGCCAAATGGTTCTTTCAAGGGAACTCATTATTTGGGGGAAAGAATTCCATGCATTGTCGCTGGCTGGGAAGGGAATGCAGAAAAGCTAGAATGTAGTCAGTGAGCCGTACCCCACGCGGTAGTGGTTAATGAGTGCGTAAGATGTTCAGTCAGTCAGTTCAGCCCTTTGTACGGAGCTTTCATTGGACAAATGAAGGCAGGGCTAGTTTACCAGCATGGTAAGCAAATGCTTTCCCTTCTGACATGGTGGAATGTGACAGAACAGTATTTGTATGACCGTGTTATCTTTCTGATCTCCTTGGCTTTTGTCATTTCTTATTTTTCCGTTTCATGGCCCGTTCTTCACATGCATTTCACATCTTTATGTGAAGAAAGCAAAACTACACTGCTTTACTGCACTGGTGCAGAAACCCACCACCTTTCAGTAAAAGGGCTTCAAACAGTTCACTGAGTCAACATTTACGGTCCATCAAAATCATGTTCGATTCTTTGGTTTACAGTAGGCCTCAGCCTGCATGTTTTCCCCGCCATTCTCCACCATTACAACCCATGAGTCACTGGATCAAAGGCTGAGGTTGTGTTAAAAAGCCTTTGAACAGGAAAACATGGACATGATTAATCTTGATCAGGGCTGCTGTTCTACCTTTCATGTTGAACTACTGGTGCCAAAGCCTTCCAAAATCCTTTTGTAAGACGATTCATGACCAAGTGGGTTTTCATAATTTACAGGACAATCTCAAGAAAGCTTATACATTGCTAAACATTGTCTATACACTATTAATAACATGTTAGGAGTCATTACAATATATTTCCACACATGATTATCCATTATTCAAGTGAACACCACAACTACACTCAAGCAAAACAAGAAAGCTGACTTACAAATGCTAAATATGCTGACATTTCACATACAACAAAGTCTAGACTCTAGAATTTACTTGAACAGAAATGTGTGACATTATTAAATGAAGTTCATCCAGAGATTTTGTTTAAAATGTAAGTTCAGGGCTAAAAGGCACACAAAGCATTCTGCACAGCCAAGCTTGTCTCTGTTGGGAGCAGGACACACACATGCCTCAATGGCACCACTGTTAAACCCATACGAGCCAAGATGCATTAAAAGGCCTCCCTCATAGACACCCCTCACACACAAACACATACATCAGCTGTTCCTTTACAAAAGGCAGAGAGCATAGTTGAGGAACTGCAGATCCAAACAACATTCAAACTGCCTGGGTCTCCCTTCCACCCCACTTTTTTTACGAGTTATGCTCTGTGGCCATGGCTTTGTCCTTGCACACCTCACAAAAGGCAACAAAATGCATGCTTTAGTTCCCAAATTGGTTGCATGGCAAAATCTAAAAGAAGAGCAGGCAAGATCTCCTCCCTTTCAAATCACCAGGCCATAGCCATCCTTCACCTTCACTAAAAGAACACAGACACCCTTTGTTTTTGACTCTATCTAGGCAAAAATGCCATCCATACTACACATCTAATGTGCATTCACCTCAGGGCTGCATGCAATATTTTGCTCTGTGTATCGAAGACTGGAGTAAAATTAATGATACTGGTAGATCTGGTAGATCTGTCATGGAAAATGATAAACGTTTCTGTGCATAAGTTGTAGCGTGATGTGTATGATTTATATGCCTTACGTGACATTGCACATCCTGCGATGTGACTACTGCGCATGAGTACATTGCGATGACGATGCTGAAAGGATATTCTGTGCAGCCCTAATTCAGCTCTTGCTTGATTACAACCCATGATAACTTTCACCCCTGGATTTGCTGTAAATGACTCACACTCTTATTTTTTTTTTACTACTCAATATTTTACAAAATGTTCAATTAAATGCCACACATAGTAAGTCTGCGCAGATCATAAACAAACACCATAACTCAAGTGCCATGCATACCTCAAGCTGGCTGCCCTGGCCGAGAGAACAACATGCCTGTAATTAAAGAGAACACTTGTTAAATGTTGTGTGGGTTGCTGCACTAGCTGCTGATCCCCTGAGAACACTACTGAGTGGGCTGTGTTTGAAGCAGCACAGCACAATTGGAAAATAGGAGTGCCATAAGGGCTTTAAATGGTACAGTTAGTAAATATATGCCATATCTACCATATCTGACTGTGGAAACAGTGAATAAAAGAATGCAGTGTGTTAACCATTGATATCTAACTCAATCAACATTCTAACTAAGGCTATTAATCATGTTGCAATGGATTAACAAGTGGACTCATATATGAAAAGTATGATAGGAGTAATTTCAGTATATATATGTACAGGTAGACTTCTTAAAGTAGCATTATGTGAGAATTGGCATTTCTGGCTCTTGGGCACCCCTACAGTCAGGAAGTGGGATTCACAGGACTTTACACAAATAAGAGCCGGGTTATGCAGCGTTACGCAGGTCTTGCAAATATATATATTATACATGTTACATATATTACAGGTCAGTGAAGCATCAACATGATTTTGAAGCTGTCATTTTAAGGTAAACAAATGCATATTGCTGCTTTAAAGCATTTTAAAAAGAGTTTGCTTTTTTATTTCTAGATCCATGTAAATGGTTACAATATAGCAAAGTCATACAGAGAGGTTTGGTGGGAAATGCTCTGTTTGAAAGACCCTTAAAGTCAGAATTGTTCACAGCAGTAAAACCAGACGTCTGAAGATATTAAATGCTTCTATGCCACTGGGTATGAATACACTGTCTGATGCCTTTCATGCTAGATTAGAGCATGTTTTTATTCATGGTGGAAATGTGTTTGCCAGTTTTTGTACGGCAAAATAAATCTCCCCATAAAATCATTTCACATTTATCACTCTGTCATCATCATTTAGTACAAAATAAATAAAAAAGAAATAAAATGTTGCATTGTAGACATTGTGTTTTCTGTCACCACCACAGTAAAGACACTTGAACCATTTCACCCAAAACCACTCTGAATGTCTTTTTTCTCCACTGACTTTTGAGACTCACTGAGATTTTTAAAAATCATAAAAGATCAGTAGAATCTATTTTAATACTGTGAATTGATCCTTTTTTTTAAAGTCAAAAATTCATTGCCATTGCAGCAGCATGACTAGACAGCGGTGATTAAGTGGCTGGCAAATTTCATGGGATGGAACATTTAATTATCACTCGTCCCACACTGGAATTACAGACTGTGCTAATACACACTGATGTGTGTGCAATCAGTACCGGTGAACATTCCCTTTTTAAAAAAGAAATCTGCAAAGTGAATTAAGGGGAAGATCAAAAGTTCAATTCCCCATCCAGACAGAAACCCTCTGCTCCATTACTTCAGTGAACAAACAGTGAAACCAACACTCTTTTGTTGGTGACAATTGTCACTGTGTCCTGTCCTGAACATCCCTCTAAGTAAATATTCTAGCACTCATAAACTGTTAGGAATGCCAACATAGAGACATAGAGAACCAAGGCAGCATCAGCACACTGTAGATTGGAGTCAAAAAGCTCCTTCAGCTCCAGCATTAACCATCAAGACCCTCAGAGGATGGAATGTAAACAGAATGTGTTTTGGGTGTGTTTTGCAGGTTAATAAAGCAAACGAGACAAGAAATTAAGTCTACCTCATAGTGGGTGCCTCCACTAAAGGTAGAATACAATGAGGATCCTTTATATTTAGTTTCTGCATTAGTTTAGACTTTACAGCATGACTGCAACCTAGTTTCTGTCAGGCATTAAGAATGTCCCAGTATTCATGGTTTGCTTAGATACACATTTTCAAAACAATTGAGCTCTGAATTGTAGCACATGGTGCTAGTCCAAATCCAAGTCCAAATGAAAATGAGGTCAAGTTAGGGTTAAGTGCAAATAAGAATGATTCTGAAAATGAGAAAGAGGCAGAGTCAATGTGGAGTTTAAATGGAATTAGTATATGACCAAGTCAACGAAAACTTCAAATGAGAGTGAGACCAAGTCACAAACTAGACCACTTTGGCTAAGCTTCCTCTCCAGATTTCTTGGCCGTGTTAAAAGAGGTTCAAGTCAAGAATCAGAGTCAAAATGAGAAAGAGACCAAGTCAAGACTGCGTCCAAAGGAGAACAAGATTCTACCAAGACAAGTCTGACATACGAGAAAAACTAAATTTGGAGTGTGGACTATACTAGCACTACAGTACAATAATCTCTGTTGCATCCCTGTGGCAGTCCTTCAGCACATTACTGTCACATGGACAGACAGACATCAGGCCTGGGCTGTACATGTTATGGAGAGCCTGTTGGTCCTGTGCTTTGCCTCCTTGGGCTTGATATGACCTATTACATATGAGTTGAAATGTGCTTTAAAAGACACCCTCTCCTTCGGCAACATCCTAGGATCCTACTCTGGTCAATAAGTCACTGTTTATGTCTTACTATTTATATCTTTATATAATTTATTCATGAGTTATACTATAACATTCTGGGTTGAGTTCAACTCTGTGCAAAATCCAAACAGCCCCTGTCACAACACAAAAACATTCTCTTTAAGACATGATGCACAGACGGATGTAGAAATGATATACAGGTCTGAATCAAGCAAATTTAATGCTTTCCTTTTTCAGTCTAAGTAGCAAAGTCCAGCCATCGCAACGGTGGGCAGTCAGGCCATGGCAGCTGTGCTTCTTACATCAGCATGAGCAAGTCTTCACAGACAGAAGAGGTTTGTTGTTATGACTTCAGCTTCACAACAGAGCTGAGGGAAGTCACGTCTCATGACCAGTGGCATCATGCAAGAGTACTGGTCATCAGCGTTGCGAGAGTCATCGGAGCCTGAGAAAAGACCCGAGCCGGAGGGAATGCCCTCTGTTTTCACGACATCACCCCCGGTCACACCACACATGCTGAGGCTGTCAAACCAAACGCTGGCTCAGTCGGTCACTATATGCAGCACACACAGCGCCCACATCTACTCATCAATGGGTCATTTGTGTATCTCTAGAGGTGACGTGGAGCATGCCCAGTGTCTGTTGCTATCACAACTGCCATCCACATTCAGCTTTGTTTCCATGGAACTGCAAAGGAAGCGCTTGCAGAAAACCTTTTTACATTGTTTTCTATCAGCAGTGCAAGGCCTGGCAGATGTGGCAGACTCGTCACTGTCATATATGCCATATATATATATATATATATATAATAGTTTTAGTTTAACAGTGTTCTACTACTACATCTGTCAATCATACCACAGTTCTTTTCTTAAAGGACCTATATCCTACAGTTTCTCTGTAATTAACACTAAGGGCGCTTTCACACCTGCCTTGTTTGGTTCGGACCAACCAAAATAGTCCAAAATGGTCCAAACCAAAATAGCAGGTGTGCCAAAAGACCAAAATATGACCCAAACCAAAGAGGAGGTCTCAGATCAAACCAAACTGTGGTGTAGTTTGTTTGCAGTGTGAAAACACTTTTTCGGATGGCTTGGTCTTTTAGATCAATCACAAAAAGTTGAGGCAGAATAAATAAAAAAGTAAATAATACAAAAATTATAATAAATAAATAATACAAAAAATAAATAATACAAAAAATAAATATTATATTCAAACTTCTTTATTTGAACAAAGTGAGGGGAATTCAGCTTTCCCTAAGTAGGCTTTCAACTAGATTTTAGGGCATTGCTGTGAGAATTGGATTGCATTCAGCGACAAGAGCATAAGTGAGACCAGGTTGTTGTACGATCATTCTCAATTTATCCCAAAGATCCTGGATATTATAGCCCTTATTGCCCTCTAGCTCACGCCTGGCATTAGGCACTTAACTCACCCCAAAAGTATTGGATGGAGCACCATCATTCCAGAAGACACAGTTCCACTGCTCCACAGCTCAATGCTGAGAGCTGTATAGCCCACGCCTGGCATCTGCTCCAAAGAGTCCTATTCTATTGGCGAATTAGTCCTATTCTACAGGCTGTGTGTGACAAGCTGTGTGTGTGTGTGTGTGCATTTGCACTTCTGTGTCAGCAATGGGTGCAACTTGAAGTAGCTGAATGCATTCTTTAGAAAGGGAGTCTACAAACAAGAGAATTGTGATGCCAAGAATAAATTTCCTTCCCCCTTGTTATGCATGATGCTGGTGCGCAAGATCAACCTTGAGCATTTGGTCCTGCTTGCTTGTCCTCCAGACCTGTTTGACCGCTATGGAGTCACCGCCCTGCTGTGCCAGGAAGCCCCTCCCACATGCCCATGTTTCACCCTCCTGCAGAGAATGATACCTGTATGGACACTAACTAGAGGTACTCAGTCCTATGCACTGTTTAGTTTAGAGTTCCTTACATATTCTCACAAACATGTCCTCATGGATTAACTTCTATTTTTCTTTCTTTTTAGAAAACTTCTGACAATAAAACAGGGTTCTTCAAGAATCATGACAACTCAAAGATTTCTTAGGAGGCTTATATGATTGTTCCCATGGTTGAGGAGTGGAAAACCTTTTGAAAATGGTTTTACCTAGCACCGAAAAAGAGTTCTACTACCATTAAGAACCACTTTTCAGTACTATATATAGAAATCTTTTGGCTTCAAATTCTGGAGCAACTCTGACACTTTGTAGATAGAATTCTTGTGCTAATACTAAATCCGTGGAAGCTGACCGATCATTCAAACCCTGATTTCTTCACATGAAAGGGAAAAAGTGTAAACAAAGGTACTAGGCATGTGTCAGGTGTAAAAGGACACTCGCACATGAATCCGGCACACATACACACACACTGATCGCTGTTCCAAGTCGCTTTCCATAGATGGTCTGGAAACGGCAGCTGGACAGCCTCTTACTTCCAGCAAGTCAAATCAATGCAGGTTGCCCAGAGACCCTAAAAGACACCCTAGGCCTTTATTACTGGAGCTGTACTGAAGTCCAAATAAAACCGTTTTCTGTGTGTTCCACGACACACACACACATAAATTAACCATTAACCTTTGCATGCCACTAGGCCAGTTTTACACCAAACATCCGGCCACACGAAAGAACTAGGCAAGAAATTCACATTTAATCAATCACTGGAGATTTGTCCTGTAACATGCATAAGCAGCAAGGTACACATTAGCACTATAGAGAAATAAAACACTTAATCATGTGGCTGCAGATAACCCATGATGATAAACAAGCCAGTAAGTGTTGATCAGATGATGTTTAGATATGCTTAGCATCGCTCTGAGATGACCTAAATATATATATAATTACTATATAATTACTACATAATTACCATCTTATAATACAAGATCATTTGTAATATCATTTTAAAAAAAAGCTGAGATCCAAATTAGTGAAAGTGAAAATCAACAAACTAGAAATGTGTGTGACAGCGATGACATGGCCTACTGAATGGCCTACTTATTACATAACGCTAACTATATTCTGCACAGACAGAATACAGCCATAACATTAGCACCACTGACAGGTGAAGTGATTAAAATACTGCATCTGCCAAAGGGTGGGATATATTAGGCAGCAAGTGAGCAGTCAGTTCTTGAAGGTGATGTGTTAAAAAGCAGGACAAATGGGCAACCTTAAACATCTTAGGCCACAGCCAAATTGTGATGGGTAGACGACTGGGTCAAAACATTAGTCTTGAGAGTTTTTTTCTGGTATGCAGTGGTCAGTAGTGATCAAAGCGGCCCAAGAAAGGACAACCAGTGAACCGACGACAGGGTCATGGGAATCTAAGGCTCACTCATGTGATCCAAGAAGGCCTCACTTTACATCTTACCCCAACTTACAGGACTTAAAAGATCTGCTGCTAACATTTTGGTGCCAGATACTACAGGATGCTGACAAATGGTGGCAATGGGGACCTATTCAATATTAGGCATTAGTGTTAATGTTATGGCTGATCGGTGTGTATATGTGCAGGTAACTAGCAGATGATGTTCTGTTCGTATAACTTTTATTTATAGTCATTATGTGCAATCATTTCTAATGTATACATGTATGAACTAACTGTAGAATGATGGATACAAAGGGAATGGTTAAATAAATACACTATTTTGCATAACATCAACACTTATTTCACTTAATTTTGCAATGGCCCAGGAATGCTGACAACATGTTTGTCTATGAAGGCAAATGATATGATTGACATTGTTGTTTTTATGCAGATCCTTTAACAAGCAGCCCCAATCCTGGGGTGGCTCAGCGGTTAGTGCTCCAGGCTATTGATGACAGGGTTGTAGGTTCGATACCTGGGCTTGGCAAGCTGCCACTGTTGGGCCCTTAAGTAAGGCCATTCACCCTCTCTGCTCCCCGGGCGCTGGAGTTGGCTGTCCACTGCTCTGGGTGTGTGTGAACTTACTGCCCCTAGTTCACTAGTTTGTTTGTGTGTGTGTTTGTGTGTGTGTTCACTATCACAGATGGGTCCGATACGAAGGACACATTTTGCTCTACATAGTGCAGTGACGATAACGTGTACCTTTAAAATTAAATTGTGTTGTAAAAAGCAACTGAACTGTTTTTATTTAACTCAAATAAACTAAGATAAATTGTACTTCTAATTATAATATATTGTAATATATCATATATGTGCAATATATTGTAATTAATCTATCTATGTCCTTCTATCTGCCTGTCTATCTATATGTATGTATGAATCGTCTGTTTATTTCAGTTTGATAAAAACAGTTATATGCTGTGTTACCACGTTTCGTTGCTGAACTGCCCTTTTACAATCTGTAATAAACACTTTTGGTATTCAAATTCAGATATTTTATGAACATAACTAGATCAAAGATCAACAGTCTGCTTAGGCCCACTGTCTCTTCGCATGTCCACTTACTGAACACACTGAAAATGCTGGACACAGCTGAATACAAGCAGTGAGAAGATTAGTAGCCTAACTAACTACATTAGTTTACTTCCATTAACGAATGTAGCCAACTTTTACTTTCACTACTTCTTTCTCTTCTTGTGTTTCAGTTCACCTGGTGTGTGAGTTTACCTGGACTGCTGTAGCTCACACGTCTCACCTATGGGTCTTAAGACACATTTTAGACAAAAACGAGAGAAAAGGAACCGTATAAACTGCAGCTGCTGACAGATGCTGGGTGAAGAGAAGTTTTACTGCACTGCTTTAAGGGAAGTGTGTTTTTGCAGTAAGCATTCTGCTGAAGTATCATCCAGGCTTCTGCTAACTTTCAGTGTGTGGCTACTCCACCCACCTCTGCTGCTCAAGCTACAGGCTACATTTCCTCAGTCAGCACCGAGCGAAAGCAGGACGAGACTTTTCACTCGATAAGACTAGCTTATTCATTTACTTAATTAACGAGGAAGTCCTCACTGTTTTTTCGATGTAAAATGAACAGCGTGTTTTATAGCCAAGCTTCCCACTAATGCCATTACTCTGAAATAAAAAACCGTGTACCTGCAGTCAGTAGAAACTTCCCCACAGCCCAGAAAAGCCTCATTAAAGGCTCTGTGGGCAGCCGCAGCTCTACAGTCAGAGGTTTCCCCCTTTCTCAATGAATTAAAAAAAGTCGTGAACGCAACGGACAGCGGTATGAGAAGCCCCGTCCTCACCTGTGCGGAGTCGTTTTCACCTGTGTTGGCGGAAGCCATGTTGAAGAGGCTCTCAGGCAACTGTACAGATTCACAGCTGTGGGAAACTTTCTGCTAAATCCATCGACTGCGCTCCTGCAGAGACAGCACGGGCGTGGGGGAGCTCGGGGCTCGTGCAGGGAGCCTGCTTTCTGTGGATGTGGTGACAGCGGTCTGAGAGGGTCAGCGGGGTAGATGGATTTGGGCTCTTGCAGGTAGGCTGGGTTTGGAGTGCTGGTTAAGGCTATGGGCTCTGCCCCTCTACCACTCTCTCTCTCTCTCTCTCTCTCTCTCTCTCTCACACACACACACACACCACTAGCTCAGAGTACAGCTACGGATTCAAACAGAAAGGCGCCAAATCGCACTACAGCTCACAGCTCCTCCATCTTCACCCCCTCCTCCTCCCCTCCACTGAACCCCACAGGCCTGAAATGAACCTTAAGAGGTCAACAAATGCTGATCTGATAGAAAATAACAGTGCTATTACTACTAATATTAATTACTAGCAACAATAACAAGGCCACTTATACTTTAAAGTCTTCACCGTTCGCATTCTTATTGTTATTATTATTATTATTATTATTACTATTAATTTATAATACGTATAATTAATAGTAGATATGGTAGCAATAGTAGAAGTAGTAACTAAGAAAATAAACAAAAAATGTCATGTCATGTCTCTTGTAGTGAAAAACACATACAGTAGATTTTCTAATTATGTAAGGAGATCTATTTTTTAATATCCTAGCTTAGAAAGCTGGGGTCAGAGCACAGGATCACCAATGCTATGGCAGCTCCACTGGAGCAGAGAGGTTAGGGCTTGGTCAAAGGCCCAACAGTGGCAGCTTAGTGATGTAATTTGTAATATGGCTGTAATATGATGAATAATGTAGGTAATAGTAAGAATAACAATTAGGTATATATATTTAATATATTTAGAGTTTACAGATTTTACTGCATCTGTCATGTTGTTATTATTCTGTCCAATAATAACAACAATATTAATAATAATAATAATAATAACAATAATACATTTGAATAATAATAATAGTGGCAAAACCTCCTCATAGACAATTGTGTATTCCAGTGCTTCACAGTCCATGTCCTAGAGCCCCCCTAAATGTTTTCTGTCCTCACACACAAACCTGATGCACCTGATACAACCCTCCTCTGAGCCAAACTGGCTGCTTTACGACAGAGGAAATACTAAGCTGTGAAGGGCACTGGTCTATTCATATGACTACAATCAACCTTCATTTCATCATTTACTGCTGTGCTGAAGACACGAGACACCTTTTGTGTGTTTGTGTGTGTATTTTATTCGAGAGGAGGGTGAAAGGTCATTACAGTAGTCTGTGTTTTTTAATGTAAGGCCTGATTTCGACGCCCTGCAAAACCACCAGAGGGCGATATTGTTTTGGACTTGACTAAAGCCTATTTTAATGCATCTATTTCTCACGTCCTGCTTTAGGCAAGTTCTGCAATCTCATCCAATGCATTCGATTCCACTTAATTTAATGTCTCACAATTACATCACCCAAACATTTCTTAATCTGTAAAATATGACTGTCTGGAAAACCAGCGTTACAAGCAGTACATATTAAGAACAAGCATTTTGAAATGTGCACTATGGCATATGGCATTTACTGCAACTTGAGAGTGAATGTAACCCTTATGTTTGTTTTCTTTGTAGATACAGCATATATATATATATATGCCATAAATGACAGCGACAGCACCTGTCATTAGCATGTGAAGCATTCAATTGCCCTGGAATCACATAAAGATCTCATGAATGTTTCTTAAGGCCCTTCTGACGGGAGCCTGGATACAGCAGTCGGCAGAGCCTGTGGCATTCCGTTAATGATATCCGGTTACTCATCACAAATGTCAAGGAGGCTTCATCACACATGGATTCTCATGAATTACTTATAAAGGTGAAATTCACTCTTTTTAAATATAGGCTGCGCTTATTCATGATTTATTACAGTTGTATAAATGAGTAAATCAGAGGTGGCTTATAATTGGCTTATTTTTATACTTAGGCTGCCATCGGCTCTTTGAGGTCTTTTCAGGGCCTTTTTACACTATGCTTACAACTTGCCCGCTATGTGCACATGTGCTCTAGCAACGGCAATGGATTCTAGGAGGTGGACTCATGATGTCCAGCTGGAGCTCTGATTGGTGGACCAAGAGGATAAATCCTCTGAACTAAGTGATTATTATTATTTTTTTTTTAACGTGCTTACTAGCGCATCAGGCTTATGTAATGTGGCTATTTGGGCAGACTTTGCAGAGGCTGATTAAGTTTGTTTTTCACTTTTGCCATCTGTTCATTTCTTAGTAGTTTAGCTGTTTAGACCATCCGTGTTGTGTTTAGAGCACAGATGCTATCCCTCATCTACGGTCATGATGGACATCGGTCACCACGCTGCACTCTACAACCAGTTTAGCTGGAGTCAGTAGGCTGTCGCGTGGGCTAATTATAGACAATGCAAGTATCGTTTAGGATATAAATAACAGCAGCTCAGAAAAAGAAATGGCAAGAGTATTTACTGTGATGTAAGCTTGTAGTGCATTATATAGTATTGCAGTGCATTACAACACATCTGTCTAGTGACTTGTTATTGACTCGGTATACACTGGTGGTCACAGAGAACCTCAAAGCATCTTAGGGCCTGTTTACACCTGGCATTAACACCTGCTGTTTTGTATCCGGATAGTATCTGGATCTACTTTGACCGGATTCTGTTCACACTTCGCTTTAAAATGCATTCCAAGCATGACCAGACGAGATCTGATTTTACGATGGTGTACACTAACACGTACATCATTTCCATTTAACTTCCTGGAAACAATGCTTTCATCCAAATTGTCCTGCTCCAGGAGAGTGTGAACAAGTTGGCGGAACGGTGGGGGTTCTTCTACAACATGCTGGAGCAATAGATGGTTCTCTTAAACTGCAAGCGAACAAACTCTTTTCTCATTTTGCTCTCATCTACCGGTAAACAAGAGCGTGAGAGTGCACACAGAAACACATGCACAAAAGAGAGAGGGGAAAAGCTTATCCACTGTGGCCATCCGTTGCTCTGAAACCACCAGCAGCTTCAGCAGTTTCATTTGATAAAAGTTTGTCAATAAGAGCTGGCTTATCAGAGCTCCTCTTCTCGTCCTATAAGACCCAAAGTGTTGAGTCGTCTTCTCATGAGGGAAGGATGGGCAGACCCACCTGTGAATGTTTTTAGATGCGAAGTGAGAGTGGAGCTTGATTTCCTCCTCTGCCGAAGATGAAAACTGTATGTGCCGTTTAGCTGATGGGAGCAGTTTTGGTGGTCTACCAGGTCTTGCATGGTTCTGAGAAGTGCTGTGTTCTCTGTATCTTTTAATCATTTTTAAGCTCCAGTTTTGGAAACTCCTTATTGTCTTTGGGCTTCCCCATTCCTTATGCAAGTGGATTATCCTCACTCTAATCTCCCCATAAATCTCTGCTGAAAAATGATTAACTTGTACTTAAAGGTTGCTTTGACTGAAAAAAGAAACGGGGGTCTGTGACTTTTGCACAGGTCGTCTCACAAGTTCTCAATGGTGTTTAAAGCTGGTGGTTGTGTTGTCCACAACATCATGTAAACCTCCTTGCTTTTCAACCCACTCCATCACTCGATCAGCTGTTTTCCACCAAAAAGCGTGTTAGGTCCTTTCAGACATCCTAAACGTATTTGTTATTTGTTATTTTGTTATTTTTTTAATGTATATAAAATTATCTGTGACTTAAGTTTTAACCAGCATAGTTATGTGGTTTGAGAACACCATGAATCAAACAACAAATTACAATGCTTTTTGTCTGGGAAAGTGCATTAACCAGGGGTCACTGACCACAGCCATATGGCCAGGTGCCACCTGCCTGACCACAAGTGATTCATGTCCAGGTGATGTTTGCTACTGAGGCTGAGATACAAAGAGGCCTGCTTTGATGTAAGCTGCTCCAGATATTTTAGTCTCTCTTCTAGCAGCCTTTTTTTTTTTAAAGCAGAATCTCTGCAGCACTTTGAACCATCTAGTGTAATGAACACAGTCGTAATTCATTTTTACACAATTTTCAACTTAAGCTACTAACTTTAACCTCTTTATTAAAACTGAGCATGCTGGTCTGGTACTGTGCCTTTAAGATACATGATACATGTGCATAATGTTTTGGATTGATAGCCGTTATCCATGCTGATGCATTCCTAATAACTTCATTATAAATGTGTGGTGTCTGTTTGCACCACAGTTTCCACATATGGACTATCAGGACTGGAAAGTGACAGGTGCTGGTTTAAATGAATGATGTTTACATACAATATTAAACTCTTCTATTTAAAAAAAGGCAAGATAAAAATTATTTAACCTAAGACCAATTTAAATATCTCAACACAACTAATAGAACTCATTTGAAGTGTTACTCCAAATTCAACACAAACTGCCACTTTTAATGACAACTGCAGTATCAGAATTATTCAGCATATTTATGACAAGTGTCTTTAGTGCTTAGTAGAGAGCCTTTTGTTGTTATGACCTTCTGCAAACACCTTCTTAAAACCCCACTATTTTTTATAGGTTTCAAGTCAGGCGACTGTGACGACCACTCCAGAATCTTTCAGGACTTCTTCTGAAACCAAGCCTCATTGGGCTTTGAGGTATGCTCAAAGAGTATGCAATCATTGTCCTGTTGGAAGTGACGCCCAAGCTTCAGCTTCCTTGATTCCATAATTGAATCCATCTTGCCCTCCACGCTGCAGGTTTCCAGTGCCAGAGGAAGCAAAGCAGCCCCGGAACATCACCGAGCCAATGCCCTGCTTCACTGTAGGCAGGGTGTTCTTTTCAGTGCATGCTTCATCCATCCTCCTCCAGACATTGCGCTGATCCATAGGCCTAAAAAGTTCCAGTTTTGTTTCAGTGCTCCACAGAACAGATTCTGTGGCTTACTTACATGTCACTTACAATGAGCAGATTGGAGCTTTTGGGTCAGTAGAGGTGTATGGACATGGAGACCTTCAGCGCTTGATCCTTACTGTGCAAACTTAAAACCTCAGTGCCTGCTGCCACCAAAACTTGCTACAGGTTTTTGTAGTGACATGAGGGTTTTTGACCACCTGCCTCCTCAAAAATCTGGTGGCAGCCAGTAATGGTTTCCTCCTTCTGCTAAATCCAGGTAACGAAGCCAGTGTTTCTGTGAACTTGTAAACCTGTGGATGTCTAGGAACTTTCAGTATCTTTGACCTTTTTGCATCAAATACCTTGTTTGTGCAAGGCAGTGATCTCTTCTCTGACTGTTAGAACTATTATTTCTAACATGCAATCAAAATCCACAGTTAGCAAAGCCCCTAGCCAGTCTAGGTTTTTGATGTGTTTTATTTCAAGCACATCTGATGCAACTAATGAAGCCTTTGATTTTCCACCTGATTTGCAAATGTGTGCTCTTATGGGGGTTTCTATTCAGGAGAGTGAATAATTCTGAGCCTGCAGTTGTTATTAAAAATGTAAGTTTGTGTTGAATTTGGAGAAAGCATTTGATACATGAACATGAGTTGTTTATTTTGACAATAAACCTGATTTGCAATGGGGGTTGAATAATTTCAGTTGCAACTACAAGGGACCAATAAACATATATATAATTGATCTAATAGGAGACTGTGAATATGTGTGCAGTTAGGATGCTCAGAAAAAAAAATGTGGGCTCACATACAGGCTCTTGGGGGTTTCAAGGTTATTAATATACATTTTTGAAGACATGATCAACTCTAGTTCCCCTAAAAACATAAACTAATAGATCAAAATATCATTCATAGAGTTCACAGAGTACTAAACATTTCAATGTATATCCCCTATAAACTCCATTATGTACCCTCACAAATCAATAATTCTATAAAGAAGGGTTTTAATCATTGAATTGGGACATTTATTATAGTGACTCTTTTTACATGTAGTGTGCATTAGCTACACTGTGCACTGTATAAACATCAGTTAAACATCCAGCAACCATAATAAAAAAACACTCTTTCAATAAGATCCTTGTTTTTCCCAACCTCATGAATATAGGGTGAAGTCTAACTATGCCACAGACTAATGTGTGATTAGCACACTTACCTGCCAGGCCTGTCAGCAACATCAAGAGCTTTAAAAGCTTAGCTGGATTTCCAATATCCCCACTGCTGGTTATCTTGATTGACTTCAGGATCAAGACCTGGCTGTCACGTAAACACATGAATGGAGCTAAGATACTGATGCATTTACAGTTATGGCTAATGTAGCTTTCAAATAAATCAATTTATTTGATTGTTTGTTTTAGGGTTAGGCTTCAAGCAATGTGTCAAACAGAGGTGTCAAAAGTATACAACTCCAAACAGTACAAAACTTCAGATTAAAAATTCTTTGGTAAAAGTTCGAGTATGATTTACATTTGTTGTTCCAGTAAAATAATGTACACAGTCCTAAATGCACTTAAAGTAAAAAGAAAACATATTTCTTCAAAAAGTTTTTTTTATTCTATTTAGTAAATTTTTATAGCAATGTAAAATAACATAATTAAAACAAAACTAAATACATTTTTCAGTTTCAGTTATTAATTCCATGGAGGGCAAATGTTAAATTTTGCATTCTCAGCTCTAATATCATGAACATGCTATTAATACTCATAGTCTGTTCCTGTTTTTCACTTAGGCCTTAAATTTGACATTTTTTCATTTATTTATTTATATTCTCTTTTAGTATTTATTAAGTATTTTGGCATCTCAATTATATCAAATCAAAGTAATGTTAAACTATCCAAATATAAAATTATGCCACTAATCTGAAATCAACAACCCCTCCTCTCGTGTTTACCTTTTATGAGCTCAGAGCAGCTGTTCCCAGCTCTGTCAGTGTTTCTCAAAAAGATTATACTGGATACAAATGGCATTTTATAAGATTACAGAACTGAAGCTCAGCTCAAACTGAAGCTTTCACAGATTCAGATTCACAAACAATGTGAATGCAATTAGCTGCTTGATTAGAAACTGTGTGATTCAGAAATAGTTACAATTTAAAGTCTGTTTTGAAAATGTGGTGAGTAAAAACATACAGATTATATAGAAGTAAAATGTTTTTAGTGACAGAAATGCTCAGATAAAGTGCAGATACTGCAAACATTGAGTTAAACACAGTAACAAAGTACTGCTACTTTGATATTTGCCACCTCTGCAGTGTCAACCAGGTTGAGGTTGTACTTTCCTCTAGCCCCTTGAGAAATATCCTTTTATACATATCATGCGCATTTCTAATCCCACAGGCATGATGAAAATCTTAGCCTACAGTATATGAAAAGCACAAGGACAATGCACAGCTACTCATCTCTTCCATCAGTCTGCAATCTGGAAAATTCTATACAACTACATCCCTTGTTCACCTTCCCTGCATGCTGTACTCTGCATGCTCTCATATACAACAGGCTGGAGGCAGTTTCAACCTTCCCAGGTCAAAAGGCTCAGTAATCCTGTTTACAGGACACAGCCATACTCCAAGCAGCCACTGCTTCAGCCTGACAAACAAAGAGATCAGGCCCAAGTTATAAATATATAGAAATCCACTGTGCCTTTCATGTGTGATTCACAGGGCCCGTGCTGCTTTAGAGGGCCCTTGATCTCGATCTCCAGGGGCTTCCAGCTCCACCGACTCGCCTTCGTTCATAATTCCAGCCACGCTACTCGAAGTTTGTGAGCCTACACTGAGAACTCCAGCTCCACTGTGTGCTGTCTTGTCCCTGCAGCCGTGTTCATTTCTCTGGAATGATTTTGATGACGTGTTAACTTGCTTGGTGGGGAGTGGGGCTCAATTGGAAAAGCATGTGCCCTCAGCCCTTGGTTTGCGTAGGTGGAAGATAATATCGGAAATGAGTCTGTAATCTGCTCATTTGGATTAAAATCAAACAGCAGGGTACAGCCAGACAGCGTATTGGAAAGGAATGAAGTGTGTGAGCATGGCAGTGTGTGTTTTGTATTCTAGGAAATGTTGTTCACAGTACTAGATTTTACTGCTCAGATTGGTCCCACTTTTAAGTGTTGAATCCTCTCTGTGTTTCTCATGCTCTTAGAGAGTTTTCCCTTTTGAGTCTCAGTTTGTAGCAAAGTATACTATTTGTTGTATGAAAGTATACTATCATCATTTGCAGTGTGCTTCCCTCATACCAGGCTAGCTTTTGGCACTCAACAGTATCACATGCATTCACAAATTGAAGAAGAAAAATGTGGATCTGAGAGCAAGCAACCATTCTGAACGTTAGGACTTTTGATTCTTGAAACATTCAATCTGTCAAGTTTTCTGGACGTTTCTAGAATGTTATTATTCAACATTTTTACATTTATTCATTCTCACAATGGAATATTTCACATTCAGAATGAAAATCAGAATCAGGAATACTTTATTGATCCCAGGATGTAAAACTGCAGTTCTTGCAGTTGCAACCGTTCAGGTAAGAATAAAAAATAAAAACTATAAAATAAATTCAAAACAAAGACAGAAAAAACTGAAATATGTACATATACATATATATTCTATGAATTTAGTAACGTGGCATAGTGGTAATAACTGTGATAATAAATTAAGGAAATTATTGCACACATATGAACTACAGTGCTATTATTATTGCACTCGGTACCCATGTTTCAAAAAGTAATCATTGAATTTTTTGCAAGTTCATCAGTAAAGTTTTATGATCAGTATAAATTCAGAATTTGTTGGAATCTATGTTTAAATAAACGCTCCAGTTCTTACATTTGGAAAACTTTTTCTATGACACATTCATTGTATTTTTTAATATCACATCAGTGTGATTACAGTGTGGTTTTTATGTCACATCAGTGTGATTACAAATCAGTTTACAAATCAGAGGTTTTTATTGCATTGTTTGTCCATAATGTTATCGTTTGTCTAACTGGGGATGCTGTCTAACTAAGTACACTTCTAAAAACCTTGTGATGCAAACCATTGTTACATTTTCTCAGAATTATTTCTATAATTCTGTCATCATGTCTAACCCTTTTAACCATACAGATCCTCAATTGTGGTTTGTGCTCTGGACATTTTTAGTTATTACTTAGCTTTTACTACACGTATGAAAGTGTTCAGAATGTCTTATGGAATAGAGCTTTATTTACAATGGACTTTATTTATGGTGTGTATGAGCTGATTTTGGTAGCTACTTTAACACGTTAGGGATGGGCATCACAGTTAGGTAAGTTATTTAGTATCACGGTGTATAGTATATCATACTATATGTATATAATTTAATAGTTTGGAATTGCTTGTTACTGTAAAAAAGAAACAATAACACAGCACTCTGCAAGTCTGAGAAAATCACATGTGAATCTGTTCATCTGGACAGTTAGCATTTAGCCAGTGGTTAGCATTAGGCTATATACAAACAAACCGTACATTGGGATTTGATGTGTGTGAGTGTTAGACTAATCATTTCCAAACTCTACGTTGCTCACGTATTTATAGCAACCAAAGACTTTCACTGTTCCAACAAATGCCCCACTGAAAGTATTAATACTATTCTAATGAAATCAAGTGAGCTGCTGATGCAACTGAAATCTATACAGCGGCTGGAGCTCACAGAGAAGTCAGGAACCACATTTGTGTTCTAAACATTCCAGTCTTGGTTCCTCGATGCTTATCTGATCTGAAATGTGGAGTGCAGAACTGTGTAATTGCACTGAATGTCAGGTCAGCGGCACGTCTGCGGAGTGGTCACAGAATGTAAACAACCAGGCAGCTCTGGGCTATGACAGCAAGTCCAGTTTTGTCCTGTTTGTAATCGGACAGCCAAGCTCGCTGCAGGAGCTAATAACCTCCTTTGCTGATATTTATCAGACTCCAGAACGAACCTCTCCCCCTTGTGTTCAGCTGTTTTTAATCCAGACTAAAGACACAGACGCGTCCACAGCGCCTTGTTTTCGTGAATGAACTCGCGCGCGCCCGCTATTAATAGAACGGGGGCCGATGGCGTCACAATGGAAGCCGCGTCGCCTCTCTCTGAGGCGTCATGTGTTTTTTATTTTTTCCCCTCTCTCTCCACCTGTATTCCGAACACCCCCCGCCCCCCCCTCCCGTCCTTACGATTAGCCAATCCGCTGTTCTGGAACGCGAAGCGGCTGGAGGCTCTAGAACGCCTATTTCGACAAGCCACGCCCTCCCTACTCCATGATTGGCTATTCCGTCCTTAGTGGCTGCGTAGCAAAGCGCGTGTGCCAATGGTAGCCCGGTGAGAGCGGGGCTTGTTCGGAAAACGGGTGTGTAAAAAAACGACCATAACAACGCCTCAAAAGAGCATTTGAATGGGTGAAGAGAGCACAGTGTGTGAAGGCTGCTCCGACCCGGACCCTCCAGCTTGGACAAACCGGATTAACATTTTGGACAAACTGGGACGTCGTAGCGATTACGAAATGACCGTGCAGCGTTTGCCGTGCAGCTAGCGCTCAGGGATTGTTTTTCTTTTACAGTAGAAATTACAGCCGCCGTCGCCCTGTCTGTCTATCTGTCTGTCTGTCTGTTTTTGCACTTGTTTCAAGTCACTCTTCACTTCAGTTCTTGGCTGCAAGAAGCTGAAACACAGAAGAAACGCACACAAGCCAAAAGAAACGGTGAGGTGGGTTAGGCTTTGTCAGGACAGGTGCGGTCCACTCACAGGGTCAGTCGGTGCTTTGTGTGGACGGTTACTACTGCAGTTACGTGGTGTGTGATGTGTGCATGCTCCCCGTGCATCACTGCTGCCAGTTCGGTTCAGTTGCAGCTGCATGTGCAATTTAGTGTTCAGTCATTAGACAGCTGTGTTGTGCATTATGGATGTTGCTTACCAGCTGAAACTCCTGACACTAAGAGTTATTCTGGCCACTGTTTTTTTTTATTACAAGGTTTAGTCTGATGCTGCATAGTTGCATCATCTGTATGGGCTGATCTCACAATATGTCCATTCATACTAGTTCAGCCCTGAATTATTAATGTGGAGTTTGGGCACATTATAAGGTAAAACTCCACCGTCCTATATTCTGTAATTATGGGAGGATACCCTACAGCATGCTTGCCCAGCATCAAAGAACAAGCTGGAGCTAAAGCTTTAGATCATTTGATTTGAGGACAGTGTCTTAATGCTTTAAGCTGCACTGCACTCCTAAAAATAAAGGTCCTACACAGGGTTCTTTAAGTGATGCTGTAGAACAAGCATTTTTGTCACAGAGCTGTGGGTGTGAAGAACCTTTACAGTTGTAAATGATCTTTACATTGAGTTCTTTAAGGTTCTTTACACAAAATGGGTCTTCTATGGCATCGCTTACAGAACCCTTTGTGGCACCTTCATTTTTAAGACTGCACAGTAGAGGAAACTTGGCATGCAGTTGCATCAGTTTCTGTTATCACCCCCTGTCGTTATCAGTGGGTTAGTTTTCATAGCTAAATAGATTTCGTCACAGCACTGACCAATCGCCTGTGAAACTGTGTATCCCCTTAGACGTGGACATGTGGACTTGTCTTGTGGAAGGTTCCGCAGATAAATTCCATCCATGAGATCCAGGACTCTTATGTAGTATAGATGGACGGCGCTGAAGAAACAAAGCCTGACAAGTTAATAAAGCAGCAAGATGGATCAGAGTGGGCTGAATGACTTGCTTCTGTCAGCAGAATGACAGATGTATTTATGAATGGGGTGAATCAATTGATAAAACCACTATAAAGATACAACAATGCATTTCTCTTCCTCCCTGTCCCTCTCTGTCTGCTCTGTGTTGTGCAATGACTGAAGTGATTAAAGGACAACATCAATAATGTGATGTCATGCTGTGTAATCAGATGAACAGTCGAGTTCACTTACAGTGATGCCGTGAGTAATGACAGTATGATAATAATCCCCTGCTAATAAGGTTATTTGGATGCACGCTGTAGTTGAGCTGCTCTTTATATGATGTTATGAATTGTGTCTGCCTGCGCAGAGTGGATTGGTTTGAAACGCTCCGTTCTTGACGAATACCTAGTCAGAATTGTTCACAGTGGTGGTGAATGGAGCGAGACATCTAAAGAGTTTACTGCACAAGCAACATGGGTCTGAATACACTGCTTGATGCGTGGGACATTGTTTTCCGATGGATTTAGGAAGAATTTTGGCTAAGAAACACTTAAAGACATCTGTGGAGAGTTACATGCAGGTGTTCTATGCCATAACAGCCCCCAAAAATACTGCAGCTTCACTGCTGGTTTGAATAGTAAATAAAGTGGCTACATTTAGCACCTTATACCCATTTTGACCCCTGGTTCCTGATACCATTTCACATCAAATCTTATCATATCAAATCATATTTTGCTGAAGGAGAGAATTCATAAGCCTGTGTGAGGCTACACAACATCTGCATGAGCCTTTCATCATAACTGACATAAACCTACAGAAACATTTATTGAGGGTAATTCCAACATGTGTCCATTGTCACATACGCTGCTTTGGTCAATTCTTAGGTCATTTTACCATTTAACCTTTTTGAGTTTTAACAAAACTGACGCTTGTTGGAATCATCCAGTAGGCTCATGTAGGCGTCATATTGCCTCAGAAATACCACCCTTTACTAAAGTGTTACCCAAAATATAGACTCAAAATTCAGCCCTTTCTGTGTAATTGCATCATTTTGACTCTTGTGGAAACATCTGACCTAAATAAATGTAAATAAACAGTATATTAAACAGAGTTATAATCTTACCTTTCTTTAAATGTGATTCTTAAATGTCAACATACTATGGACACTAATAAGGGATGTATTGAACTGTCAAGCTCAGCAAGAACCAAATACAGAGCAACTATTTTAGGAGTGTGAAAAGATGATGTCCTGTATTACACTGAGGTTTCACTGACCCAGAGACAAGGTCAGTGTTCTCTGTGGCTCACGTATATAGAAACCTGAAATCAAATATGTTCTTTGGTCAAGGTGGCCTACAACTGCTTGTGGACTAATATCAAATCTGCTTTCCGCCTGTAGGGAGCTGAAGTGTATTATGGATTACGAAAGACCCAATGTTGAAACAATCAAGTGTGTCGTCGTTGGTGACAATGCTGTGGGGAAGACGCGCCTTATTTGTGCCCGAGCCTGCAACACCACCTTGACCCAATACCAGCTACTGGCCACCCACGTCCCCACCGTCTGGGCCATTGATCAGTACAGAGTCTGCCAAGAGGTAATGCTCTTCTTACTCTCCTGATTTGCACACAAAAATATGAATAGGTTTTTAGACTAAGACTTAGTTAAAAGTGATTCTCAATTCAATTAAATGTAACTTTTCTACGAATCAGCAGTTGGTCAGCAGTACAAGATGGTCATTTTAAAATCTACCTGACTCTTATGGAAGTAACAGGGACTGGTGGGCACAGTTATGGGCCACAGAGTGGTTTTGTAAATGATTCTTAATGTTATTTAAAGTATAGAGTTGTATGTGTTGTAATTACTTAAGCCCACTTATTTTATATTTATATATTTTTGAAAAATCAGTTTGAAAAAAAATATTTTGAAAAATCACTTTCAGATACTGGTTTGAAAAATTGTTTTGTGAAATCAGTTTAAAAATTGGTCAAAAAATCGTTAGGAAATGTCAGTTTTGGTTTGAAAAATCAGTTTGAAACACTGCTTTGAAAAATCGTTTTAAATCGGTTTGAAATGTTGGTATGAAATATCAGTTTAAATAATCAGTTTGAAAATTTAGGATTGGAAGACTGGTTAAAAATAACAAAACAGTTTGAAAAACTGTTTTGAGAAATACTAGTTTAAAAATATGTTTAAAAAATAGAAATAGAAAGTCTGTTGAGAATCAACAGATTGTAAAATTGGATTCAGATTGTAATATCAGTTTTGTTTAAAAAAATAAGTTTGTGAAATTGGACTGAAATTTTGATTTGAAAATTCAGTTTTTAAAAAACTAGCTTAAAAAAGGAGTGGGCAAATTGGTTTGAAAAATCGAGTCAGAAGAAATATAGAGTTAGAAATATCATGCTCAGAGTACAAGTGTAGATAAGTCAGGCTGTGATGAAGGTCTGTCTGCTCACAGGTGTTGGAGCGTTCCAGAGACGTGGTGGATGATGTCAGTGTGTCTCTGAGGCTCTGGGACACCTTTGGAGACCACCACAAAGACAGACGCTTTGCCTACGGCAGGTAAGACTGCCTCGTTTTATCGGTGTGTAATTGTTTCTGCAGCCTCTAAATAGAACAGACCCAAATAGATGTTAATTACCATTTCCTTTTTAAAGAGAACCTCAGTTACTGTCACAGTGTCAAACACTGGCAAAATGTTGTCATTCTTTTCAGATATCATTTGCATTGGTATCAGACTCATTATGTACACTGTATATGACACGATACACCCAAACCATCTGTAGAGCACTCATTTACCTGGGTTTGCTTTGGATTTCTTTCACATCACATTCCATTGTTTCTCGTGCCTTCTTTTTCCACTGTTTTCAAGCCAGGGCACCAAGACAGCCTCTTCTGTTTGATATGAGTTTGTATGGAATGTAGCATCTCATATTATAGCTGCATTATAGTTGGAGACAATAGTGCTAGCCTCACTGATGCATCCTCTAAATGACCTCCTTCCAATGTTAATGGAGTGGCTCTGTTATTTTCTGCTATCCTGACGCAATTAGGCAACCATTAAGTAAGCATCCCTTTTACTAATTAGTCTTCCACTACCGCACTGTAGATTCCGTAAGGACGCCTGCACTACACAGCTAGCATGGTGGTCGACAAAAAAGGGGCACATAATGCGTGATGTTTTTTGATATGTCAGCAGTAGATTGAATTGAACATGCCTTGGATGAGCTCGACTGGCTGTCGACCACTCAGAATCCTATTTAAGGAGGGAGTGTCATATTGATGGGTCCCAACAAAGCCTTTGTGTTCTCTGGAAGTGTGCGACAGATGGTGCTTGGCGGCTTCAGTACGCACTGATGTGAGGGTGTTTTAGTCCTCCTAACGTCTGACAGTTGCGAGGGAGACTTTTAAGAAAGCAGGACAACAGCAATCATGTTGCTTGACGTCTTTGTTTGTTCTCTAATCGTAAATTAGGGGATGCTTCCTCCTTGATTTAGTGCGTTGGTCAGCTCTCAAGAGCAAGAACACGCATACACGTACACACACTCACACACGGTGGCCCATTATGAGCGTGCACACCGTGCCATGCTCCTCGTCCTTGGGCCAGTCATCCTCTCAGCAGAATTACATTTCCATTCTGTGGAGCCGATATCTCCTGTCCCTGCTTTATTGCATCCTAAAAATAAAACAAAAGTGCTGGGGCCACGAGCCATTAAGTCAGACCTGCGCTCGGGAAGATATGAGAGTAGCCTCTGGGTAATCGCTGGGCTCCTTTAGCCCCTGAAGCAACCCAATAACCCCACACTATGGCCATCAAAAGAGATGAACTGTGAACTCTGAAGGATGTATTTTTGGACACAGAGCAAGCTTAAGATTACACTTTCCAGACTTCAAAGTTGGCCTGTCACAATTAATTTCGATGAATCTGCAACTATTAGTTGGCAGTGTGCTGGATGGTATTGCATATTAAAATTCTCCCCTCACTTTCCAATAAAAGGGTAACACAGGTAACCTTTTTCCAAGGTTATGATCAATGTAAATGCACATTCAAAGGTATAACATAGACCCTTACGACCCTCCAAGTGTCTGTTTTAAAGAATACTAACTAAAGAAGTACCCTTGAGGGCACCTGGTGACAGTTTGTGACCCAATAATTAGTATTTTAAAATGCCTAGTAATTTACAGAAGCATGACAAATTTCTGTTACTGTGAATAGTTAAGTAATTAGAAGATTCTGCAAAGAGAACTGGTTTCCAAAAGGCAGTAAGTTACAGATGAAACTTAATTTGTGTTTTGTAAACTTTTATAGTGAAAAAGGCATTAGTTTGAGCAATGCAAAGTTGCAAAGTTTGAGTTTTCAGACTTTATTAGCTTATTATGCTATGGCGTTTTCACAATTATTGTTTCAAAAAGGCCCAAAAATGCACATTTCAAATGACCTTCAGACTCCTTAAACCTTGTGCCAACAATCAGCATCCATAAACTCCATTAAACAGCTGCCTAGCACTGTAAGTTAAGAAAAGGTAGTTAACAATAACAGTGGAGGTCACGTTGAGGTCTAGAGGACTTCAGAGAGAAGTGCTTGTAGAAATGCTGGGAAGGCAAATCAACAGCCCTCTTTGACTGCAAAGGGCCTTCTCTCTGAAGTTGTGGTGCACTGTTCTACTGTGCAGCAGCACCTGCACAAATATGACCTTCATAGAATGTCCTCACCACAAAATTCTGCGTCAGATGCATTTTGGAAGTAAGTCCTGTGGACTGATGAAAGGTTGGCTGCAGTGAGCAAAGGTGTGTCATGCTTTGGGCTGGAGTGGCAGCAAGTGACACAAGAGCAGTGCATGTCCTTTTTGCAAGGAAAAATTTGTTACTCAGAGTCCCCCAAACAAAAAGTCTACCCAAGGCCCTTTTCCTTTTTTGTACTGTAAAAGCAATCTTGCTTGAAAGGCTAAAGAAATGTGTGACTTTTAACTGTATGCCTGGAAATCACATCATCTTTTATTTGCTTAGCTATTCACAGTAACTGCCTATGGAGACGCACAGCAAGTGAAAGCTCTATTTCTGCTGAATGCTCAAAGCTGAATTAGTGATGGGGCTCAGCCCCAGTAGATTTATGACCTATAGCAGACTATTTTAGGTTTGCTTTTATACCGTCTGCTTCTGACATGTAGAAGACTGATTAGCTGGTATTAATGCTATTGTGTGCTAACAGTGGCCATGAGCTCTACTGGACCTGCTGACTCCAGATTGGACAAAGAAGATGCCATTGATTAGCAAATTGATTAAAGCTGCTGCTTTCTTTGGTAATGTGGGTATAGGTGTATTGACAGGACGGATTAGGCTTTACTCAAGACAACATGCTGTTTGAAGGTAAATGGGGTCACAAGAGAGGCTTACACCATACACCCCTGCGACTTCCCAAATTCTACATGTTTCACCAGCACCACATTGATCCCGGACAAGATCCAGATAAGCTTGCACTCCACAGTTGATTTTCTATCAGCTCCACTTTGCCCTGAGAGGCTGTGCTTTCAGTAAGCCATTGACTTTCTGGAGAGGCCCTTAGCTCAGCAGTTGTTATCTGAGCTGCGTCATTTCCCACGTATGAAGCGTTTCACAGTGCTTATCCACTGTCCATGTAATGGTGTTCTTACATGATCTGCAACAGTCTTACTGTGAGATGTTTGCTTCCTAGCTTTCCACTGAGCCACATGCCACATAATGAAGGATTCAGGTTTTTGAGGCACACCCTTTCTTCATGAAAAAACCTAATATTATTGTAATATCTGTGTATCATGAAAATTAGGTGACTTCTGTTCTCACGTCAGATGCCATTCCCAGAACACTGTGCTTTTTGACTTCTTTGATAAAGGCCAACTACTACGTAGCATTGTTCTGTGCCTGTTTCTGTTTGTAGGGCACCTATGGTCTTAATGCGAGCCTGAGAAACGTAGCCGAGACACTGTAAGTCTGCCAAGTCGCTAGCATCTTCATAACTCTCTGCATTCCCAGTCTGACTGTGTGGTGTGGTAGCTGCGTCCGTCGCTTGCCCTGTCAGCGAGTACTGCACAATTCCTTTGGTGGATGATGGCGAAGGGGGTGATCATACATTGTTCACTGTTCTTGTGTGGTTGCCGGTGTTGCCTACCGTCAGCATAGACAGTGTACTAACCTCACTCCCAGAAGGTATGCCAGTCACGTGTCAGTATGTCTGCATGTTCTCCTTTTATTTCTTTTCTTTCTTTATTTATTTTTTGGGTTGGTTTCTGTCATTTTGTTTCCCATGTTTGAAACGGTCTTCACTGAGGCAGCCCTGAAAAAGCATTGCCAAAGGTGTTCATTGCTGCGAGCGTCAGACGTCTCCAAGGACGTGGGTGTGAACCAGAGGCAATCTTTTCCTATAGTGTCAGAAGGTCAATGTCAGGGCTGGCATTGAGACCGCTGGGGCGGGTCCCTTCTCTGCATGCCAAACACTGCGGGACTGTGGTGTTGCTACGGATACCGCTTGGCGCCTGCCATGTACAGCACTCTTTGCTGCACATCCTGTCAGCATGCTGTGTCTAGTGATGTCTTGCATTTCGTTAGTATGATGACGTTTTGTTTATGGCTCACCTGTTGAGTCACCTGTTTTGCGTTTTGTTTTCTTTTACCTCCGAAGGTCTGACGTGGTGGTTCTCTGCTTTTCCATCGCCAACCCCAACTCTCTCCATCACGTCAAGACCATGTGGTACCTGGAGATCAAACACTTCTGCCCACGTACACCTGTCATTCTCGTAGGGTGTCAGCTCGATCTACGCTATGCAGACTTGGAGGCCGTCAATCGGGCTAGACGACCATTAGCAAGGTACTGACTTTGTTGTTGATTCTAGGGCTTCTTCAGCTTTGAAGATGCATTTTATTCCAGGAATAAATAAGAATGTTTTGTATTATTTTAAGTTTAGGACTCCTGTCCTTAAGTGTGCAAAAACGTCCTTCAAAAAGGGGATATTTCTGGAGAGATTAGATGTAAGATGGATGAGGAACTCAATGTTAATGGGACTACAGGAGGTGGTTCTGAATTTGTTTTTTGGCTAATGAACTGGCAACCCCAGTGTCCAGACCTCAACATCATTGAATTAGTTGGGATTACTTAAAAAAAAACACCCTGTAGATTATTGCAGAAAAACTTAAAGTGAGTCTCCAAAAAACAATGGTAGTAAAGGTAAAAGATGGTCTCACCTAATACTTAAACTGGAAAATAAACAGCACACTGGTTTTCATGACTGGAGCTTATTTATTTATAAAATAAATAAAGAGTGGTCTCTGACTTTTGCACAGTATTTCTTTGTTCACCCTACTCAGTGTTTGTCACATTAAAGTATCTCATTGAACATTGTGTCCAACAGGCCTATAAAACCTGGAGACATCTTGCCTCCAGAGCGAGGACGGGAAGTGGCCAAAGAGTTGGGTATTCCATATTATGAAACAAGTGTCTTTGATCAGTTTGGCATTAAAGACATCTTTGACAACGCCATCCGAGCCGCTCTCATCTCCAGACGCCACCTTCAGTTCTGGAAGTCCCATCTGCGAAAGGTCCAGAAGCCCCTACTGCAGGCGCCCTTTCTCCCTCCCAAGGCACCTCCACCGTTGATCAAGATCCCAGAGTGTCCCCTGAACAACCGGGATGGCCCCAGGCAGCTGCTAGAGAACCCCCTGTGTGCTGATGTCATGTTCATCATTCAAGAGCACGTCCATGTGTTTGCCCACAAGATATACCTGTCTACCTCGTCCTCCAAGTTCTACGACCTCTTCCAGATGGACTTCTCTGATGAGTCCCAGTGTTTGGTGGTGACAGAGCGCCACGGGCGGGACCAGCTGATGCGGACCCTCAGCCTGGACACGGAGGAAGACGTGGCTGTGTTGCCCAATCTTTCGCCTTGTTCCCTACGCGCTTCCAAGAGTGACGGGACTCTGAAGATAATGAGCTTCAGCGGGAGGCACCGTCGCACTAAGCTGTCCCTGGCATCCTGGAGCAAAGCGTTCTACAGCATCCACAGAGAAACTGTGGTCAACCCAGTGACGGCCACCCCAGCGCCGATGACGGTGGTGAAGATGGACCACTCCATCCAGCTGGGGCCCTTTAGTGCAGTGCTGCGGTTTCTGTACACGGGGGAGCTGGACGAGAAAGAGAAGGATCTGATGAAGGTTGCTCAGATTGCTGAGATCCTGGAGGTTTTTGACCTGAGGATGATGGTGGAGAACATCATGAACAAAGAGGGCTTCATGAATCAGGAGATCACGAAAGCGTTTCATGTGAGAAAAGCCAACAGGATTAAGGAGTGTCTGGCCAAGAATAATTTCACAGGTAAAAAAATATTATCCCAGTGCAGATGAGTTTATTTTCTGCAGTGCTGAATAGAGAGAAGTGATTATCATCAGCATCGATTAGCATCAGCATCGATTAATAGAAATAGATTAGTGGTGGCTCAGCGGTTGGAGCGCCGGGCTATCGATAACAGGGTTGTGGGTTCAATTCCCGGGCTCGGCAAGCTGCCACTGTTGGGCCCTTGAGCAAGGCCCTTTACCTTCTCTGCTCCCCGGGCGCTGGAGTTGGCTGCCCACCACTCTGGGTGTGTGTGTGTGTGTGTATATTCACTACCACTGAGGGGTTAGGGACACATTTCGCTGTACACTGTACACCTTTACCTTTGAAAGACAGTTTATGAACAATTCAGCTCAGAGCAAACATTACAACTTACTTCTTAGACAATGTTACTTTTAATTTTATTTTAGCGACAGCTGTGACAGCTGCTATATTTGATGCAAACACAATTAATTCGGTAAAATCTTATGTTGTTGGAAATACATAAATACATGAATACAAAAAAACTGCATCGGATTTACTATGATTTCATAAGGACGATAATGAAAAGATCACAAAATAAAACAGCGAATATCAGCAAAACAATAGCAAGAAAAAACAGGCTAGCCTAGTTTTGCTGGACCACCATTGGCTGCATAAGGTGTAGACCATATATTTACCCATTTTAAAATGTGAAGAGCCCAGGACTTGTCGATGTCGATGCTAACACAGCGGTAGCAATGCTAATGACACGGCGGTCGGTAGTGATGCTGGCGGTCACCATGATAGCAGTGCAAATGCCCTCACTGTGAGTTATTAATAAGCTTCAAAATGGGGCTCTTAGAGTCGCCTAGAGAGTGATTTAAATAATATACATGTGATTACATACACATACCTCAGGGATCAAAAATACAAAAATCTGTCTAAATACAGTAGACGTTTACATTAGATAACAGGTATACAGAAAGATGAGCAAAGGTATGTTTTACATGAACCTGTTGAAATACATAGGAGATGCATCATATTTTAGCCCACATTTTGTTTCCAGTTAACGTACTTTGTCTTAAAGTTTATTTAAATTGTTGATATTTTAGATGAGCCAAAACATTATGACTAACATCACCTGCCTAATATGCTGTTGGTCCTCCATGTGCCAGCAAAACAGCTCACTCTGTGATATCAGACGATCTGACCAGCATGGGTAATCTTACCAGCAGGGTGTGGTGAACTGTGTGTTTTGACATGTCCCTCCTGTAACCACTATTAGACATGGCTTGTGCCACAGTAGCCCGTCTGTCGGTCCAGCCCAGAGGGGATAGCTTTCATTCCCCCTGTTTATCAATGATTCGTGATTTGACCTTTGAAGTAAATAACATTGATTATCTCATTACACTGGCACCTGTCAAGAGGCGTGATATTCACTATGTGTCCAAATGTTTGTGGACACCCCTTCTTATGAATGCATTCAGCTACTTTAAGTTGCACCCATTGCTGACTTAAATATGCAAAAGCATGTGGAGACTGATGCCAGTTGTGGGTTTGAGGGGTATAAAGCCCCCTGGCATTGAGCTGTAAAACAGTAGAATTATGTTCCATTTTGACAAAGACTGCGTTGTGATGGCTAGCCAGTGGTCAGTACCTACCGAAAAGTCCTCCAAGAAAGGACAACCGGTGAACCAGGGACAGGGTTATGAGCAACCGAGGCTGACATGACAATGACAAGCCCGTCTGGTCCGATCCAACAAAAGAGGTACAATGTCGACTCGTAGAGTCCATGGCTCAACGGTTCAGAGCTGTTGTGCTGGCACGAGGGGGATCTACACAATATAAGACAGGTAGTTGTAATGTTATGGCTGATCCTCACAATGATAACATGTTATTGTCTGGCTGTCTTGGAAGATGTGGTGTTCAGGCTGGATGATGGCACCATCAACGCACATAAGCCATTGCTGATCTCCAGCTGTGACTGGATGGCTGCTCTGTTCGGAGGCTCGTTCATTGAGAGCGCAAACAATGAGGTGAGTGTGAAAGCTGTGAGCTACAGTCGGTGCACTGATACGTTCACTGAATTTTTTACCACTTCACCAAGGATTAGTGTGGAATCTTTTTCAGTCTTCAACCAGATGGTGCAAGGTCGCTCTGCCCAGATACAGACGAACACATGAGCACACACACACATAGACACACACACACGCCCTCAAAAGATGCAGACCACAGCCTACGCACATTCATCATACACTCAGAGCCTGCCAAACTGCATCACACTTGTTAATAATTCAAAATATTTTAACCCTGGTACTTTCAAACACATCACTGAATTTCATGAGGATGATAAATCATTTCTCTCATTCAAATTGTGCCCTTTGTTTACTCTGGTTGAGCCGGTGCAATGTCTGCTCGACCTTTAGAGACCATTAGGCCTTGCAGCAAGCATTTATCAGCAAAGCAATCCAGTCATGACCACATATGTGTAGTTAAGGAAAATATGCCCTGTGGGACTGATGGAGCATATCAACTCCTGTATTGCTGTTAAACTGCTGATGGAAAAAAAAGCAGACCCATTAATTTTCTTTCTAACGAAGGGAAACAGACGTCATTCAGAGACATCCGAGTTTTCCTCTATGGCCTGCACTTACGTGGAGGGTGCTGGTGATGATGCCAGACCTACTTTATTCTGCTTGGTGGTGGTGCACTTGGCCAACCTCACATGCCAGCATTACAATTGGGACAGCTTTATTTTAGGGACGGCGCCGTCCTACTTTCCCTATGTAGTTCACATTTGAATTACAGAAGAAGTATTCTGAATTCTTTGCCTTTTCACCGCTCCCATCACCTGAGCTTTCCCTTGATGCGTCTTATGTAACGTGTTACGTCGCTACACTGAGCTGCGTGCTCTGCTAAAATGTGCTTAGTAATGGTCTGAGGTGAGCCTGTCATCGATTCCACTGAGATTACCAGAGGGAAGGACATCTGTGCACTGCCGGTGGTCACAGAGTAGATCAACACTTTCAGACATACAGTCAGATGTGAGAGAGAGGAATTTAATAATTTAATAATTTAACAAATATCCACATGCATTAAAGAAGACGCTACAGTTTGTGATGTATTATTCATCTTTTCTCTGTAACATAACTGTTTTGGTGTCAGGTGTCAAAAAGCTTCAGAAAAAACAACTTATATACAATGAATGAATAATAATGAGGGTTGTAATGTGGTGCTCCGAGTGGTTCAGCAGACTAAGGTGCTGCCACTATGACCTGAGGATCGCTGGCTCGCATACTGGCTCTTGCCGCCTGCCATCATAGCACAATTGGCCTTGCTCTTGTGTAGATGGCCGTATGGGTAGATCACTGCCCACATCCCTTCGATTTGAGGCTGGCATGTATGGGCATCTGCTAGTGGATGCTTCAGAGCTGGATACCTGGAGCTTACCCTTCAGTTTGGCAGGGGTTTGGCTGGTTGGCTGGTTTGCAGTTATGTAGTGACTACATTTTCTCTTTGCTCATATGTGTGTGTGTGTGTGTGTGTGTGTGTGTGTGTGTGTGCGTGTGTGGTGTTGCCAGGTCTCCTTCCCCAACACCAGCAGGGTGTGCATGCAGGTAGTGCTAGAGTACCTCTACACCAATCAGCTGTCGCCCATGGCCGACCTGGACCCAATGGAGTTAGTTGCTCTGGCAAACAGACTGTGCCTTCCCCGACTCATCGCACTGACAGGTGCGCCCTCCAACATAAAAACATACACAAATACACTCACACACACAGAGACAACTCTTCAAGCACAGACCAAAGCCATGTAGCCAATACAAACTCAAATAGTGCCGTTTTGGTTCCTCCATTCAGTGTTGCCTAGCAACGAGCTACGTCAAGACTCTGAGAGGGAAAAAAGCATGAGTCTGATTCCACAAGCCTGGTAGAGCACAGATTGCAAGCTGTCCAGTTAACGTCATCAAACATTCACATAAAGCAGTAATGGTGACAGTTTGACATTGATCTATGGCTCCAGCGTAGGCGAGGGTTTACTTCAGGCTTTGTGGTGCCGATCCTGAGCCTCCGTCAACAGAAATAATCAATTTTCTGACAGTGATTCGCACTCAGATGCAGCCAAGTATCAAAATGTTGTAGCATTTCACTGACGCATTCATAAAAAAAGGGTTATTACATTTCTAGTTACTGTGGGTGCTGGAAGAATGGTAAGATGGCCTTGGATACGTATTCAGTTGGAAATTCAATGTGTTTTAATATGAGCTCTCTTCACAGAGCAATACGCTGTGAGCGAGCTGGTGAAAGCCTTTAAGGATGGACAAGACATAGATGGCGAAGTTCTCACCTATCTGGAGCTTGCTCAGGTGTTTGCATTATTTTTATTGTATTTAATTATATAATTTGTGCTGTCAAACAATTGAAGTAATGCATATTGACTAATCATACTTTATGTGGTTAATTAGTTTAGTTTAGTTTCATTTATTTGCACAGTTTAAAACACAACGCTAAATATAACAAAAAACAATAGTTTCACAGAAAAGACATCAAATAAACCTAAGTAATATCAATATAACAAAGCCAAACGATGGTGCCTTTTGGCTTTGCTATATTGATATTACTTTATTTATGTGTATTAATAAATGCATTTATTTGTAAAGTTAATGTACTCCTAAGCAATAATATCACAATAAAAAAATGAGATAAATAAAGTAAACATCCGTTTAATAGGGGGAAAAGTTACAATACATCGGTCAAATGGTCCTTTAAGCGTCTTTACTAAAATTTTATAGGTGAAAAATTTCTTTCAATTTAGTACCCCTAAATCTTTTTAAAAAATTACCTCTAGAAGACATTTAGGGGGACGAAGACCTGAAATTTGACGAGTTGAATATGAATGAATTTGCTGTAAGGCAATTCATGAACTGCTCTGGAATGATTTTCCTTATTTGAGTATCTTTTATAAATAAAAACACATATTTGAAAAATATCAATATCATAAATAGTAAGAATTAGAAGTTTCTGAGGAGCAGATATATAAATATGATCAGGTTGCAATGCTTGATCGTGATTAATCATCTTATTTGCAGCAATTTAAAAAATCCATTTTGAAAGGAGTTTTCATTTTTTCTTTTTAAAGCAAAGATAGAATAAATGTAATCAGACTTTGTTTAGTTATTTAAGCAATTCAGTAACATTAACATAGTAACATTATACTCATAGTGTAAACGCAGGGTTCTTCACATTTCTGAAATGTAATGTGATGTGATTTTCTCAGAGCAAATGCAGTCTTCCTTACTGACATCCACAGTGAAACCTACAGTGGTTTTAGCCAATGACTGTATATTTCAAACTGTATTCACTGAACAAGTAAATAAAAGCTGGATTTGAATGAGAGGGCTACAATGGCCCATGATATCATAGCAGCATACTGCAAGCAAGCAGCCGAGCTTCATAGTAGGGGGCATAGTTAACTAAGTAAACATAAGTAATTGAACTAATTGTGTAAAAAAAATAATACGGGATGAATTACAGCATTAAAAGTGCAAGTTTTTGATAAATACATACATTTATGTTTACTAGTGTATTAATACTTACACACCATCTTTACAAGCATGTTGACACATTTGTCTTCTGCTTCTCTCACAGTTCCATAATGCCAGCCAACTTGCTGCCTGGTGCTTGCATCACATCTGCACTAATTACAATAGTATATGTGCCAATTATCGCAAAGAGATCAAGTCCAAATCAACAGGTAAGAACGTTACGGACACTCTTGTGCAGTATCATTAAAACCTGACTGTGTGCAAAATTGCAGAAATACTGTGCATCATCTTCAGCCCTCAATACT
This sequence comes from Salminus brasiliensis, assembly GCF_030463535.1. Lineage (NCBI taxonomy): Eukaryota > Metazoa > Chordata > Actinopteri > Characiformes > Bryconidae > Salminus > Salminus brasiliensis. The sequence goes on along the minus strand of NC_132899.1, from coordinate 25,537,439 downwards.
TTCATTATTCTGGAGAGAGCTAGAAATCTGAAGCAGAGATAGGACCTGCAGACATCATGAGGATTAACAGCTGACCTTCATCTGTGATATCAGTTCATTACGTAGAGCAGGTTGCCACAGCACTGCATGGTGTAGTCTTCTCCATGCTCTACCACACCTGACTGAACTCATGGAGGCTTTGGTAATTAGCAGATGAGCCGCTTTAGGGATTTTAAAGTGATGGTCTGGCCAAAAATGAATGTAAACAATATTAATCGGATCTTATCTGAAATGTAGTTGACCTGCCAACACAGGTTTAGTGTCTGAGGTTTGCTTATTGCTTTCCAAGTTTCAAACAGGTGCTACATGGCTGTTGTATTTACAAAGTATCTGTGCTACTTTATATATATATATCAGATACTTAAAGTTGCACCAAGTGCTGGCACAGATGTGCACATGCACACACACATAACCTGTCTAGCCCCTGTAGAGTAGTACTGCTAATTGAGCTGTGGAGCAGTGGAACTGTGTTGCTCCACACAATATGTGATGGTGCTCCACACAATACATTTGGGATGAGTTGGGGATGACATGGGGTGGTCATCATCCAACATTCTAACCTCACAAACACAGTTGTCCCTGAATGCAATCAAATCTTTACACAAATGTTTCAAAATCTAGTAGAAAGCCGTCTTCCCTGGACAGTAGAGACAGTAACTCCAACAAAAACAGGATACACTCTCTAATACCCATGATATAACCTCCTGAGACCCAGACTTTTGCTTGTTGTGCATTTCTTTGTTGTGTAGGACCTAACAAGTATAAAAACTAAACTTAGTCTTTGTACAGCACGTCATTTTTGCAAAAAAAAAAAAAAAAAAAGAAAAAAAAACAAGTATCATGGTGCAGTAAAGCAGAAATGTAATGTCCCCATATGAGGACGCAGGGTATCAAGAGGTTAAGAAGAAACAGGTGTGAGCAAGTGTCCTAATATTTTTGTCCATAGAATGTATGTTTTGACATTTTTTGCAGTGTGACGGATTTATGCCCAAACTACTTGACGTGAATCATCACACACTCATGTCAAACTGTGCTGCTAAAAGTATGCAGCACTGTTTAACACAGCAGTAGCAGCAATCTTAAAGCCAGAATTGTGTCCAGACTTGTGTCCATGTTTATATGTATATATATATATATATATATATATATATATATATATATATATATATATATATATATATATACATATATGTATATATGTGTATATACCAGTATGATAGCTAAGACTCAGGTAAACCCATTTCAGGCACCAAAACTATTCGTCCACAGGTATGTTTTCACAAGAAATATAAAGAGAAATATTTTAAAATTCAGACTCAGGGTCAGATTATCTCTTCACACAGTGTGCTAGGTAATGTGGTCTCATTGTAGAGAGACATGCTGAGATTGTTCGGATCATTTTGATATAAAATGTGGCTATTATCTTACATGCAAGTGCATTTAAAAGCAAATTTAAGAAGATATGCAAGGATGTGACTGCAGAGGGTTAAAGAAAACTCATTTTCAAACTACTTAATGTTTTACTTCATATTTATTCCAAATAGGCCTTATCTGACTTGCTAGAACTGCTTAGGCAAGCTTCAGCTTGTGAGAATTCCAGATTTTCTTACCCATCAAAACTTATTACAACCAGTTGTTAACTTATAACAACCAGTAGCTCCCTTTAAGCCAGCTAGCTGTAGATCTGAAAATAAAGCTAGCCGATGCATCGATATACCATAAGTATTGTGTAACCTGCAGGCCTAAACCAAGCACACACTTGCCTTAAACTCTGCTGACATGTTAAATAATCTTAAATAGATGTGGTTTCTGACACTGAAACATCAAGAAACATCGAATTTGAAGCGTCAGCACGTTCGTAAACTCCAGAGGGTTAAAAAGATTTTGCTACAGAGTTTATTCACTTCTGTATGCTTCAGAAATCGGCGAAATGTGTCATTTGGCCAGGGGCGCCCAAACTTTGCATACAAGATTTTTGACAAGCTTCGTAAACTGCAGGAGCTCTGCAGCGTTTAACAGCTTCATTGAACATCACCGTTTTTGCTCTTCTCATGTAGCCCAACTGTAATCCATCACTGACCGTTCTCTGTGTTGTGATGTGAACAGAGAACCAGGAGTACTTTGAGAAACACCGCTGGCCTCCAGTCTGGTACCTGAAAGAGGAAGACCACTACCAGCGGGTGAAGAAGGAGCGCGAGAAGGAGGATGTGGTTCTGAACAAGCATCACTCACGCCGCCGCTGGTGCTTCTGGAGCACCTCTCCCGCAGTGGCCTGAGAGAGAGAGAGACAGCACCTCCCTCAGGGCCGTCCTGCTAACGCTAGCATTTTCTGTCTTAACTTTCAGACGATGTATCTGACAATGCAATGTCATCTTTTTTTTTTTGAACTCATGTGTAATAATAGGTCACGCAGACGTCCAAACGGTTCAGAGCACAATCTGTGTCCAAATAATACAGGTCAACACATTGTATGCTGTTGTCCTGTGCAACTCTTTTTATTGGTGGAAAAGCCAGTGTAGTTTGATTGTGAGGGACATAATAAATAAATGAATGAGTCAATATAATAATCATCCAGTTATATAATAATCATAATAATAATAATGTGTTGGGCTTGCTTGCCTCACAGCAATCACTAGATCACTACTAGTCACCATAACCCCCTCCCCCCCATAGATCTAGGTATTTGTGCAGTTTTTCAAGAGCTAATTTGCTATGCTACTAATAATGACAGCCTCACACTTGAATTGAAAAGCAGCTTAGTAGAACCAGCGTTTTAGAAGATCCACATTCTGACACCACTGTCGCTAAACTACCTTCTCTGATATCGATCTTTGTGACACTTGTGACCTCAAAAGATGGAGCAAGCTGTCAGCGTGGCAGGGAGTATGTTCACTGTAGTCTCGTGAGCTGCCGTGGCTGTAAGCTGTCCTGAGTTGTGACCGTCCACGTTTCCAGCAGCTCTCTTTAGTACCAGCCCTGTGTAGAACATCAGGTACATCGATGCAATAACTCAATCGGCATACGTCACAAGGGCCAAATCCTACCAGTGGACAACCTAGTGCCAGGGAACACTTCAGCTGACGTAGCTAGTCCTATATTTTTCTAGAGCCTCTTGCGTTCCTGTTCGCGTAGCACTGTGTAAACTGCTATGGCTGAATGAAAGGCTCACTCTTGTTATTAGAAGGGCTTAGCACTATGGCTTAGTTCAGGGTTTACTTGAAAACAAACGAACCTTAACCAACAGACGCAACGATCCATAACCACCAATCACATATAGTACCTTCACCGTGATTGTGCTAGAAGTTACATATACTGTAGTAGACTGTAACTTTATTTACACATCAAAGATTGTCATTGGTGTTTAAGCTTAAAGAAACTGGGGATTTCTTCAGCAGTTTCATGACGAATGTGTATGATGATGAATGTAAAGGCGGAGCAGGCCTGATCCGCCTGGTTTTCGCGCACAGATGAAGAATGAATGCTGAGGATCTCTCTGGTTCATAGTTAGTGTTGGTCAGTATACTCTTGGTAAATGTGCTCTGCTGTTAAGAACATGTGGGTGTTTGTGTACAACGCACCATCATTATTAATGTATCCCGAAACAGGCAAGACAGGCGGTTCATCTTGCCTATGGATAAAGGGGAAACTTAATACTTGAAAAATAGTTTTTTGTCATTAACCATGTAGGTCGTCATTAGTTTTCCAAAAGACTAAGTAGATGATGCTCACTAGTACAATGTGGTCGTTCTCTCTCTCAGTGATCTTGGCAGAATTGATGTTGACTGTCGTTAGCTGCTACAGACCAAGTGGCTGGTTCACTTGGTTCTTGCTGTCAAAAGGCCTTTGATCTTGCTGGTCATTATCTTTAATGTCGGTTGTTTATTTATGTATGTATGCATTTATTTATTTATTTTATAAACCAAACGTTATTTAATAAATTATCAATTTAATTATGCATCATGTTGTGTTTGTGTGTGTGTTTTTGTAGCATGATAATAGAGTCGTCTCAACCAGTAAGCAAATATGCGAAAGCTGAAAGGGTAGTCTGTGGCTACTCTCACTGAGCACTTTATTAGGAACCCCTTCATTCAGGTGATGAGGTAATAGTGTGGGGGAATATTTTCCTATATTATTGTTAATAAAAAATCAATAATGGTTTCAATGTCACAGCCTATTGGACTATTACTGACCATCTGCATCCCTTCATGTCCATAATTCACCTTACAGCATGACAGTACTCCATGTACTCCGCAAAGCACAGGCCGTCTCAAACAGGTTTTCAAGTTCTCCTGATAAATCTGCAGGAATCGCATGGTGCAATTATGTCAACACCCGACCCGAATCTCAAAAGAATGTTTAGAACAGCTTGTGGAACCATGCCACAAATATGTAAGCCATTTTCCAGGGGTCAAAATCACAAAAGACTTAAATTTAAAAAATCCTAAATTTAATAGGAAATTTAAATTTTCTCTGTTAACATGAACAAAGGAACGTCTTTAGAATATTCCTATTTCTATTCATGACTGGACAGAACAAGAAAAAAAGCTAAGCAGCAAAGAAGGTAAAGCTGGAAATTTGGCGTGATGAATGTCAGAAAAAGGAAAAAATCTACCTAATTTAGCAACTTTAGAAACACCCCAAGAACAGCTTCAAATACGTTTCCTATTACTAGCAGACATGCGCAGTGCCTAGCAGGGCACTGAGTAATCGGTGGAGAGGGAGGATCATCCTACACACCCACAGACAACCAGTCCAATAATTTGCTCTCTTGGAGGAGCTCGCTATACCCCACATAGACAACTGCATCACTTGTTACTTGAATTTCTGAAGTTTCTTAGTTCTTCGCCTTAAAGATGGAATTCAAAGTTTCTTGCAGTGTTTCTGGCTAATAAAACAAAGCTACATGACAAATGAGTGAAACTTACGTACCTTTTGGACACTGGTGTTCTTATGGTAGATGACTTATCCATTATAATGTATAATATTGGACATGGTGCCCCATTTGCCAGGATTATGTCACAAACTATAAAATACAGCATCTATAGTTTGCTATCACAACCTCACTAAGTCCTTTATTCATTTTAACTGAGAGCTATTTCGGAACAAAGAAGAGAACATGGGCCTACACATCCTGGCATCACCAAACTGCCATCACAGAGATGGTTCATATCCATCCATTGTCTCCCACACAACACAACACCTCCACATTTTCTCCTCTGAAGTTATTCGGCCTTTAAAAATCTCTCACATTCACTCATTGCCTCTTCCAGTTCCTGTCTTCTTCAGTACCTCTAATCTAAACTATAGCTTTGAACTTTTCTATGGTAATGAAATGTCATGGGTAGGCAGATCTTTAGCATTTACATTGTTTGAAAGGTGCAGAAATGTAACTGTTGGAATTGTGCCACTTTCTGAACTGCTGAAGGCCTCATACATCTCCCACAGTTCCATTCAAAAAGTACATTAGACTACTGCACGTCCAGCCATTTCACAAAAATGCTCCGATATTGAGCGGGAGGGTGGACTCTGGATATTTTTGTGGCTTTCCTGTAGTCTGCGTGAGGAGCCGGACCCCCTGTTGGTGTGGTGAGTGAGGGAAGAAAGGGAGGAGATGGTGTGGAGGTAGGTGCCATGTTTGTTTGACACAAAGGACTAAGAAGCAGGGTTATGAGGGCCTTGAGGAGGAGTTTGGGGGTGTGGTCCTTTTCCCGAAATTCAATTCATGTCAATTCAGGTCATAACTTCAATTATTTACTTCATGTCAAATTTGTCTCCTCATTTATTGTATTGAACTGATATTATTCAACTGAAGTCAATGCTGTGCAGAAACAGCACAGTAATAGTAATAATAAAAAATAATAGCAATAGTATAAGAGGAAAAATGCTTTGGAACGGGTGTGTTTAGAATGGGGCTCTGTGATGGGATTGGGTTTGTATTGCTAATGGGAGGGTCAGCACTGTTATAGGAGGGCTGCAGTGGGAGATAGGAAGGGGGAGCTAACAGAAGCAAACTTTGGGAATTGTGCCAACTGGCTATTCACAGTTATTGACAGTGAAATGTCGTATATTATAGCTAAGATATCCAGCCTGACAAAAACTGCTGACGGAAATATGGTAACTAGCAAACGTGGAGATCAGAATTTGGCGAAAAAGCTGCTAACAAGCTATGAGCTAGTGGGGTACGATACAGACATGTTAGATTTAATGTTAGATGTAAATTTTATTAAATATCATGTATATTTATTATCCTTCATTGTTGAAATGTATTTATGTGACTGGTTAAAAAAAACCTGAGGGGAATGGAGCAAATCTAAAATGGCAGTGCCCACCCCAGCCACGACTGCTAGACTGTTTACTTTACATGCTGCTGCTTTTGTTATTCTGATATCGGATTCATTCATTACCCTTAGGCCAAATTCCTGTGTCAAGCTTGTTACCGCTGCTGTTTTGTATTCTGTACCAAATAACAACAATTCACCTCAGTCGTACACCTTTCCCAATCCCTGTACTTAATGTTCACACAGAATTCCTGTATTTTGCACATTTCCCTGTTTGCACTCATAGAAATCACCTTATTTGTTGTTTTTAGAGTCAGAAAGAAAATACGAATGCGCCTGAAAGTATGTCTTGGTGTATACACGTCCTGTCATGTTGGGTGCTCACATCATGCATGCATGCCCTTGCACGGATGACTGTCATGCACCTTGTTGCCAAAGCAAATTCCTGGTATGCTTGTCATACTGGGCATCGGAGCGTTTCTGATCCTAAAAGAATAAAAAAAAAAATATTACCCACCACTTATTACCCAACACTCACACCTGGGAAAACAGCCTTAACTCCAAAGCTTTAACAGCCATCTCATCAGGATAGGATTTCAAAAACATGCCAAACCTGATGCCAAAACAAGAACTTTTTAATGGTTAATTCAGTAGTTGCAAAGAGTACCAAAAAGGTTCCCACCACTGATACAAGCCAAATAACCCCTTTTTAGTTCTTCACAGAGCTAACCTAAAACACATATAAGAAGAGACTGATGAGGGATAAGCTAGAAGGTTGACATTAGACTGAAGGGAAGAGGAGCTTCAGACATTGTTCTCTTCCCAAAATCCAGTTATTTCATAACTCAATACAATATGCACATGACTTTGGGGCACAGGTCAGGTGTTCGTAAGTCACATTCCAAAAAACCCTCTGCTTAATAAGCCAGTGAACAAAAGGCCTGCAGAGAGGTCTGGTGTGAAATGACCAGAGTAATTTATTTAAAATTCTAGTGAAAAGCTATTGGACAAAATGCTTATGAATATGCTGCCTGATGCCTGAGATTTTGTTTTCTGACAGTTTTAAAAAGCATTTGGAATAGAAAATATTTTTTAAAACGTTTATGGCGGAAGGGTACATTGGAGGTGGTGTAAGACATTCGGAGAATTCGACCCTTCCTCTCTAGAGAGGCCACCCAGGTGCTTGTTCAGTCTCTCGTCACTTCCAGACTTGACTACTGCAACTCTCTTCTGGCTGGTCTCCCTCTGCGCACCATCAGGCCCCTGCAACTCATCCAGAATGCAGCGGCACGGGTCGTCTTCAATGTCCCTAAATTCAGCCATGTCACTCCACTGCTGTGTTCTCTTCACTGGCTTCCTGTAGCTGCTTCCCGCATCAGATTTAAAACCCTGACTCTGGCCTACAAAGCCAAGAACGGACCAGCCCCTCAGTATCTGATGGCAATGGTCAAAAGCCGGTCTGCACCAAGAGCCCTTCGAGCTTCAAGTACGGCTCGGCTCGACCCGCCATCCCTCAAAATCCGTGGAAGACAAGCGTCCAGGCTCTTTTCTGTCCTGGCACCAAAGTGGTGGAACAAGCTGCCCCTGGATGTCCGAACGGCCGAGTCGCTCGCTGTCTTCAAACGCAAACTGAAGACCCACCTCTTCAGAGAGTACTTGGACGAATAGTTCTATGGTCGCCTTATTGTATTGTGTTTAGCAATGTCTAAAGCTTAGAGGTATCTTTTGAATTATTAGTCTATTCTAACTAGCTGAGGTTTTCTTGGGTAAATACCAAAGCACTTTGTAAGTCGCTCTGGATAAGAGCATCTGCTAAATGCCGTAAATGTAAATGTAATGTAAATGTAAGACAAAATAGTCCCGAAAGAAAACATACTATGTTACCATCATAAAAATGATTTAGGCATATTTATGTAGATTCACTGGTCATTTCATGTAATGCTCTAAATAAAACAGATACATTTGCATTGTGGACATCTTGAGAAATCAGTGAAATTCCTAAATACTAAAACATATGTCTTATGTCGTGGTTGCATATTTACATAGGAGTGCAGGCTATGGCATATAAGGGCATGTGAGCATGAGCCCACCCTAATCCATCTGGAACATACAGTTGAGTGTGAAGAGCTATTCTGCTTAACCCACAAAGACTTTCAAACACACATACATACACACACACACACACACACACACACACACACGTAAAGACTGGGGAAAATCTCTGTTACGTAACTTTGACTTGTGCAGGCTCTGTGTGTGAGCGAGAGGGGTTTTCATGTCGGCTGAGGACTCTGTTAATACTAGGGCCTGGCAGACTGGCAGAGTCCGCCGATCCTATTGCAGCTAAAGAGCGGGACGAGTGGGAGTCACATGTCCATCGTTACCAGGGTGACGGCGCGTGGGGAGGCAGACATGTTAGGACATGTTATCTACTCTCAATGAGGACGTACTGTTATGGATGAACTACGGCACATTGCTCATTACTACAAAACAAGCCGTCTATGTAGCCTATGACTTTTAGTAGCCGAGCGACGCAATGATAAAAACATCAAAACCCTCAAAAAATCCTTCAAAATTATAAAACTTACTAAATACAAATACCATGCTGTGAGTCAGGACTATTAGATCTAGGCCTTGAGTTTAGGAAAAAAAAAATGACAATGACCTATTATATGATTTGTGTTAGATCTCTTGTGGGATTCTAGCATTACGCTAGCATCAAGCTAGTGGCAATGCATGTGAACATTTTCTGGAACCATGGACACTTGTGAAGCTTGTGAAAGACATTCTATGTTTTGTTTAAAGCTTGTTACATTGCTTTTAATTTACAGTATAAAGAGCTCTAGCACAGAGCTGCTGCTGCCACTGTTTTCCTCTTCTAACCGACCAGAACCTGGTTTATACTGCTTGCAATCACAGTCACTGACATATATAGGACTTTCAGAAGGCCAAAAGTGACCTTTTTCAGGCTAAATCTGTGCCAACAATTTCATATCAAATGGGATTGGTTCATTTCTCTGTCTCTTCATAACTGTATTGGTGGTTGAGCTGACATGTTAGGCCTTCAGTACTAGAACGTAGTTTTGAATTGAATGAGTGTAGCCTGACACACCAGAACCCAATTGAATTCAGTCTGACAGTGCTGATAGGGTCCAAACACACTGAGGGAAACACAATTCCTTCATTACAGTAGATGTTAACTGTATATACTGTTGTTGATTAATGAAAGATTTTGGTTGGATGTATTTGCTGGAACTACTTGGCACACACACTGGATACTGTTGTGAGAGTTTGGTGTTCCAGCAGTGGGAAAATAAAGGATGCAGTCTATTGTTGTGTGACACTGGCATATTTAGTTACCGTTGTTCCAGGACAAAGCGGTCAATGGCTGCCTGCTATTCATAGACATTCTGTATTTCCATGGCTCAATATACTGGCTTACTTGTCTCATGAGTTTTGGCAACCTTCAGTTCATTTTTATGAAGTGTTTAACAGGATAGTTAACAGCTGCCTCTGGAAAGCTATTCCAAATAAAGCTGGCTCAGTCAGGACACGACACGACAAACTGGACTTAATGTTCAGACTTTAAGGAGCACAAGCACACAATGGTTCCAAGTTGTCAGCTACAGCATGGACAGACTGGGTGACATTAGTGCAGGCTGCCCTGGTCAGCAAATTATCATCCAGCGCCAGATATTTAAAGAACCATAAGGCTACAATAAAATCTTCAGTGCACAATATGCCTTAAAAAGCTCTCCAGGCCAAGCGCTGCTGCGCCCTGAAAGACAATCAAAACACATTTGGATGTGGATTTCTGAACATGGGAGTCTGTATAACAGGATGTAAAGATAAGTCTGGGGAAAAAAAGGATGCAGAATTTCATGAAAAGAACACCTCACCAACTGTTAAGCATGGGGGTGGATCATTTGGGCTTGTGTTGCAGCCAGTGACACAGGGAACATGCGCAGAGGGAGAAATCATGACTCATTTAAATACTAGCAAATTCTGAAAAAACACATCACACTGTCTTTAAAAGATAAAGATGAAAAGAGGATGACTTCTACAGCACAATAATGACCTTAAACCTTACAATTTACAGTGTCTCTCTTAAGAGGGCTACCGCAGGCTCATCATTGAATATCTGTGACCTTAAAGCCAGTATGTCCCACAGTGTTAACAGGGATGCAGACTCAGAAGGCTTCTGGGCTGGAGATCGGTGGTTCTTTTAGGTGAATGCATGAAGCTGAAGACCCCCTAGACATCAGAAAAGGTGGAAAAGAGGGGGAGACGGGGAGGCTGAGGGTGTTTTTTGACACAATGATGGAGTGAGACTGAAGGTTTATATGTGACTAAGTGGGAGGAGTTTGGGGCATGGGCCACCTCCCAAAATTAAGTTATGTCATGGAGGAATGGTGTAAAAATCCCTCAAGCAAGAATTGAAAGACTTTTTCACTGACTATGAAAAGTGTTCCCAAGCTGATTGTTGGCACAGGAGGCGTTACAAAGTGCTGAACGTACACTGTGCCCAAATTTGCTTTGGGGCCTCTTCATTTTTTGTTATTTTGAAACAGTAAAATAAGCAACCTTGCAAAAAACATTCAAATGTATCATCCTAAACATTATGCCTTTTGGAAATCAGCCATTCACAGTACCAGAAAAAAACGCTAGTAGATTAAAAAGCTAGATTTCATGCAGCTTTCCTCCTGCATTCAGACTGCAGAAAACCTGTCCTGTGGCTGGCTGTCTTTCAAGGTCACTCCTCGTTTCTGCTGAGCTGACCTAGAAAAGGCCCAGCCTTCTTGATGACGCTTCCCCCCTCGGCCGTCCTTCAAAAGGGCTCTGTGGAAAGCATCCGAGCCCTTCTGTGTGTGAGTTCTAATCTGCCCGTGCTGCTAACTGGATGTCAGTGACCCACATAATGAATACACAGAATAACAGAGGAACCTGACGGATGACCCCAGCCCTGCCACTGAGCCATTTCCATAACCACATTGCATAACTTACTGTTTTTTTTTTTTTAGGATTACATAACTGCAGAACTGATTTACGTGATCATATGAGTTGACATGGAAAACGCTGTTTAAATCTGAGATAATCTCTTATTAAATATATCACAGCAGTGAAAGCAAATGCATGTATTATTCAGCTACCAGTACCTGTGCAACAGACAAAGCCCATGTTGCATGCATTATGCAGAGAAGAAGAAATATTAATTTAATGAATGAATGCCAAATAACAGTGTGCAAGTGTACATATTTTACTGTATTTATAAACAATTAAAAGTAATTTTAGAATTAAACAATAAGACACTGAATCATGTGAGTGTTGATGTCAGCAGTGACTGCTTTGGCATATAGTGATGGCTCCAATTAAGATATATATGTATGTCGCCCTCTGGTGGGCAGGTTTTGTCAACACGGTTATATGGATGTCAAGGATCAGCTGAAGCATTTTACTATTTGTGGTTATATATATATATATATATATATATATATATATAAAACCACAAACAGTAAAATGCTTCAGCTGATCCTTGACATACAGAGAAATCCAGCCTTATGGCTAGAGAGCTAAGCTCTTCCCTTCTGACAGATCATCTGATACCAATCCAATAGTTCTCCTTTAAACATAAATATAAAACAAAACATGGATTTTTATTATTCCTCTCTTTGGCTAAGAAATGTATGTTGCATTTACAGTCAGTCCTTTAGTTTCTATCTGTTAGATTCTGTTTACACCTGGTCTCTTGAGTATCAGGATTATATTTGTAAACGCATCCAAACGCAAATCGGATCACTCAAATCACACAGCAATCAGATTTCAGTCTGTCTACACAGAGAGACGCATTGGACTATCCAGTGTGCATGCATGTGGCAAAGGCCCTGTTCACACCTGGTATTTGTATGCGTCTTCTGTGATCCGATCACAAATGATTGTCAAAATGCATTGTCAAAATGTTCACATCTGGCATTTAAATGTGTGTTCTGTGACCGCGTGTGATCGGATTTCTCACATCATTTCCGCTGGAGAGGGGGCATGGCACGTGCCAGGTGTGAACAGGGCCTAAGATCTTATCAGGATATAGTCCAGATATTAGTCATATGAAGTGACCAGGTGGTGTCTGGTAGGGGGAGCAGGGGGTCTTAGTTAGATTACAACAGCTTCAATTAGGGCTACTGACATTTTTACTGACATTTTTAGTACACTGGCATCCCCTATCCTGTTTTGATCTCTATGTCCAAATGTTATAATTTTATAACATAACACATGCTATTATTTATTATTTATTATTTTATTATTATTCAAAAGATTATACAAAAGCAAGAACTAAATGATCTGATGAGTTTTATCAACAAATTCTGCCTAGTTTTTTCCCCGTTCACTGGGGTATGAACCCCTAATCATGTGTTGTCATTTGGAAGATCAATAAAACACAAATTAAATGAGAAAAAGAGAAAACTGACATAAATCAGGCAGTGATATACAAACACGCTCTCTAAAGTGTTTCAAACTACTGGATGTGTGAAAGAGGACACTGTGTATTTTACCCCACCCACACAGTCAGTGGGATAGATCAATAGGCAGAACTTTGTCCAAGGATTACAGTTTGGGAATTGCAGACGTTGGCTGCGTCAAAAAGTCAACAAGCCTCTAAAATCCCAAGCCAAAAGACTACAGAAGAGCTGCCAGTCGAAAACATCCATTGTCAAACCACAAACTGATACTAAGAGCAGAACTTTTTGGCATCCAACACCAAAGATGAGTTTGATGTGAACATAGTGAGGGTCATGCAGAAAAATATTTGTGATGTTCCTTTTTTAAGTTCTTCTTTAAAAGCCAAAACACATTTCCTCCAGTAATGGTAGTTTTATGCATAATAAAAGCATAGAACACATTTATTTATTTATTGATTGATTGATTGTCTGTGTTCTTTTATTTTGAAATATTTTAACAACTAAGTGAGCTGTCTGGATAACACAAGACTCGGTTTAAGGTCAGCGAATGGTTTTGCTAATGAATCAATAGAAACTGTTGAGTAACGTAATTACTAAAATAATATGTACTTAATCTTATGTACTATTTTTAATATATACTTTCTTTAATAATACTTTCACATATAAGTAACAAAGTTTACTATAGCAACAGAAGGCAACTTTTTAAAGCACTCTAGTTTGTGCCACCACTGTGCACTGTGCAAGTCCTTGAGGAACTTTTGGAGGTTATTCAGTTTGAAACTATGGAAGAACCTCTTAAGGTGCTTTGAGGAACCTTCAAGGCATATTTTCCTTCTAAAAAAACCCCAGAGCACCATAAGAGGTTCCTCCACAGTTTCAAATTCTCAAATACTCAATGAACCTATACTTTTAATCGTGCACTCTTGACTAAATATTAATAAAATTACTGTGGTAGCATGATCCCACCACCACCATGCTTAAAGGCCTTTCTCCACCGCACAACATGATTTGTGTTTCTCTAGTAAAAATCTGTAACTTGTGGCATATAGTTCTGGGTTCTTCCAAACTTCCTTGCAAGCAAGATGTGATGCCAATAAGCTGTACAGAGCCCGCCTACTCCAAGTGAACAGTTTCTATCTTAAATTGCAATCTTTGCCTCATCTGACCATACAATATTCCTCCAGAAGGTTACTGCTTCATTCCTGACTTGGATAAATATATGAATATCCTTGCCAGATCTGCCCTGAGCTCCTTGGACTTTTCCATTGTCCTGAGTGTTGGTTAACCAAATGAGTGTTGTGAAACAAACCCTTTTATGTGGACACAGAGAAGCTACCAGCTGCAGTCAGTCATGATCACTAACAGGGCGTTAAGAGGCCATGGGAAGGGGTAAAAGACATTTAGGAACTTTCAGCATCACTGAAGTAATAATCTAAGTGGGTGCATGTAAATGTTTGACCCTGTATGCACAATTTTGACCCTGTGTTGATTTTAGCCCCCCCTCCCCACTCCCCCCCAAAAAAGTGTACATACAGAAATTTAGAGAAAAAAAAAAAAGCAGACAAGACCCTAAAATTATCCTTACAGACCCTCTGCCACTCCAAAATACCTGATTACGCTCATCATTATAGTAAAGGTTTTCAGTTGTTTCAGGAGAGGGAGTTAAGAAAACAACAGGGCTTTTCTTTGTTGGCTTCTCTATTATATTCATAGCATAGAAATTCATATTACAATTTGAAAAATTGAATTATTTCACTGTTTCCATGAGCAGGAAGTGTATTCTTCGTAGAGAATTTGTACTTATTCTTGCTTACAATATCAACAGCACATGCAATTTGTCCACTCTAACTAATTTCTTTACGTAATGTTTTTGTAATCTTAAAAAAAAACAGAGCTGCAATATTGCTATAACTCCCCTATTTCCCTATTGTGTCACTGATGTCTGTTGACAGTCCTTAAAAAGCGGCATTGCCGGTTCCAGTACGAAATGCGCAACCCATCACATTTCGGATATGTGGCTCAGCTCTTATCAGAAGTTATCAGAAGAGTGAGTCTGAAATACACAATTTAAGGAAATTGAAGCGGAATTCCTCTCAGGCTAATTGCAGGGAAATAAAGTCCAGAGAGGATTAAAAGTTCTGGGCCTGTTCTTTAGGCAGATAGGCTACAAAGTGACTTTATCTGTTCAGACTCATCGAAGGCCATTACATCAGTGAGTCATTAAGAAAAGCAGCAAGTAAGGCGTGCTTTTGTTTATTGACCGAGCTCTACGGCTCGCTTTGTTTGAGCCAAGGTCCACAGGACCTTGATTTCACCCCAACATCTCCACGATTAGCCAAAGCGTCCGCTGGGCTTTCCTGCAGGTGATGTCTAGAGGCAAACAGCCTTCTTGCAAGGACTCATTTCCTAGCTAATCAACGCTGCCCTTTGTTTGGGTGAGTATCAGACACTTTTTGTTTGTTGATAGAGGCAATGCTGTGAAACTTTACTGTTTACTGCAGTCTTTCAGTTAGAGGAGAACGCAAGAAGGGCTTGGTCTTGCATTCTCTCAGAGCTGTAGCAATGTTGTCCGACAAGTGACAAGTAACAGCATGAAATAAAGTGAAAGGAGAAAGCCATCCACTCTTTGTGCCAACGCTGAGGTTTACCAACCATGCAGGTACAAAACCGGGTTCGTTCTCACGCTAGATGCAGCTTTTAACAGCTTTCTTATTATTATCTATCATAAGCCAAGGCTTTCAACAGTGAGGGTATTTTCAAGCGAACTATTCTACGGCATCAGTAATTCTATATGGTATTACAATGTAATCAATACTGTAGAACATGTTTGTAACAAACAGTACAATAGTCTGTATTAACACTTAATGTGCTTCTCTTCTACACTGAAAAGAGGCCTGCATTGACTTGATTCAAACGTGTACATCATTTCCACAACTATCTCTTACAAAGTTTGGAATCAATGTTTTTTTTTATTAATAAAACGAATACTTCTAATAATACAAAAATTACTCTTTTCAATAGGCATGCAATGTCACAGGTTTCAAAAAATGTGTCAGACGATGGAGCAGCACCCGTTTCTAAAAAGACTGAGAAAGCTGTATAGCATTAGGATGGAGGTTACAATAAAACTACTAGAGATGCAGGAAATGAGAATCATGGTATATAATCTGCCATTTTAACAAGTTATGTATTACAAATAATATTAATATTCATTAATAAATACTTTCTTTCATTTGATTATTTAATATAAATAGCAAAAAAAAAGCTCTTTATCCCAGTTTTTGTTTTTTGTAAATGTGTCTTTTAAGACAATGACATATCTATCCAGTTTTCCCTCTCCTTTATTTCCTTATAACTTCCGAAAGAATGGGCAGGGCTAAACTGCTAATTACTGAACAGACGGATGCACACCAGTCAGCTATAACATTAGCACCACCTGACTAATATTGAGTAGGTCCCTTTTGTGCCGCCACAGCAGGTCTGCCCATTCGAGGCATGGACAAGGCATCCCATGGTATCTGGTACCAAGATGTTAGCAGCAAATCCTGTCAGTTGGGAGGTGGGGCATCCATGAGCCAAAGGTGTCCAATGACCCTGTCACTGGTTCACCGGTTGTCCTTTCTGGGACCACATTTGGTAGGTACTGACCACTGCACACCAGAAAACCCCCACAACATCTGCCTAATGTTTTGGAGATGCTCTGACTCAGTTGTCTAGACATCATAATTGCCCCTGGTCAATGTGATCCAGAACTGTGTGCTGGCCCATTTTTCCTGCTTTTAACACACCACCTTCAAGAACTGACTGATCTAACTGTTGCTGCTTAACATATCCCACCCCTTGACAGATGCCACTGTTATGGCGGACCGGTATAGGTAAAAATGTTGATTTCCATATGTTTCCAGCTTAGTTCCCATGTATAAACTATGATGTAAACAAGACATTTATAAACTTTGGCATTGCTTACATATTACATCCAGCCTTTGTTTCTAATAAAATGGCTTTATGTCCTTTAATATCATCAATTCATTTGAGTTTGATGGTTTAGCATGACCATGACCATGGCCAGACTGGTTGACAAAATTGGTCAAGCAAGTCATATTAGTGAACCAGTGTGGTCAGACTTGTCATGCTGGTTGACCAGTTTGGTCATTCTTGTCATATTGGTCAGTCACATTGATCATCTTTGTCAACCAGTTTGGTCGTTGTGATCATATTGGTCAGCCATATTGGTCATATCAGTCAACCACCTTAGTCATACATGTGCAAGTACACACATCGATTAATTCAATTCAATGCATTGTTCTTTTCAGTGTAGCTACTGTAGGAGGTTCCTACTATTTACTACTGCTGAGTTATCAATGTATTGCCTGTAAACTGCTCAAGTAATGCTGTCCAAATAATTCTAACCAGTAGTGGCACAACAGCAGCCAGCAATCAACCAAAACAGCCTCCAATTCACACACCAAAGGCCTTGCAAGTGCAGCCTGGACACTTAAATCGACCTGTAGTCTTGAAAAATGACCCACATCCGGTAGACATTTAATGCCACTACTAGGAAGTTCTTGATAGCAAAGAAAACCAGCATTTGGTGGATGATGTTAAAATGGATCATGACTGTCAGGCGAACCACCAGGAATGGGCCGTCCTGAATGAAGAGGGTCTCCACGACGGCCCAAAAGTCTGTCCTGTGTCTGGTGAGGAGAGAGTCGCTTTGACTCTCACACTCATCGTCAGCTCTTGAATTAACCACTGTAGACAAAAGATGGACAAAGATGCAGATAAGTAGTTTAAAAAGGCAGTCAAGAAAAGCAGAAACAGTTAAATAACACCATTAGAACTAGATTAGCCGAATTTACCGAAGGTCATTTGTAAGGAATGTGACTGGCTGATTTGTATGGAACAAAGTTTCTACATAATTTCTTCAAATGACCACAGATAGTCCGGATATTTATGTCAGCAACAGGCATCAGACTGCATTCTATTCCACAGGGTCCCTTAATTGTTTCCTACAATCCCTGCTGGAAAAGCAGCTTTTAGTAGCTGGTAGCTGCCTTCTTCAGATGGTCTAAGCTGGTTCTTGATGGTCACAGTGGTAAAAAAGCTGGTCATCCAGGTGAAAACATACCCTGTGCTGGAAAATAAGATGGTTAAGCTGCTTAACCAGCTCAACTCTTGACCAGGAAAGAGTATGTTTTTATTTGATTTTGCTGGTTTAGTTTAGATGACAAAACTGGTTGGTCCTGCAGGTCATACTACTGAACCAGGCAACCACCTTGGTCATGCTAGTTAACAAGCCTGTTGACTACCTGGATGACTTGCTCGGTGAGGTTGTGTACGCTGTTCGACCAGCTAAACCATCAAACAAACGAAAACCTACTATGCTGGTCAAGAGCTAAGCAGGTCCACCAGCTTGACCAACCTGAGCTGATCAGGCTGTTTTTTTCAACAGGGATCTAATCGCACAGTTACTGGCTATTATTTACTGGCTTCCTGTAGCTGCCGACATCAGATGCCAAAGCATGATACTGTTCTACAAGGCCAAAACACACCTGCATGTCATCTGTATCTTTGTATCTATAAGTACACAATCATATCAGCACTGACTCTTGTGTCTGGCAATGCCTAGCTCAAGGATATCTTTAGATGCTAGTCGATATTCTATAGACTACAGCATATTCGCCCCAGTTTAGGTCATAGCTAGCTCCACTCAATATCTACTACTTAATAAATGATGAAAAGTGAGACCAAAAGTGACAGGATGATTCGTATAGTACATCCTATTCGACGGGGTCCCTTAATTGTTTCCTACAATCCCCACTGAGCTTTTGCTGTTAGATGACTTCTTCAGATGGTCCAAGCTGGTTCTTGATGGTCACGTGGTAAAAAGAAGTTGGTCATCCAAGGTAAAACCTACCCTGTGCTGGGAAATAAGCGGGCTAAGCCACTTGGCAAGGATAGAGTATGTTTTCATTTGAGTTTGATGGTTAAGTTTTGATAGGTTAGCATTTTAACCATCTTGACCAAGCTGGCTAACCAGCTTGTTGACTAGCTGGTTGACTACCTTGGTCAGGTTGTGAAGGCTGGTCAGCCAGGTAAACCACCAAACAAACGAAAACATACTATGCTGGTCTAGAGCTAAGTCCAGGTCACTACTTACAGAATTTCTCTATCTGCTTTAAAGTCAGAGCTGTTTAGGTGGCTTGAGGCATTATTTTAATGTTGTGGCCGAACGGTGTATAAATATGTACTTTGCATTTCGAGACAATTCATCAAGTTAGCCCAAATTGGCAGTTCACCAGGACTAAATATCCCTGATATAGAGGGGAAATGTTTAATATGAGGGGTTTCTGATTTGAAATCTCCATTAAAATGAAGGAACATGCTGCAGGAAGCGCTACATATTGTGTAATATTATGTCAGAATCAAAAAAAGAGAAAATTGAGAAAAACTTATAAATATAATATATATAATATATAATTTATAATATAAAATATATATTAAAATTATATTAATTTAGCAAAGTGGCATACTTGTTGTTCATTCAGTTTAGTGCTAAATCTTTTTTTTTTTTATCACAAAATTCCTTCCAGCTCCAATAGGGCTACTTTTCATTACATTTACTGAAACAGAACTCACTTTATACAATATCAGCACATTACAGTATATTGTACTTATACACTATTTGATGGTGAACATACCTGAGAGATGAAAAGGGAACTGCAGCATACTCCATGTCCAGATAGCCAGAATAATGTACACCAACTGTGGGCTGTTATCTCTGGTAATGAAAATTCAAATTGGAAACAGCATGTTAAAAACTGCAGAGCAAAGCTCCAACCTGAATCTGATATAAAAGCGAGGCGGAAATAAAAAACTGAAAACTCTGGTAAGTAAAGCAGACCTGAGAGATAACAGAAGACAGAAGACCCATTATACCCAGTCTTTAAACTCATGGTGAGAAGCCAATGCTAAGTAGATTTAAATGAAAAACTTTACAACTCATAATTTTTGATGATAAATGAAGTGATAAAAGGCTAATATGCTAAATTAATGGAGTTTGTATGGTGTGACAAAGAAGAATACATTATATAGTAAAAAACACCAGTTACATAACTCATGTATGGGGGTTAGAGATAGTCAGTGGAGAAAATGTCCACACAGGAACCTTTGTTTGCAGAACTGCAAATACTGTGGATAATAAGCTCCTAGAAAGTTATTCTACTGATTATACATGCTCTTATACAACACCATACAACACCATAGCAACAGTCAAGTGGGAAACTACAGTTCCACTTGCAAGCCATGAATCCATGCACGCACAGAAACACTAATCTAATAAAGGCTAGGGCCTTCCTTTCCTCTCAAAACAACCTCAAGTCTTTGTGCATGGACTCCACAAGATGTTGGAAACATTCCTTAGAGATTCTGGTCCATGTTATCACACTGGAAGTAGCCATTGGAAGATCTGGCCATGAACAATACTTAAATAGACTGTAGCACTCAAGTGATGATTCATTGGTATTAATAAGCCCAAAGAGTGCCAAGACAAACTCCCCACACAATTACACCACCCCCTGTTGATACATGGCAAGTTGGGTCCATGGATTCATGTTGTTGACTAAAAGTTTGGCGCCTTACCATCTGTGTGGCTCAGTAGAAATCGGGATCAGTCAGAGCATACTATGTTTTTCCAGCCTTTATCTGTCCAGTTTTGGTGAGCCTGTGCCCACTGCAGCCTCAGCTTTCTGTTCTTGGCTGACAGAAGTGAAACCTGGCATGGTCTTCTGCTGTTGTAGCCTATCCACAGGATGATTTCCTGCTCACCACAGTTGTACAGAGTGGTTATCTGAGTTAATATAGACTTTCTGTCCACTCAAACCAGTCTGGCCATTCTTCACAGACCTCAATTGTCAACAGAACATTGTTTTTTTTTACTTTATAACACTATTCTGAGAAATTCAAGTTGTCCCAGGAAATTCAAGCTGTCAGCCAATCTGGGCCAGCCTATCTGACACCAACAATCATGCCACACCTCAAAATCACTAAAATCAGATTTTACCACCCACTTCTGATGGTCGATGTGAATATTACATGATGCTGCTGGCCTGTATCTTCATGATTTTTTGTACTGATACCAAGTGATTAGCTGGTTAGATAATTGCATGAATAAGTAGGTGTACAGGTGCGCCTAATAAAGTGCTTAGTGGAACATGTAGCCTGCTATCTGCTGCTTTCACTGGACATCAGTGAAGAAATCTGGACACTGTATTCCCTCTATGACAGAATTTGCATGATCAGGTTCATGTGAGTCTGTATTTACATGATAAAAACATTATTGTTATTGAATTATTAAAAGCAATAAGTATATTTTAATGAAACAAATTCTGTAGCCCCCTATATCTACGCCAATAAGTACTGCTTTTCAGAAGGGGAAAGGTTCTTTAGCGGTTCTTCTATGGAACCTAGTGTGTGACAATGTGGAGAAAAAGACAAAGAGGATGAGGAGCTCACTTGACGTCTGAAAGCGTCTCGCTGGTGAACTCCAGGATGTCAGCAGCTGTGCCCACGAAGATGAGCAGCAGCTGGGAGAGTTCGTCCCGGGTGACCCCCGCTCCGATGGGCATCAGCCATTTTCCCACGATCAGCAGGATGAGCAGGATCTGGTGCAGGGCCAGGATCCAGTCGTTAGGGCACACCGATGACAAGTCCCGAAAGAACTACATGAGAATGGAAAGGATTGTTACACAATTCAAAAAATGATACATTCAGACACATCCTCATTCATTGTTTTCTTCTAAATCAAGGGTATTAAAATGAGTTTATCCTGCTTTTGTTGGAGTAACTGTCTCTACTGTCCAGGAAAGAAGACTTTCTGCTAAATTTTGGAGCATTGCTGTAAGGATTTGATTACATTCAGCGACAAAAGCATTAGTGAGGTCAGGATTTCGGATGGTAACCACCCCACCTCATCCCAAAGTCCCCAACTCATCCCTAAAGCACTGGATGGAGCACCATCATTCCAGAGAACACAGTTCCATGGCTCCACAGCTCAGTGCTGATGGGCTGTATATCCCTCTAGCCCACACCAGGCAAGGTGCCAATAGGTTCAAGTTATATTAATATATTATATCTTGCTCAGTTGCACAACATTATGTTTCATGTCCACTTTACAGTTGTTGCACTTTACACTTCTGTAATGTTTTCTGTTTTGTGAAAATGTAGTATATATATAAATTGCTATTTATATTCTTATTTGTAATTAGCACTGTGTATATATATACATATATATATTATGCTTTACTTCATTTAGGTTATTTTATTTGACAAAGTTGTACCTTCTTTGCTTATCTTTTACATATATATTATATGTATATATTTATTCATTATATATTTTTATATATTCTACCTCATATTCTATTCTGTTGTTATTAAAGCATTTCACTGCTAGCTGTGCTGTGTATAACTGTGTATGTGGCAAATAAAACTTTAACCCTGAGATGCAGGCTGTAGCTCTTATAACTGTAATAGTAAGATGGATAGTTCAGCACATTTGTTTATATGACTATATAACTGTTTATATAGTTATACAACTAAAGCAGACTTCACAATATTGTTTAACTTCAAACGTGCAGCAGGCATCCTGTCACTGAATAATATTGGACTATTGAAGTTCATTAGTAGAATATCAAAAGTTCTCTTGAATCATATAAAAGAGTCAGTAAAAATGTTCCTCTGATGACGGGTTGCCACCTTGAGCCGCCTTTTCCGCTCTACAGGGTGGCTAACAACAAGCATTTCCCACGATGATGTAAACATTGCTCAATCATTAGTATTAAAAACAAAAAAAACATGAAATCAGTAAGCTGGTATGAGTTTGTCCCCCTCAAACCTGAAATGAAACCTACACTACTGTTATCAAATGCTCATAGTGACGACACACAGGGACAAATGTTCTTCATCCGGTCATTAGATTATTTAACAGGCACGGATTTGAGTTTTATAAGTCTGAATATGTGTCTATCTGCTGAATGGAAACTAGCAACATGCTAAGTTGGCTCGGGCTGATTGGCGTCTGACAATGGCGAGCACTAATGATGTACAGAAGCTTGCCTGCTTCTTTTAAATTAGCTGTGCAAATTAGCTGTGTGCAGAAACACATCTAAGGTTTCACTTTTACAATGTTGTCTATGGATTCTGTACTTTTATGACATGAGAGATGCTTTTTTTTGGTCTGTAACCTTTTGTATTTAAACGCCTGACCTGTGCAAGAGTGTGTCTTTACATGTTACTGCTCAACACACTGCAGGCTGTGCAACGACGTCAGGGGGGACTGTACTACATGAATTGACAAACTTGAACTTTGTGCGCTACTGTATGTTCATAAATAATGAAAAATAACCCAGTCTTATGAATTTGGAACATTTTCTGTTGCTTTTTTTTACCGCTGTAACAAACTCGTACTAAACTGCATCCAAGCCACAGTGAGTACTAAACCTTCTGTGACTGTTTTCAACAGTTCTGCTGCAAATTCTCTGCCCTCTGTGACTTTTTACTGGAATCTGAATGTGAAACTACTTCTAGGTTGTTGTTTTTTTCTATTTATCTAAAGCAGAATTACGCAACAATGTTTTTTCCCCCTACAGTTTATCATTATAACTTATTTTACTGGCATCTGAAGTGAACGAAGCATGTGGACTATCACAGCAGAGTAATATTATAGATTACAGATTTTTACTGAAATATGATTGGTTTCTGCTTTTTCTGCATCAGTGGAGCTTCAAAATGATTTTAAAGCTGTTATTTTAACATAAATATGCTACAGAATGTTGATTTAACCCCTTATGCTCTGTGACTGTTATTACACCCTAAGGATTACTAATCAGAAAATGCTTGTGGTAATTTCTCTACAGCAGTAGAGCATTAAATACACAGAACTACATATATAAAATATTTAAATATTTAATATATGCTATAAATATAAATATACAGAAACAGTTTACGTATAGGACTTTGTACTACATAAATATATTAGACAAAATATAATCTGAATATATATATTCATATATAGGTGCTATTGATGTGAAAGTGTCACCAGATGCTATGTGTAATAATGAGAAATGACACAGAGAAAAAGTATTGAACCCTTGAAGAAAGAGAGGTGCAGAAATCCATGGAAAGTCATGACACCAGCTAAAATCAACCAGGTGCTCCACGCAAGATTTCAGACAAAGCAGTGTTTTTCAGCATAGGCCCTGGCAGGCTTTATATAACTGAAGGAAGGATGAATGGACAAATGTACCAAGACATTCTTGATAAAAAAAACTGCTGCCATCTACCAGGCTGATGATGATGAAACACAGGTGGACATTTCAGCAAGACAATGATCCCAAACCCAATGAACATACAGCCAAGGAAACTCTCAGTTGTTTTCAGAGAAAGTAAATAAAGCTGCTAGAACGGCCCAGTCAGTCACCTGACCTGAATCCAATTGAAAATCTACGGACGGAACTAAAGCTCAGAGTTCATAGAAGGAGCCCTCTGAACCTTCAGGATTTGAAGAGTGTTTGTGTGGAAGAATGAGCCAAAATCACACCTGAGCAATGCATGCGACTAGTTTCTAGGAGGCGTTCTGAAGGTGTCTTCTCCAACAAAGGCTTATTAAAAGTATTAAACCAATTTCAAGTGTGTTCCATGCTTTTTTTCATTTCTCATTATTACACAAAACTTAATTTATGGACATATAGGGTATGATTTTGTTGCATGTGTGAATTTGGTAGGTTATTTACATCTGGTGAGATGCTGCTGCTCATACAGAAACATATTTACTTTATTTAGAATTGCAATGGTCCAATGAAAAAGACAGAGTACAGAATGTGTTAAAAATGAATAAATATGCAAAGCTGCAGTGTGAATAGCAGCAGACTGGATTAATAAGGGTGCTTATGCATATTTTGAGTAAGATATCTCTACAACAATACCACACTGAGAAATATTAAATATATGACTGAGATATAATGTGCTTTGCTAGGATATTATTTACAGTGCAGATGGGATTTGGACATTGGAAGCAAGTCAGAATTACACCAGTAAAGCATCTTCATTAAAGATTTTGAGTGGAAACTAACAGGAGTTAACTGTATTTTACATGAGAGCAGTAGCCCACAAGTAAGAATAAAAAAGCCTGTGTGACACTGAGGCCAATGTTTTTATTGAAGGGTGGGGGACTAAAATTTTCATTTACAAGTAAACCACGTCTGCGAGACCAATTTAGGGCAAAGGAGTATAAATAAACATTGTCGCAGTGGCTTACAAAAGACCCTCAGAGTTGCAGTAGTGGATGCAAAGGCGAGTCTAGACCGGCCTGTGGAAAGTGTATGTAAAGTAATGTCAGAAAACACTGAACGAAAGGATGTACCTTAAAAACTTCAGTGGTGTTGGTACTGGAGTTCTTCCAGCTACTGAAAATGTCTTTGATGCTGTCAGATGAATCCAGTTTGGCACACTGCAATAAGGAATATGAAGTTCAGAATCAGCTTTACACAATGGTGTAACTCTGTATAGCACTCTACTGCATGATATCTAATGGCTGTTTTCACTGCCTTTTATTTTTGTTACCTTAGCATCACTACTTTTGTTCTGCTGATGATGCAGCTCGAGGATCCAAATGGTGGGTATAATACTGATGAGGAAGAGGAAAATTGCCGGAGAGAACCTGTGGAAGGAAAAGCTCAAGATTCATGTGTACACACCACATTAAACCATATTGTTCATTTTTCAAACCCAAAACAGGTTATAAACACATTTGCACATAAATGCACATTGGCTTCGCAGGAAAACTGATGGAAGGTCCTGAAAAATGAATGAAAGCTCTAATAGCTAATGTTACCAGTTCGTCACAAAGCCTGTTGTCTCACAGTGCACTTAAAGCAGCATTATGCAAGAATTTGGCATTTCTTTCAAGAGTCTCCTTTGAGAACTCTCAGAAGCACAAAGCCTTGGTGTAGTCATGGATGACCACTCATCGTTCTCAAGTCATGTTGCAAATCTGACTCAGCAATGCAAATTTCTCCTTTTCAACATCCAGAGAACTTTCTCTAGAGAGGCCATGCATGTGCTT
Source organism: Salminus brasiliensis (assembly GCF_030463535.1). Classification (NCBI taxonomy): domain Eukaryota; kingdom Metazoa; phylum Chordata; class Actinopteri; order Characiformes; family Bryconidae; genus Salminus; species Salminus brasiliensis. The sequence continues at coordinate 25,511,547 of NC_132899.1, read as the reverse complement.
GTTCAGTCTCTTGTCACTTTAAGACTTGACTAGTGCAACTCCCTTCTGGTCCGTCTCCCTTTTTTACACCAGCAGGCCCCTGCAACTAATCCAAAATACAGAGATGCGGGTAGCTTTTAACACTTCTAAGTTCAGCCATCTCCTCTTCAACTCCTCGGCTGCGTTTTCTTCACTGGCTTCTTGTAGCTGCTGCACGCATCAGATTCAAAACCCTGACGCTGGCCTACAAGGCCAAGAATGGACCAGGCCCTGTATCCTATTCTATACAAACTAGCTAAGGTATATTTTAAGATATTTTCTGAGTGAACAGGGAAGCACTTTTGTCGTTCTGGATAAGAGCATCCGCTAAATGTAGAGTCAGGGCATGGAAAAGGACGTGCTTTTCAAATGCATTTCTGGACAAGCTGAGAGATGCAGAACCGTCACTGCAGATGTAGAACTGCACTGTATTTTTACAGGATTTGACACAAATGCAGTGTTACAGTGTCCTGTTATACAGTGCAGTTAGCAGCGTGCCGAGCCCGGAGTAGCCACGACATAGGCGCTATCCTCCCTTTTTACAAGACAGTGTACCATCAACATGATTTTAAAACTGTTATTAAAAAAAAAAAACTACATACTGTTGCTTTAACAAGGACACGAGGGGTCGCTCATGCAAAGCACTGAAAGCTGTTTGAGTACTAACAACGCCCCTCCTTGTGATGTTATTAGTATCTTATAATATCCCCCTTCTCTTCAGGCCACTAAATGTGAGCAAGTGTGTAGGGAAATGAGTTACAAGCCAGGTCTATGAGGTCTAGGTCTAGCTTGTATCTAAAATGTCAATATATATAATAACCTATATACAAGTGTAGTGTAGTGTCCTAGTTTTTCTGACAGGTCAGGGACCTCTCAGCAAACTGTAATGTACTGTGCAAAAGTCAGACACCCCTGTTTGTCTATGTCATTTTCAGTCAAAACAGTCATTAAGTACGAGTTATTAATGTTCAGTGTCTATTAAAAAGCTGACAACTGTACTTTACTGTTACAGTAAATAACACGGAAGCCTCGACAACTACATTTACTATTAGATGCTTCAGTATTTAGTGAGTCACCCTTTATCACTAATACAGCTTCAGCTCTTTCACTTAGTCTGCAGAAGTATGCAGGGACTTTCTTTCCCATGCCTCCAATTGTCAGTCTTACCATGCAAATTCTATGACCTTGTGGTCTGGACTCTGCAGTGATCATTGTTCTGAGAAGAAAGTTCTTCTTTTTCTCACAGACACACACATGGTCATCACTTTTCAGCTCTGAAGTCAAAGTGATTCATTCTTCTGTTTCATTTACAGTTGAATTAAGTCACATGATTTTTTAGGTCTTTTTTTAGGTGATCTTTAAATCATTTTACAAGCTCCAGCTTTGTGAACTTATTGACTTTCCTCTGCCTTATGAAAGGCTCTGGCATCTAATCTTCTCACAAATATTGTCTCCTGAAAATGAAGAACTTGTACATCTTTACATGTGGACTGAAGTTAAATAAATGAAGGATGGCCCCTGGGTTCTGCACAGTAAATTCAAGTCATTCAGTGGAGCTTGAGTTTTTAATAGAACTGTTTAAAACATATAAAAACGTTTGGTGAACGTGCTTTCTGTCTGAATAATCTGATAAGTTAATTGGAGCTTTAATAGCTCTGCTTGCACCATAACAGTCCTTCACAAAGCAGCCTGTTGGCTCATAGTACATTACTGTGTATAGGCTTTACACAGAATTCCCTTCACATTTCCAGCACTGTGTAAGAGTCCCTTTAGTGTATTTTAAAAGAGCAAAAAAAACAACACCAGCCAAGTTCCAAATATTATTTGAGCTTGTAGCAGGGCTCATAAAGCATGGGCTCATTTACTTCACTAATGCAAACTGAAAGTATAATAGTGAAATATTAAGAAATATCACGGCATTGAACTGGATCAGTATCTCAGTCCTTTCTACACAAATCTGGATCTTAACAAAGAGCTGGATCTTAAACTCACCACTTATAGTCCTTCCCTTTTCTCCTCCTCAGAGTCAGAATCAGTTCGACCACGAGGGGCAGATACAGGATGGTCAGAAACCAGTACAGCTTATTATCTTTCACCCATGTCACCCTCCACACGCCGATGAGCGAGATTAGGATGAACAGGGCTCTGGTGACCACGGCGCACAAGAACTTTAGGAGCATGGCTGGCGGGAGACGCGCAAACACCGACAACTTCTGAGACCCTCTGCACAGCTCTGAAAGAACTTCAGCCTCTCTCTCTCTCTCTCTCTCTCTCTCTCTCTCTCTGTCTCTCTCTCTCTCTCTCTCTCTCTCTCTCTCTCTGTCTCTCTCTCTCTCTCTCTCTCTCTCTCTCTCTGTCTCTCTCTCTCTCTCTCTCTCTCTGTCTCTCTCTCTCTCTCTCTCTCTCTCTCTCTCTCTCTGTCTCTCTCTCTCTCTCTCTCTCTCTCTCTCTCTCTCTCTCTCTCTGTCTCTCTCTCTCTCTCTCTCTCTGTCTGTCTGTCTCTCTCTCTCTCTCTCTCTCTCTCTCTCTCTCTGTCTGTCTGTCTCTCTCTCGCGCGCGCTCCCTCTGCCCAGTCTAGTTGCGGGCGGGATGATGCGCCATTTGACACCGCGTTTAGGACGACTTCCAAGAACACCCCCCCCCCACCCCCAAACTTGATGACGCGCGCAATTTTGCCTGATTTGGGTGGATTGCACATCTTAAAGACGATCATAGATCATAGATAAACACGCTCGCGTGGAAATTAGCCTACAAATATTTGGGATGGGACCAACCCTCCTCTTCCTGCAGATGATAGATGATAAAACAAACAAAAACTCGAGATTCCAGCTGAATACTTAATAAAAAAAAAACACATTAACGCAAAATACATATAAAAAACATAATCGAACCTGGAAATAAAGCAGCGCCAATAGGCATCCTTGTACCTGTCAATCAAACCTGCGTGCCCCGCCTCCCGTTACCTGGGCAACTGTAGTGTATCCAACATGTCTGGACGCGACGGAGAGAGAGGGAGAGACGGAGGAATGACTGCGAGAAACGCAAAGACCGCCGCAGTTAAGAGGCTTTCTTCCACTGTATGTAGCACTAACTACTTTTCCACATGGCCACGGCTAATATGCTCCATAACTGCCCACACATAAATATCAACAAGTGTTAGCTAGCGCTGTTTAGCCAAAATACCACAACTGCTGCAACACACAAGTTACACACACGGCAGCTACATTCATTTAGCTAGCTAGCTGATTTAGCGCTAGCTAGCTAGCTAACAAACGAATCACCTGTGAGGTGTTCGCTGATTATACTGCAAATAAATGTTCATCTTAAGTTTGTTTGTTTTTAATTAGAAGTTTTGATGGTTTTCTGTAATAAAGTCATTTTGTCTTAGCTAGCTAATGTGTTGGAGTCTGTGCTGTACTGATGCGTTTAACTGCAGGGCACGGGAGGGAGATAAGGAGACACAGCAGTTTTTTTACATCTTCATACAGTCATGTATCTTCATACACCCCCTTATTTAAACTTATTTAGCTAGCTAAGTCTTTTTGAACATATTTATATATGTGGACATTTGACCTTCAAAAAAAAAAAAAAAAAACCACTGCCAACATGGCCAGGTCACAGGTCATGCTGTCTGCCATCAGTAGCCGCAGCCTGAGAGAGCACAACTGGCCTTGCCTTCTCCAGGTGGCTAGATGGCTCTCTCCACATCACTTCAGTGTGATACTGACCAGCAATTGTGATGCTGGCTAGCCGATACATCAGCGCTAGGTACCTGCCACTTTCCTCAGAGCGTGTTGGTTGTCCGTTAACGCTGCATTGGCAGCACTTTGAACAGAGGCGGTGGCGGTCTGCACATCTGTCAGATCTGTTGTGACGGCACATGGGGGACCGACTTAATATCAGGCAGGTGGTACTAATATTATGGCTGATCTGTATATGATGGTCATTTTTCGCCACACTTTTAATTGCTAAAAATCCTGACCACGTTGGCACATAACCAGGATACTTTATAACAGGCCTACTGATGCATGTATGGAGTTTTTTTAACTATAGGCTACTAATGGCCACTTTGGCAAGCACTGATATGTGGTTAATAAAATGATGGAATTATATTGAATATAGTTTCAGTACTTTAGCACTTGATGACTCAAAATGACTCATTCAGGGACAACAGTCAGGGAAAATGCAGAGTGAAGAGAGAGGACAGCATGAAGGGTAGAGAGGGGATAAACACTCAATCAGTGGAGAAAGAACAGAATTAAAGGAGTGTGAACAAATTTAGAGAGCAGATTGAATGAAGGAGGAAGCCTCCGTGGTGGTTCCTGGCTAGAGCAAGTCCATCCTTCAAAGCTTGTTTTTAAAAATATTAAAACCAGTTCATGACTGTTACTCGATAAAAGGATTAACTGTGTTCCAAAGTGTGTAGGAGGCTTGTGAGAACTCAACACATAACACATACGTCTTATGCAAAAGTTGGGGCACCCTTTGCCAGATGACACATAGTAAACGAAATAGTAACACAGGCTCTATAACTAATCAAACATAGAACACAATATTTTCAGAACGTCTTAATGCACAGTTACTCTGTCTTTTATCATATGAAAAAAATGTGACCTGTGTAAAAGTTTGGCCACCTGTAGTCAAGACTTTGCCAGAAATCTCAGAATCAAAATCTTTTTGTAGCAACTGACAATCTTTCAGTTCTTGAAGTTTTTTCCACATCTAGTTCTAAGATGTTCTTGGTTGTCTTGCACAGCTTGTTTAAGGTTTATAGTTTTTCAGAACAAAAATGCAATATTTAGTACAATATTTAGGTCAAAATACTGTGGTGATTCATTGTTCTTTTCATGAAATGCCATTTCATTTCCTCAGTTTCTTCATTTGTTTAGGTTCTGATACCAAAACTCATGTGTCTTTTTTTCCTTTAGAATGTTTTTTATTTTAAAAGAAGCGGTTGGTTATATGTTCAATTAATTTATGTTTAGGACTAAATAAATATTATATATGCATGCAAGTATTCTTGACAGTGCAATGTGATTTTTAAAGGAGACCCAAACCTCAAGTTCATAAACATATATCACTATGTTGTTTATTAAACAATCAAATACAGGATGTGTTATTTTTACTTGGGTAACTTGGGTAACAAGAATGAGAATTGTGTGTACATATGTACAGTGTTGTGAAAAAGTACTTGTCGCTTGCCAATTTCTTCTTTTTACATATTACCACCTTTGAATGTTTTAGCCCATTGAAGTCCCAGATCATCTAAATGTTAACATAAGATAAAGACAACATGAATAAACACACTACGCACCTTCTTAAATTATCATTCCAATTATTGATTTATTCAAAACCTAAATTATTCATGTGGGAAAAAAGTGTGCAGAATTGTTGCACACGTGCTTGTGTGATCATTGTCCTGCTGCAGAACTCAACTGTGCTTGAACTTATTATTATTATTATGATGAATTATCCAGGTCCTGCATAAAGCAAAGCAGCCACAGACCATCACACTACCACCACCATGTATGATGTTCTGGTGGAATGCGCTGTTACACCAGTTGTAACGGTACCCTTGTCTTCCAAAATGTTGCACCTTGGGCTCATAAGTAGCAGAATATTACACAAAAGTCTTGGTGATGATCTTGATTTTTTTTTTTATCAAATGCGAGACAAACCCATGTATTCTTCATTGACAGCAGTGTATTGCAACGTGCAAATTCTCCATGGATGCTATGTTCTTACTGTGAAATCCCATACATTGATCTTAACTGAGACACATGAAGCCTGCAGTTCTTTAGATGTTTGTCTGGGTTCTTTCTAACCTCTTGGATGAAATTTTGAAATTAAACCCATATGTCAATGAAATAAACTATGTTACTAAGAATAGTTAAGTAAGCAGAAGATGACCAGATTAAGATAATAAAAATTGACTTTACATGAAGACAAAAATGACGTTTTACAGTTGCAAATTAACCAAAAAGCAAAATGGCTCATAGTCCTATAGCCATAGTCCTAACAAGCTAATTAAGGTCTGAGACCTTGGTAGAAGAATCCTTTTTTTTAAATAGGTGGACAATAGGTAACATCGCCTTGATTTGTGCAAGTTCTCCCACTTAAAAAGATGAGAGAGACCTGTAATTGATCATAGGTAGACCTCAACTATGAGAGACAAAATGAGAAAAAAAAATTCTGAAAATCACATTGTCTGATTTTTAAAGAATTTATTTGCAAATAATGGTAGAAAATAAGTATTTGGTCGATAACAAAAGTTCATCTCAGTACTTTGTTATATATCCTTTTTTGGCAATGACAGAGGTCAAACGTTTTCTGTAAGTCTTCACAAGGTTGGCACACACCGTTGCTGGTATGTTGGTCCATTCCTCCATGCAGATCTCCTCTAGAGCAGTGATGTTTTAGGGCTGATGGCGGGCAACACAGACTTTCAACTCCCTCCAAAGGTTTTCTATGGGGTTGAGATCTGGAGACTGGCTAGGCCACTCCAGGACCTTGTAATGCTCCTTACGAAGCCACTCCTTTGTTGCCCTGGCAGTGTGCTTGGGATCATTGTCATGCTGAAAGACCCAGCCACGTTTCATCTTCAATGCCCTTGCTGATGGAAGGAGGTTTGCACTCAAAATCTCACAATACATGGCCCCATTCATTCTTTCATGTACACAGACCAGTCGTCCTAGTCCCTTTGCAGAGAAACAGCCCCAAAGCATGATGTTGCCACCCCCATGCTTCACAGTTGGTATGGCGTTCTTTGGATGCAACTCAGCATTCTCTCTCCTCCAAACACAGCGAGTTGTGTTTGTACCAAACAGTTCTACTTTGGTTTCATCTGACCATAAGACATTCTCCCAATACTCTTCCAGAACATCCAAATGCTCTCTAGCAAACTTCAGATGGCCTGGATATGTACTGGCTTAAGCAGGGGAACACGTCTGGCACTGCAAGATCTCAGTCCCTGAGGGCGTAGTGTGTTACTAACGGTAGCCTTTGTAACGTTGGTCTCCGCTTTCTGCAGGTCATTCACTAGGTCCCCCCGTGTGGTTCTGGGATTTTTGCTCACCGTTCTTGTGATCATTTTGACCCACTGAGATCTGGGCTGAGATCTTGCGTGGAGCCCCTGATCGAGGGAGATTAGCAGTGGTCTTGTAGGTCTCCCATTTTCTGATTATTGCTCCCACAGTAGATTTCTTCACACCAAGCTGCTTGCCTATTTCAGATTCAGTCTTCCCAGCCTGGTGCAGGTCTACAATTTTGTTTCTGGTGACCGAGAAGCCTCTTAAAGAAGTTGTTACAGGTCTGTGACAGCCAGAAATCTTGCTTGTTTGTAGGTGACCAAATACTTATGTTCCACCATTATTTGCAAATAAATTCTTTAAAAATCAGACAATGTGATTTTCAGAATTTCTTTTCTCATTTTGTCTCTCATAGTTGAGCTCTACCTATGATGTCAGTTACAGGCCTCTCTCATTTTTTTAAGTAGGAAAACTTGCACAATTGGTGACTGACTAAATACTTTTTTCCCCACTGTATATATATTCAGAATTCTAGATAGTTTTTATTAAATCATATATCATACATGGCGCAGATTTTGTGGAATGGCCCCAATGTTCTGTAGTGTAAGTCAAACAATGAGGTTTGTGAGAAGGTCACAGTTAAGGCCTCCTTCTTAGGACTTTTCAGTGAAGATTATGTTTGGGCAAACAAAACTGCCCAGTGAAACGGTGTACCGCCACTTTTGTCTTAGATGAACTCTCCTACAGGTTCTTGACAACCATTTTCGGGTTTTGATTCTTACCAGCGGATGAGCAGTTCTCCCTCAGTTTTCTTGGCCTTTCAGATCAGATTCCCCTGAACTGCCATTTCCTAATAACAGTGAGCAATGTAGAAACCGCAAGCTGATATTTTCTTACTGCTTACGCCTGCCTTGTGGGACTACTTTCATTTTCAGATTTTCTGTTTTATGAAAAACATGAGGATTTGCTACAAAGGCAGTCCACTCCTTCTAAATCAAAAAACAACAATAATGTGTAATCTTGGTGTCCAAACCTTTGCATAAAATTGTTGCTTTTGAAAGGGACCCCAGATGTATGGACCATAAAGTGTCCTACTTTTGGTTAGCTCACCCTATAATTCTCTGTAGAAAATTTAAAGTCGAGTCAGTGAGGTCATTTACATCAGCTTTTTGAGTTTTCTCATCTTAAGAAGTATGAATGCAGAATTGCAGAGATCAGATTTTTTGATCTGAAGATTATGAAGGTGCTAACACTAGCCTGAGTGGCTGCGTCAGAGATGCTTCAGTTATGTTTAAGTAGGAAAAACACAGAAGTTTCACATCCTTTTACTGTCAAGGGAACGGATATTATAGAGAATTAAGACTGAATTAAGATTTGAAACATGTAGCATCGTTTTTGTTGGACAAAAAGAAGCCACTACATGCCTAGATGTATCCTATATACTTCATTAAAACCACCTCTTTGTTTCTACACCCACTGTCCATTTTATCATCTCCACTTACCATGTAGGAACACTTTGTGACTGTAATCTGTCTGTTTCTCTGCATACTTTGATTGCCTGCCTGTTTCCGCTCCCTGTTCTTCATTGGTTTGAACCTCACAGGACCACCACAGAGCAGCTATATGTGTGGTGGATCAGACACAGCACTGCAGTGACTCTGACATGGTGGTAGTGTGTTAGTGTGTATATTGTGCTGGTATGAGTGGATCAGACACAGCAGTGATGCTGGAGTATTTAAACACACGGTCCACTCACTGTCCACTCTATTAGACACCCCTACCTAGTTGGTCCATCTAAAGTCAAAGAGAGATGCTCATCTGTTGCTGCACAGTTTGTGTTGGTCGTCCTCTAGTCCTTCATCAGTGGTCACAGGACACTGCCCACAGAACACTGTTCTCAGTCCTGTATTGACACTGAGGTGTTTAAAAACTCCAGCAGCACTGCTGTCTGATCCACTCGTACCAACACAACTCACACTAACACGCCACGACCATGTCAGTGTCACTGCATTGCTGACCCACCACCCAAGTAATACCTGCTCTGTGGTGATCGTTGTGGGGTCCCGACCATTGAAGAACAGGGTGAAAGATGGCTAACAAAGCATGCAGAGAAGCAGATAATAGTCTGTAATTGTAGAACTACAGAGTGCTCCTATCTGATCAAGGAGGTGGTTTTAATGAAGTGGCTGGTCAGTGTATAGCGGCCCAGTGCAGTCTTTTAAAATACTGTGAAGACTGAATAGGCAGATATGTAAAAATGCACAATGAACTCAAAACAGACTGTTTTTGCAGTTGCAGTTATTTTTTCATGACTTGCATAGACTGGACAGCGATCAATATGTCCAGTCCACTGTAACATAAACAGTGCTTATATACCACAACAAGCCCTTAGGGTTTAAGGCATATTGTTATGCAAATCAGGCCCAGCACTAAATTGGCATTAGCGGGTTATGGACAGACAGGGTCATAACGGTAACTTACTTAAGTGTCTGCCTGTTGCTCTCTCTGTGTTAAAGGTGTGCGAAACTGTCGAGATGTTCCCTCAGTGGACGCTACTATCACAGGAACACATAGCCATGCTGCTGGAGCTCTCTGTGGACCAAGTCCAGTTGTAAGTACACCAAATGTAAGACAGTCCTCAGCCTCACAACCCACACTGAGTATGTGGATTTAAGATACACAGCAAATTTGCCAGAGTTAAGTCAACACAGTGAGCGATGAGTGTTGTACTATGAGTGTTACATTTAACACTATGTAAAAGTGCTATATAAATGTGCTGTGCCCAGGCTTAAACACTGTTCAGATGGGATTAGTTTAACATGGAGTTTAACATGAGGTGGGTTAATGTCATTTTTACTATAGGGTGTGGTATAAATTGGTATAAATGACATGAGATCAGAGTGGCTCTAAGATTTACACGCCACCAAGTGTAGCTCTTCCCAGATATCCCAGATATATGTGCCACAGACTTAAACAATCCGTATGATTTGTGCCGGTTGTTGCAGATTTCACTTGTTGTTTGTGACGCAAACATGACACAACTAAATACCTGCTTTAGTGCCTTTATACTCAAGAAAACTTGTAAATAAATAAATATGCCCTGTCCAGGATACGTTATGGGAGTCTGGCTAAAAGAATCTAACTTATTTATTATTTAGATGGGCCTAACATCACTGAGATACCCAAATAATAATTACATTACCCCACCTCCTGTTCAAATAGGGCTTAAGTGTGTATATTGTGAGGGCTAAATTAATTTTAGTCTATTCATCCATGCATCAATCCATTTTTGTATACATTGTTTGACCAGCTGGTGAAGGGTGAATTAATGAGAACCCATTCAGTATGCTATTCATCCTGCATCTTAGCCAGCTGCTTTAGTGTGTTTGCTTAAACAAGTCTAAACCTGTTCCTGTATCTCTGTTATTGTGGTTGAATGTCATTTTCAGTTACTTTTTCTTTCCCTCTTTAGGCAATTTGAGGACGCACTCGGTTTGAAAAAACAGCAGACATGTTTGAAGGAGGCAGCCCTGTTGGACTACTTTGTTGCTGGATTTTGGTGGGCCAAGGAGGTGAACTTCACCTGTCAGCAAATCTCATTTTTCATGGCCCTTTTACAGCTGGTGCTCGACAACATGAAAGGTACATTTTTACTAGTTTGGATAAAGATGAGTTTGATTATTTGGGAATTCTGCCTGGTCAGGATGTTTTGTTTACGTGGTGTGAAGTTTTATTTGCAGTGAAAATAAATGGGAACATTGCAGTATAAACTCAGTCAACTCAGGGTAATTTGAGCACATCACACAAGGTTCACTCTGTTTCAGAGCAGCAGATGCCCTTTGCTGAGAATTTCAAGGCCTTTACCCAAAACCTACTTGCCACCAGGAAGTCATCATCAGTAGACACTGATGTTAATCCGTTATTTGATTTGGATCAAATCAAATCCATTACGGATTACTTCAAGAGCAGGTAATATTTCTCTTCTAATCCCACATTGTTTTATATAGCACTGCCCTGAATGTGCTGTAATTATTTTTAAATTATGTGTTGATGTGATGAATATAAATGAGATCATTCTTTTTTCCCCTCTCACATTATTAACCACAGTGAGATAGTCGCTCCTTTGCTCATAGACAACCAGCAACAACCAAATTGGATCCTTTTTATATCCTTCGTAATTAATACTATGCATAATTCATAAACCAATGGATTGTGAAGCATGTAGGCTACTGCTGTGCATAACAAGTTGCAGAGACATTGTCAATCTTGAAAAAGTCGAAAAGAGGGGAGGAAACACTCGCGATGAATGTTGGTGTAATCAGCAGGAATGAATTGATTTCTCTGCTGGCCTGAAAGCCCCAGGAACCTTATTTTCTTAAGACCTTCCTCTAAAACCCTCATTAGTGCCTGGATCTTATTGGGTCATTCCTGCAGTCTCTTAATGCTTTAGTTGTGCTTCGGAAAAAAAACAGACTGTTTGCTGCAGCAAGAGGTAGAATATAGATGGGTTTAACAACACGAGCCAGTGTTGTGTTGTGTGCTTGACTTCTTTTTAGCACTATTAATCTTGTATATCTGATATACCCTTGGCTGCGCAACTTGCCTACAGTTAAGGCCCAAAAACACTGCTTTTGTACAGTTTGGCTAATTTGCAGTGTTTGTCTTCCACAGTCATTTTAATAGCCCATCTTTGTGTGGTGATAAAATAACAAACAGGATTTATGTTAAACAGTAATCTATCACAGGTTCTTCGTATGCTTCATAAAGTTTATGGACAGGTACTGTAACTCAATGCCAGCCACATTTCCTAGCTGAGAAATTGCTAGCAATAAATAGTTCTCCCCAGCAGACCAAATGAATATTAAACTGTCTAACTTGGAGGCCTTAATTTGTGAGATTTTCATCTAGGTTACCTTCACCAGTGTGTTCTTTCAGGAACAGCATTATCTGTGCTTCTCTTTACTGCGGTCTGGCTTTAAGTGTAAATAAGCTGTGCTATATGGAAACGTCTGGTTTGTTTGTGTTTAAGAATCGTCTTCATCTCACACCACACCTGGTCACTTCATGTGACTACTATCTGGATTGTATCCTTGTAAGATTTTAGCCACATGCCTTTACACTCGGGAGTCAAATGCGTCTCTGGTTATTCAGATCTGAAATCTGATCGCTGTGTTAGACAGAATATGCAAATTTGCAGCTGGGAGAGACGGATGCATTTACACTACTGTAACGTGGCTCAAATGCATCTCAGACCACCTCTTGAAGTGATTTAAGTGATCAGATGTGTGTCTGGTTTAAATGGGTGTGAGTTTTGGGTGTGTTTACATTTGCTTTTTTATGAGTCTTGGCCCTATCCAGATATAATCCGGATACTGAAGATATATAAAGTGACTAGGTGTAAATGAGGTCAAGGTTTCCAGGAATATTGACATTAGTAGGAAGAAAAAGTGTAAATTAGCTTGTGGCTAATATACTAGCTCATTTCTTGTACTGTTATAAATAGTACTTTTATAGTAATAGTAATATAGTACTATAGTACTTTTATAATGTTGAACACTAGCATATTAATATAAGGCACTTATTATTTGCACTTATTATTTTTGCTGTATTAAGAAAGACCACTGTATTGTATCAAATTGAGTTATAAATTTTGCAAACTGCTACATCCCCAAATGGGATTAAGATATGAGACGCACGAAATAATCATTACAATAGTCTCTGACAAGCTATAGACACTTTTTTATGTGTTATAACAGCCCATATGGATGTTTATTTGGAAACTCATATTGCAGTGACAATAAATGATTTATTGTATGTATCTCAGAAGGCAAGCAAAAATAATATTAATGTTAAAAATAATCTTTGACCAAAGCATTTTATGGTTTCCAGTTCCACATATAGAGCATTAAACATTCAATATAAAAGCCCCACATAACAGGGTGTACTTAGTATATTTAGTTTAGAGTGTGAGAGAAGCATTTAAATATGAATAAATATAAATGTTATATAGTCCCCTATGAAAAGTGTGGTCAATTACATTAGATTTTCATTTAAATATAATCTTTATTAATTATATATTTACTCATTCTCAGCTATTAATTCATTATTGTTAATCCTTCCATCTTTAATTTTATCTGATATTCATTTTACTGAATTTATCTTATATTGGAATATAGTGTAATTATGCCAATATTTTATTATTCTTAGAATTATATCTAGGCTTAAAAGACACAGCCAAGGTTGCACTTTTAATTCAGTCAGTTAAAGTTATCTGTTAAAGGTATGTTGGGGTAAAGTAACTATTAAGTCTATTATCTATTAAGTTTCACTTACATTTTTGCAAAACAATGTAAAATATTGTTAAAGATTTCTAACTGATTATTTATTTATTTATTTTTTTGCATGGCAGAAAGCCTGCCACCCAGTGGTTGAAAACAGATCGTGCAAGTGAACTTGCCTTCAGAAACTTAGATTAGCACATATAAGGGCAACTCCTCCCTGTGCACAGCAGAGGGCCTACCTTCATCATTCTCTGGTGTTCAGCAGTTTAAATGCTGTCCATTAAGCTGTGAGTTTAACTGTGTTATGTGTTTCAGTCTTTTCCAGCACTACAGACTATATCAGTTCCTATTCACTCAGCCAAGAGAGGAGATGCTCCTTGGAATGGAGGTGATTATGAACATAAATATGGATTTAAGGCATTTAAAATGTGACCATGATTATACCGTGATTATGAATTACAAACATTTATCATCAACATATAGCACTTTTATTTGTCAGTTGATTTTCTCTGGATTTAGATGAATTTAGAACTAGGCCACTTTGAATACCAATCTGTACTTCCTCTCTGATGTAATCAGGAAAGAAATTGGATCATTTCTAGCCACGCATTGTCATTACACTAGTATGAGGAAGTGTCTAGTAAAGACAGAAACCTAAATAAAGTTACTGGGAAGGGCAGTGACCTATGGAGAGAGACCAGCCTTTTCCTGTGTTTGTTCCTCCTGATAGGCTATCTCTCATCCACAATCAAACACAGCAAAGCCTTCTTCTTGTCTTTTCTTTTTTTCTTTTTCTTTTTTTTAGACTCAGTTGCCATGGACTGCCTTTGATGACTCAAACTATTGCGAAAACGCTACAAAGTGCCTGGCTACAAAGTGCCTGGCTACAAAGACAGCAGCAGTTCTCTCCTTTCTAATGTTGTGATTAGCTACCTGCGTCCCCATTTCTGAGCTTTGAGGTGATGCATAGTGACGAAACATAGCTGCTGTTGTGGTTTGATTGTGATCTTATCCTCCTTTTAAAATGCTTTTGCTCCCAACTGTTATTGAAGCTGACTGACATGTTGTGTCAGTGTGTGTATGGGACTAGGGGGGACGGTAAACTGTCATGATTGCGCTTGGTGTGACTCACCGGCCGCAGATAAAGGCTTATTCAAATTCATTTATCGCCGCTTTTTAATCGGCCGCGCAAACATTCCGGAATCAGAGCCTTTTTTAAAGGCGAGAGCTATTTAGCCACCGGTTACTTCTAAAATAAGATAACCCAGATGCTGTTGCAAATTAAAGCAACAGTAATTTGCCTTCCCATCTCATCCGCATTGGATCCTGCCCCTTGTCTCCCTCGCCTCTCCCCTCCGCAGGTGCATTGCATTTATAAGAGCTGTCATCTTTCTCTCTCTCTCTTTTACTCTCTCTCTCTCTCTCTCTCTCTCTCTCTCTCTCTCTCTCTCTCTCTCTCTCTGCGTGTTTGAAATTCAGCTCGAGCCCAGCCCAGCCTGCCTCTCAGCTGATTTGCTCATCCATTATTAACGTGTAATGATTATGTTCCATACAACGCATTGGAAATGTCAGACAGGAGGAAAAGCATATTGCTAATATTTTTTAGTCCAAGTGGCCATTAATATTCATGTCGATGGTGTACAGTGCCTGTCTGACTCGGAAACATAAAGCGGGATCTCTTGAAATGGGGGGGAAAACTCATTACATCAGAAAGGCGCGGCGTCGCAAGACAAGCGGCAGATTTGTTTAGTGCCTGAACGGTGCTTTAAGCTGCTGCGAGCAAATAATGATATTTGCTGTTGAGCATTCTGCAGTGAGACGAGGGAGGGGGGGGGGATCAGAAACCAAATCTAGGTCAAGCACTGCACCACAGATATAATGGGTCCCGAATGTCATATAACGAAAACGTTTTTTTTATTTGTTTTGATGGAGAGTTCAAAGCTCTGTTTGAATATTAATGTGTACGTTCTGCCCCCCCCCCCTTCCTCCCTCCCCCCCTTCCTCCCTCCCTCCCTTCATCCCCCCACATCATACTTTCCTTTGGAAACAGTTTACTGAACCAAGATGTTTAACAAATTACACAAAAGCAAAACAGGACAATGAATTGTGGTGAGCGCTCTATTTTTGCCACCATTAAAATGATGCCACTGACGTTTAATTCGTTTATCGTGGGAGATGAAAAAGCATGAATCATGTCAGCGGGAATAATGTGAAGCAATAGAGTAATGAAGGCGCATTGTTCTTCTCCCTCTCTCTCCATTTGACACTGTAATTATCCCCAGTATGTAAACCATGGAGCCTTTGTTTTTCTTATTGAGCTGAGTTTGTGTTCTGGGTAAAGGGCTCGCTGCCAAGTGAACTGTAAAAGCGCTCCAGCTGAATGACGAGAAAATTTAACTCGGAGCCTTAATGCCAGACTTCATTTCTTCCAGTACGCTTGGAGAGGACAGTATTAACGTACTGAAAACAGACTTTAAGCACTCAAAAGCCATGTATCTCCAAAATGTCAACTTTATTATAGGAGGAAAAACTCTTTAACTTTCAATGGAAGTCAATGTAAAAAGAGTCCAATTCATTTTGGCACATTTCTGTTGGTCCATTCATTATAAAGCTTTGAATCAATGTACCACACAACTGCCAGATTCAAATCATGTCAAAAAGTGAGAAACAGCAAAACTGGAAATCCAAGGTTTTTGTACAAGGTCCTGTTATTTACCAATGAAGTTCAATCAGTTCTGAATTCTAAAAACCCCACAAAAAGGGCTAAACATAGCTAAGAATGTGGATGTACGTTTTAGAGGGCAGCGTGTGTGTGTCTGTGTGTGTGTGTACAATAAATAAAGCATCACTCTCTTTATATTTTATTTCTGGGTAAACCAGGCATGAACGTGGTCATGTGCTGTTACTGACATCTTCAGTGGTTGTATTTGATGTTGCAGAGAAGCATCGAAGTGGCAAATTCAGCTGATTTTGCTGCTCCCCTAGAGGAGGGCATGTCTACTGAACTGTACTTCCGCTACATGGCCCCCGCTCCCGACGCCTCACCCCCTCAGGTAAACGCTTTGTTTATGCTTCCCCTCTGAGGTCGAGATTCTTTACACAAACCATGAAAGAGAGGGCTGCACTAAAACTGCACTGAAAAGAAACAATGCACTGGGGATCTTTCAAAACATTACATTAACACAAATGCGGCCATACGTACATAAGACATGTGGCTTAACTGTCACGCAAAAACCTCATATCTCCAAAAAGGCAACTTTACATGAGAAAAAATCCTTCTGTGGAAATCATTTTGGAACATTTGTGGCAGATTCACATAATGTCAAAGTGAAAAAACGGCAACAATGGAGATTTTTGCCTGACAGCGATGATTTGTGGGGATAATATGTTTTTGTCCATGTGGAAAAGATGTAAATCCAGTGCGTCACTCTTTTCAATTTTCAAGCTCAAAACACGTACACACACACACATTGGTTCAAACAGTCGTGTTGTTGTTCTTGTACTGCATAGTTCACTTTTGGACTGGTGATATGAGCAGTTAGCGAGAAAATGTGTTTCACATGTGAATCATTTTGAAGAGGAAACATGAATCTGGTTCCAAGTATGAGTAACATTTTTCCTTTTTCGCTCACACCGCGCCGCTATCCAGCTGGAAAACGCAGGCCGTGCTCTGTAGTGAGGGAGGAGAGTGACTGTACTTCACAAACAATCCGCTCTCTGTCCTCGGGCCAAAATTCCACTCAAAATCCCCTCTTATTTTTCTCAAAAGCAGCCTTTGATACATAAAAGTGTGTTTTTTATATGTTAAACTGTTGTGTTTAAGAATAGCACATGGCTAATACACAAAACACACACACACACACACACCGATTTCTCCCAAAACAAGAAGGTTAAGGAGGCACTCCTGAAGCAGAACCTCCTAAGACTGTGCTGGACTCTTGTCTTCTGTCCCTTGACATGCAGTTCAAAGCAAGGCCACGTGTAGGTGCTCTACCGCCTTTAATAGCTTTTTTATGTGGTGTTTAAGCAGAAGTGACTATTGAATGTTTGTCAGTGCCGAATGTGCGTGTATCACTTGGTGTTGTTTTTTATGGTTATTCAAAATCGTATCTCAGTTTGTGAAGTCATAACACAAGCTTGTATATATATATTTAAGAATTTTCAAAACAGTGGATTTCTATTTTGTGATTCTGACTTGCGTTGTTGAAATTCTGCCATACTATAGCGGATTATTACACTTCACACACACACTCGACTTTATTACATCACCCCTGTATCATTCAACACAGATATGACTAATGATAAACAGTTAATGTTTTATTTACCACTGTATGCAAATATTTAGACACCCTTGGAAAAATGACAGATTTGTTTTTATTATGAAGTATTCAATATAGCCTCTGTAGCTAATCATATATAAACATTATGCACAGTCAGTCTGTCTTTCAGAACATAAAAACATGAAAATCATCAGTGCGGACTGTGCAAATGTTTACCTTAAACCTTAAGTATCGCAACATCTCAGATTGTTTTTGACATGGTCTCAGACCTTGGTCAGCGACTCAGGCCTGAGGCATGTACTCAGCTGTAATTAGGGACTGTCAGCTGAATCGAATTTCCAAGAGTTACACATTCTCTGACTCTTCAAACATTGTACTAACACTCATCAACCATGGGCTCCTCTAAACAACTGTTTAAAGATCTGAAAACAGAAGGAATTAGTGCCCACAAAGCAGAATCTTTCAGCGTACAATTTCCACAGTGCAGACTGTTCTAAAAACAAAATAGCAGTTCAAACTGTAGAGGTGAAGATGGGATCTGGAAGACCAAGGAAACTCTCTGAGTGAACTGCTTGTGTACTAGTAAGACAGGCAAATCAAAACCCCCATACAGTATGACAGCAAAAAAACCTGCAGAAGGGTTTAGTAGAGTCAAGGGTGGTGGTTCCACTGTTCTGCTTTGCAGCGTTGCATGCACAAACATAACCTTCATGAAAGAATCATAAGAAAGGAAACCCTACCTGCGACCTCCTCACAAAAATGTTTTGTGAACTATGCTATAGAACATCTAGATGAACTAGATGAATTATGGAAACAAATTGAAGATTGAAGTCACTGAATAGAAGATTATTGGCCACAGCCAGCAAAGGAACGTTTAGAGAAAAAAGGAACTGCTTTTAATAAAAAGAATACTATGCCAGAGGTGTGGGAGGGGGATCTAGGGGAGTCAGTCAGTAAGCAAAATTGCCTCCCCTAGGCTGGTTCACTAGCTATAGATGCTTTATTTAATACAATTAAAAAAACAATACTAAAATGTGCTGACCAGAGGTGCCTATACCTTTGCATACAACTGTATAACAAGTGATTACCTTGTGCATTAATCATATGCTTCAGTCCATCCAGGGGCTGGATGAATGTCTGGAGAAGAATGAAGAAGAACCTGATGAAAGGCAACAGGGAGAGGCCCATGAAAGCCCAGGAAGCTTCAGTGTAGAAGACGTAAGAGAAGTGCTTGTGGAAATGACCAAAGAGATGCTAGCTAAACTGCAGGTACACTCCACCAAAACATGAATCACTTCTAAAGCTCTGCAGCTGCTCTAAGGTTATTTGGCATATCAGCTCCCATAATAAATCGAAACGAAAAAAAACCCCACTGTGCATACATTTTTGCTGGACCGCCTAGTGGACCGACCTAAGGGAGGCAATTTTGCATATTGACTGACTGCTTGATTGGCTGGTTGAGTGAGTGAGTGCCTGACAGACTATGTTGAAACACTCATGTGCAAGGACTGCCTCTTGTTTGCCTAGTGTGTGCTCACTGCCCCTAGTTCACTAGTATGTGTGTGTGTGTACTACCACAGATGGATCAAATGCGGAGGACACATTTCATTGTACATAGTACAGTGACAAACACTTGTACCTGCATGATCACATGACATAGTACATCAAACATAATGGATGTAATTTTATGCCACAGCACCTTTTTCAACATGAAGAGCAGATATTTTGGTCCCAAACTCACCATTGTTGAAATGCCATTGACGATTTTACCCAGCCAGTAGCGGTCCAGCAAAACTAGTCTTGTCTGGTTTTTCTTGTTTTGTTTTTTTTTTGCATCATTTAGCAGATATTATGGGAAGTGTTGTGAAGGGTAAAGGCCTCAGGGAGAAGCTGCCGGCTGCAGACAGACAGTGATGATATTACAGAGAATATCACATCTTAGCTCATCATACCTTCTCCTTTCTTTCAGGCCTCCTCCCACCAAGTGATTATGCCAAAAAATATCTAATATTAAAACTTGAGTAATGATCCCCAGCTTAATATCATTGGTATTCTTTGCATAACATGGACTACATTAGACAGCTCCTGGCAGATATTCTGATTAATTTTACGGTAGACTTAAGGTGGAATCGAATTACTGGGTGTGCTGCGGTTGCAGAAAACAGCCCCGGCAGATTGCTCAATTGTATCATCTGTAGCGTACGTTTTCACAAGCCCAACGCTTTGGTTTCTGACAGTATCGTGTAGATAAAAAAAAAACTTCATCTTGTCTGGATTAATATTGTAGAGTCAGTTGAGTCCACTGCCATGCTACATGAAGACCTTTCTTATCCCTCTGATAATTTATATCATATGTTCGGCAGAGAGTAGGCTGTGCGGAGAGGCTTGTGTTTGAATGATCGGCTGTAAGATTGGTGCTATTTCCATCAATTCTCCCGAGCTTATCCCACTTTAATGTCTGCGGAAGGTCAATTACATATTTCACTCAAAGCCAAATATAGCCTTGCGCGAAGCGGCTGGTAAGAAATCTCGCTTCCAGCTCAGGCAGATCACATTGACTGGCTGTTGTGTGTTTCTCTTTGTCGTTTGTTTGTGTTTTTTTCTCCTCCTCCCATTCTCATTTGTGGCTTTTCTCTCGGGAGCGTGTTAAGTCATTGAGTAGTCAGCTTAGTATCACATTCAGCTCCAGCTTGTTTGAAGCGTTTGATTTTGATGTGGATTAAGTCTGCCACTAGAACTGCTCTTCTTTCTCCGTTCAGCGAAGCTTAATAACATCCGTTTTTTTTTTTTTCTTTTCCCTCCTCTCTGGGATATTTTAGTTGCGAAAGTTCCCAGGAGTGTCATAACTCATGTGGATCTCATCATACCTTATATGGTAGAAACTCTGAAAAAGGCGAATGCTGGAAATGCTGTGGGTGACTTCCCAACCATATTGTTACCATTCCAGATGTGCGCTGGAGGCATTTAATAGGCCTGTGTGTACAATGAGAATCAGGGAAAGAAAACTTCACTCCCCCCACCATTAAAGATTAGACCACTTGTTCTTTTTTTTATTCTTTAATGTTTCCTTGTGGGAGACTAGTTTGTAAACTGTGTATACTAGCACGCAGAGGTCACTGTTTCATGCGCTGATGTGTGTTGAAACAGTGACCTCCATGTTCACGACTGCATGTCACCAGTGTTTATCCAATGACTTCAGGCTGCTGGTTTTGGGGAGTCTTCTGAATGTATGCATTCTTGTGCTGTCCCACAGGCAGACTTCACCGACAGGCTGCGAATTCAAGAGGAGTCCTACATCTCCAGGTTAGACAGCCTTAAGAGAGTGGCATCCAAATAACAGCGCCGAAGGACCAGAAGGGAGATTTTCCACCGACCTTTTATTAACTAAATCACAGTACCAAGCATCCTCCTGTCTTTAACGCTGCAGTAGATTGCAGTGGTGTTATGCACAAACATTCCTGAAGAAGCAGTGTGATCCTGATTTACAGAGAATGTGTTTTTCCCCCCTTTACACAGGTTTGAATTATGTCAGTCCCTGCAGTGTTGACAGTAAATGTGAACACATTTCTTTCAGAAAGACATTCAGTCTTAAACAGCCAAGGTAAAATGCTGGGGCTAGAATATCCTTTAACAGCCAGCGAGCAAACGGAATATCTAATTGAGTGGTTTGTATAATGTTTGCGTGGAGCTTTTCCCACAAGTCATTAGCCGTCTGAAAGCAGCCCAGCACTATGGCAACGCAGTGTAACTCAGAGGCTAAATAGCTGAGTTGCCATATAAAGTGATGTATTATTAAAGCTGAATAGTGGCTTTTCTACAGCATTTGAAAAAAAAGACCACTTACAACTATAAATATACACTGCAGTGTATCGCAAAATGTGCTGATAAAATGTTTCTCTCTTCCTCTCTGCTGATGCTGTTTCTAGCTGTTTTTTTATTAATGCAATTCTTTTACATTTTCGAGCATGTCCATATGCTCACTGATTTACCACAAAGGCACATCAACATTATCTAACTTTGTTTTACTTTATTAATATATGTACAAAACAGTGGGGTCCAAAGGATCTGAGAATGCTTCTGTTATTAGAAATAATTAGAATTGAATACAGGATTTTTCATTAGAAATTCAACATAACAGTTTGAGTGTTTCAACAGTTTCAACAGAATTTTGTAGTATTTCTAATTGTTTACTTTTTCTTATTCTAACTTTGTTTTATCAAATTAATAGTTTTCTAATCTAATTTAATCAAATTAATACTACTTCTTTAATAATAAAATATGATTAGATGTGATGTCATTAGAAATGATATCAGCATAACAATTTGAGTGAATAATAGAATGTTTCAACAAAAAATTCAGAATGTTGTAGTATTTATAATATTTCAAACGTGCCTAATTATATACAGTGGGATCCACATGCCTGAGAATACTAGTAAAAATTTACACATTTTTCACAGTTCTGCTTTCTTTTCAATGGAATATGTCTTAATTTGTTTTTCATCAGCATAATGATTTGAATGAAAAATAGTGTTCAAACTGAAATTTATGTCTTAATAAAATTATTATTATCCTGTGGGATCCACATTTCTGAGACCACTAGTAAAAAAATAATTATGCTTTACCTTCTTTTGTAAAAAAAATGTTTGTCATTAGAAATTATACCATCAGCATAACAATTTGACTAAATATGTTTCACGTTGAATTTCACATTTTCAACTTTATTTTGATTGAAATTACAGTGAAGTGACAGACTTATTACACACAGTGGGATCCACTGTCTATAACTCTACTATTTTACTATTTTCTCACTGTTTGAGAATACTAAAAGTTTCTGTTTTGCCCCTTTTAGAATTGAATACATCGTTTTCCATTAGAAATGATAATCTCAGCATAACAATTTAAATGAGAAATACACATTTGAACATGAATTTCAGAATTACTTTGTATTTCTACATGAATTATTTGGTCTTATTATATTCAGTGGTCCACTAGTTCACTAGTGGAAATACTTTTGCCTTTGTTTTGCCTTAGAATACAGTGTTTTTCTTTAGAAAACTACGAGTTGGAACCTGAATTTCAGATTTTTGTTGTAAAAACCCCTGATGGACAGATCAGATCCGCCTATAAGTCTAAACACTAGCTTCAGTGGAAAAGATAAAAATAAAAGATAAAAATCTGACCTTTTTCTATAAATACTATAACATGGTTTGTACAGATCTTCTTCATTTTCCTGTCAGGGCTTTTCCTTGTTATAGTTTTAGTCTTTTATTGTTTTAATGAATCTGTACATTTTAATTTATGGAGCAGATAAACTTCCAAGTGTTGTTTTTAGTCGACACAATATCAGATTACATTAATATTTGCCTGCGTCTTTGCCACGCTCCTTTTCTTCATGCCTTGTTGATTTAGTTCTTCATTAGCCCGCAGGCCTTCATGTTGACACAGTGGGGTAAACTGAGATACTTAGCCCGAATTCCTGAAGAACATGTTCGTACAGCTTGTTGTTTGGAATTGTTCTTTTTTTTTTTTTTGTTCTCAAACTGATGGATAGAGTCGTTACTGAGCCAAGAGCTCAGTGACCTTTTCCTCAGTTCACTGAGCAGATGAAAAACAGTCCCTCTGCTGGCCGCGGCACCACATTACACATATTACACATCTATCACCCACCACACAGACGAGGCTGCAGACAGCTTTTCACCTGCCTTTAACGTTGATAAAAGAATATCAGAGAGAGGGGTCCGGCTCCTGCTGCCTTTATTCTTATGGGAAGCTAACACGAGGCTGATGAAACAAGCGCCGCTGACGTTCCTCAGGGAGCCCCTTTCAGTCCAGTGCATAATCTCAGGCTTTAATGGCCTGCTCTTTTGCGGCAGCGTAAACATGCGCTTTATGTGACGTGTTTACATTTCGCTCCTCGGCACTCGGTGCACTCCTGCCTCTCGTCAGCGCCGGTGGGGATTTGCTCCACGGTCACATGTCAAATACAAAGCCTTGTTTATAATATGTTTGCTGTAAAAGAGCCATATGTGGTCAACCGTTGAGCTAATTAAAAATAGATGGCATCATTGTTTAAGTATTGTATGTCTTACATCTCACTGATTCCTAAATGATAGGTGACATCCAGATTTATGTTTTTAATCAGCACAAGAAATGCACATGAATCACAGCGCTGACAACAGAGGCTTCCGTGTAAGACATTTCACAACATCCTCACTTTAGACAACAAAGGCTGTGTTACTGTCACTTCAAGACATGGCCTATCAAGCAGTGGAACATGGTGGAAAAATAACAAAGTCAAATTGGCTGAGAGATGCATGCTGCATATCTAGGCTGGATCTATGACTGTATAGGTAATGCATCAACTCTCAGAGACTTCCCTTGCAGCCGTTTTCTTAAGCAAATTGCTTGATTATGAAAAAATAAGCAAATAAATTGAATCGTTGTGATAATTATGCATATCTAAAATTCTACTCGTTGCCTATTCCCACCTGTTGGCTAGGTCTTCTCATTACACAGTGATACCAAGCTGGAGGCTAGCATGCACTTCCTCTGATACACAGGAAGCGCCACCATATCTTTTTAAACGGCTGCTAACACAACATCATGGGAGGTGGGGTTGCCGAGGGGGCTGTAGCACCTCCAGACTTCTGGATTGTTTAACTGCAGCTGCTAGACATATAGACATATATCAAAATAATCTAAGCACCAATGGAAGTGGCCTTGTTTTAGAGGGCGGGGCTTGACAGTTGTCCCTGTTTAAAGGGACATTCTATAAATTTTGCTTGGATGAAATGGTTGGGATGTAAACAAAGGCATTCGGATGTGAAATGCTTTATTGTGAGGAAACTTGCTGAGTAAGAATTGTTCGTAGTGGTGGTGAATAGAACCAGAGTTTTGATGCGTTTAATGCCTCTAAGCAGCGACCCCACAGATAGTTATTTTATAGAGCGGTTAGAAATAAGTGAGCTGATGCCTGAGGCGGTATTTTATGATGGTTATGACAAGGTCTAATCCAAAACATGTAAGAAACCCATTCTTTGTTTATATATCAGCCATTGAATTATGCAAACCGTTTGAAAAATCGATGGGATGCCCTAGACTGATCTGGACAGCTCAGCACACTTGGAAGAGATCACTATGTGTCAATTCTGTTCGGCTGGGCCTATTTTAATGTCTTGAACCCCCTGCCACGGCTGAGGGCCGAATTTAGGATCCCGTGATGAAAGTGGCAACAGCCTCTCTTTAATTGTAGGAATTTCTAAATGACTTGTCTGATTACTAATATAATGATCGCCACAGCCCTAACACAACAGTTGTGTGTGAGTAATGCATCAACCTCTGAATTCATACTGTTTTCTCACAGCCACTCCACTCCATTCCTCCTTCCCTCCCCCCTCCTTCATACTGATCTCATTCAGAATGCTATTAATTGCCATCAAATGCCTTTGTGAATACTTCCTCCTGCACACGAGTGCATATCTGCGCTGCCCTGTGAAACCTAATCTGCTCGTTTCTCATGCGCCCCGGCTGCGGCGGGGCTCAAGTTTGCCTGCGGAATAAGACCTTGTTAAAATTGAGATGGCTGCTGAGGGCCAGGCTGTGTACATAAACGTGTGCTATCAACCCCTGTCTTTTTTTTCTCTCTTTTATTTTTGTCTTCTTCTTGCCTCCAGCTTCAACTATGATAATATTCTTAATGTCAGACTGGGGGCGGATGAGAGCTGCCTATAGAAGAAAGCACAGTTTATTGAGTTGACTTGTTCTTCCTTAAGCAAATGAGTTTATTACTTCTCAAAATACCCCTGTGATTCAAAATGTGAGTCACAGGGCCTTTTGTGGTTGTTGAATGACTGCAGCCGTCTGCCAGCCTCAACACAATGAAGTCCAGAATGCTGAATTGTGATCATTTTCCTTCCTGTTGATGAAAGTAATTCCACCGTTGGCTTGGGCAAACAAACGGGAAAACACAATAAGTGTTTTTGTCACACTGCCCTGTTGCTGGAGTGAAATAATTCAGCAGCATTTTTACCCAGAGTGTGACAAAAGAAAATTTGACAGTAAACAACTAGCAGAAGTACTTATTAGGTGTAACCCGAACTGTTAGTACACTCCTGCCATTCATACTTCTCACAGAACACTACTGTGGTTCTAAATTACTGGAATTACAGTAAAATACTGACATTACCTGCCATATACTATACACCTCCCTAACTTTACTGCTGACAAAATCTACAAATTTCTAATTTATATATTTCTAATTTCTAATCCATATTTCAATGTTCAAAAGATCTGTTACCCGATTGCTGATACCTGTTAGAGTTATTATATATATATATAAGAGTTAGTAGAGCAGGTGTCTGGCTGGCTAGCTAATGTAAGCTAATCTACAATGACGCACCCTTTTACCACTATTTTTTATATTGCTATGAGCTACCCAATCCGCATCCTCTGGTCAGTTTGCGGTTAGTGCATATGGGCGCATGCTTGGCACAAATTGGGCAGGAGACCTGAGATCTGAAGATTTCTCAGGAATGAATAATAGGTTAAAAATAGTCAGACTTCTTGTTTGTTCAATAGCATTATAAGTGAGATTTCAAATATGTAATATTTAAGCTTAGTGTGGTCTTCCCTGTTATTTATGGGACTTCTCTTGTGTCTTCAGTTTAGGAAATAGGTCAGATTTCATTCACACCAAGGTCTGGGTATAATGGTTATTAAAGTCACTCTATATTTTTAATTCCGAAAGCTGCCTGGGCCTAGTTACAGTTTCTAAGGCCAAGTATTTAAGGAAGAACACAGTTTGCTCTGATGGGTTCTCTCCCACTTTGGAGCAATGATCATACAGAAATGTAGTGGAATGAAAGCAGAAGTCTTGGTTATTAGGCCTATTAGGAACCTTTAAAATGCTTCTGAACCACCACAAAGGTCTCTCTTGTTGTTACATGGTCATAGAACCTTTTATAGAACCATTTTCTGCTAAGTGTGTGAACTTTGAACGTGTTTAAAAGGGAAGCTTGAGCGGAAAAGGTCTGAAAGCCCAACACTGGGGTTGGGTCACTGGGAGCAGATGTTAAATTTTCCCTGAGTGAAGGAACGTTATGGGGGTAATCCAGATTGCTTGACTGGTAGCCTTTTTGGCTTTCCGCACATTCCTAAATTGCCATGTAATTTAAGACCTTGTTTTCATTGCAAAACGCTGGAGAGCCGCAGTCAATTCACTGCAGTTACAGTCGTGTTACAGAACACAAAAATAATGTTTGCATTGTTGCAGGCGAGCGGGCAAAATTGCCGTTTCCGCAGCGGTAATAAAAAGTGCAGACAGGCGCGCTCTGATATAAGCCCCTTTTTAAAGCGAGCAGGTTTAGTGTTTTGCCTCGATTATTGCCTCGCTCTTATATCCATGCAAATGCCCCAGATCACTTTGCTTTGTTTCCATGGAACTCGTGTCATTTCAACTGCTGCTCCCCGTATCATTTACATAAAAATAGTTCCTCTTCAGAAACTTGACACTTTAACACTAACAATATGCTTCCTGTGTTTCAGCTGAATTCGGCAGCCCCGCAGTTCGGCCTCCATTATCTGTCCTGATAGTTTAGATTCATCTCAAGTTCTGTTAGGCGCCATTAATGTTGCTTACATAATGAAATTCATTGAGTGTATAAATCATTAATTCCTCCTCGTACAAGCTGTGGTAAAGCGGCTCCACCCCGCGCCTCCATTCTCTCCCTTTCTGTTTTTTTTTTTTCAGGGAATCATTTGCTTGCTTTAAATGTTTTAGTGCTGGCCTTATCTGGAAAAACACTCTGCGTTCATATTTACCCCCACCGCTTTTGAGCAGGGAAGAAAGAGGGAGACCAAGAGAGACAAAACAGTGGTGGAGGTTGGCTGTTTCGTTATTGACATTCTCGTCCTTTTCAATTTCTGTCAAAAGAGTGCAGAGTCTGTCTCTGGTGAGAAATGTGCTCAAACATGTAAAAAAAAAAACAAAGAAAAAATCAAACGACAGCCATATCCTCCTTGCTTCTGCCTGCCACTCTGAAAGTGGCGGCGTGTAAATGATTTGATACACCTCTGTTTGCTCGTATATCAGCGAGAAGGTCAGAGTTTTTGAGGTCAGGATCTTGCAAGCCGCACTTGGTTACGTTGATAAGATAAAATCGCCCATTGTGTTTGAAAGCATCCAATAGATGTGTTACATTTATTCGAGCCAAGAGTGTACACTGAACACTTTATGTTTCCTGTCAATAAACCAGAAGCCCATAAAAAGGTCATTACAGCTGGAGCCAGACAGTAACTTTCTTTGTCCCGTGATTGGAAACACAAAGCGCTGGCGCTCTGTGATTCACGATACGTAATGTGGCAAACATTTACTTATTACACTCAGTCTATATAAAGGAAATGACATTTAGGTGTTAATATCAACTTGCCAGCGCCCCGGTTCCTGCACACATAAGCGTAGTGGATACGCCAGGCGGGCTGTTGTGTTTGCCTCTGATCAATGGCAGGAGCAGTCCCACGTTGACGCTGCTGCATGTCAGCAGAGACTTTGGAGAAGGCTCCAAGCCTTTTCATCTATATTGTGAAATATGCGCGTGGGTGTTTGTTCATGTCATAACCTAGGACACCAAAGAGGAATGTTTGCTTTCACGAGAAGTGGAAATAGTACGTCAGGGAGGGCCGGGACAGACTGGCATGAGACCTACGCCACTACAGTGAGGTCAAAGGTGGAAAATACTACTAATCTAATTGTACTCTGTTACTCTCCTGTTGAGCGTTATTGTGCATTGTTATTTCTCGCATTTTTTTCATTTAGACCTTACAAATGTAAAAAGCCAGAAGAGGTTTCTCTTGCCAGTCCGTCAAAGTGCTGTGCATTTAATGTAATGGTTTTAATGAGATCCCTTAAACCTGTCTGTGTAGGCCTACACTTCAGTTCTTCACTCTCATTAACACAAAAAAGTTCTTAACTACATTAACAAAAAAAAAACAACCTAAAACTGAGCCCCGTGGGACTGAGCCCTGTGCTAGATGGTTACTGAATAATTCATAATCATAATCATCATGAGGACTAATAACTTAATAATAAACTTGGGGTTCAATGGGTTAAAAAGCCCAATTACATTCATATCAGTGTAAAATAAAAATCTGCCCACAACTCTTTTTGCCCTTCATTGCCGCTCATTAGTTGCAACATCATTCTAATTGCGTCATTCACGTTACATTAGTGCCATTTGTTTGGTTTTATGTATCCAAAACAACACATTCACACATGACCATTTTCCAAACTCTCTCTTTATCCATTGCAAATAAACAGCCGGCTATATGCTTGTTACTTTAGATGATTTCTGTTCTGATTGTGCCTCATTGAAAAAGCTGGTCAGGTTGAAGCACTGCTCATAATTTCAGTGTTGAACGGGCGGACGTAAACCGCTACAGACTAAATAGGTGGGGTATATGCAAATGCTCTTGTTTTTTTGTGACATCCAAAAAACTAAGAATTTCAAATGGACTGAATTTGCAGCTACGTTTTCGAACATTGCACTGTATGAGTCCTGGGTGTTTGTGTTGATGTTTACATAATGTGTAAATTGGTGGCTATGTTAGCATATATGCATAACATATAATAACTAACACATATGTAGAGCATTGGTAACCACGTTAGCATATATGCAAAACATATTACTAGCATATATGTATAGCCTTGGCAGCAATGGTAACATATATGTATAACATAATTACCAGCATGTATGTATAGCCGTGGCGGTAATGTTAGCATATAACATGTATATCATATAATAACTAGCATATATGCATAATATTTAATAACTAACATATATCTATAGCATTGACAGCAATGTTAGCATATATGTAAAACATATAATAACTAGCATATATGTTTAGCATTGGCAGCAATGTTAGCATATATGCATAACATATAACTTGGATATATGTATAGCATTGGCAGCAACATTAGTATATATGCAAAACATATAATAACTAGCATATATGTTTAGCATTGGCAGCAATGTTAGCATATATGCGTAACATATAACTAGAATATATGTATAGCATTGGCAGCAACGTTAGCATATATGCATAACATATAACTAGGATACATGTACAACACTGGCAGCAATGTTAGCATATATGTATAACATATGTATAGCATTGGCAGCATAGCATATATAATATATAGCATATATAAAAACTAGCATATATGTATAGCATTGGCAGCAACATTAGCATATATGCATAACATAATAATTAGCATTTATGTATAGCATTGGCAGGAACGTTAGCATATATGTATAACATAAGTAGGATTTATGTATAGCATTGGCAGCAACGTTAGCATATATGTATAACATAAGTAGGATATATGTATAGCATTGGCAGCAACATTAGCATATATGCATAACATATAATAATTAGCATTTATGTATAGCATTGGCAGCAACGTTAGCATATATGTATAACATAATTAGAATATATGTATAGCATTGGCAGCAACGTTAGCATATATGCATTAACATATAACTAGCATATATGTATAGCATTGACAGCAACATTAGTATATATGCATAACATAATAACTAGCATATATGTATAGCATTGGCAGCAACGTTAGCATATATGTATAACATAATTAGCATTTATGTATAGCATTGGCAGCAACGTTAGCATATATGTATAACATAATTAGAATATATGTATAGCATTGGCAGCAACGTTAGCATATATGTATAACATAATTAGAATATATGTATAGCATTGGCAGCAACGTTAGCATATATGCATTAACATATAACTAGCATATATGTATAGCATTGGCAGCAACGTTAGCATATATGTATAACATAATTAGAATATATGTATAGCATTGGCAGCAACGTTAGCATATATGCATTAACATATAACTAGCATATATGTATAGCATTGGCAGCAACGTTAGCATATATGTATAACATAATTAGAATATATGTATAGCAATGACAGCAACGTTAGCATATATGCATTAACATATAACTAGCATATATGTATAGCAGTGGCAGCAACGTTAGCATATATGTATAACATAATTAGAATATATGTATAGCATTGACAGCAACGTTAGCATATATGCATTAACATATAACTAGCATATATGTATAGCAGTGGCAGCAACGTTAGCATATATGTATAACATAATTAGAATATATGTATAGCATTGGCAGCAACGTTAGCATATATGCATTAACATATAACTAGCATATATGTATAGCATTGGCAGCAACGTTAGCATATATGCATAACATAATAATTAGCATATATGTATAGCATTGGCAGCAACGTTAGCATATATGTATAACATAATTAGAATATATGTATAGCATTGACAGCAACGTTAGCATATATGCATAACATAATAACTAGCATATATGTATAGCAGTGGCAGCAACGTTAGCATATATTTATAACCTACTCGAAACTAGAAAATATGTATAGCATATAATATTAAATGTTGACACTTTCTGACTGTCACTCAAGTGTATTTTTGACACCCCCCCCCCACCACCACCACACACACCCTGACTTTTAACCGAATACGATTTTGACACTTTACCAACTTTAACTTAAGTGCTGTTTGTCAGTACTTTTTCCAGCCCTCAGTAAGGCAAGGCAGCAGAATGAGAAATTTTAAACCACATCAAGGCCTGACTCTGCAGTTAGCCGCACTGCCTTGCAGCGTCTCTATTCCTCTCTCTCTCTCTCCCTCTCTCTCCGGCCTGCGTGTTGCTTAATCCATATTGGGATTGGGCTAGCGTTAAGGTTTATATAATGCAAAGCAGTTTTGTGCCTCTGTGACAGACGAAACGTGTGTTGTATAACAAGGCGAATAATGCATTTTTAATAACAATCCTTAAAGCGCGGGGGCTCCTTTGTAATGAATTGCATTATTACATGCAGGAGTTTGAATTATGCAAAGGCTTCGCTAGGCCTTGCACTGT
The DNA here is from genome assembly GCF_030463535.1 of Salminus brasiliensis. Taxonomy (NCBI): domain Eukaryota; kingdom Metazoa; phylum Chordata; class Actinopteri; order Characiformes; family Bryconidae; genus Salminus; species Salminus brasiliensis. The sequence goes on along the minus strand of NC_132899.1, from coordinate 25,479,952 downwards.
ATGGTAATGACTGTATCCACTGCTGCCTGCTCGGTAAGCATATTCATCCCGTGCGCAGAGGCACGATCAATCATGGCCACATCATAAAGAAAATAAAATAAAATAAAACAACATCTCCAATTAGCTTCATTTCAAAGGAAGGCCCTTTAAGCAGTAATACAATAAAATCCAATATGAGCCTGGATGATGGAGCGCGAGTGCAGCTGTAGGAGTAGACATGGATATTGATCTAATATTATCAGGCCGGTGTCATATTCTCCAAGGCACACATTGAGTGCTTGTCAGCAAATAGATTCATCTGACTCATGCAGTGAGGGAGGGAGGACAGGGAGGGCGCCATTCGTCCGGAACAGCGTGTCCTCTGCTCTGTTAACCTGTGATGCCCGAATATCACGGGTCACAAGGGCTGCTGTTTCCACCAGTTGTAATAATTGCCCAGGACTAAGAATTTTTTTTCCTGTTATGCAATAGAGCTTGGCATTCTCCTCTAACGACCTCTCAACCTCATAATCAGGACTTTTGGCACAACGTGTTGTTTTTAATTGTGTAAGTATTGGTATCAACAACACAAATATGCCTCATTAATATATTTCATTAAGGATTTACCTCCATAAATCCTAGGGGTCTGTATGTCTTGTATGTAGTTTCTCAACTTCCTCATACTTACATAAATTACATATTTTTACAGACATACATTTACAGAGTTTTATAGTCTTTACCGAGATAATAGGTCTTCTGCTTCAAGGGCTTAAGAGCAGGGCTCAGTTTAAGGGGGCATGCGAGGAGGTGATTTGCCCCCAGTTGAACAAACAAAAAAATCATCCTTCTTGTAAAACTGCAGCCCCCTCTGTTTCCGTGTCCAAGAAAGAAGACAAAGGTAAATTTACTTCTAATGTTGTGCTTTCCTGTCAACAGACAGGAGGTCATACTGAGCTTCCACCCTTGAAATGCTTTACCAAGCCTTTATTGCAGTTGCCTTCAGTTGCTGCTCATTTGTGGGACTTTCTGCTTTTAGTTCTGTCGTCAGGAAGTGAAAAGCATGCTCATTATCTTTCTGGGTCGTTAGCTTGCTATGCTGTGAAGCACCATTGTATTACTTTTGCAGAATTTTACCAACTCTGTGCAAAAAAAGTGTAGCTCTAAACACATCAGAACTTACAATGCTACTTCTACCACCAGTGGCACACTTCCATTGGTAGCCATGAACGCCCAAGCCATAATAGCGCCTCCGCCATGTTTAACAGATGGGTATTTCTTTGAATCTTGAACCTTGCTTTTCCTTCCTCATACTCAAGTTAATCTTGCTTTTGTCCATCCAAAGAGTCTTCCTTCAGTGGTTTGCATCTTGACGTAAACCCTCTGTGTTTGCTTTCATGAAATCATCTCTAGATTGTGGACTTTGGCAATGACATGTTCACCTCCTTTAGAGTAACCCTGACTTGACAAAGTGTTGTGAAGGGGCTTTTCTTCACCAAGGAAAGGATTCTGCCATCATTTACTTTAGTTGTCTTCCATGGTCTTCCAGGCTTTTTGGTGTTGCTGATTTCACCAGTGCATTCCTTCTTTTTAAGAATGTAACAAACTGTTGATTTAGCCACTCCTAAAGTTTGTACTCTCACTCTCTGAAGGTTGTTTTGTTTATGATGACCTTCGTCACTTGTATTGACACTTATTCTGACTGCATACTAAGAGTTCCCATTACCATCTATCAAATGCAAATTCAACACTTGTAAAGGTAAAAAGGTAAAGGTGCACGTATTTGTCCCATCTGTATTTAACCCATCTGGTAGTGAACACACTCACACACACACATGTGTTAGGGGCAGTGAGTACACACACACACCCAGAGTGGTGGGCAGCCAACTCCAGCGCCCGGGGAGCAGAGAGGGTAAAGGGCCTTGCTTAAGGGCCCAACAGTGGCAGCTTGCCGAGCCCGGGAATCGAACCCACAACCCTGTTATTGATAGCCCGGCGCTCTATCGATAACAGGGTTGTGGGTTCGATTCCCGGGCTCGACTCCACTCCAGACCTTTGTTCTCCTTATTTTTGTCATCAACCTGCTTATTAGTTAATTGTTCAATTAAAAATGGAAAGAAGTATGTAACTGGAATGAAATATAAAGCTGAACATCTACACGACAATCACATATTGATTGATTGCATATTGAAGGTGCTGTGCAAAGGCACTTTCCAAATACTTATGGACCTGACTATAAGACAAGGTGAGGTGTAACCTGCGGGTTATAATTTGCAGTTAAAACTGCCTTATTCAGTCTTATTACACACTTATTACACACACAGGTCTATTATACAGTAACTACAGGGACTTCTGTCTAAACTGGTGGGGCTACTCTTTGGTAATAGACGTTTCTAATAACGCTTTTGGCCAACCAGCAGTCCATAGACTGTTTAAGGGGTTAGAGTAAGAGAGTTCATTTGAAACAAAATGCTGTGCAATCAGATACCATATAATTTTAAGATGACCTGACATTCATATCAAGGCCTTCATATTGATAAAATGCTGTGACTTGCCTTCAACGTATCACAGTATAAGATGAGAAATGTCCAAGAAGTATCTTTCGAAAGTGTCTCCTGCCCTAAAAAATGTTCCCAATGTATAGAACCCACTCCACCGCAGGTTAAGAGATTAAAATATCTACAGAAAATGCTTTGTATCTTCTGTTGTTGCTCGGTTTGTATACTGTGACATTTGCTGAGTTTTAACAACGTTATCAGACAGTCACCAAGACAACTGGTGTAAAGGAAAGCTCTAAATATTCTGCCTGAGCATTCAAAGCAGCAAGAGGCGAGGCCTAATCTTCCCTGTGAATTCCTCTGTCGATCCCCAAATTAAAGCCATCCATCCATGTGTTAATGATAGCCCTCCGTCAAGTCGAGCTGATGACTATTACTTTCCACGGCCTCGCAGATAGACCAAGCCCCATTAACGAGAGTATTTATGATGTACTTATGGGTGTTTGCCTTTGCCAGCCGCATTGTCTGCAACAGAGGTGTTTTCCTCCCAAGCAAGCAGCGACCTGCAGTCGGCTTCTTTTCTGGGAAACCTACGAAGCGAATCGTTTTTCGAGAGCTGAACGGACGCCGGTTGTAACGTCCTGCGGGAGTCCATGTTTCGCTTCTCTGGGAAGAGATGAAGTGCAAGGAGGGCATGTGGTTCTCATCATTACTGTAGTATGGAGAACAGCAGACGTGCTCGGCCAAGTCATAATAATATAGAATGGCTGAAAACTGGGAAAGATTTTATCTCCATGTGAGAAATTAGTCATGAGTTTTTCACGATCAGGAGTCTTTCTTCTTAATGGCCTAGAGATCAAGAAGTGGTTTGGAGGGGGGGGGGGGTTGTTAGGTGGAGGGAAATTAATACAAACCACATGAAACAGTGACATGAAACAGTGTCTCCGTTTGGTAGGGGAGGTTGTTTTTAACCATTGCTGAAGAGTATTCGTTTCTCCTTCAGTGTATGTTCAAGATAACCTGCAGATAAGGGTGACTGATGCCTGCCTTTGAAGAACATAATGATATTGCTTATAATGACTTTGCTATTTTTAGGGCGTTGCATTCACTGCCTATTGTCATTGCGCCTGCCAATTCCATAGATCATCTTGTTTACTTGTGTCGTTGCATCCAAACGATGACAAAAAAAAATAAAGGAACAGATGGTGCTTATAAGGATGATTGATAGACGCTCTTAACGTCCTGGCCATCTTTTTACGGTAAATTGGTGCAGTGAGAGATTAGGAATATTTGGTTCCCATAGCTAATAAATAAATAAACAACGGGGCGAATCCAGAGCGGGCGGCCTGTTCTCGTCTGATCTTCTCCTTATATGGCTTTCTATGGCCCAGTGTGCTGCTCCACACATGTGCTTTAAACATATATTCATCTGTTACTCAGATCTGGCAGCCCTTTCTGCCTTTTTTTCCCTTCTTCTTTGGCCCAGAACTGAAGACTGCTCAGTGGATGGCACAATTTCTATAACCAATTGTGTTTGTGGGCGAGCGACCGAAAATAGGCATTATTCATTTCACATTATCGAGGCATGCACACATAAAAGCTTCTAATCTGCAGTGGATGCTAAATATCAGCACACACACAGACACACGGTCGTCAAACCTAAATGTAACCAACGTTTATATAGACACAGAAGGTAAATATTTTCAAGAGAATTTTCCGTCAGGCAACGGTAAGCGGACCCCTGCAGTTTATTAGGTCTTCACCTGCAATAAAGGACTACTAATCACCAAGCAAATAAATGTTCACAGATACACCCTGAGTCCAAACGTTTGTGAACACACCTTCTTATTAGTGAATTAAGGTGCACCCACTGCTGACACAGGTGTTCAAATGTGCACACACACACACACACAGCTTTTATAATCTCCATAGAAACACACTGACAGTACAATTGGATGCTCTGGAGCAGCTGCACCTGACCTTGAGGTCACCGTGCCTAATGCCTAAAGGTTTAGGCCTCCCCGGGATTGGGTTGTGATGCAGTGGAGCTGTGTTCTCTGGAGTGATGGAGCTCCATCCATACCTTCAAGATGAATGGGAATGGGGGGCATTTGTGATCCAGAACTAATCACTGAACATGAGTACCTCAGGGTTGCTACACATTGTCCATTTCAAAATCCCATACTTGCCCAGACTTTTTTTTGTACTTTTCCAGCTTGTTGTTTTGAATCCTGGTCTTATCTTGGAATGGCTCAAGAGCATCCAGATTCTGTGTGCAAAACATACTCATGACAATTTGCTTATATGATCAAATTATTTGTAAAAGTCACAATTTTTCATTTTTTGAACACTTAATAGGGCCAATATTTCAATATCCCTTTTGCATTATTCCATACTGATTCAGACCTGGAAATGACTAACATCAAATTCCATACTTTTCTACGCTGCATTGGAACCCCGTTAGCTGACCTCACTAACATTCTGGTTGCTGAATTCAATGTATCGAGTCCAGAAGGCTGTTGCTGCAGCAGAGGTGGGCAGACTCATTTTAACCCAGTTAAAACACTGGATGAGCAGGTGTCCACAAACTTTTGGCTTTACTCAATCTGCATAGGTGGAACTGGAGCAATTTGGGGGATCGCAGTACCTGATTCCTGCCACTGGCGGCAGTGTGGAACTCACAGTGATTGTCATTAATTTATATGTTATCTCCAAAGGGGAGAAAGGAGAGGGGGGAAAAAAACTGCTGACATGCTTTTCGCTCCCACCCTGCGAATTACTAACGGTTAGGTGAGCAGCATTTGAATGGCCTGGAGCAATCTCTTTAAATGCTTTCTCACTCCAACTCCAAACTAGTCTGTGAAACCGGAGAGGACAATGTATAATTATATTGCACCTGATAAAGAAGTGAGGAAGTATACTAATGCGTTTGGCGGAGTCTGAATGGTAATGCACTTTGCTGTTTGATGCCTATTTGAAGCTTGATTGGCATAGAAATCAACTATTTTATATATTCCATTGCTCCAAAAGAACAGATACTATGTGGATCAATGGAGTGTTAACCTGGAGAGCACTTATCCATCTAGAATAACATATTGACACACCATGCACACACACACACACAGGCAGAAGGAATTCAATTTTTCCCCCCACAAGCTCTCAAACTGCAAATGTGCCTTGCAGCTCCGAAAGAAGGATTAGGCTATCAATCTACTCTACTCATATTGTCACCGGGCTGGAGAAATCCATGCTGCACGGCAGATACTGAAGCGCACAATCTGTAAAGCAAATCATTCTTAACGTTGTTGTCCTGCTCATTTATTATAATGATGAGAGAGAGAACAATATTTAGAAGTGCTTGTAAAGCCAGAAATAGCCTGAACAGCTTGACTTCCTTGGAATAAAACATGAAATTTAACATCTGCCATCTATAGGGAGTCTATGGAGGACCACAGAAATCCCCCAGATTGATAATTGAACCTTAAAAGCACAGTTCAGGACAGTTCAGCACAGATCAGGACAGATCAGGACAGTTTTGCGCTGCATCTCCATAATTCAACAGCACATTCTTTTCACTTTCCCTTTTCCCTTACATATGACTTTGAGCACCAGGCTTATCAAAGGCCTCAGACATTTGGTAAAACTGTCTGCACATGCACTCTCAGCATCCCACCCGATGACTGAAGAACGATGACAAAATCGTTCGACAAAATTTTCACCAGTAAAATATCTCCAGTGAGATTGTGCCAGATGCTTTAGCATGTCGGGCCCTGAGAGGAAGCGAAGCCCCTGCAGGGTCGTTCCTCGCCCCCCTCGTGTCAGCATGTGACAGCACAGAACCTTAGGTCTGCGCCGGATGATTGATGGCACGGCTGAATGCTCTCGCTCTTACCGCTCACTGTCTCAAATAAAGGAGCTTAATCATTGCTCGACATGACTGCGCCATGCCCTCCTCCAATCACAAAGGTCTGCCGTTATGCCGTAGCTGGTATTGTAAAGTGTCGTGTTACACTGTTTAGGCTATTATATTGCTGCCAGACTTGAAAAGTCTATATCCTACATTATACTTTTGTATTGCGCTGGAAGTCCACTTTTGACACTTTTATAGACACATTTATGAGCCGAACAGATTTCAAAAAATTATTTGACCAAACATTAATTTTACTTAAAGCTATTTGAACCTCTCTTTTGAAGCTTTTGAACTGAAATCTGGTTTTGGACTGCTATGGAAACAACCTCCGACCAGCCGTCCTGTATTATGGACGAAAACACTGGATGGGTGGGGCTACAATACTACTATAGGCCAATTAGGTGTATACATGCAAATGACTTGGCTTTGTGACATCACAAAAAAATGAGCTGTTTGATGTTCCATAAACGCGCTGTGCTACAGTGTTCACACCACACCGTGCTCCTTAATTTGAAAAAGGAAGCAAGGGAAGTTCAGTTTTGCATGTGACAGGCCCTTTAATATAGAGGGCAATCCTGTTTTTTACTATTCTGTAAAAAATCTATCAGGATTGATATACATTGTTATTACACTCTGCTGGTACCATGCTACCTACATCAGCCTACACTGCCAATTAAATTACAGCAGTCAGTCATTTTTACGAACACATTTCTGTGTAGCTGGCTGAAACTTCTCCTCCAGCTATATGTAGTGTAAAGTGGATTTTACATTCTGCTTCATCAGTTCTTCTATCTAACTCATTCTCGGTTTGCTTTATAGCGGCTTTGAAGACCAGCCCCCATGATCTGATCTGCTTGCATATGAAAGACTAAAAAATCTTTCAGACTTCAGTTCAGTTTCTCTCCATGTAACTCCTGCTTTTTCTTCCCCACAATGGTTAACCCCATCGGCTCAAGTTTCTTGTGACTGCCATCTCCAATCTACAATTACAAGCCGTTCTCCTCGTGACTCGAGATAAAACATTGCATAAGACACACACACACAAACACACACACACACACACAAAACGCTGACGTAAACGCTACATCCTGTAATTTAGGCTATAGGCTAGTTGATATGCTGCAACTTTTTTTTCCCCTCTTCGTGGCACTGACGAAGAATTTCTTCGAAATTTCGGAGGAAATACCCCATTAACATCGACACTACTTTTAAAAACGCATCCTAAATCTCTCCATCTCTCAATTATTGATTAACTGCTCGCCGACATAACAGAGAGCTATACCTTTATGTCCTCGCTGTTTGAATGCCCGACAAATAGCAACAGCCCTATTTCGAGGTTCCTCCTGAAACTGCATGGCTTTGTATTTTTATTTATTTACTTATTGTCTTTTTTTTAATTATTGATTGATTTTTTTTTTATTATAAATAAATAAATAAATAAACACCAGTCCACTGTAAATGAAGTCATTATGCAGCCTGTATTAGACAGCAGATACGACACGGCTCCATTACGGGCTGGTGTTCTGATTAAATATTGTCATTAAGAAAAATGCAGGCAGTCTGTTGGTTTTAAAGGACGGTCGTGCTCGTTATGTCATTTCGTTGGGAGAACCTGTTCGACACTGGTCGTATGATCATTATCAATCCCCCTAATGGCAGCGATTCAGAGAAGAAGCGGCAGCGTTCACTGCTCATTAATAACAGCACAGATCGAGAGCTTTCTGGATGCAGTGTTTCTTAATATCTTTTTTTTTTTTTTTTTTTTTTTGCTGTTGTTCGAAATCCGACCGATCTGCGCTGTGCGGCGGGTCGTGCGATCATCGCGAAAGAGAAATCTCAGTTACAATACGCCACAAAAGCAGAATAGAGATATACACAGAAGAGAAAATGAAATAAAATTGGAGAAGAGCGCCCCTGAATCTCTGCAGGTCTGCAGGAAATGCTCTCTTTATTACACACACACATATACAACGTCCTCGACACAGGTCCTCGCAGATGCATACACACATATTTGTACATATTACGATATTGTCGCCACAAATACGACTTTAAAAAAATCATCACCCGCTATAATCATTTACTGCCGTTTATACGAGCCTGGCGAAGCGCAGTGCTCAGTGTTAAAACGTCCGTAACATTTATGAATCGACATCGGTGTCCTTGTTACTCGGGCGGACTCGCTCGTCCGCACCGTGTTTAGAATTTAATATGATCGTTTCGGGCACGGAGCGTCGCCGAAAGGGCGAGAAACGAAACGGCGACGTGTGAAAAAATATTGGATCTCCATTCCGCACATTTTATGTCCCTCGAGTTTGCTCGGCGTCGATCTCATATTGGGAGCCTGCGAGCTGCCGGCGGCGCAGATATTTCGCCCTTTCAGGACCGCGCAGCGATCCATTCAAGCCAACAAGTTTGGAGTGAATGTTGAGTTTAATCAATTCAGAGCGTCGAGATGGAGCCCAACTCACTCACGGTATTATCATCATCTGCCGCGATTATACCTGCTTTTCCTTCATATAAAGCGATGACAGATGTGTTTATAGCGCACACAGCCTTAGCTGGGTGCTGCTGAAGCGATGTGGGCAACTCGAGCTGAAAAGTTAACATTTTATTACTCATTATTGTGTTATCAGTGCTGAATGGTGGTGCTCTGTTTATGTCTCGCTGCTCGTGTTTTCGCGGCGGTTGGAGATGATGGTTATTGTAGTCTTCTGTGCGTTCGTGTTTGGACGAGTTGAATTGGGGATTTTAAAAATGGAAATGTGGAAAATTAATGACTTGTTTGTGTTTTCTCTCCTCCCGCAGTGGGTAGGCTCGCCTTGTGGTCTGCACGGACCGTACATTTTCTACAAGGCGTTCAGGTTTAACCTTGAAGGCAAAGCGAGGATTTTATCGCTCGGCGACTTTTTCTTCGTGAGGTGTAAACCCGGGGACCCGGTGTGCATAGCGGAGCTCCAGCTGCTGTGGGAGGAAAGGACGAGCAAGCAACTTTTATCCAGCTCCAAACTTTATTTTCTCCCTGAAGACACTCCCCAGGGACGGACTGTCACTCACGGCGAGGTAATCACACCTTTATTGTGCTCTCTGCTTCTCTCGTTTCCTGCTTCGTAACGCGTTTGATACTCTTTCCACACTTGCTAATCGATGAAACACGACCTCTATGTGTGTGCGGTGTATACGAGAGAGAGAGAGTGTGTGTGTGTGTGTGTGTGTGTGTAGCTGGCTTTTTCATGTCTATTCCGCTTTCTGTTCGCTGCTTGCGCTGAAGAAACGGCTCTACATGAGGCGATTTCCTCTCATTTTTGTCATTTCGGACAGATATTTCTAAACTAAGATCCTATCTGCTCTGATAAATAACGCCTGGCTCTCTGTGGTGAGACCCACATATGAATGTCCCTCGTTATGTGTGTGTTTAGCCGCCCCCCCCCCCCTCACTCTGCTCCTCCACACACACAGAATATGAACATTAGCAACTTTGAAGGTTGTGGTTTTGTTAAAGTTGTGCCAGTGTGGTCTGTTTTTGGCACAGCGCCGTGTCATATAGCTACAACAGTGCGGAAATTACGAAAGGCTAGAGAGGCTCAGGGTGAGCTAATATACAGTACTGGCAGCGCTGCACATGCCCGAGCGGGGGAAACACAACAGTAAGCAAAGGACGAGCATTTTTAACTCGTTCTGGGAAGAAAAAAGAAAAAGCGGATCATATGTAAACGTTAACACGAGCATAACATGCAGTGTGTGTGTGTGTGTGTGTGTGTGTGTGTGTATATAAATCACCCGCTACTGTTATGCGCGCGACGTTAGCGCTGCTGTTATTGCTGTTGTTATTACCGCAGTCGAACAAACGCTTTTTAGGACGAATCGATGAATAATGGCAAAGCTGATCTGATCGAGGCTGCGCTGCCTTAAAGGCATCGGGTGACATTTATGAAGGTTATTGTGTCAGAAGTGCTGCAGCCTTAGTGCTGTGTCGCAGACGCCAACACGGGCTGTGCATATCTAAGCGATCTGTAGAAAACGAGGGGAATAAATGTCCATTTGTCATGGGGATTTAACCCTCCACATACTGACCGTGTTTAGTTTTCTCCTTCATCTCCTCCCCCTGCCTCCCTCCCCTCTCCCCAATTGTGTTGCAATACATGCTTTTTTATTTTCTGTCCAACCAGCTGCTGGCTTACATGGTCTGTACCTGTTTTGTCTTGCTCTGCCAGTGTAATCAGAGAGGCAGGAGACAAAAAGTCAGTGTTGAACTTTTTTTTATTGTACTTTTCCTCCCCTCTCCCGAGGATTTGGGTATCAAATGTTCCGTTCATAATAAGCAACAGGTTTGAAACAGTGTGCGGAAGCCTCGCATGTGAATCCAATCGAGGATATTGAAATGTGGGCTGAAGGCACGGTGGGGAGGGCTGGTGTTTTTTTGGGCACTGTCAATAGTAGCGATAGTATTGGGTATCAAAAGCGCGCCGAGCTGTTGACACAACAGAATGAGGTGGAATTGAGGGGTGGGGGGACATTAGGACTTAACGCTCTGTTTGTTCACTTGATCAGACCCCTGTCCTCTTTCCAATTTGATACAAGACCCCCCCCCTCTTCCCCTCCCCTCTTCTCCTCCCCTTCCAGCAACCTTGGCACCCCCCCTCCTCACCTCCCACTCTCCCACCCCCTGCTCAAGAGCAATGGCAATTATTTGCTTTTCAAATTTATTACGCGCTTCCGATTGCTGATCTGGACACGGACAGAAAGACAGAGCAAAAAAAAGAGAGAGCGAGAAAGACAGAGAGAGAGAGAGCGAGAGAGAGCGATATAGGATTACAAGGCCCAAGGACAATGCTCTCGACTTTTTCAGGCTGTTAGCCTACTTCACAGCGCAGGGGAAAGAGATTTTTATCTGTCAGCAGCTGCCGGCCGCCTATTTTTAGGTGGAATAGACGTGTTTAGTCGCGTTTTGCCTAGTCCGCCTGCGCTCCAGTCCTGGACCAAGACCCGAGAGGGATACACATCGGTCTTTTGTACTGCGTGTCCTTTATGTAGTTGCTAAATGAGACATGCAACATTTAAATAACAATGAGATTGAGTGTCAACCCAACCCCAACCACCTGCAGTAACGTGAGCCGCACAGCGCCTCCGCCTCTGCCGGGCTCGGTGCACTCAGCAGATTGTCCAATTAAATTACATTTGCATTTGCACCCAGCACTGCGTCTCCATAAAGTCAGTGTGGGAGAACATGGGGCTGTCATTTTATATATATTTTTTAATGTTTTTTTGTTTTTTGTTTTTTTTTTGGTCACGCTGGGACGTCTTGTTCTTATAATAAATGATACACAGCAACACTTTTAAGATACTCCCCCCTCGAGCATTTGGAAGACATCGTTTTTGTTTTTAGCCAAAACCACATTCCTGCAATGAGTGCTCGCAAGAATAGGGCCGATAATCGGCTTTCACCCAAAATGACAGCCAATGTGCTAATGTTTAGTGTGTGTGTGTGTGTATGCGAGCAGTAAATAGCAATGATTGCTGGGATAAAAGCAGGGCACTGTGTTTCCAGATGCTTTTTTGTTTCTACACCCAGGTGATGTAATTTCCCCTCTGGCTGGAGTTAGTCATTCATTAGGAGGATAGCAGTGGTGGCTGTAACAGCGCAAGGGCCCGCAGTGTTGTCTCTCTCTCTCTCTCTCGCTCTCGCTCTCCCCCCCCCCCCCCCCCTCTCTGGCACTCGGCCTATAGAATTTAACACTTAGGCCTTGAGCCTAGAGAGGGCAACATTACACTCTCGTTCAGACGTGCTGATTCTACTTTGTGGAGCTAACTGACTGTATCTGCTCTCGCAGGCCTTCGCAAACACGATTCCTTGAGCACTGTTGATATTCCTCTAGCGGAGTTATCTTGCTGCTCTAATTATTTTACCTCATCTTCCCTTTCATCTCTCTGGATTGGATCTCTACGAGAGAGTTGAGCTGCGGTTTTTGTTGCTGTTTTTCTAAGGGTTTTTCTGTGTGTGTGTTTGTGATTATTCATTAGAGAGAATATATCTGATTTAGCAAGAAAAATGTTTTCGGCCGCTCCCACAGTGGGCTTTTTTTCCCTCTTTCTTTCTCTCTCTCTCTCTCTCTCTCTCTCTCTCTCTCTCGTATTTAATTGGACCCAGTTGTTCTGCAGCTTTGTTGCTCGGTTGCTCGTAATATCAGCGCTTTGGCAGGAGCGAGAGCTGCGTCGACATTGGCAATAGTCTTGAATAGCGCTTATGTGACATAAGGGCAGAACTAAATGGGGGTTTGCGTATTATAAATAGGTTCCATATCAGATTCCAGCAAGCGCCAAACGCTTTCTCTATCTCGCCATAGTTTGCATAGCTGCATGTAACCTGCAGCGCTGCGCACAGGCAGACGCAGCGCGTGGATTGATAGTGGCCATGCATTTGCATACAATCTCCATATTGTCTATGCGCTGTTGCATTGGAGTGGATCTAGGGAACAGTGGTAATGTCTAATTAGTTACTTCTTTCCCTGCTGTTATTGGAGCAACAGAAGGAAAAAAAAAACACAGCTAGGCCTTTGAGCCCGGGACTATTGCGGAGGTGCATTTGTGGCAGAAATCCAAACCCGTCTTTTCTGCCTGGCAGAAGTCCATGTTTGTGTTTTGAATGCCTGGGACATATTTATAGTTCAAATGAGCTCATCAGTCTCTCTCTTTCTTTTTTTATTTTTCTCTCTCCCGGAAGGTAACATTCTTTTCTTTAACTTGAGGTTCTTGCGCTTCACCTAAGCTGGAGAATGTGACACACAAGTGGCTGATATTGCTTGGCTAGATCACCTGGTCGCAGTCGAAAGTAAAAACTGGCTTGCCTGGCTGACGCTGAGGGAGTGCTGCTGGGTAGAGCTGTGCAGTAATGAGAGCTCAGTACTTGTTCAGTGATGTTAGTAAGTTTTGCAAACAAGTTCTTGCTTTCAGTACCTTCAGTTCCCAATAAAAACAAGCTATTGTTGGTATATAAGTTGCACACTCTTAAAAAAGGGTTCTATTGGAAAAGCAATGACTTTATGTAGGCCCATGATAACGGAAGGAAACATTAGAGGATTTAAATGTGTTGTGGAAGATGCTTTTTGAAGATTCTGTTATTGTGTTACAAGTCTAATGACTTTTTCCTTGTCAGAATATGTAGAGATGTAGAACCATTTGTTCTGCATTTAATCCAGTTAACATTCGGAGCCAGTTTCTGAGACCCAGATTAAGCTCTAAAGAGTGATTCACCACTGTTTTCAGTGTTTTGGTATGAAGTACTGTGAAACTACACTTTAACATCCAACTGGTATCCTGATAACCCTAGTTCTGGGCATACATTGCCTATACTGGTGTACTAATATCAAGGTCATACAATGGTATTTATTGATTTTCAGAATTAGCATTATTGATAGGCAAAATTTGCTGAATGCTTCAGATTAGGAATGGCCAATATGACAATATTATATGGGTATCGTCTGTGTTTAAAGGGCACTGACCAACTGCACATTTCATTACAGAGAGTGTAATTAGTGCTGTTTTATTTAGATGAAATCTAAATCACTGTTCTCAATAGGGGGCAATATTAGAATAGCAATTCTGTCTGTATGTCAAAATATTGTGATAAATATTGTGTATCGTGAAAATACCTTCTTTTCTTTTCTTTAATTCAGATGGTTTTTAAGGAACAGTTTCAAATAGGGGGTTGACTGATAAGGTTTTCCTGATACTGATTATTAGTTTGATATCTGATATTTTATATATTCATTTGATGTTTGTAGTGTGAAAATTTACAACAGTGCAGCTCTTACTCCCGACATTAAACTAATAGCAGAGCATGATGAAAATTACTGAGGTAGTATAGGTTGCAAATATTGTAACAGTAGCTTAAATAGCTCTCGATGAGGTGTAGTAGTCAGTGACATTGCAAGAAAAATGGAGCTCAAAAAGGCTCAAAACGTTGCGCCTAAATTTGCATAAGTAACAACACATGCAAAGAAGGAAGTTTCATATCCCTATTATCTGAAAATAATCTGATTATTGGCAATAATCGGTTCACCCCTAGCTTAAATGTACTGCACTGTGCAAGACTCTGTCTGGTGTAGATGTAAATAAACAGGACAAAACTGTCCAATAGAAACAAGCTATGATATTCTTGAGCATAATCAGGAATATTATTTTAATAGTCTTGAAAATATTAATTGATACAGTGTTATATTTGGAAAATAATGAGTGATTTAATTTGATCAGCACTGTTTAGCAGTATACTGAGCTGCTAAGTTCTATATTAATCAGCCTTCTGAGATGCTGGTTGTCTGTTAACCACAGGGAGGCCAAAAAAAAAGAAAAGAATCCGTTTTGTCGTCTAGGTTTTTTCGCTCTTGCTGTTTTCTCCCCTGGGGCTTAGGGAACACACATTTGCATTGCGCGTCTCTCTGAGATCTAGTGTTTCATGACAAATGGCTTTAATTTGGTTATATGGTGTCATCATATTTCACAGTAAGCCATGTTGTGCCTTCACATCCAAATTCACACAAATGCCTATTGTCTGCATGCTAAGTGGCATTTGATATAGAGCAGATTTCAGTTGCGCATTTGGAGGTTATTTATGTCCCAACTGATGGTGCCGTTTCCCTGACATCGGTAAGTGCTAATTGCAGAAGTATAGATCCTCGCCATACATCCTCCCAAGTGTGACGAGTGAGAAACAGAATTTGCCATGATAATACTGTACACAAGTGCTGTACCACTTTGGCGGGGTCATGCCTCGGGCACTCAATTACCAAGTGGGTATTAAGAAAGTCTTTAACGCGAGCTCTGACTTTCTAAACGTGTGAATGCTTATCGAGACCTAGAAGGCTGCAGCAGAGATATCGGTGCAGGTTACAACTGGGTCATGCTGTACTCACTGCCTTGTTTGCTCTTTTGTCTCCGTGTATTAGCTTGATTTTTTATCATTCCAACATGACAGAGTAATTAACTTGATCTCCAGGGTGAGGTAAATGAACGTCAGGGGAAAAAAATGGTTCTTTTGACTTTCAGCAAGAGCTTCCTCTAGATCTGCAAGGCACATTTTTTTATGTTACCAGGTCAATAATTCAATAGGCATGCGAGCAGGTGTACAAATCTGCAGTGACCTGGGGAATTCTTGGCCTGACCCCCCGACTCAGTGGAGTGAGACAGACTCAGTGTGATGCTGTTCGAGGGGCTTTGCTGGACTACTTTACTGCTCCACTCTGGGCAACTAGTGCCCCCCCCCCGTCCTCCCTCGACTCCCCTTTAAGGTCTAATTACAAGGAGCCAGTTGTTATTACGGCAAAACCCCAACCCCAAACATAAAACACGGCATCCTTCTTTCACCAAATGGAATTAAAGCTCTTCAGAGCCTTGCTTAACATACGGTGAGGTCTGAAAGTGTGAGACCACACTGAAGGTCTGGGAATCTTTTTTCCGTTTAAGACTGGATGTTTTAGAATTTGAAAAAATGCTAACCACAAAAAAAGTTAGATGATGTAAAATGAAGGAAAACATTCAAATATCTGCTGTTTGTCGCTAAATATTCAAATATAGTCAAATTTGAGGCATTGATTTTCTACAAGAAGGTCAGATGTCTTTCATAAATGGGATCGACTCATCAGAGGCTTTTACACTCTATGCATTCAAGAAATGCCCTGAATTTCTGATGTTAATGTTCATTTCTGATGTCAATTACAAACTTTCTACTTTTTACTAAATTTCCCAGGCTGATAATATTATTTCTAATGAAACGAACTACAGATTTGCCAGAAACATCTCAAAATAATATTTCCCTTGGTTTTATGTACATTAAAGTTCTGCAGCAATATTACATTCCACATGATTTCGGAACAGTTGTATTCGTCCATTCGTCCGAAAATGCTCACACAACATAAATAGCAGTCAGCATTTTCAAATGGTGTAAAGAGTGTTGAAAATGGAGTTGCAAGGTTTGAGTTTTCCGTCAAAGTTAATGTGTTAATAGCGTGCTAACCTGCTGAAATGATTTTAGCACGTTTTTCCTAGTTTTCCCTGTTTATAAGAAGCCCAGCTGCTTGACTGTAGCTCTGTCGTTTGATTTGGATTTGAGGCCTTTTGATGGATTTGAAAGCTTTTTCAGCAGACTACGCTGGACAGACCTTCTGTATAGATAAAGCAAAGAGAACGAAACCAACAAACAACAGCAGCTCCAGTTCCCCTCCATAAGGTGTATGAACGAGAACAATAGGCTGCAGTTGCGTAGGAATGAATTACTGAAAGCTTATTCTGTCCACTCACTTTAACAAAGTGAACTGCCGCATGCGATTAACCTCGATCAGCTGCACAAAACGAAGCCATTAATTGCGATTCATTGTTTAAGTGGCTTGACAGCCCTAATAAATACATCATATAATAAGACTCGCAGCAACATAGCCATCAAAGCCAAGGAGCAGTGTCAGATCTTCAAAGCAGCGGGCCAGAGCTCATGATCTCATAGTAAAGTTTGCTGTGTCGCCATTAGGATTAACAGTGTTTGACCCACTTAGCTTTATAGGGGCATGGAAACAGATGCCTTTGCGCTTAAGTGGTTATTATGCACAGGGCTGCACTCGCCGTTGTGCTGCAATAACTTTAAGGTGCGTAATCTAGAGAGCCCGCAGGGAGGCCATGTTTCCATTTGTGGGGAGAATGAAAAAATGTTGTTTAGACTGCAGTAATATTCGGACGTTGGAGGAGGAATGCTATGTAAACCTACTGGAATGTGGATGAACCCCCCCCCCCCTCCAAGGAAAATTAAAGGAAATTAGAGACATCACATTTATATCCTTGCTGCTTTTATTAACAGCTAACCCCACTGACATGGCAACACAGTGTTGCACGGTTTGAGGCGGTTGTGTAATAATTCAGGGATTGAATTGTTTCTCTTTTTTTCTTTTTTTTTATGAGGCAGTTTCATTGGGTAGTGCAAGCCAGTAGATGTTTCAACATATTACTCAAATACGGCTCCGTTGCCCATATGACTCTGTTCTGGAATGATTTGTTTCAGACAATGGCCTCCATTGTTTACAAAAAACAAAGACAAAGACAAGCAGAACAAGCTCACGTTTCAGCCCAAAACAGCGCTAATTGCTAATGGTTTGATCAGCGTAAAGATGTTGCTCTCCACAGATATCCTAAGAGAACACTTGCAGCTATTTTCAGGCCTTGTAAAGAAGGTGCTACCTGTGATCTGTGTTTGCTTTTATTGGGTCATGTCTTGGAAACGTCATGTGGGCAGGAAGAAGTTAGTGACGCTGCAGTGTTACTCCACTAGGAGGGAATGCTGGTGAATCAGTGAAAAGTGCTTGATCAAGCCTACTGGGAAATACTGATGCATCTGTTCCCCATATCCCCCTTCTGTACACAAGGCTTTTTTTGTTGTTGTCCTCAAGCAGGTCATGGAGCAAACTTCTTTTTCGCTTCTTTTGTCTGTTGGCAGTTTAACCCAGTTAGTCCTGCAGAGCAATGAGCAATGTTGATGCTAGAATTAGAAATGCTCTGGCCGTGTTTGATCACTGTTGTGCTCCCAGTTATGACATTTTGCAATAAAACTTGCGTAAGCTGAGTGTCATAATGGAACAAATTATCCAAACTACATTCTGGGCTTTTGTTTGTTTCTGTGCCTCAGACTACTTTCAATTAAACAGTTACATGGTGTTCTGATGGCGTAATTAGATTGCACTGTGAGCACTGCCTTGCTGCCTGCACTGTGCTGCATGTTCTGAGGAACCCGCACAGTTCTGTTTTGATAACGTGGTTCTCACTCACACACACACACACACACACACAGACTTACACGCACCCACACCTATACATAGTCTCCCTCCACTCTGGACCCCTGTAACCTAGTCTAATGCCTTACCTTTTCTCCCTGCAGGACGAGGTGATCGCAGTGTCAGAGAAGGTCATTGTGAAGTTAGATGACCTGGTGAAATGGACGGTGTGGGACGCATCATGCTGGAACAAGGGCCTGCGGGCCATGCCCCTGAAGCCCTCCACGCTCAAGGAGCTGGGCAAGAATGGCCAGAAAGAAGCCCTCCACCGATACCGAGAGTCCACCCTCAACAGCGGCCTCAACTTCAAGGATGTCCTGAGGGAGAAGGCTGAACTGGGTAACTGACAGTGGCTTTTACTGTAGACATCTTTTTCATACATTAAGGCTGCTAGCTATTGGAACAGGCCTTTTTCACCCACAGAAATCTGGAACTGTGATCGATCAAGGCAGAGCATTAGTTTTCAGTTAGAGGACTTATTTACGCTTTGCCTTCTGCAGTATCAGTATGGGACGAATTAGTGATAAATCACAATTACAAGGACCTGGCTTCTGGATGGGTAAAGCTGGAATTGCATTACAGATGTATGTAATATTGTTTTATGATCAAATATCCAGATGCTCGGATGTTGTGTACCTCTAAATATTCTGTTTGTCATTATTGTTGATATTAACAAGACTGTGTGCTACAGCTGGTCATGCAATGCAGTTTTTAAACAATTCTTCTCACTCTTTGCAGCTTAATATGACTTTGTGTGAACTAATAATTCACATCTTATCACTTAAATTTAATATATTTAACAACTTTAAATGTCATGAAATAGCAGCACAGATTTAGAAAAAGAACTTGCTGGATTAAATCAACAGTCAATCTATCAATCAGCCCTTTTTTTGCAAACAGCACGGTCAAAGCTTCTAAAAGACCAAATGATGTTATGAAGGTAGACTGGTTCGACAAGAATCGCTGCTATTCAGACGATTTCTCCTGTAATGATACAGAAAAACAAACAAAATAGTTTCTGTGTGTTTTGTAACGTAATTAAATCCAATATTACTAACTCACAATAAAAACCAGTTATCAGCCGTGTAAAGCTAAAACTCTTTTTTTTGTGTGAATTGGAGACCAAAACATGGAGTATTTGGAGTTCAGTATATGGCAGCCAGCCTAGTACCATAATAACGGATAATTTTGCCATGTAGTTTATCCCGTCAGCCAACGCTGCTCTACTAAACTAAAACAGAGTTAGCTGAAAGCAGGCAACTACAAGCTATTTTTGACTTTTGACTGTGGTTTTAGCTATGTTTTAGCACCTTATTCACTCACCATGCCTGCATGCTGAGCCTCTACCCTGGACGCATGGTGTAATTTTTTTGTGTTTCCGTCACACTTTTTGCAGCACAGTACTTCTTCAATCACATCATCAAATGCCATCCAGTCAAATTATCAGTTACAGTTCTGATTTGGACCATTCTACATTATCAGCGACCTAAGTTCACTGTTGCAGCCCTGTCTGATTGTGAAAATTGTTCAAACGATACAAAGAGGATATGCAAAATAATGAAACAGTTAAGCATGCAGTAGCAAAAAATGAACATACAAACAAACTGTGTGTGTGTGTGAGATTAGCTACCCTATGTGTCTGAATGTTTGTGGACACCCCTTCTAAACGAAGGCATTCAGCTACTTTGAGTTGCACCCATTGCTGACAGATATGCAAATGACACAGTCTAGTCCCTATGGAGAAGTATAGCCAGTAGAATAGGACTCTCTGGAGCAGACAAACATGAACCTTATAGCACCATGCCTAATGCCAGGCGTAGGCTAGAGGGGTATAAAGCCCCCCAGCATTGATCTGTAGAGCAGTGGAACTGTGTTATCTGGAATGATGGAGCTCCATCTATTATTTTGGGATGAGGCGAGGTGGTGATAATCCAACATCCTGACCTCACTAACGCTCTTGAGGCTAAATGCGAGCACATCTTTACAGCAATGCTCCAAAATCTAATAGAAACTCTTGTTCCTTGGACAGTAGACGCAGTTACGCCAGTGAAAGCAGGATAAACTTTTTGTAGTTCAGAAAAAATTCTATATGATCAGGTGTCCCAATACTTTTGTCCATATTGTGTAAAGGTTAAAAGAGCTCAGCACCGTCTGTCAGTTCGTTCACACAAATCCAAGCCCTGATCCAGTTTAACCCCTGGCAGGAAAACACGGCAAAGATCAATACTGTGATGACCATTAAAAAGCAGTATATTGCGCCGCATTGGTAATTGCATAACAGTCTATTCGCGTCACCTCAGGGTTATACCAGTGTGTATTCGTATAATCATAAAGCGAGGCACATCACAGTCTAAACCTGTAGCATATGTTGTTGTGGTATTTTATTCATAACCATAGCCCTACTATGCAAATGTAAATGATCGTCTGGAGCAATGGCTTGGTGACTGCACGAGTGCACACCAGCCCCATATTCTATCTTTCTCTGCTGTACAGCTCCTTAGAGGAACTTGATGCTGAGACGATGTCGATACTACGACGCCAGTACTCGAGGTCGTCCTTCTTACTCTCTTCAAGGCTGTCTTGTAAAAGAAGGCCAAGCTGCCAGGGCTTTATGACAGCAATCCTCATTCATAAGCGCATGACAGATTCAAAGAAAGGACTGACCGCAGATAAAGCGCACTGCGCTCCAGCCAGTGTTTACCTCCCGGTGCGGAAAAATGTACTCCCTAAGACCCGCGATCAATCATCGGGAGCTCTTAATCCCTCAAATATTTGCAACCCATTTCTAGTGGGCATTTAACCTGCATCCCAGAGCAAAGCCATGTTTGTAGTTAGCAGAGACAAACAGGATGTCTTCACAGATATGAGTGCCATGCTCTTGTTCACTTTCTTTGGCTGACTCGGTCATCTGTCGCAAAGAAGTACAGTGATTTTCAATGCTATTGTTGCCAACAGGGAATGGAACTGGTCATGCAATTCTTTGAACCCTTGGGGGAGCCCCGAAGATGCCTTGTGTCCAAGCATACGTATCCGAGGTCCTTTAGTAGAAAATATTCAGAAAACATTTGAGAAAATGAAATCAGTTTGTTGTTGGAACTTTGCTTCACCCTGATCATGTGACATTTTATATGCCCAATTGAATACGAGGGTTTATCATTGAGGAGATGTGTTAAGGTTTTTAATTATAGACGCCCTTTTAAAAATAATGTAATCAGAATAGGGCTCCTGAAAACAGACACAGAGACAGAATGTTACTCAAATATAAATGAATACATGTACCAGATAACTGACTATGCAGTTATGTAATTATGAAAGCTATAAAAGCTTATCATGGCTGTCACACAAAACCTTGTATCTCTTATTTTTGACTCCCCGTTTCATTTTTGTACATGGCATAATGTGAATCTTTGTGATTATTGGACCAATTTGGACCAGAAATGCTCCAAATGACTCTCCATTTTGGAGAGAGGAGGGTTTAGCATGACAGCCATGATATATTTAAACAGTATAGCAAAGCTACAGTATGTCAGGACTGTTTAAGGTTGCCACACTGATGTGGGATAACCTTTAATATATAGAGTGTAACTACAATGCTAGTGTAGTTCATCACATAGCCATCACCAATGGTGGTGTCATTAGTTATGTAATTCTATAACTAAGTAATTACATTTAAATACAATAGCAGAATGCCACGTCCTCATCAGTATTCCCTCCAGTCCCCTCTTCTTTCTTCTGTTTACATCTCTTATCAACTCCGAACAATATGGTGTCTAAATGTTCATTTATTTATGAGAGCTCATTCTTCCACATGATTGTGTTTCTTCTCTGATTGCATTGTTTAAGAGGGGGAAAAAAAGATCCCAAGTGAAGGGTTACTAGTGTACTGGCTTTTACTGCAGTGTAGAGTGCCGGTTTGAAACAACATGACACACATTTATACATCTGTAACATGCCTCAGTTATCGCAGAGTCCTTCAGTGTGGAGTATAAACGCGGCGGTGCGAGCTTTACTGCCGTATAAATATGTCATTTTGGCTGCATTCCTGCATAGCAGATACCTGCTGGAAGCCAAGGAACGGACAAACGAGAATATCCACGTACCTTTTTTTTGTGAAGTGCCTTATTTTTAGTGCAAGGGCTGGTGCAGCGATTTATTTCTTTCTCTTTTTTTGCTCTAGACCGTTTAGGTTTTGCAGACAGATTGAAAAGACATCTAAGAGAGCTATACTTACATATTTCCCCATTTAGCGGCAGGGAGTAATTATACAGCAGTGGACAGGGCTGACTTTGCCAGTTGCTGGAATTTGCATACAGCTTTGTCTCAGTCCGTGGAAGCAAATGTTAAATTGCCCTTGAATTGGCTGATGTATTAGCTGCCTATGCCGAGATTAGATAGGGGAATCAATAATGGATGCTTTGTCACTTAAGCTTACATGGAGGCTACAGCTGCAAATGCAATCAATAGGAGGGCAACAACAACATAAAAAAAAAACAGATGGGTGATTTATTTACTGCCACTCTCCTAACCTTATTATTTCTGTGTATTGCGAGGGTGCGTTTCTGTACTGTTAATAAGTCGCTTTTTAATGACTGTATTAGCCTGTTTATGTTGTCAGGATTCTCAATGCACTTACTCAAAGTGCCTGCAGATACGCTTGGTAAGCAAAATCTTCTGGCATAGGACCAAAGGCCATCTCTGTGTCTCTCACTGTCTCTCTTTCTCTCTCTCTCTCAATTTTCTTTGTTACCCACAGAAAGAAAGGGATCATTCAGCAGGGCAGCACTTTTCAGTAGCAGGAGGCAGACTTAAAAAGCAGCTCCGTTGATGGGAAATAAACCATTAATTGAAACTGCCACATGAATTAGACATGTCAATTTTGGGCTCCGTTTTGACCTTCTGCTGAAGTCTATTTATCTTTCTGAAGGGTGTATTGAATCAGCGCAAATTGCAAGTGGCATGGAATAAACTAATTTGCTTTTTAATTTCCAAATCACAAGCAGCGCGATTTGGAACGAGGGGGGGCGTCCCGATTTCAGAGGATTGCTCTTCCATCTGTTTTCTTGGACTGGAGTGATTTTTCTTCTTTTCAAGCGCTGCTTAATGCAGGTAAAGAAAAGGAGCTGTCTGCCAACTGATGTGGAAATTGCCTTGATCATAAGTGAAATAGCACAGAGCGCATATAGGTTGAACAGAGAGAAAGAAAAAGAAAGCAAGAGGGAAAGTTTGGCTATAATTGAAGCCCCTGAATAAAAAAGCAATTGTTCACCTGCAGAAATGGGGAGTGCTTTAATAATTAAAGAAGAGAAGTTTTTTTTTTCCTTAAACGCACCTTGTCTTGTACATGGTAGAAGGTGAGTGTGCCAGAAGGTTAGTGTGAGAGCGCACCATACAAGAAAACTCTCTCCTGTGTCGGGCCTGAGAGCTCATTTGCGTCCGCAATCAATTTACGGCACGCTTATCATTTCCGCCTCAATCTGACAGCCTTTTGGGCCACCAGTGGAGTCGCTCAGCCTGTCGAGACCACGTCAAAGAACGCATGTTCTAATCCAAAGAGCCGGCCTGAGCTGTCAAAATTAGGTTTTTAAAAGTTGTGCCCGGCCTTGTGGTTGTGACGGCGGAGCAGGAAGGGATTGTGATCATTTGAGGGTCGTCTCGTGGGAGCCACTAGAACAGCTATAAAGATTTTGCCATATTGTACTCCAGTCAGCATGCTTAGTGGGGGCGGGGGGGTGTGGCGGCGGGGCACATAGCCATAACTCTGTATAAGTAACTCTGTCCAATAATGATCCGTTTCAGTTCCAATCGCATTCAACCCAGTGCTATTTTAAAGGCCCTGTTGCTCTGTGTAGTGTTTTTATTTGTATATAATAACATGAGTCAATAACAGTGTACTTTATTTATACAGTACCTTCCTTACATTAACATGAAGCGTGAGCGATTTACAAGGAAAGATAGAAATAAGAGCGAGCAAGATAACAGCCTACACGCTGGCATAAAAATACTTTACCTATAGAGTCACTGCAGTCCAGTAATTGCAAACACAGTGTAACGGTGCATGCTTATACATGCTCACATTTCACGTATCAGCTGCCAAGTTGCTGTCTTAGATGAAAAAACAAGAAGTTTAATGACTTTTACTGAAGCCGAACACAAGAGGAGGGGGTGGGGGGAAAAAAGAAAAGCAAAACAACTCGAAAATTGACTTGATGTATTCCTGATCTCGTAATTAAAGAATCTCCCTTCTGGCCTTGTTATATTCCGATGAAGTTTGACTTTGTGTCTTAAGGATATATTTCCCCTCATTAAATTCCGATGCAGATAGCTCTTCTCCTTCAGCTCATTACTGTGCGTCCGGATGGGATTCAGGTCACAAGTCTAACTGGAGGAAGCATCTGTCTTATCTGTCTGTCTGTCTGTGAGTTTGTCTGTTCGCCAATCCACACAGCTTTCAATATACCTATAGACGCCACACACCGAATTCGTTAAAGATAGGGGCTTTTCTGCTCCATTGAAAGTAGAGATTTCGACCACTTTCGAGAATTTCACTGTGTCTAAAGGTCATCCCAATATCCTTCCCAGTTTTCCTCCCAATTTCACCCTGCTACCAGTGCTGGGAGGATGAAGGCCATGGAGGGAGGTTGCTAAAATTATATGAGGGGAGAGGGAGGGCCTACCCAACCAACAAGATTGAGGCCAGTTGGGCTCTCTGGGACTACTGGCCACACATGGCTGTGGCATCACTGGGGATTCAGCTAGCAGTAGACAGCTAAACAGCTACACCACTTGGGAGTTCACAATCAATTTAGCCCATGATTAATTGTCACGTAAATATTATCATTTAAACGATTAATGCTTCCATTGTCTTTTTTGATGTAGCTTTTGAAGTACAAGCCTAAATCAGTCACATAATTAGCAGACTGATGAGTTCTTTTGCATTACGTCTTGCGTTTCTTTATGGCCATTCATCAGGGAATATAGACACAAGGTAAAGAACAACTGCTGGATTAAAATTACGTTATAAAAGGAAAAACTGTGTTTAGTGTTTTTGAGCAAGAACGATGTTATGTATATCTAATAGCTAATATTAGACTGACTTGATATCCTGCACTGTGTGCGCACAGCTCATACAGATGTTTTCAATTACACAGAATCATGTGTTTTCTCTTGAGAAAATGTAAGCAAAAAAACACTCATTCTGCAGCTATATATGGTAACAGCCAGCTAACAAAGAAACAAACTTTACTCTGCACTGCAAAGCACCTTTTCACATTCTGCAGACTTAAACAAGTGGACTTTCAAGAGTTTAGTAAAGTGTGTGTGTGTGTGTGTGTATATATATATATATATATATATATATATATATATATATATATATATATATGGAATAATGGCAGGCGTAGTTGTATTTATTCTGCTGTGTAATAGCAATGTTACAACCACACCCTTCTGAACTATCACAGGAAGAGAGGATAGAAATGTAATGTAACACCAGGCTACATCTTGCTGAGGCTAACAAGGAGCTGATTCAGGAGTCTAGTCGTTTGCGTGCGCTGTTTGAGTACGCAGCAGCCGGGGGACAGCAATATATCTGAAAAGGCTTCTCTTTCTCAGAGAACAAGATGTACCTGCACAATTACTCCTCCAGCACCTGAACAATAGCACCTAACAACCTGCCTGTCAGACTGTGTGGACATGTACGCAGGGAGGGGCTTTTCTCTCTTAGTTATACTCAATGATATTATTGCAGCCTGACAATACTGACAATATGGTGGAGGAATAAATCTGAATATTTATTTGCCTTGCATGGCTTATATTAAAGGAGCGTTTTTTATGTTTGGCTTGTCAGTCACGCGATACCAGCTCGCTGTTGGAAGCCTCGACTCCTCACAA
This sequence comes from Salminus brasiliensis, assembly GCF_030463535.1. NCBI lineage: Eukaryota > Metazoa > Chordata > Actinopteri > Characiformes > Bryconidae > Salminus > Salminus brasiliensis. The sequence continues at coordinate 25,453,874 of NC_132899.1, read as the reverse complement.
CATCAGTGTAAGAAAGAGCTTGTGTGTTCGACCCAGCAGCTGTCGGAGGTGGGAAAAGGGGAATTTTCACCAGTTCGTGTACTACTATGATATGCAATCTCCGAATATCAGCCTTCAATTATTAATGGTTTTAATTTGTGAAATTCAAACACCAAAAAATGTCAAATACCTCAAAGGGTTGGGAACTAGACATTTGACACACCTGATGCATAGCATTCTGGTCCTAACACAAGGGTACAGTCTTTATTCCTAAAGCGAGTGCTATTGAATTGACAGTTAGTGTACTAGATTTTGTGGAGTGCCACAGGGTTCTAGTTTAAGGCATATACAAAAATATGTCAAGTATAATAGTAATGAAGTGTGGGTCTACATACAGGGTTTACAGGGTTAGAATACCAGCTACCAAAATCATTTTGATGGTTAACGGACTTGTAATAGGAAGAATAGCATCTACATTGTTGCTACTTTGGGCTCGGCATGCTGCTAAGTGCACTATATAACTTCAGATCTCTCAGCTTGTGTAAAGCGTGTACTTCTTGAGGGGCTGCACAGAAAGTGAATTATCAGAGTATTATTAAGGCCAAAAAATGAAATAGGGGCATGCTTTACTGAACATTACTCAAACCAATTATAATCAATACTGACATTCAAAGTCAGTTCAGCTGAACCAGGTGCTTGTAGATGCATCGATGGATTTTTAGACCCTCCTACTGTCTGCGCTTTCATGTGAGTTCTATATATCTGTCCCGTCCATTTACCAATCCGTCATCCACTCCATTCATCTGTCCATTCAAACATTCATGCGTCCCTCTCTTGCTCTTCTATATTTCATTCCTTCAGTCCTCCATCTCTTTCCAGCCATCAGTATGGGTCAGGCACCATCAGCTGGAAGTAGGGCAGAGGTTGTGGACTCTACAGCTTCTGAATCTTCAGTCCTGAGTCCTATTGACCGGAGCCCTGCGCATGCTTATCCCATTCCGTCTCATGCCCAGATCCCTGCTTTGAATTGTGATGAAGGCCCTATTTGCTTTTAGCCAGCCACTTGCCCATCATCATCATCAGCAGCAGCAGCAACAGAAGTAAAAGAGATGGCGGTAATTCATCTACCATAACTGTATTTGGCGTGGGGCCTCTTGCTGGATTCTGTCTGAATGCATGGAGGAATGTTTCGGGCTCCCGTTGTGCTGGGGGGGACGCTGGCAGAGCCTGCCAATTAAATGACATTCTTGTCAAAAAAAAGGGGGAAAAAAGAAAAAGGCTTCAATGCTGCATTTGATTTGGAACAGAGGGATCTGTGTGATTTTCATTTTCATATGTCCTGAATATGGCAGACCGCAAAATGTTTGTGCTGACACAGGCAGGAGGCTAATGCAAGAGAAAGAAAGAAAGAAAAAACAGATGACATGTTAGCTGCTAGCACTCACAGCCAAGGTAATATATTCTGCACTAAATACAAATTATGTTGCTACATGCGGATTGCAAGCGGGAAATCGTGTCCTATATTCGGGTTGCGTATAACAGAACACATTATTATGCAGATAGTCGTAGCATATTTCTTTATGCCTTAAATTATAATATTTCAGCTGGCGAAGCCGCTCTTTCTGCTTTTTGCTTTGAAACATATTGTGGCCGCCCCGCACGAGGACAGCGCTGCTGCTGCTGTTCCTTCGAAACAACCGAACTAGACACTTAGATACTGTGTTTGTAGTCGGCAACCGACCCAAACAGTCCCTCATTTTGCAAAACAATCCTCTCATTTTCCTTTAAAGTGTCTTTAAAACTGCGTCAGGTCTCTCCGCTCACATTCCCTGTGAGCTGTCTCAGTCTTGTTTTTGTTATAGTCATTGCATTCTGATTATTGGCAGGCCCATTTGGAAGTCTACAGTGCGTATTGTCCATTATAACCCACTGATCTGCTCATATCGTTATTCCCCCTATGACTACACTGTGGATCAGTGCCAGCGTTTCTAAATCTGCAGAGGGACTGATGTGGAAAAAGTCTGTTAGGTTGCTAATAATGGCCACACAGTTTTTTTTAGCCACTTTTTTTTCTTCTTCTTCTGGTAGAAATAGTATGTGCCATAATCGCTGTTAATCATTACTCAGTTTCAAGTCGTTTGTTTTTGTTGCTTTGCTCCATTCTCAGAGTTTCCAGCAGGCTCAGGCCCAAGCCTGGAGATAGCGGTCATGCCAGCTCATCACTCAGAACAATGTGCATGTCTCCCAGGCCTGACCTTTGAGGAAATGAATACTTTTATTGTCTGTCCATTAACTGAGTCTGAAACAACAGTCAGGTTATTGACATGACTTTCCTCTGTGTCCTAGAACATGAAAATAGCCCCCTGAAACAGCCAGGAAACGTAAGGGAATCTTTTCGAAGGTTACTGACATGGAAAATTATTAATCTGACTACTTTATTACATTTTCCCCACCCCCTTAACAGCTGCATTTTTAAACCAGGGAAATTCAATTAAATGTTAATTCCGCAGTGTCCTGTTAAAGTAAGTAGCCCACCACCTCCAGGCAGAGCATTGTGAAATTTTACATTTGAACCTGAGGGGGGTCGGCTCTGTTTGTCAGAAAAGTACAATGCAGCTTTTTTTATAGTGTTGCAGTGCCAAACCCCATTCAGTCAGGATGACTAATCTGTTATTATCGCCAGCCAATCATTGCATGTCGGGCATGCGGTTGGGGTGGGAGTTGCGAAACTCAAGAAGTCTTTCCTTAAATATTAAACGTCTTGGAATTTGCACGCTCTGTACCTGCAGGGCCAATTAACGCTGTGTTTGGCAGTGGAATTTTTAATTGTGCTTGGTGCACAAGTTTACTTAGTTTAGTCATAAGGTGCCGCATAAAATATTTCATTATTTACGAATCAAATTCATCTCTGCTCATACTTTGTCTATATATCCAGAAGTCTTGATTGCATTATTTAACTAGCAATGAATGATATGTGCTACTGAGCGAAGGAGAAAACTGCATACATTTTGTAAAAATAAACATTTAAATTACATAGAAATTACACAAAAATGAACAGTACACCAGGTCAAATGAAAGGTTAAAAATAAGTACAAATCTTCTACAGAGACACACTTCTGCATTCTTAAGCTTATTTAAATTGTTGGGTTTATTTTTCAAAATTTGTTAATTTTATCAAATGAAATAAACTAGAATTTGTGCTCCGAAATCTGTTGAGACAAAATTGGCCATTTGGAATGATGAATATGGCATTTATATAAATTGCGTAGATTTGATGGTTTTAAGTTTCGGGCTGGCAGAGAATACTTAAAGAGAACCCCACCAACACCAAACCCCCGCCACCCCCCCAACACCAAATCCCGCCACCCCAAACACAGCATAAGTTAATTGCCCAACCCATGGATAAAGTTTTCCTTTTTAATGGTCTAAACATAACTACGGTTATGAAACTTAAAAAAAGTCTAGTTTGTTTCGTTGACTCATATTTAGATTTCTTTCTTCATTATACAATAACTTAATCAGAGGGTGAGAAACCGGAATGTGTGTAAATACTACTGCTAGCAACCAAGACCACCAGCTAATATTTAGTTGACATATGAACCCATGTCTGTCTTTAACTCACTTGCAGGTAGCAATCATTGGGGTCCAAGCATGTCTTTATAAAGCCAGTAGAGCAGAAATGATGAGCGTGTTTTTAGACAGCCTTTATGTTTTTATGGCTTTATTTATAATACATTTGTTTGTGGTGACATAATTTCACTGCAATTATACCTCCCTGTATTTTAGTGTTAAAATACACCACAATTTTCATGCTGAAAGAATTTCTCTGGGAACGGGGCCACAAAAAATCAGCAAAACATGCCTTTTTAAACAGATATCTAAACTACATCATACGACTGCATATCTGTAGCCGGAGCATTTCAACAGCAGGGCTGCTCAACCTTGCTCTTTGTGGTTCTTTAATCATATCCACTTGAGTCTTGCATTCAGAGAATCCTGAAGGCTTGATAAACTGAATCGGTTGTTATATTCAGAGTTTATAAAGTGGTAAAAACAGCTCAGTGTAGGAGACTCTTAGCAACTGAGTGTTGCCATAGACTGCTTTCAAACCAGCCTATTCCACTGCAAAGCAATTAAATATTGTCAGTAGAGCCTAAACATCTTCTCATGGATTTGCTTGTCTTTCTTTCTTTCTTTCTTTCTTTCTTTCTTTTAGAGCTTTGTGCTTACGGGCTCCCTCCCCCTTTTCCCACCAGTGACAGGCGTCAGGTTGATTTGTAGACCCAGACAGGGAGCAGTGTGTGTTCAAAGTGGTGACAAATTTCCCACCGTGCCCGCCTCACCTAATGCCACCCTGCCCGGAAAAGCTCTCTGGGCCACATTTATCTAGTCAGCTGTGCTCTCACTGCTCTCCCTTGTTGCCCTGACTGAACATGGCGGTGAGACTGTGGCCCTGCAGTTTGCGGCCAATCAGCGGCTAGCCCTTACTGCTTCTCAGCTTGACCTATGACCTTGAGTGAGCGTTGAGGCCAGTGACATAATGAATAACAGCTATTCACGTTCGATGCCGCTGCCCTCATTCTTCTTCTTCCCCCATACATTCATACTGCATGTGGGTAAATAAATACATACAAACCAGTGCTGGATAGCATATAGACTGACCTATATACTGGCATTCAAATCAATAGTACTGATGTTTAGTTTTAGTGGTATTGATAACAATAGCCAAGTTAAAAAACAACACAGAATATCAACAGCAATATTATGTGAGGGAAAATTATGTGATGTGTGTTATTACAAATGTGGTTTGTGTCTCTGGTTAGCATTTACCACACTGTATACCATACAGCTAGGGCTGGGCGACATGGAGAAAATATTTCTATCAAGATATCTGAAGACATTTTCAAGATACACAATATTTATTCGATTATTTAGATTATATTAGATTTATTATTAGGTTTTTCAGAATAGATTCTGAAAAAACACTATTCAGAAACCAGTCTAATCACACTTCTGGTAATGAAACTTGCAGCTGATCAGTGTTCTTTAAGCACTAACAATATCCTTAATATGTCTAGAAAAGTATACTGTGAATCACGATAACAAAATCTATCACGATACAATATAATATTGCCATATTGCCCAGCCCTACATACAGCTATACAATTTAGGACAAACTGAGTCTCTCAATTAAATGCGCACCTTATGTAATGTGTGCAAAATCTTTAATATTCATACTGATTATACTGCTTGACATAAAGGAAAAATAGAAATGTAGCAACTAAGTAAGTGATTATAAACTCAGCACTATTGCATTATTTTTGCTTTAACACTTTCAAAATTGATTATCTGCTCCGGCCAGTCAGCCCAGCAACCCCTGTTGTAGTAAATAAATCTCTTGCTATACTTCACTTCACTCACCAGACTGCACATTACACAAATCATTTCCTGTGTTATCAGTTATACATTAACTTCGTTATCATAGATGTTTTACTTAGCTTCACTTTCCTTCTTTAATTTAGCACCGTGACATGGACTTGCTGTTGCCAAGTTGAGTTTTGGGCTATTACTGCAGGATTCTGTGATTTTAGATCCATGTTAATTTTACAAATCCTGACATGCTGCCTTACTTTTTGGCACGTAATTTACACCAAACATCCAGTTGCTTTCCACCTCTTTTAATGTTGAGTGTAGTTGCCAGCCCTGTATCTCCAAATACCCATCCTGGAATGGAATTCTGGTGGTGCTACTGCATGCAGCACTATATCCAGTTAAGACAGTCCAGACTCTCAGCATTTCACAGATTTATAGAGTGGCAGACAGCTATTGCTTGTTTTAGACAGCTTTTTTTGGACAGCTACAGCTCTTGGTTGACTCCTCAGAACCTCTCCCTTTTTTGAAAAGATGCAGTCGTTCAGTATCCTGAAAGTACTGACCAGATGATTTCTGTGCACCTCACACTAGGCTTTTTTTTCTGAAGGTGGCAGGACCAAGCAAACATCTCAACTGAAGACTTAGCTCTTCATGCAGATAAAAAAAAAATAAATCATTTTCTAGTAAAGTGATCTTGGGTATGAGAAAGGCGCTATGTACATGAAGCCTAACCAATTTTAAAAAGCAAGTAAAATCAGAGAAGCATCACTATTATAACGTCATATAAACAATATCAGTGCAGAATCTCCCAAAACATATGGTGAAGGGTGTTCGCAACACTGAGGTCACTCCGCACTTCATATATCTGTCCCCTTCATCTTCGTCCTGCTTTGTAGCAGCAACACAAAAAGGGAACGGCTTCGCTTGATCAGCTTTGATCAGGCTCAGCAAGTGAGAAATTAAAACTAAAAATCAAGCCCGGCCTGTCTGTGTTGTTTATTTTCTCAAACCAAGGAAGCAGCAGCAGGCCATTCGAGGCAGCTGGAAATCCTTTAGCAAGCATGTTGTTTTTTTTTGTGTTTGACAGCCCCTACAATTATGAACGATTTCTTCTTTGGGCAGTAATTGAAAAGGCCTTGTCTAGCAGTAAGTGTGGATGAAGAAATCGACACAATGGCGCATTGATAGCGTACTATCTTCTTATCCCCTTCTGGCATCTAATCCACTCCTTTGTGTCACGTTCTAAATGCTTTTTAATTGGTTTCATCGAGTAATGCCATTTTTGCTTGCCATTCTCTCAGCTCAGTGTAAACTGTAATCATTTTCTCCCACTCGTGTGCTAAAATAGAGAGAGCTGTCATCGTTTGGAGCAGGGCTTGCCAGCAAACGCTGTGTGCTTTCCATTTTACTAAAGCTCTTGTCTTTGTTGCTTTTTGTTTGACACCTGCGTCCCGAGTTAATACATATTTAAATTGCTTATTAAAAGCAGCCCCAAAAAACAAATATTTGTGTTGGGCTTGTGAGATGGAGTGCAATAGCAGATAGCAGAACAGCATGCTAGCTTTTTGGCTTGGCCTTGGATAAAGCCTCAGATCATATCAGTCTGATACGGGCCACATGTAAAGATTCATTACCGGAACATAATAACACTGGTGTTCACCACAATTTGCAATTAGGTCAGCTTAGCCTTTGGTGAAGTTGCTACATTAAAGTGTATTTAACAGGCTATCACTGAAATAAGGTCAGTTCTCCACTCAAAGTAACAGAGACGTGGAAAGAGAAAATAATCTGAAGTCTTAAGGATGCGTGTCCCATGGGCTCCTCACGTTTCAAAGTGCTTTTGAAGTGAGCGGCTATGAAACGATGTTTCACATTAGTGACTTTTAAACAATTCATAGGGGTTTGCCGGAGAGCTTGTTCTAACGCAATCAAAAATACATACGATTCCTGTGGCTCACATTCATATCCTGTAAAGCGTCAGTGCTGCCAATCTGTTGTGTGCCCAGCGTAAATGTGCTTATTGTGTTTCATGAAAGATGCATTCTCCAGAAAACAAGTCACTTGTTTCATTTTGGGGCCTCTTTGGGGACCTGGAGAGCAATGGGCATCTTCAAAGAGGTTTGGTGACTTTGCCTTGAACATGCCACAACGGTGGCTTTATTTCTGTAACTCCGAATTCCTGTTTAGTTCCTCTGATTACAGGCAGGCGGGAAATACAGCTTTATGACTGACTCAAAAATTCCAGCCCATTTTCAGCTTTATCTGTGACTCGAAATTCCAGCTCAGTGCCAGCATTGTCACTGTAGCATGAAATTCCTGCTCACTTTTGTTAGTGTAGCACAACATTTCAGCTCAGTTCCAGCTTTGTCGATGTAACTCAAAATTCCAACTGAGTTCTTTATTTCTGTAACTCAAAATTCCAGCTCAGTTCCAGCTTTTCCAGTGTAACTTACAATTCCAGCTCCGTTCCAGCTTTGCCAGTGTAACTTACAATTCCAGCTTTGTTCCAGCTTTGCCAGTGTAACTTACAATTCCAGCTCAATTCCAGCGTTATAATAAGTCACAATTCCAGCTCTGTTCCAGCTTTGCCAGTATAACTTACAATTCCAGCTTCGTTCCAGCTTTGCCAGTGTAACTTACAATTCCAGCTTCATTCCAGCTTTTCCAGTGTAACTTACAATTCCAGCTCCGTTCCAGCTTTTCCAGTGGAACTTACATTTCCAGCTCAGTTACAGCTTTGCCAGTGTAACTTAGAATTCCAGCTCCGTTCCAGCTTTTCCAGTGTAACTTACAATTCCAGCTCAGTTCCAGCTTTATAATAAGTCACAATTCTAGCTCAGTTCCAGCTTTATAAGTTGTAACTCAAAATCCCAACCCAGTTCCAGCTTTGCCACTGTAACTTACAATTCCAACCCAGTTCCAGCTTAATTATAAGTCACAGTTCCAGCTGAGTTCCAGCATTGTCTTCATGTTTGCAGAGAGACAGCAAATGCATGTTTTCCTCAATTCCTGTGTGTTATGAGCATGAATATTGGTGGACATCTAAGTGCATGTCTGTCCATGGCACCCACACGTCTGCAGATTCACAGACGCGGAAGCATAATTCGGCCTTTACTCAACATTCCAGCTCCATTACAGCTTTATCGCTGTAACTCAACATTCCAGCCCCATTACAGCTTTATCACTGTAACTCAGGGATAAAGCAGTAGCAGTGCTCCATCGAGGTCAGTGCTGAAGTCTTCCTGCAGGCTAAGTTCAAAAAGAATGTTCGCTTCACAGTGAAAACACAAGCCTCTGAGTTTGCTCGTATATAAAATAAAATCGCCTTGGGTTATTAGAGCTACGCTTACTTAACTCGCTTCTCTTCAACAGTGGGACGACCCAAGGCAATTAGTTCCCTTGAAACATTTGAGCAAGCAAAACTTCTCACTTCAGCTCTAAAGAAGGAAATCCAGCCGGTGTTTTACTGTGGTGTACTGTTTCTACAGGTTTATTGTTTTCTAAGAACTGTTTGTCTCTTATTTGAACCGTTCTCTCTGTGAACCTCTTTGTAGATGTAAATTCACCAGCAGTTCTCTTTAAAGAAACGGTAGTCTATGCTTATAACCTAATTTTACTTGAGGATGCTGATTGTTTAGACAGGCACATCACTGGAACTCTAAGACAGTTTTTATAGGCTTTTCCTGAGGCTAGGGAATGATTTGAAATACCCAAATGTGTTCTGTTCTGCCTTGTATTACGAGAGCCATTGCTATTCAAAGTTTGTGATTTGCGTATCAATGACACAGGCATGTAGATGTGGAGCTGGCATCGCTTTAGCAAAACTGAGGCTCAGGCTTGTTTCAGCGGAGCACTGCGGAAATCTCTGAACTTGTACGAGCTTTAAGGCCTTTCCAATAAAATTTCAGCAGGTAGCATAAATCAGGAGGAAAGGGATTTACATGGACATCAGGGGGATAGTGTGGAACTACTTGACTCAGGGCAATTGGGGACTGGAGTCGGGACAAAGACGTTAAAGTTGGGGGGAAAAAAAAAGAGCATTATGGAGGTGTGTGCAGCGGGCGTCTGAGGCTTCTTAGGCGACCTGAGCCATGGTAGGCTCAGATCTTCCACTGTTGCTCTTGGCGCGTGAAGTGCAATCACACAATTTAACAAGCGGGCGTGCGCATTTCTCTGTAATTGAGCTCAGGAACAAACCTTATGTTTTTCCAAGCACCTGCTTTCAATTGAACGTTTCCTTTGGGCTGGCTGAAAAGATGATATGCTATATATTTATATGATATATAAATATGATGAGTCTCCCCTAGCGTTCAGAGAATGAAAGGCCTGTTGATATAATAGATATAATGGTGGAGAATGGAAGGAGAGGCTTCGGTGGGGCTGCGGCATCCACTTTGCTGTGAAAAGAATAAGCACCCAGCAGAAGGCGAATTGGAGTCATTTAAATATGAAAAGCTTCATATATTTCAGTAACGTGAGACCGTGACGGGGCGATTGGGCTGTCCACTGATGGCTCCATACCTGGGAAATAAAGACAAACAGCTTGAGAGGTTGAGGCCCTGCTGCTTGCTGTGTCCTAGCTTTGTGCAGAGGTTACACTTGGCAGAAGAAGATCAGCCAGTAGAAGCAGCAGGAAAGCTGAGTGTTCCCACAGATCCTTAAAAAGTCTTATTTTTTAAACTTAGGGGTATTAAATTAAAGTCGAGGCCTGAGACTGTGTTGAAAAGAGCCATTCAGCATTTTAACTTGTTTAGAAAACTCCACCAACTCCAGAGAAATTCAATGGTCCTGTGGTCAGAAACGGACAATCAGAGGTGGGGATAAAAAATTGATTCTTAGATTTGAGATAATTGTTTTCAAAAGGCAAACTGCACATCGCCGCCAAACACTGTTAAATATTGGAATATGTGTTGCCACGCAAACCAGGCTCTGTGACCACAGCATTGGCTTTGCCTGTGTCTGCAGAAGAAGAGCTCAAAAGCCATCTCTTCAGCTAGTAACACCAAAGCTGAACTATGGTCTGCTATGCTATGCTACATGGCCTCTGTGTGAGCCGCCACAGTGCCATAAACCAGCTGGTCAGAGCAACAGAGTTCATCAAATGATGTGATGTTCTGTTCTGAATCAAAATAACAGGGTTGTAAATGGGTGTGTAAAAATGCATGTGAGCATTTGATATATTTCACTGAATAATTGCATTCTATGGCACCTTTAAACCACTGAGTACATACTACTGCTCCACTTAGTGCTGCCCGTGTATATTTGTTTAAAAATAAACATATTTGGCCTACTTTACAATACATCTGAGCTAGCCTAGTATCGTCTCACTGCACAGATTAGCACTTCTGTGAATAGCTTGTGATATCATGCATTTTGGCCTTCAAACAAGTGAACTATTAAAGCAGTGTCCTGTTAATGACCCAACCAGGGCGCGGTGGTCCAGGCCGTTTGCAAAATGAATAGTCTGATGTTATTTGGCCTCGGCAGAGGCTGTGGTTGATTTGTGCGTTGTAATAATTAGCAGAAGATTGATTGTGCTGAGATGAGCCGTGCTAAAGCATCAGAGAGCTTGTGTTTTTATCATTCACCACAAAAATGGAGACTTTTATTTCTCTCCCCTGCCTTTCAGCACTGCAACCCGCTAATAGCGCACAGTCACGCAGACACACCAAGTCGCAGCGCACAGACACTCGTTAAACACATCGGGCGCATTGATTCATGGGTTTATGACCGAAGTGTAATTGTGTTAGCCATTATTGACGAGAAGTCTTCCATTAGAACAGTTGCCGTGGCAATGACACACATTTCCCCCCACCGCCGTGTTCGGCACGTTAGTATCAATAATAACACATGCCAATAACCTTAGCATCAGCGCTCGTCTGTTTTAATAGGCTGCCGTAACCAGGACATCTAATAAGCAGCTTCAGCCAGGAATTTGTTTCACTGTCTCTCTCTCTCTCTCTCTCTCTCTCTCTCTCTCTCTCTCTATCTCCCCAGCCCTGTGCTGGAATTGATATTTTGACCTGCGCATTTCAAACAGACAGGTAACTATTAAAGCTCGTTTGTCAAGCCTGATTCATTCGGCAGCAAGAACGCATTGGGCTTGGAGGGTGGGGCTGTACTGGAATGCATCTCATCACCTCTGTTTGACTTGCTGGGAATCCACCAGGCCATTTAGAGAGGCTTTGAAGCCTTTGCATGTACATTAGCGGCCGACGCGCACTGGAAGTTGTTTTTCTTGAAGCTTAGTCACTGCACCCGGGCGTCTGAAGTGAGGGGGGGGGGTGTTGTTGGTGGCTGGGGCCGGGACCAGGGCCCATATAGAACAACATCTTAGCGAGCACTCAGGTTTCCCTCAAAGGGCTTTTGATGTCGCTGGCATCCAGCGCCATCCAGATATTTGTAATTGTGGGAGGGGACTGAAGAAAGCTCGAGCTGGAAAGTTAACAGTCCTGACAGGTGATTTGGAGAGACGACTCTGTAAACTTCCATGACAAGCTCGGGCAGGTACGAGAGCAAAAGCCATACAGGGCATTGTCGGATGTTTATCTGGGTCATGCCGGCTTTCATACGCCTTGCGCATCTAAATTACAGTGTAAGATGTACACATTGTTGGTTCCACCAAAAAAATTAAATGGGCTGTAATCTCACAGCTTGACTTTTCTGTCCTGTTGGATGAATAAGGAAGTCAAAGACCCATTTTTATTCTTCCATTTGTTCAAAAGTTTCTTTTAAAATTCCATTCCATTTTGCGATTGATGTGGCAGATCCTTGGGCCTACCCTCTAAAACTGTATAGGACGTTTAAGAATACCATGAATTATTAAAATTCGCAGCCGTTTTATCACATACGTCCACGTTTTCGTGTTTAATTGGCCCTCTTTGGCAGGGGCGCGGAGTGGAGAGGTGTTATGTAAATATATTCCCACAGAGGGCCATTTGACATTTTGTGGAGCACTTGAGCTGTAAACGAGGAGAACATTGCCATAGTTAAAGAGACAGAGTCCCTAACCGGGGATCCGATAAGACATGTGAGGCTTAGTAGTGCAGATTCGACGGCTTGATTTTGTGACCAATCAGGGCCTACCTGCACCGCTCCCCTCTCCTCCAGCCCTCCCTCTCCATTTCCTCCACCTCTTGACAAGGGCCTCTTGTCAAGGGTATTAAAGGAAAATTGCATAATGCGATTTCCAGTGCTCTCTAATGATAGTGCAACCCTCACCAATTAAATAGCAAAGAGATAAGAATGCCTTTCTTTGGGAAAGGTTAGATTTTATGAGAAAAATGACTGTGTAGCAGGGGAGCTTCATTCTCTGCTGCTGCTTCTTCTTTTCCTTCTTCTCCTCCAGTCTCTGCTGTGGCCTGGAGCGAAATCTAATCAAGAAAATGTTCGCTGGATCCCTGGGCGATTAACACCGGCCAGGGTGGCCCATAAAAAGCTGGACATTTTGAGACCGACGTCAGCTGTGCTAATTGCAAGTAAAAAGGAGAGTAAAAGAGGGTAAGGGAGGGCGGGAGAGAGAAAGAGAGAGACGGAGTGTCTAATGTCGGAGAGTAAATTAATTTTTTCATGAATGTATTAGGCAATAGAGGGGTAGGCTTGTTCTGAGTGGACAGTAGTGGCTCTTACTGTTCAGCGTGCACAATGCGAAAGTCGCTGTGTAAAAAGGACATATCCACAAAGGGAAGTGTTTGTGTGTTTGTGTCCATCCGCAGTCATTAAGGGAGGGAACACCAATGGAAGAGAATATGTGCACTGCATCCATCGAGTGTAATATAGCAATAAAAGTCCTAGAAAAGGATAAGCAAATAAATCAAAGCTTTATACTTTAGCCTTTTTCCATCTATCAGGCACAAGGGAGCAACAGCACTCATGTTCTTTTGAAGTCCAGCTAGAGCCCTACAACAGCCTGCCTTCTGTTGCTTTTGCTAAACATTAAGCGGAACAATTTGATCATCGTAAAAACATTGTTGAAAGGTCCTGACAGCTTGTCCTCCAAACTACCTATGATTTGGACAAAGAAATGTTGTTAAAGTTAGGCCAGTGTTGCTGCTTATTTTACCTTGCACTATATTAAAAATGCATCGGTGAATCAATAATGTGACGAGGTTAAAGATTGACCTGCAATTTACGCAACAGCTTGAACACTTGGGGCAGCGATCGGGTAAGATGTTTGTGGCACAACAGAACAGCAAACACTGTGATTGGTTACAGGATCATTTGCATGTTGCAGCCATCTGTGACATCTGGCCTTACCAGTAGGATAATATTTATTGTTATTGGGAGCTCAACACGTCACAATATACTCTCCTAAGTACATCAGCACTCCTAAAACACTGACCAACTGACCATCACCCATCACTAATCTGCACTGCAAAAGTTCATTGATCACATCACATTAATAAACCACTGTTTGCCACATGATATTGTAATTCTTTATTATATATATTATATATCCATATTTTTCTGCACTCCTAGTATTTTGTGTAACCATACTGCCCAGCATCTAGGAGCTCTGGTCACTAGCAAACCAATCCCTCTTAGCAACATGCCTCATCCAGACCATTCTTTTCTGTCCACCTGGCTGTGTGTCAGGCTTCCCCTGCTTTTGCCTTTTGACTGGGGCGACAGATGTAAACTCACTTTGACTATGTCAAGTGGATCATGTTTTACGGCTCCCCGGCAGCCTGTTCTAAGCTGTCCGCCATGTCTGAATAACTGTGGAGTCTATCGAGATCCACCGGCTGAGCTGAGGTTTTTGCGACTTGTTTGAGTGTATTACGAGAGCCTGTATTCTGAGCTCGCAGGGATTGCAGGGAAGGCTCGGTGTGCTATCAGGAGTACTATTGTTCTTTTTATTAAAAATGATTATGTTGTTTTTCAACATCTTTCGACATCGCCTAGGGACGTCATGATGGGAGAATAAGGAAGTACACACTTGCTTGCTTTTCGCTCTGATGGTGCAGGCCAGAATGACGTGGCTCCTTGCCCAGAGGCTTTTATATTGCCAATCCTAACAGAGGGCTGTCATGTTAAAACAGCAGTTTGGGCTGTAGTAAAACATTAGATCTCGCACATCTATATTTCAAACCCAAGCAGAAGTCCGCCTGAATCGTCCTTCCGTCTGGCTGAATAAACAGTACGAGTTCAAGTTGCGGTTTCTCCAACTTCAGGAGAAAGGCCTTGATTGAATAAAGGAAATTTGGGACCATGGTGTGTCAGCAGTGACCTTTTGCACTGTGCATGTTGGCTCAGCAGTTTAAGTGGTTATGTCCCTGTTGTAAAATGTAGCATAAAAACAGCAGCACTTAAATGTAGAACTGTAGTTTCTCTGTTTGATATGCTCTGTGATCTGGTACGTGTATTAAATTGACCTGTTTTTGTTTGTGTGGCTGCAGGTGATGATGCCGAGGAGAAGAGAGTTCTGGTGCTAAGTTATCCACAGTACTGTCGCTACCGCTCCATCATCGCGCGACTCCGGGAGCGGCCGGCCTCCCTCCTGACAGACCAGGTGGTGCTGGCACTGGGGGGCATCGCTTCGCTCACCAGTAACACACAGATCCTCTACTGTAGGGACACCTTCGAGCACCCCACGCTTCTGGAGAACGAGAGCATCTGCGATGAGTTTGGTAAGCAGCCTGCATGTGGAAATAAACAGTGGGACTGGAATGTACTAATTGACCTGCTAATTGTTAATTGCCCACTGTCTATTAGCATTTTATTCAGTGTACAGCGGATCTGTCCATGTTCCGTCTGAAAATGTGCACTTACTCTTGCGAGGTTGGAGAGCTTTGCAGAACTCAGAAGCCAGTGAACTCTCCGCTTAGCATGCCAGTTAGATCTCCCGAGAGTTAGATCCTTTAAGAACCTTGATCACTAAAAAGAATTAGAACTGATCTACATGTGCCCTAGGGTGACCTTTCATTGCCCATTAGTTTCAATTGATTTTTTGATTATAAAACTTAGCAACAGTAGTTAAAAAAGAATGCATTCAAGGCGCTACAAAGGGTTTCTTGAGCGATGCTGTAAAAAAAACCATCATTGGTTACATAAAGAACAATTTTTTGTAAGAGATACCTGTGAGCCTTGTAAAGATTTAAAGAAGTCATTATAAAGGTTCTTTTTCTTCATACTCCCAGCTTCTTCACAAAAATGCTTCTTTATGGAACCAAAAATGGTTCTACTCTGGCATCACTCACAAAGAACCCCTTGTAGCACCTTTATTTTTAGGAGTGTGCAGTCTAGGTTTTTGTGTGACAGCATCAATATGGCTGAACAAATGAGTGAATGAATGAATGTATGGGTTACACAGTGATTGGAAGGGTGTGTAGGTGGACTGATGGATTTATGGTTCATCAAGTTGAATGAATGAAAAGAATCAACCCATACAATAAACCCGCAAAAGAGAACCTCTTAAACAACTGACCCAACAAATGTCCCTGTGAAGGTTTATCTTAATAACCTGACGGCCACTAAACTCTCACAGGAGAGCCTTTGGCAGGGTGATGGGCTCTGGCATTGGCACGGAACAGGAATAAATGACTTGGAGCTAGATTGATCATGCCAGTGGTAATTGATTCATGCACGCGCTTGGTGCTTGAGTGTGGCCATCAGCCCTTGGCCATAACCGGAGAACAAAGGCGAAAGGAGGCCATTCTCGGCGATGGAGCATAGTACTCAGTAGAACTGAGAGGTGTGGGTTTTTGTATGCCTGGGGTCAGAACGAGGTGGAATACTCTGTCAGAGACACACTCCTGACCTTGGGCTCCTTATTGAGGAGTGCCTTGATGATGGAGAAGAGGCACCATCTGTGCTTCTGTTGGTTTGATCGTCCGAGAGCTCCTCCCATGTGTGTGCGGTTGTGTGCTGTCAGCAGTGGCCTGTACGACCTGATTTCGAAAGTGAAGCAGCCACTGGCACACTTGAAGGAGCTTCTATTAGAGTTTGAAGTGATGCTCAGACAGCTTTTAAATGTCGGATTAATGGGCCACTCACTTAAATTGGGGTGTTTCCCTAGTAAGTTTTTATTTACTGGTTCACTGCTTGACACATGTCCAGCCACATGACTTCTCAAATTACAAACAGTGTGCAAATAGGGAAAACATATACTACTCAACACTATGTAACTGCATCTGCTGTTGCATACTATTTACATAATATGGTGCACTATGTAGAATAAGGCTGCGTGATAAATCATATTTTTATCACAATATCATTTTTAGCACATATTATTGTCAAGATATAAGTTTCTTCTGTGGTAAGCATATCATTAAGAGCTGTGATGTTGGAATTTGATCGCATGCCGTATGGGAATGTAGTGTTTGAATCCCAAACAAGGAAGCTTGACCTGAGGCTTGACTTGACCTGAAGCTTGACTTTCCTATTCAGCTCATTGGCTACTTATTACACACACATCCACACAGCCTCAAAACTAGTCCATCATTAACCATTAGCCTGTTCAAATTCCTTTTAAAGCTGATGTATGCTTATGTAACATATTTGACAACTATGCCCTGACACCTGTGGATTGTTTTCTTCCTCATCAAGGATTATAACACACTCCTCCTTTCCTCACCACCGGTGTGCTCTTGCCCTGCTGGAATTTGGTCTTCTTGCCTGCATTCTATCTCTGTTTTGCCACTGTTTGGTTATATTTTAGCCGTGGCTTAGCCGCTAGTCTAGTATAGCCCTGGTCGTGTCCTCAGTTTGTTATTAGCTGGTGTTCCTAGCCTCGGCTTTTGCCTTTAGCTTTGTTGTTGTTGTTGTTTTTATTTGTTGTTGTCGTCGCTGAGCTTCATTTTGAAAAAGAAGCTCCCCTGACTCAGTCAGAAGGCCTATTTATCGGGAAAAGGTAACAGGTTACATGCCATGCTAAGCTTAGCTCAAGCTGATTGGCGCCTGACTACGGTGAGTGCAAATGGCGCACAGGAGTTATTGGACGTGCCTGCTCCCAGTAACCTACAACAGCAATGGAGAGCGAGGGGTAAATTGGATGAAGATGGCGTGTCTGCATTGTTTGACGTTTACGTTTTACTAACTACACCACACTACAGGATATACAGCTATCTCAGAGGGACTGTACTATATGCATTATATGTGCAGATTACACGCATTATATGTCCACATTGTGCAGCCCTGATGTAGAAAATGACGATGGAGCCTGAGAATGCAAGTTAAATGCTTTATATGGAAGCATTTGAGTCAGCACAGCTTCCTCAACAATCCTCTCGTATCCTTACAGTATTCACAAATTGTAATACTGAATGGCAGAAGGCTGTAATGTGCAAATAAGCCCTTTAACCAAATCAGTGTTTATTTACTGTGTGTTGCGAGCACTCTGACCAATCACAGTTCCGGATGAGTGTTTCTCTGTTTGTTTTGAATTAAGGTACATAAATAAATTAGGTCAAATTACTGCAAGCCAAACTGTAACCAATGTATATTACAAGGAATATTACACTCGCTTATCTTGTGTCCATACGTGCAGCCCGGTCGGTTTGATAGCCGGAGAAGGTCACTTTTGAGAAGCCACTTTAAAAAAAAATAACATCAGATGATAAATATTGCGATGTGACTCTAATCTTGGCAACCCACATATGCTAATCTTTCATTGAAGTATAAATGTTTAAGTACGGTGTGCATTATGCATGACTATACCCTTAACAATGACATGAATATTTTATTGAGCACTACTCATTGCGTTTCAGGAAGCTTACTGTACTTCATTGTTACTTGTTGGACGCGAGCAGCGTGTGCTTCCAATTGAGTTCCTTTGCCAAAGGGTCAGCTCATGAGCGCGCAGGAATCCAGATTAGGCCTTTCCAACTGGCTGCATACTGAGGCGCTAGCTGTTTTGTACTGTAAAAGGAGGGCTAGGGTTGTTTACATAATATCTTGCAGCAAGAACAGATTTGCGTAAATGGCTCACGGTGTGCTTAATGGTTTATCTGTTGTATATAAAGGACGCTATGAGTTGGCTATGAATAGCTCCGGATTTCTTTAATTACTGGAAAATATCAGGGACGCAATCTTAATTCTGTTATAAACAGCATTTTTCTGCTCGCTGTGCGCACAGTGTTTGTCCTCCAACCTGACAGCTTGTGGATAAGAGTTGCGTTCTTTGAGGAAAAGGCTTTTCTTTCCTCCAGTCCAACCTTTAAACAGAGCTGAGGCGCATTGTAATAAGGGCCATATAACAAGCCGTAATTCTATTTAACTTACAAGGGCGTGTTATTTATTAAGCCGTGAAGTAAGCGTATGAAGTCATTGTTCATGTAAAGGGATTCCTGAGCGCAGGGCTGCTCACAAAGGGGTAGATTTGAGGCACATCAGAGACAGATGAGAAAATCAGAGAGAGAGAGAGAGAGAGAAAGAGAGAGAAAAAGAAAAAAAACCACTGTGCTTTTTTCTCTTTTAATGCCCAGAGTGACGGTTACTTGGCGAACGAACCTTCCACGTTTAGCCTAGCCATTAACTTTCTGAAGCGAATAACAGGGCTTCCAAAGCCTTGGCAATTCGGAGAGGTGTGCGCCGGTTTTGAAAAGGTTCCAACACATTACGGACGAAAGGCCAGCATTGTTTCAGGAAAATGTGGAAGCAGTGGTGTAGCTTGCGCCTGCTCTCTCTCACACATATTTTTAGTAAGTCGATCCTGGACATCCCCTGCCAATTCCAGTTTCATCTGCTCTGTCTTTTAATGGAAATATCCACAGGCTTTGCCTTGCTTGCCTGCTTCTTTGGCCACATGTCAATCTCTGTGTCTGTCGTTCTCTCTCCTTCTCGCTCTCTCTCTCTCTCTCACTCTGCATTTCTGTAGTAGTAAATTGACTAAAGTCTTATTTACACATAATTGGCTTTGGGGCCAGATGGATGGAAGCTGAACGCTGTATTGAACTTGAAGAAGAAATGTATTGTAACAATCATGCTTTAAAGGGCAAATATAATAGAAAGTACTTTCTCTTTCCAGTCCATCCAGACCATATCTAAAACAGTCTTGAATTCACTGTGATGGCAATAATAATAAATTAATTAAAGTAGGGGTGTAAGTGTATGTGTATTCACTCCAAACTGTCATAGTACAGATGGGAAGGTTTGGTACATTCATTTGTACAGAGAATATCCTATGTGTGAAGATTTGGCCAGATGTGAAGATTTAGCAAGTTAGCAACATGCCATACTAAGCTTAGCTCAAGCTGGTTGGCGTCTGTCTATGTCTCATGCAGTTTCTTCGGGGGGTTGGGCTTGAGTTTTGAATGTTTGAATACAGCCTAAAATGGAACAAAATTTATTTATGATTATTATTTTTTTAATTATATTTTTTCAATGCATTTTAGTTTTGTAGCCAGTTGTAATATATTGCCTTTTTTTTTTTTTTTTTTTTTTTTTTTTAACACACTACCAACTACCAACTGTACCAGCTATGTGCTGGTAACTGGAACTAGCTCTACTGTCTTTTCAAAATCAGTGAGAAGAAACCTTGAATTTGGTCTTTTGTTGCTTTTTAAGAACCTTCTTTGTGGTAATATTCTTTTGGGAAAAGGAGAGTTTGGAAAATTCTGAAAAGTACTGAAAGGTTACAATAAAATTGAGACATTATGACATTTTTTGGGGTAAAACAACTGACAAATGTTACAATGAATCATTTATCATTTTATAATGAATACAAATGAACAAAAAGTCTAGACTACGGTGAATGTGCCTCCTTGGCAAGCTTTGTGGCCAGGCTTAGGCCTGACCCCTGTGGGTCATGTGACATTTAATGGCAACCTCAACAGTCACCCAGTCACATTACTCTTAGGCTGCTGCATATTTTTGACCACAGCACTGGTCAATTCGGCACCCCCTGAAGAGCAGAGACAACACCTATGAAACTGAAATACACTCAAAAATATAAACAGTGTACATTACACTACACATACTTACTGCTTTTTTTTTCATTTGGGCCCGCCAGCCCTGTTTTGTGTGGCCACTAGCAAAGCCAAGCCCCTTGCAGAAAGCCACAGGCATGTGCTCTTCTTTCATGAAAGAGCAGATTCTGACAAAGGCTCAGAGAAAGAGAGAGACAGGAAGTGCCTATTTAGAGGGACGTGGTTAATGGTTGAGGGGTGAATTATTGAAGAGTGTTTGTACGTGGATGCTCTGTAATGGCCACGCTGTTATTCGTCCCCTCCTGATTCATTTCCTGTCTCTGAGGAGGTTTATTTTTAGGAAGTCAGTATTATTATGTGGGCATATGCTTAATGATTGCACAGTGAAGCACAGACTTACTGCATAATAACTGCATTATGGAGTGGATTGGGAGGGGGGGGTAAAAAAAACGGGTTACAGCAGAGAGAAGGCATTAATGTTCTCCAGTTGTTCCTGTTGTTAGGACACATGTTTTGTGGTGAGCGAGGTGATGTTCTCTCCCTCTCAACACGCTCTTAAGGCTTTATCTCTTTGTACCCGGGACTCAGGACTGGTTTGTGCGATCAGGTTAAGGACATGCAGAAACAAAGCCATTGTATCTGTGAATAAAAGCCCTCGAGTTTATTTCTTTTTTTTTACTGAAATGCTACAGACTAGCCATTCCATTCCTGGTGGTGCAATGTGACAGGAATGCAGCAAGTATGATTACCGGCCGTGATCTGTTGCATAGCAATGAGGAAAAGGAATTAATGATAGCCTGTTGTCTAGTGGAGAGAGTGGGGGACTTACAAAGGAAGCCATTGTTGTTTATCATTAAGGGGCCTCTTCTGTCGCAGCCATTGTTCAGGAGTGTTAATAATTTGCACTTAACTAAATCAAATTGCGGGCCAGCAGCGCAGCCCTCCCATCTTTGACTGGGTTCCGAGCATCCAGCAAGCGCTCCGATTCCATCCTCCGCCTCATTTAGGGAATTGTTTACCACATACACTGCAATAAAAATGGGTCATTTGTTTTGCTCTCGTGAAACGAAGCAGTCGCACTGTACTGTACGTGCATCTGTGTGTGTGTAAGTGTGCGCATGCATGTGCCTTCATCTGCTGAACTGTGCTGCTGATTCCATATAGCAAAGTGCTTCTCTTGTGGAAATTTAAAGGAATAGTCTGGCAATAAATCAGACTTACCCCTTGAAATTCCCCCTTAGTCCAAAATCTGCTACATCAATGGTCAGAATTTCTAGATTTATATTGCATCTTAATTAGGACGTCCTGTACACCTACTCATTCATGCAGTTATCTACATAGCAATCGTGTAGTAGCAGTGCAGTGCATAAAATAAGGTCAGCAGTGCAGATCTTCAAATCAACCATCAGAATTGGGAAAACCTGTGATTTTGAGCATGGCATGATTGTTGTTGCCAGGCTCTCAAATCTCAAAATGCACGACATGTTGAACCTTAACGCAAATGGGCTACAACAGCAGAAGACCATGTGGGGTTTGAGTTCTGTCAGCCAAGAACAGAAGGCTGAGGCTGCAGTGAGCTCAGGCTCACCTGGGTCACCAGAACTACACAGTTAAAGACTGTAGAAACTTAGCTTACACAGATTTGGCACCAACAGCATGATCACATGGACCTAATCTATGTCATCAGTCCAGGCTGGTGGAGGTGGCGTGCAGAATGCTTTTTTGACACACTTTGGGCAAGTTTGTTTATACAAATCAGTCATCACTTTAATGCCACAGGCTATTTAAGTATTGTTGCTGACCATGTTCTCATGTTCTGACCATCTCTTCATGACCACAATTGACTCAACTTCTAATTCCTATTCTGACTACTTGCAGCATGATCATGTACCATGTCACTAATAGAGCTGGGTAATATGAATAGATTTTATCACATTGGGCTAAATTCTGTTATCGTGGTGCACAGTATGCTTTCATGTGTATTGTGGGTATCGTCAGTGCTTAAAGATTGACTGATTAACTGCAGGGTTCATTACAAAGAGTGTAATCAGTCTTATTTAATTCAGTGGAGTGAAGCATATTTATATTTGTTGGTACATTTTGTCTACATGATATAACATTGCGATCGCATATCGGGAAAATTTTTGTTTAAATATTGTGATGCATTTTTTTTCCTTATCGCCCAGCTCTAGCCACAAAGCAAAGCAACGTTTAATGAACATGACAATGAGTTCTTAGTGTTCTTCAGGGGCATTCCGAGTCACCGGACCTGAATCCAGTGGAACACCTTTGAGATGTGGTAGAACAGGAGAAATCTGCATGAATTGTGTGGCGCAATGATTTTGGCATGGATCAGGATATCACGCTCAATGTTTTCACAATCTTGTGGAATTCACCAAACCAAGAATTCTAAAGGCTCTAAGGAGATTTTCAGTGTTACGCTAGCGCCAGGCTGACACTGCTATACCTTGTTGCCTTACGGAGAAATTTGAAGCCTTAAGCAGACATGTATTTTGCAGTTTTGCAGTTAATCCTTTAGTAAACATTCAACATAGGATTAGCCTTTTAGGCAAAATGTCGCAATCGTTTTTTAAACAAATGCAGGCTGTGTTTACTATAATTTCTTTTACTTCATTCACATGAAAACGACTAATTTGCCAGCCTGCAGCGGTGTAATCCTACTTTGTTATGTCTCCGATTTTGCATGAGCTGATTTAACAGCAGGACAAAGGCTTTGTCTAGATTAGTTTTATTTGTTATTTTTTATTATTATTATTTATTTATTGTTTGGGTGCACTGAGATTACTTAACAGCTCAGTGTGGTTTCTAGCAAGTGTGTGGTGATTTAAAAGAAATAGGCTGCCCGATGCTAATTGGTGAGGAGTTAGAGTTTCCTACCACACCTTCCTTCCATCTACATTAGCCTGGTAACTTCAGCGCAGAACTAAAGCGGCAAGACATCAGACATGTTGACTACGTTTGAGGTATGGGCCGAATTGTGTAAATTAGAATTTTTGTCCAGCTATTTTTTGTGAGCATTCTGAGGCTTTGTCAGGAGTTTGATTGATACCATATTTCAGAGGAGCGTGGAGGCATCTGAGGGGGGCTGCTTGTGGAAAGGAGTATTAATATTTTGCCTGCAGGCCTGTGTGTTTGCTCTTTAAAGGAACAGGCAGTGTGCAGTACAGAGGCTCCAGCAGGGCCTTGAAGGAAGTGGGCACTGACTGGCTCCTTGCGCGAACATGTGGCTCACGGAACATTTGAATAATCAGATGCGGGGGAAAGATTTATCATCCTGGCCGCGTACGAAAGAGACTTTTTTTTGGGATATTGAGAAACATCGTGCAGCCCCACGCTTCTATCCCCTGCGCTGTTTCATCGAGGAAGGGAAGGGGGAGAAAAAAAAAAAACATTGGGGGCAGAATTACCTATTACCCAGTTCCTTTTGCAATCGGATCCGGTCCTCAGGCTTGCGGCTTAAATAAACAAAGCTTTCTCCCAAATTTGATTCAGCATTAAGACTTTCCAGAGAATTTGAAGCACCTCTCTCTCTCTCTCCCTCTTCCACTCTGGTCTTATTTATAGTGGCTATTTCTGTTTGACCACATATATGAAATTCTTTGTCATCTTCATTGGAAATCAAACCCTGGTGGTTTGTTTGCTTTCCAGCATGCTTTGTGTCCGACCACTTTCTTTTCTTTTCTTTTCTTTTTTTTTTTATAACAGAAGAAATATTTCCCACATTCTATCACAGATCTTTCTCTCTCTCTCTCTCTCTCTCTTTCTCTCTCTCTCTCTCTCTCTCTCTCTCTCTCTCTCTCTCTGTCTCTCTCTCTCTCTTGTACTAGCCTGTGTTCGTCTGCGCTAGATTTAACGCAGGTTATTAATGCCATCCAGATGTTGGAGTCAGATCTATTTCACACTGAAAGCATAGACAAGCCGGGACAGGCTCCATCCACACTAATCACTTAATACACTCAAGAAGAACTGTATGAGCAGTTAAGTAAACAGAATGTAAAATGATTACTGTTTTCCCCCCCGCGCAAACCGTACAATTAGCCCCGACACAAGCTTTTACAGAGAGCATTTGCATCAAAACACGGGAGGGAAAAAAGAAAACAGCCCTGGTCCCCTGGACGTGTTTTTCACATTCTAATGCCCGCTCTCTGCCTCTGCCTCTGCCTCAATCTTTATGGACTACTTTCGCTTGACGCATGTACTCAAACACTTGTTTTCTGCATTAGGTTTGATGATTCAGGCCTTTTTTTTCTCACCCATTTCCCAATCTGGATTGAATTACTAAAGGTCATGCATTTTTTAATAGCCCATATGCCTCATCCATGTGTCATATTAAGAATTCAAGGCCAATGCGAAAGGCTCTTTTTTTCACTATCTAAAGTTAAGCTTTTTTTCTTTCTTTCTTTCTCTCCCTCCGTCCTCTCTGCCTGTTTGAAATAAAAATGCCTCTTAAAATCTGTAAACGTTTTACCCCTGACTGGAATTTGCATAATTGTCTGGTGAAGTACAATATTCCCTCCGATTGTGTAATGAATAACATACAAGCTGTCCAGATGCACATGATTGCAAACTCAGTGCGCAAAGTGGAACCTTGAAAACCAGCATTGGCTGAAGGAGGGTGTGTGTGTGTGTGTGTGTGTGTGTGGAGCGTCCTGTTCATGTACTCTGTGGTTTTGTGCTGTGACTGCGGGGTCAGTGTCATCCCTTCAAATGCATTTTACAGTGCCAGGCTTTGCAATTCTCTCGCAGGCCAGATTGTTTGACGGTTTCTCATTCTGCGCGCCGCCAGCAGGACCATCTGATGGAGTTCGCAGTGTTGTGTTGGACATTTACAGGACTTCCAACACCATTGTTGGAAGAGAATAGTCGTCCTAAGTCCAAATATAGTTGATCAGACAAGACAATGTTCCAGGTCTGAAGTTTGCGTCTTTTTTAAGTTTTAAACTCGAGCTGCAAGGCTGGTGTAGCTAGTAGGGGTGCACTGATACAGGACTTAACATTGAGAAAAGTGATCAGGTTAACATTAGGGAAAGTGATCAGGTTAACATTGGGGGAAGTGATCAGGTTAACATTGGGGAAAGTGATCAGGTTAACATTGGGAAAAGTGATCAGGTTAACATTAGTGAATATGATCAGGTTAACATTGGGAAAAGTGTACAAGTAAACACTGAGAAAAAAGTGTACAAGCACAAGTTAACATTGAGAAAAGTGATCAGGTTAACATTGAGAAAAGTGATCAGGTTAACATTGAGAAAAGTGATCAGGTTAACATTGGGAAAAGTGATCTGGTTAACATTAGTGAACATGATCAGGTTAACATTGGGGAAAGTGATCAGGTTAACATTGAGAAAAGTGATCAGGTTAACATTAGTGAACATGATCAGGTTAACATTGGGGAAAGTGATCAGGTTAACATTAAGAAAAGTGATCAGGTTAACATTGAGAAAAGTGATCAGGTTAACATTGGGGAAAGTGATCAGGTTAACATTAGGGAAAGTGATCAGGTTAACATTAGGGAAAGTGATCAGGTTAACATTGGGGAAAGTGATCAGGTTAACATTGGGGAAAGTGATCAGGTTAACATTAGTGAACATGATCAGGTTAACATTGGGGAAAGTGATCAGATTAACATTGGGGAAAGTGATCAGGTTAACATTGGGGAAAGTGATCAGGTTAACATTGAGAAAAGTGATCAGGTTAACGTTGGGGAAAGTGATCAGGTTAACATTAGGGAAAGTGATCAGGTTAACATTGGGGAAAGTGATCAGGTTAACATTGGGGAAAGTGATCAGGTTAACATTGGGGAAAGTGATCAGGTTAACATTGAGAAAAGTGATCAGGTTAACGTTGGGGAAAGTGATCAGGTTAACATTGAGAAAAGTGATCAGGTTAACATTGAGGAAAGTGATCAGGTTAACATTGAGGAAAGTGATCAGGTTAACATTGGGGAAAGTGATCAGGTTAACATTGGGGAAAGTGATCAGGTTAACATTGAGAAAAGTGATCAGGTTAACATTGGGGAAAGTGATCAGGTTAACATTGAGGAAAGTGATCAGGTTAACATTGAGGAAAGTGATCAGGTTAACATTGAGGAAAGTGATCAGGTTAACATTGGGGAAAGTGATCAGGTTAACATTGGGGAAAGTGATCAGGTTAACATTGAGAAAAGTGATCAGGTTAACGTTGGGGAAAGTGATCAGGTTAACATTGAGGAAAGTGATCAGGTTAACATTGGGGAAAGTGATCAGGTTAACATTGGGGAAAGTGATCAGGTTAACATTGGGGAAAGTGATCAGGTTAACATTGAGGAAAGTGATCAGGTTAACATTGAGGAAAGTGATCAGGTTAACATTGAGGAAAGTGATCAGGTTAACATTGGGGAAAGTGATCAGGTTAACATTGAGAAAAGTGATCAGGTTAACATTGGGCAAAGTGCACAAGTTATCATTGGGCAAAGTGCACAAGTTATCATGGTGAAAAGTGTGCAAGTCAACATTGGAAAAAGTGCAAAAGTTATCAAGGTGAAAAGCGCACAAGTTATGGTGAAAAGTGCACAAGTCGTCATGGTAAAATGTATGCAAATTAACATGGTGAAAAGTGCAGCACAAATTAGCATTGTGCAAAGTTCATACCAAAACCACATCGAATTGTTTGGTGTTCTCAAATAGACATGCTTGTGGTTTCTGATACTGTGACACACTTCTCTACCCATACAAACACACTGAGGTACATTCCTAATCCTGACTTTATCAGGCTGTTTAGATATAGAACATACTTTTGTCTTTTAGTCATATTAGACATGATTTAGTGTAATGTTCTAGTAACAGTCTATCATCCTGTGTCATAAACAATGCAAACAAGTTTATATAGAATTACATGTGGTTTGAGGTGTGTGACGATTTAGACATGTAGGTCATATGAAACTCATTGGTGTACGAACGCCTTCTCACGCTACATTAGCATTAAATCCCCTGTGTAAGAGTTAAAAAAGTAAAACTTTGGCCACTAAACTGTGCATATTTGAGTTGGTGTTCCATATTTTCAGTCCATATAGGTAACCTCTGTGAGACAAGGGTCTAAGCCACTGGTTTATTGTGAAAGGTGTTTTAAACACAGGCTAATATTTTTTATGCTGTTTTTTTATTTTAATTTTAGTGTCCATTACTTTGGGTTTTGCTGGACACCTGGGCTATAACTAGGATACTTTCAGTTGTATTGTTCAGCTTTGCGTCATCAGACTTTACCAGTATATTCCTGGGGAAGTAGGCTTTTTTTTACACATGAGCCCTCAATGTAAATGCCCAGGAATTGTTCTACATCTTGTTTCAGACAGATTGCTGGGATTTCAACTCTGGCTTGTGTTCACACATGACTCTTTCCTGATTTTTATTATCCATCTACCAGTGTAAATGTAGCCTCGGCGTCATGATCTTGGGTGTGTGTTATATTGGTCTGCCAAGTTCACATGGCTTTTTCCATGCAGAACTCCGGATTGAAACCCCCCGGAATGCTTCAGCTGGGGTTGCCTCTGTTTGCTGTCCACTCAGGCCTGCAATGCATTTTTGAATGGCATATGAAATGAAATCTGACGAGTCCGCTTTCCTGTCTGAGCAACTTCTTACAGAGAGAGGATGGAGTGGAGGAGGGAGGGGTGCTTTTCCCCTTCAGAGCTTTTCTAATGTGTGTTTGTAATGCATCACGTCAAATTAAATCCAAATTGCCATTATTTGGCCCTAATGTTGCACAGGGCCTACGAGCCTCTGCATTCTGACAGCTGTGAGTGGTACAGAGTACTTTATTAAAGTGCTTAGAGCCCTTAAACACACACACACACACACACACACACACACACACACACACACACACACACACACACACATACACACACGTGCAATCACTCACTTAAACAACCACCTCTGATTCCTTTTTTGTCTTTGAGCCTGTGGCTATGAATGACATCATCGCCACAACCCCACAAATTGTCTGTTGAGCAACTGGTGGAGCAGCGGACGGCCTCCTATGGCCGGAGGGCTTTGAATGCGAGGAACATCAGGCGGAATAACTCTGACAAGCATCAGTGCAGGCCATCAGCTTCTGTTTTTACCCTCCTACTCCATAATAATAATAATAATAATAATAATAATACCACTACAGATTTTTTGTAATCCTCTGGCAGGTCCTGGTAGAGGAACTCACTGAGGCCTGCCCTGGTGGAATGGATGATCTGTTAGACCTGTCATTTGAGGTTGTGCTGATTATTTGTAACGTCCTTCTCTGCGATTTGGACTAATTATGCCACCAGCTCTCCTATTTGATAACAAAAGCCTCAGAAGTCCTCAGCGCCTTGAGCTGACGTTTCTTCTCGCCCCTTCTTTTAGCTTTTCTGAAAGGAGCCCAGTGCTGGCGTTATTAAGTTGCCACACAATCGCAGCCATGATGTGCATTGATTCAGAATGCTGTGCTGTGAAAGAAAAATATTGAGCTTGATTTTTTAGGCCCGTGTATCCCCAACTGACTACTTACAGGCGGCATAAATTATTCATGGCGAAAAAATGGAACCTTCCTTTTAGGACTCCCGAGTGTGATTTATTATTTTTTTAATCCACCGGTACTAGTAGTGTGAGTTTCTGGCTTACAGACAGATGTCGGAGGTAGAATGTGACTTTAAAGGTGCAATGGGATACATTTATTCAGTATTGTATTAAATTCTCGGATGTATAAATGTTAAGTATGTAACTTTGGTTGGAGTAAAAAATGCCAAGATGCATTGATACAAGCCTATTTACAACCCTGTTATCTTGCCTCAGCATTAGGCATGCTGATTTTCATTTAATGGAGGGCTTGAGAATAATGTAATAGGCTCTGCTCTGATTGTCTGGTTTGTGGCACTGTGTGCTTACATGGAAGCCACACAGCATAGAATTGCAAAGCATAGCATTGATTTTAGCACCGTAACAAGAACATAGTAACTGTTTTGGTAATTATTCTGAAGTCTTACTGGATAGTGCTGCTATATGGTCCAGTGGTGTTCGGTTAGTTAGCTGAAGATATGCTAAAACGGGTTGATTAGGGTTAGCTTTTAGCCTAGTGCAGATTTGTGCTCGCTGCAGTCACAAGACCTGGATGCATAGCTACCTTCCATTACTTTGCTTTAACTAGCAGAGTCTACAGGTATCAAAACACCATATTTCCCAGAATTGGCCATTTTAGTTTAAGAAAGGCAGTGTATGGGTGTATGTAAATATGGGGGGAGTAAATAAAGCGAATGTAACTGATGTAACAGTTTCTGGGTTCTGAAATTGGCTCTTTAAACAGCGCTGTTTTGGTTGTGCCAAATTGTCTGGTCATTGAAGAGACGTTTGAGGTGTTTGAGGTTCATGGTGTGCCTCTTCCATGTACAAACTCTTATTATGCAGCTATGCCAAAGCAAATACAGTTTTCCATTCTAGGGCACCTTTTAAAACCTGACGATGCAGTTTGCCTCGCTTTCACAGGGAAGCATGGCCTGCTTTCCTCAGCCCAGTTTGTTCGGACACGGCTTTTTGAGTGTGTGTGTGTATGTGCTGTGATTCACGAGGATGTCGGCGCATCTCACCATAAACATTTAATGAGACTGTAGCGGCGGACGTGGACGAAATGCGCAGCGAAGTCTCTGATAATAGCTTTAAAGCAAGCAAGGGGGTTCAAGGACTCGCTCTGTGTGTTGCAGGACCATCGGGAAAACATTACTTCCTCGTTACTGGGCTGCTCAATTGCTTTGTTTTCATTATATATTTTTACTCTCTCTTTCTCTCTCTCTCTCTCTCTCTCTCTCTGTGTTCCTCTCTCCCTCTCCCTCCCCTCCTAGAGGCTTTTACTAAAGGAATGTGAGGGGGTTGGTCTGAAAGTTGGCCCCCAGTAAAAGCTTTTTTTTTTTTTTTTTTTAGCTGGAGCATAATAGTCAGGCGGATGGTGATAGATGGTGTCACGTTTAAAGATGTTATTATGCGGGGCTGCCACAGGCCATGTGAAGTCATTTGAAATTGTAATTTGATATTTTGGATAACGCCGGCCTTTTTTTTTTTTTTTTGTCTGAGACTGTATAACTAAATTTGATCGCGTCTGTTCTCTGAACAGTAAAACAGGTCTCAATACAGCTGATGCCTCTCTCTGCCTCGCTCACTATCTCTCATGCTGTTTTAGTATTTTGTCATCTTGACCTCAAGTCTTGTTTCCCTCATTATTTTTGGGCTCAAGTAATTACAGGTTATTGGCCTTAAATGTAACATGTAACTGTGGATTCAGGTGGAGCTGAGCGTAAATAATTGCGACTCGCAAACGGCCGTTTCCAATTGTTTACTCAAACATGTTTACAGAGAGATTTATCTGTTTACAGCCACTCTGTGAAATCGCTAGTAAAGTGAAGACAGATATCACAGACTGCGTTTTTAGTTTGCAGCCTGTTTGGCTATGAGACCAGCGCTGGATTGTCTGGTGTGAGCTAGTTAGTAGACAAATTGCTGTTGAAAATAATGCATTGTACAGTAGTATAATGTACACAGATGTGTAAATGTACACAAACAGCTGTACACGTGTACCTATTGGCATCATGCCTAATGCCAGACATGGGCATCCACAACACCTGCCTAATGTTTTAGAGATGCTCTGACCTTATCCTTCCACTTTTGATAGATACCGACCACTGCATAGCAGGAACATTTTTCACCCAGTCATCTAGTCAAAGTCAGTCAGATCCTTACGCTTGCCTATTTGTCATGCTTCCAGCACATCAACTTTAAGAATGGACTGTTCACTTGCTGCCCAACATGAATATCCCACCCCTTGATAACAAGAGAATCACTTTATCAGGCCGTGGTTTTAATGTTACGGCTGATCGGTGCATACTGCATATAAATAATTATGTAATTTGCTCCTAAACGCCACCCCACACAGTGTGGGGGCTCTATTTTGGGCCTTTTTTTCACATCACATTAATCCCTAAAAGGCTTTTCTGCCTGTCTAAACAATGGCCAATAAACAGTGCAGCCCATGGCTAAGCTGCTCAAAGAGGAACTTCAATAGCATGTGCTTGTCACTCAGATGTATATTTATAGTGCCACATTCCGATGAATCATTTTTCCCCATTGCCTCTTTTCTCAGTTTCATGTTCCAGTGTTATTGTCACAGGAGCTGGTGCTGCGCTGTGTTAGCACTGTTTCAGAAATTAAACTGCATCAGGAAGCCCCCGAAAGACATGGCTATTAGCGACTGTCACTAAAGCAGCAGTCGAGACTTTGTGTTCTTGTCTTTGTGGGTTTGTCAGGAATCAAGAAATGGAGTGCTGCTACAAGCAGCTGAGATGTTCTTGATGTGAGTAAGTGCACGTATGACGGAGAGCTGCGCTGCATTGTGTGTTCATTGCTTTTACGTCAGCGGCCTTCACAAACACTGGTATAGAAGAAGAGCGCAATATGCAAGCGAGCCTCGTGGACAATTAGTTAAATTGAGCTCCTCTCAAGTGAGGACATCAGTATTCGTCTCTGGTCCGGCCGAGAGGTCGTAGGCTGATGGCTCTGAGTCAAAGAGAGCGGTGGGGCCTCTAAGTGGGAGCCAGGTTAAGGGGCTGGGACGGCTGGGAGGGCCAGAGGTGGAGGCTGGATTAGTGGTCAGAGCGAATGGTGAGGGGTGCAGTTCAAAGCCCCTTATGTGCTCTCTCTGACTGTGATGTGCATTAATGAGCAGTGGGGATACTCGGGCCCTCTGTCTCTCTCTCTCTCTCTCTCTCTCTTTTCCTCTTTCTCTCAACCACCCCCCCCCTTCTTTCTCACACACACAAGTCCACACTTGCTCAGCCATGCATGACTAAGAACAGAGAGGGATTAGTGTTCCCAAACATACTCAAACAGTGTTTAACTTGAGCTAGGTCAAGAGACATTTTTAAAGTCCTATTCTGGTGGGATGCCTTTGACATTAGCTTCTATTGAGACTTAAACTTTTGTAACATTTTCTTCGTCAGCCTGTATTTACTTTGTGCCGCATGTCTTGCAGACAATAGTGTGCAAAAGGCTGAAAATTTGATTAAAAATATCACACTAAGAAGTAACTGTGTGTGTCAGGCTGTCCTTTTAATGATTTCCAAACGTCCACATAAGGAAGTCCAGTATTAGTATCATCTATAATAGGTTTATCAAATTAAAGATAAAGCAGGTGCTGTTGCTGGTGGATTTGAACAAGTTAATTAGAGGCTAACATACATGGTCTTTTGAATGACTCCCAAGACGCCAAATACTTTTTAGATTCTTTTACTTTTTACCATATTACGGTTTGTTTGTGTTGTTAGTGGTGGAATCCATTCTTCTCTCCAACCATGCAATTTTGTCAGAGCCACTGGAGCAACACAACCCCAAAAAATATCCACCCCCATACTTCCTTTTTTCTTAACATTGCTTATTTTGGCCAAAAAAATCTATTTTGACTTCATCTGACTACAGCCCTGTTGTTTTGAGATGAGGTCACTGTTAAGGTTACCAACTTATGACTCTTCCATTAAGATTAGGTTTCTGCAAGCACTGTCGCGCAGTTGCACCAGCCAGACTGTCATGCAAGTACTAGGCATGCAAGTACAGGGGTTTGGATTTGCAGCACACAAGCATCTCTATCCAGGAGTTGTATTGGTATTCCAGATCTCATCTCAACCTCCACAGTTTCCCTGAACTGAATTTGCCTGTAGATCCACTGTACAGCCACTACATGTTAACATCCTATTCCACAAAACAGCAATGCCTTCCGTGTGATTTTAGCAGACGAAATCTGAATAAAACAATAATCAAAAGCTACGTGAACTAGGTCAGAAATCGCTTTAGTATATAGTAGCACTCCCCTAGTAGCCTAGGTTTATTACCTTTCTTTATTTCAAATGTAATATCATTTTATACTGTCATGGCTTGATATATTTGGGCAATATTGTGATCTTCAATTTTGTCACAGTCATTCAGCTCTTCAAGGACAGTGGATAACCACTGCTAGCTCACATAATCAAACCCTTTAGCTTTTTCTTAAAAGAAAGCAGTTTTTACTTTTCAGTCCAGCTGCTCTGGTATCTTGCTAGAGCAGCAAGGGAATGCCATGTTCTTCTTTCTCTCACACAAACACACACATTACTGTTCTGGTGTTGGTGGGTAGTAGTTATTTAGACTGACTGTGGATTCAGCATGTAGCTCCATGAGTATAAAAAAGGGTGAGCGAAGAATCGATGAAAGAACTTCATTTTATCTGCTTGTCCTTTTATATGACTTTATATTATCTAGTTTTATAGTCACTAAGAGAAACTGCAGTGCTTTCTCGTTCTATCCCACAGTGCTCTGAATAGACACGTAAACACATTCTAGTAAAGATGTCTTTCCAGGGCATTAATTGAGTGGTGAGTGGGATTTACCCATTCATTTAGCACTCAGTGTAATACAGTGGCTTTTACATTGTGTATACTGAACCGTAAGAGCCATTATTGTCCCTCTCTCTATTGCCTAATACATTAATGAAAAAATTAATTTACTATCTGACAGGAGAATCTCTCTCTCTCTCTCTCTCTCTCTCTCTCTCTCTTTCTCTCTCTCTCTCTCTCTGACTTCACCCATTAACTTTCTAAATATAGAAGCCCATTTAGGTTAGAAGAGAGCTGTCATTGTCTTTACCTCTGGAGAATGTTTTCGGTGATAATGTAAACATTCTGAACGATGTCTAATCTGTAATCTTGATACATTACTGTTATGACAGGCAACGCATTCTGCTGATGTGTGCATATCTTCTATAGGCCATTATGGCTCTTCCTATAAGGAGAAGCACCATATGTTGGTCGAGTGGTATTCTCAGCACAACTCCGGCTTCGTTTGTGAATATGTTTCGCATGTACCGATACTGTAATTTACATGGATCTACAGGCAGTGTAATAATTATCTACAGAATGAAGAGTGTGTGACCTGATTAGAAAAGGAGATTAGATTCACTGGAACACGGCAACAAGTAAGCATGTGATGTCACAACATTTCCGAGTAGCTCAGCAGTCACTGCTAACCACCTGGCTGTCTATATATAAATACATATAAATATATGTCTATATATAAATATATATTTAAAAAAAAAGATCCCACACCAAATGTACTTTAAATCAGAAGCAAATGGAAGCAAAATGTCAGTTCACTGCTGGAATGGAACCAAAAAAACCTGCAAAAGACTTTAGCAGAGTCAACACCCACCACTTTAACATCGGATGCTCGTGTGCCAACACTTGCATTTTGAGAAAATAGGTAAATTATTTTATTGTTAGCCTAGGATATTTTTTACCTGTGTTTTATGTCCATATCCATATCACATCAGTTCAGATACGCAATGTCAATCAGACCAACTGACGACATGTACACTGTATGTGTGTACTGTGTGTGTGTACTGCATAATGCAGCCTAGAAAGTGACTGAAACCCCAGTTACTTTTCCACACAGTTTGGGACAGATCTTGTGTGAGTGAAGGATGTGAAAGCTGTGGTAGGTGTCCGAGCCGCTTGCCTCCGTCTTTGCGGAGATAATGGTTGTCGTGGCTGTGCTCCGCTGTGCCAGGCTTTATGTTCGCTTTGCATACCACGCTGACATATCAGTAACCCGGAGGGACGCCTTCGCCCCGTGTTGTATTTCACTGTAATTAACTGTCATTATGTCGAGTGGTTTGTGCTGCTTGGGAAATGAAAAGAAAAGGGGGGCCTTCCATCCTGAATAATAGGGCAATAATCCTCTGATTCGGTTCTGTGTTTATTTAAAAAAAAAAATTCATTCATTTTTTTTATTGTATACGTTCAATATTTATTCGAATGATGAGAGTTGGGGGGCGCTGGATTGACTCGGGAGAGCCCTAATTTGAGTTTTGCATAGCACAGGGTCGTTCATGCAGAAATAATAGACTACCATTTTGAAGAGCTGTACAATCGCAGCCTTAATAGCCTGCTGCTTCAGTTAAACAATTAGTTGGTGCATTGTGCCTCCCCAGCCATTGTGAGCGGCGGAGCCGCAGCCAAATCGTACATCATTCCGCGGATAGGAGCCGTTTCAACAAGGTCATTTCATAAGGCATGTACAGAATAATTACAACACGAGAAGCTCTCGTGAACAAAAAAAGGCCCAGTGGTCTAAATGAGGAGGTGTTGATGTGAGAGATTAGTGGTTGAACTGTGTCCCGTTCTTGATTGATTGATTCTTTTTTTTTATAAACCTCGTGGTCCGGCTTGCACGCGTATACTCTCACAGAAGAAAAGATGAAGTAGTGGCAGGAAATTGCAGGACGCGGCAACAGCGCCAAAAACTTTATACTCTCAGAGCAGCACCCAAACCATCCCTGTGGAAGAAGCAGAGCAAAATCTTTTCAGAAATCCTGTGCCTGGTCACATTCTCAAATACATGGAGAAATTTCCCACCCCCATCACTGCTCCCCCACCTTGGGATAATTTCATTTGGCGACGGTGCCATTGCGCTACTTCATTATTTCGACACATAATGATTAAACACTCCTGGAGTGGTTGCAGCTTTCGCGGCTTCGCCTCTTTGCGACAAACTATTATTTCACAGCTCCCCACACTTTAGTCATTTTAAAGGTCAGTTCTGAGACCTTGTGACATATTCACTCTCGCTCTCACCAGCTCCACTAGGGTTCTGCTAGAATACACTTTACAGAGGCGGCAAGATGGTTTATTACCGGCCGAGTAACTAAATTACGCCGCGTGCGCT
Source organism: Salminus brasiliensis (assembly GCF_030463535.1). Lineage (NCBI taxonomy): Eukaryota > Metazoa > Chordata > Actinopteri > Characiformes > Bryconidae > Salminus > Salminus brasiliensis. The sequence goes on along the minus strand of NC_132899.1, from coordinate 25,417,891 downwards.
GAATACCAATGCTTTCTCCAGCGCTCGGCCCACTGTCGTTCAGTGGCTTTGCCATTGATCGTCCCCTCTGCCAAATTCCAGCAAACAGTTATGTGCTGCGTCAGACCGAGAAGCGGTGGATACAGTGGACTTGCTGTAGACTGTGTGTAGTAGCTGATTGTTGCAGATAATCATGTCATCGTGAGAGACGAGTTCATGTCCTTCAAGGCATTCATTCAAGCTTTAAAGTATAGCTCTGAGGAGAACTGCTGAGCTTTTGGGACTGCTGGATTTTGAAGATGGATACTGGCTTTGCAGGTTCTATCTCCAAGTTAAAGTGTAGGGTAGCATAATATGCCCTTTTGATGTATTGCTTTAATATTGCAGAGGTTACTACCCACTGAGCGTCTGCATGTTTTGTTGTGAGAACCTGGAGCTTTTCTGTTTTTTTTTTTTTTTTTCCACCATCAGAATGAATGAGCTGAGAGCGAACAATAGTTCCTTGAGTTGTTTAATTACCTTTTCCTGGAATGGCTTATTTCCCTTCTTTGTGAGCATTAATAAAAGATGTAGCTTTAGCGTGTAAGTGGAACGAGGGTGCAGAAATTCAAAAGAAACTCCAAGTCCTGTTTAAGCGCTCCAGCTTAAGTGCTTACAGGGATACCTGCCGTTGACTGTATTGTTCCTCGCAGACTATAATTAATTCCCCTTTAAACAAAGCAACATCGTAAAGGGGAAGTCATGTGCTGACCCAATATCCTGCCTCTGTGTTTGTCCCTGCCTCGTTATTGGAATGTTTTATTTATGCATATGCAAACGTATACCGGCTTATGCAAATTTCCCCCTTCGGCCAATGGAGCGGATCCCTTCCCGGGTTGAGGCTTTTGCCTACGAGACAAATGGAGCCTGTCATTAGCGGTCAGGCTGTCATTCTGCTGGGCCCTCCCGGCCTATAGGGCCACAGCAGGTTGACCCGTCCCACCGGGAGAGTGGAAGGCGCTGATTCAGATTTTGACAGTGATATGCAAATGACTCTTGTGTTGTGAGTGGTAGAGGGGATAAAAGGGGGAAGAGAAGGAGGGGCCTAAGGAGTCTTGGATTCTCCAGGTCGTAGCGAAGCAAAGGGTGGGGCCAAGTCTTTGGAGCTGCTGCCTTGTTATCAAACGTCCCGTGATGTGCAATGTCATTGGCGGGCATAGATCCATCTGCGCTGTAGGCTAACGAGTCTGGATCCCCTCGTCGGGAACCGGGTCACGGCTGTATTCGCGGCTCAGTATTTGGGCCCCAGCACTGCACTAATATTGTACAATTTAGCATCTACAAGCCCTCGGCTTAAAGGGAATGTACATACAGGAGGCTTTTAAGTGCCGTCCCGCTAGGATCCACCAGCGCATTAAAAACGGCACTCATGACATTTCAGAAAAGTCAGAGCGAACAGAACGATCCAGCTCGTCTGACGGATGACATTGCTAGAGTTGGAAACCAGGATGAATTGCCTTAGCTGCTGCCTAAGGAAACATGTCAGATTTATAAAGAGGCAGAGGCATGTTCAAAGGAAAATGGGACGGGAGGCTTTCTTCCATGGGAAAGAGGAGCTTAGGAAGAGAGAGAGAGAACAAATGCCTATAAATTATATCACAGTTATAAAGCCTCTTCACGGCTGTAGCATCAGTTCCCCCTCCGCTGCTAATTCCTAAACGAGGCTGTAATATTCCGTCTCTCTGCAGGAGCGCCACGATCGAATCAATCCCAGCCAGCCTTTTTCAAACAGCTCACCTATAGCGGGGGGGCGCCGACTTCAAAGTTATATTAAGTTTCTGGTAAATATACATGTGCTGCCGGTAGCCCGGTTGTCATGGGGATACAGTGGAATGGGATCTGCAGTCAAGCAACATGATGGCGATTAGCGTCTGGCTCTGAGCCAGCCATCTCAAATCACACATGCAGATAAGAGATGGCTCCTCCTCTTTTTTTCAGCCTTCATCCCTTTGCCTTCAAAGTCTCTAATAGGTTTAAGGTTTAGACTTAGCCTAGTGCCTTTATTTAAAGAGATGGTTTTGGCCAGAAATCTCATTCATGCAGAATTGTAGTCAGTCAGCCAAGATGTCTGTTTTCTGATGTTTTCCCAGACTAATGTAACTAATAAGAATTGGAAGCTTACAGCCAGTTATCATCCGTCTGAAAATAGACTTGCTTCTGTGGTTTCTGACAGTGTATGACTTTTGTAGTTTACAAAAATGGACCAACGTGGAGTAAATACCAGGCTTCAAAATCGCTGCTACTGCTGCTTTTAGCTGTGCTACATGCTTTTGTTTGTTCAGACGCCATACATTATACAGTGATGACCCAAAACATATATGTAATTACATATAATTGCATGTATATACATATAGTTTTGTGCAAACATCTATAGCAAATATAGAAAACCATTTAAGTTTTGTAAAAACTTGAAAAAAAAGCTTGTAAAAACACCATTTCACATTAGAACAGACCCAGGTACACATAAATGCAGTGAAAAGTAAGAACTAGTATTGTTTACAGTTATGTTGGATCATAACTATAAATAATACTACCCTGTCATGAGGAGAGCTTTGGACATGTTTTAATGAACAGTGATGTAAAACCACTACTTTTTGCACTTTTTTGTTATTAGTGTTCATACACAAGGCTGGGAGTAACCACCTTTGGCTCGGATGACACTAGCGAGATGTTGTGGCATGGACTATATTAGGTGACTAAAGGCATTAATGTGATTTTGCCCATTGGTGCTAAAATTCATCACACTTTAACTCAAGCAGCAACGTTCACCTGGCCATGCAAACAAAGGCAGCACGTAAACAGTGGTGTTTTTGTGCAGATGCATGGGGAGATTAACCTTGCTTGGGCTGTAATGAAAATCATTAGTGGCTGAAGCACAGTGAAGGATTATGATATGCCGTCCTTTTGTGTTGACTTTGACAAAGAGCACATGCTGGGCCGTGTAATTATATTCAGTGAAAATCAAAGTTTGAGAGGCAGGCAGAAGATCTTTTATATGCTGCCCTATCTCCCTGGTAATCGCAGCCACCGTGGAATTCACATTATGTCAGCAGGAGTGAACAAACAGCAATAGTTATATTCAGCCCCTCTCTCTCACTCTCTCCCTTAAACACACACACACACATCTCTCTCTCTCTTTCTCTCTCTCGCTCTCTCTCTATGCTGTTCTTTTGAGAGTGACAACCTAAATTGGGCACGCGTAAAGAGAATATTTAATGGCTTTAGGGACTTTTTGGTGGTTAAGACCAAAAAATGGTTTCTTTTGTGGAAAAAGTCGGTCTTTCATGCAGTCTGCGTGGTCACTCTGCTTGGTGCCTTGTGCGTTTATAGCCCCAATTTATGCCCAAGCTATTTCTGTTATACTAACAAAGTGCTCATTACTGAAATCTTAACAACTCATCTTATTAAACATCTTATCATGTTAGGATCTGCCGTGTCTCATCAGCGATCCAGAAACCCACGCAGTCAAATTAACACACTCAATTAGGACAGCCGAACGGTTTACATTGCCTAGCCCGTCTACAGTGTCAGACCTGTGATATGCAGTTAGGGGGGGGAGTCTGCGTGTGTGTGTGCACTGCAGCTGTATCTGCTGTGTCATCTGTAACTTGCTCCTTCTCTCTTCTGTCCCCGAACCTCCGCCTCCACCCCTGCCGTGACAGGACAAGCAGGCAAGATGGAAAGCCTGCCTAGGTTATCCCACATCCACTTATATAATGGGGCACACGCACACTCATACACACATACACAATAAGGGTTCTAAGTAGGCCTGTGATTCTGTCAACAGAGTCTAACAAAGTTAGTTGTAAACAATGTTAATAACAGAAACAAGTGCTCTTTAATACTCTATCATACTCTGTTATGCCTCTATTATGCCTATATATTACTCTATTACATTGATATGATGCCTGCAAACAATGTGACAGATTGCAGTACACTACATTAACTGTTTTTTTTACTTGTTTTACTTGTTGCTAGTTGTTTTTGTGTAGTTGGCATCATGCCCATAATAGGAAATCCGCGTCTAAGCTGGATTTCTGTATGACAGAAATGAATGGAATTTTGGAAAATCACCCTGTGGTTTCAAATCCTGCAAGTCTGTACTGTGTTCATAATAGTGTTATAGTGTTCATAATAGTCGTTTAGTACACCTTTTGACTCTTTTGCATGTATCATGTAACATCCAGTGATTGCTGAGATGAGAGGTAGCATAAACCAGTGTTGTTATATTCCCGTTGTAACCCTAAATACTGGAATTATTATTGTAATTAAGCCTGTCGCCATTACACAATCGCCAGATCATGATTATTTGCGTTGATGGCAGTTGTTTCCGTTGAGTGCAGCTGTTTTCCACAGTGTTCCACAGTACTTCAGATCCAACAAACGGAATGGGAATGAAGTGCTTTTTCGACGTAATAATAAAGAAGATGCCTGCAGTTCCAGAACTTTATGTTTTTTCCAGTGTTGATTTAAAAATCTGATACTTATTTGTCTCCCCACAACACACAGCGCATCCTTAAAACACAACTTTTAAAACCCATGATTGTATTCCCTGAAATAAGTTTCATCTGTGTTTACTGGCAGTTTAAGCGAAATGTGCAATTCGTTTTTTCCCATTTTATTTCTAATTTTATGTGCTCTACCCTACTGTGCTGCTCCACAGTGTTGCATAATAAAAACCACATGTTAAAACCACATGACAAATGCTTTGCAGCCAATGGCAGTGAATGGCCTGATATAAATGAAGGAACTATCCACAGTAATGTAGATGATGACACTCTCTTGAAAATGTCTGAGAATTTCATTTTTCACTCCAAAAAGGACTTTATTCAATATTATTCTACATAATTCTAACAACCCAAATCAGGGCAGCTGAATTTCCACCTTAATAACAATGAATTAAGTTTGATCAGCAGATGAATTGTTTAATAGTCAGTCGATTAATCATTTATAGAAATAATTATTAGTCACAAACTCCACACTTTTAGCTAGCTATCTGCAGCACATGCTCCCCCAGTTCCTCCCCTCCCTGATTGCGATTTGCCTCACACTGCCAGTAACACAGTTGCATCAGCAATTCTAATGCAAATTTCACACCACACATTCTTCTCCTCCCCATGGATACCATGCAATTTATTTTGATGAATTTACCATAGGACGTGTGCGCTATTCCGCACCTTTCTGAGCATGGAACGGCTTCCTCCCACAGGTCCTCACTGAGAACTGTTTGTATTCCTTTGTTCAAAATCTCCATTACAGATCACAGATTACAGTTCTATGTAGATATGGGTGTGTTTTTTTTCCTCATACATAGATATCTGCCAAACTGCTCTCATCATGTGACAAATGTATTCCCCAACCACATTAAATTCCACTGGAACGTAAGTGCTAACTACCCAGTGCATTAAACGTCAACACAGATGGCTAGCACTCAGTCAAACCAATGCCGCATATTAGTGTCTTCATTTAGAAGAGGAAGAGGAAGAGAAGGTGGTTAAAAAAAAGAGGACGATGGCTGTTAAAATAAATGAGATTTATGAGAAATTGGTCTGGTGGATATTACACGCGCCTAGGTCTGAAATGTGGATACACTTACAGGCCTGTGACCCTCCCCACTCCACTAACAGCCCCCCCAGGAATGTGGCACTGCTAAAAGAGGATGAAATGCGGCCTGTGGACGAAGGCGCTAAGTAAACGGCGGACGGCGGGATCAGGTGACGGCACATCTGTTGTTCAGTGGGGACCGTTAATTTGTACGTCCATAAATTGACCCTCACTCGGACACCCCGCCAGGCGCTCCGCGGAGGAGCGACCAGCTCAGATTAATGCACGCCTTAACGGCTTCAGTCTCTCTGGCCTATTGCATTACTGTCTGTGCTGTTGTTAAATGTGAGCTGTTGGGGGATTCATCTTAGTGTGGTGTGTGTGTGTGGGATTTGTTTTCCCTCCACCATGCTCACACACACAAACACACAGGCCCAGTTTGAACAGTCTTCCATCTGAATATTATGTCGCGCCAATATTAAGGAGCTAAAAAAATCCAAAATTTGGATATCAGCCAATATCGTTTTATATCAGTGAATTAAAATAAACTCCAGTAGTTTGTTTAGAAGTGCTTCACTTACTGATACGGTCATCATTTCTCAAGCAGACAAACAGCAGCAACGTAACATCTTAAATAATGTAAATATTACAGTTCAGTAGTGTAAAATATTGCCATAGACAGACCATCCTCTTTATTTTCACTGATCCCAGTAATCCAGTGCAGCCGTAATATCAGCCATTTTTAATAGCCAAAAGTACACCTCTATGAATTTTAATTTAATTTTAATTAATTAAATTAAACTTAATTTTGATCACAAGGGTGTCTCATTTATTCCATTTTGTGGAAACCTCAGCCAGCAATCAGAAATAAGCATCTGAGTTCAGCCCACCGAAATAAAGTAGGTGCAGAGGGGGAGGGGCTTATGGTATGCTTGGTTATGCATTTTAGGGATTGATTTTCGAGGGTGGCATCTGTTATGCACATTAGCATATGAACACAAGGCACATCTTTTTGCAGCATCATATCGAGAGTCCAACCAAATATTGAATTATTCCGTGCATTTTTATACCCCTACTGTTTAAATAACCGTAACTGTATGATTTATGGCTCAATTTTCAAAGTGCCATTGATCTTCATTGGACGTCTTCATTGGAATACTGTTTAATGCATTTCTAAATTCATGCATCATCACTGAGTTTAAAATGGCTCCTATAACACATCTCCCTTCTGCTGTGTTCCAGATGCTCTAATACAGCTTAACATGATTACAGTCACAGCTCCTGAGAGCCTGCCTTTCTTTTAGTCCTTTTCAGTGGGATGCTGAGGAGCCATCCATTAGGATATTGCCCTATTTGTTATCTGACAGAGCCATGAAGGGGTTAATGTAATATCCTATAGCACTGCAGTCTCTCTCATGTGTGTGATTGTGTGTGTGTGTGTGTGTTTGGTTATGTTGAGGTCATTATTGCCCAGAGTAATACCTCTCAGTGACACTAGAGGGCAACTGGCTGTCAATGAGATGACTTCTCTAACATGACGGATATAAATAATTCAAGGCAAATCTCCAGCAATGCTGCCATTTATTCCCCTTCTCTTTTTAATACCAGAGCCTGTGCTTACAGAAGCCTCAGTAAAGAAACAAAATGTAAATATAGAGGATTTCTATGTAGTTTCATCCATATGTGCAGATAGTGTTCTGTGTGTTCTGTACTGTATGCTGTGTATAAATAGTAACTTACATCACAGTAAATAAATACATGCAAAGTGCTGCTTTGCAGCTATATGTGGATCATAGTCAGGCTTGGTGCGTGAGTGTGTGGAGAAGCTGAGTCACTTTGGATTATTTTAGGTAAAGATCAAATAACTGTTAGTCAGGAGTTAATAAGACCAGCTGAAATATGCATGGGGTGCATCGCTGTGCTGAGCTGTACAAAAGCGCTTCTGTGGAACAAGAACAAAGGGCGGATGAAGCTGTAGTCATAATTGGATTAGTCGTGTTGTATTTTTTTTTTTTTTGCTCCTCTTACATAGTTTGGTGGCTGTAATGTATCTGGTGCTGAATTCACTGCCTCTTGTGTGTTGTGCTGAGGAGTAGATTTGACAGACCGCTATATCGGCCTGCTTACAGCTTTGTAAAAGTGTTCCATTGGCCATTGAAGGTTTGTTTAATTATGACTGACAATGATTAAAGATATTAGTGGGAGGCAGGGCTGCACAATATAGCATTTGTTAATTTGTTATTATTCGCAATACTAATATTGTAGAATTCTGTCTGTCACCGAATACTGGGTTTGTAATTAGAGATGGTATATTGGTTTGGATGAGTACCAGTATTGGGGTACCTGCATCAGCACAAAATGCTAGATTTAGATATTAGAGGTAAAAACGGATGAATCCAATCCAGTCCTGTAACAGATCTAGGCTGAAATAGCTCACCCTCACGCTGTGTGTTATGATGTTATTGGCTGTGTTTTTCTTCCTGTAGGAAAATAGAGCGCCTAAATAGTTTGAGCATGATAGCCTACTTTTAATCAAGGCCTCTTCTAGTAGGCCACTTAAGTGCCAGAGGAATGAAAATGGTTTATTATTTTTTTCTGCTTTAAAGATGCCTTAAAATGCATTTCATGAGTATTTTTAGTATGTCTTTCATGTATAAATACTTAATATATTACTTTGGTTGGGGTGAAAAATGCTCAGATGTTCTCTGGGTGAAACAAGCAACACCATTTTCCTTTTATGCTGAGCTCGAGAATAATTTGATGAGCTCTGCTTTGACTGGCTACAAAGTATAGCATAGCATAGCATCAATTTGTTTTTAGCACTGTAACAAGCCCACTGTAGTTATGTTTGTAATTATTTTGTGTCTTGCGGGATAGTGCTGCGATCCTGTCCTGTGGTATGCGGTGGCTAGCTGAATGTGGTAACATTGGATGTCTAGGGTTAACTTTTAGCCTAGCACGGATACCTGCTCACTTCTCACAATGCTTTTAATCTCGCCAGACACTATCACAGGCAAAGCCACAGTCACAAGGCCAGGTTTTCTGGCATCTTGCAAAGTCTGACGGCTCATCAGTGTTACTGATGTACAGTCATGGGAAAAAATTGACTGTAAACTGACTACACGTAACAGCAAAAGCATGTTCTCCTGAAGTAGTCGATGTGTTTTACTGCCTTGCAGCTTCAGGTGTCTTTTGCTGGTGGGCTGGGAGAATGTTTGTAGGGGCATAAAGGATTATCTTTTATAATGTATCTTATACATTATAAAGAGTCAAGATTGTTAGGTAACAGTTTGGGGGGCTTTAAATCGGCCCACTTCACAGTGTAATTTTGGTCGTATGTCACTGTCATGTATTGAACTCAAATTAATCAGCTATATTGATGTGAATACAGTGTGACATTCTTGGGCATCTTTAAGTGAGCTGTCATATTTTTCTCATTGCATAAAACATATATGAGCCTTTGCATATGCAAATTATCTTTCTATGCAATCACACAAACAACAAAATGAGTGATTGTTTTTTTTATTTAAATTAATGTTTTCCTATTCAATATGAGTCTCGGACACTCACACAATCAGTGAATTTTCAGCTTTGTTGATCACATTTATTACATATCGCGTAAATGCAGCAACATCAGTGAGGTGTCCCGTTATTTAGAGAGGAAAGTAGATTAAACAGCAGACATTTCGGCTACCCAGGGCACTGCGGAAAAAGAGGTCAAATGTTTCAAATATAAATAGCAATTAAAAATTTTGGAGGAAAAGCATTGTATCGGTGTCACTATTGGCCCATATGGTCCCCATGTATCTGTATTTGTAATGTATTGCAAAAAGTTCTGCAGTTTCCGTAGCAGCAGTTTACTTGTGTGTTTATATTCATACATTACCTACATCCTTCAGCATTCTGCTTCCAGCACTGATATTAAAAACAGATGGTGAGAACGAGTGCATTCAGGTCAGCTGAGTATTATAGATTTGGAAATATTGAAGTGGTGAGGAGGTGAATGAATTGTCCCAAGACTGCAGGCAGGAGATTGTGAGTTACAGCTGACACAGCGTTCTCTCACAGTGCACCGGAGCCGGCCAATGACATAACACTGCCGGCTGGAGCAGATATAAACAAACAAATAAATAAATAAGTACGCAGAGGCAGGAATAAATAAATAAATAAACAAACAAACAAACAGCAGCCACCTTGTGCGTCTGATGGGAAAATGGCCAGCTAGGTGTCCAGCCATGTGTGAATTTATATTTGTGAGATTGCCTGAGAGAGTATGTGCACATCTGAAAGAGTGCGTATTTGAGTGTGTGCGTGTGTGTTTGTGTGTGTGTGTGGCACAGCCACAACCTTTGCACTGCAACTGTACAACTTGCTCCTTCTTGAATTAGCATATGACCTTGGCATGCGTGTCACGGGCTGACATCATCTCATTGTTCGCCCGGCGTCTGTTCACGCCGTAAACGCCGCTCCGGAGCGCTCTGCCGATTCCTCTCCTCTTCGGAGAGCTGAACGCTGCGCGAGATTAAAAGATGGAACAGTTGCCGTTTCAGATGGGGATTTAGTAGCACACAGCATTATTTAGCGAGGACGATATCATTTATTCATCGTGTATGTTTTGCTCCTTCTGTGCCTCACACTGCCATCTGCTGTATAGTGTTGTATTAAATCAGAGAGTGAAGGAAAGGGGGGGTGGTTAGAGGGAGTGAAAAAAGAAGAAGAGAGAATTAAATCAGAGTTGGGGGGTTGGGGGGGATGTAGTGAACAGGCAGAGGGAGGGAATAGGTGGAGATTTATTTCCTCCTGTCTCTTATACAGATGGCGAGCTGTGTGATATGTGAATAGATGTGAAGTAACGGACCACTCCTCCCTGCTCTAGTACATTGATATGAATATTTCTGTCATGTAGACATTCATATAATATGTCTAGACCAGCAGCGCGTATGTTATGAACTGAATTATTGGGGGTGAAGCTGCAAAGAAGAAGATGATGTTATTGATGATGAAGGTGATGATAATAAAAAGGTGGTTTGGAATTGGAGCAATGGGAAGTGGCATGCAGGGCACTCTGAGAAGGCTAAAGATCATTCCTAATGGGCAGTCTTCACTTTTGGCTTATCGTTGTCCAGATTTACTAAGAAACACCCCCACCCCAGTAACTCCAGCTGATTTTGTTAACCAACAAACTGGCAGACCCTAGAGGTAACCTCTGTGGCACACCATAGAAGGAAGTCTATTTCCAAGTCAAATAATCCTTGTATTATTTGTAACATAAGCTCTCTCTCTCTCTCTGCTTATTTACTGTTACAAATCTAATGTGGCTCTTAAAAAAGAATTTAGAAAAATCCACCTTGCTGCTGTTGTCAGAATGATAAATCTGACATTCCTTGGCAGGACTTTTTTTAATGAATTGTCTTCCAGAATAATGTGAACAAATTGCCGGTAACAAAAGACTGGAATGAGAAGAAGACACGCGAGGAGAGCTCCGCTGCATTATAGATGAAGTTGTCGGAGCAGTGCCGCATTGATCGTGGCTGCGATGTGTTTGTATGCTAGTTAGTGCAGCAGCAGGGCTGGAGCGCTGGGACTACAGAAGAGGCTTCCAGTCCTAAACCCTGAACATAACCAAAGGCTTCTATACAAATACCAGGACAGCAACTCAATAGCATTGCAGCACATTTTATTGACATTGGCAGATGGTGTGTCTGGTCATGTTTTATGACTGTATGAAGAAGAGGATTAAGATGTTTCTTAGCAATGTAGGAGGGAGATAAGACACAGGGCATTTTTTACATACTGGACGGTGCGTGTGTTTGTGTTTCTAAGGTGCGGGCTGGAGGGGTTGAGTAACAGTCTGAGGCAATACATCTAATTTGGTTTCCTTTGAGACTTTCTTTGAGCTTCAAATGGCTCAGGCCAAATCTTTGGCAGGAGAGTCCACAGATATGTTTGAAACATATTCGCTCAAGGAACAAACATGACCACAGGAATGCGTGAGCAGATACTTGATCTGCTGGAGACCTTGTAGTGCTCCACAGTGGATTTGAAAGAAAGACGGATGGCTTCCTGGACAGACAGTACCTGAGTTGTATTGTTCTGATCCCCAGTACAATGTTCAAACCTGTTGAAACTAGGGTGTGTATGGGTGACTGATGAATTGGCTTTTGTTATACTGACATTACAAAACTTTGTCCAACCGTGTCCTTTGAGAATCCTGACCAAACACAGTTCCAGGTAAGTGCTTCTGTATTGGGATGAAAAAGGTATTTACATTATACAATTAAAGTTCATTGTTTTGGTCAAAATCATTCAGGCTAGTCTTCTTTTGTGTCACTTTGCTAATTCACCAGTGTGACTTAATGTACTGCAAGGTCATCATTTTATTATTAAACCTCTAAAAGCTCCAGTAAATAACATGGATTATCTGGTTACAGTGGTACCTGTCAAGATGTGGGATATACAGATCAGGCAGCAAGTGAACAGTCAGTTCTTGAAGGTGATGTCTGGGTCAGTGCATCCTCGAAACATCAGGCAGGTCGTGTGGGGAGTATGTGGTAGGCAATGGTCTTTTTTGGCGGCATGAGGGGAACCCACATAATATTAGCTTTAATGTTATAGCTGATTGCTGTACAAAGTCATGATGAATGGACCAATAGAAATGCTCCAAAATCGCTTAAAATTATTTATTTGACTTCCATTGAAAGTTAGGAATGTTTTTTTTTTTTGGTCCTTCTCAATATTTTATGTATATTGCGCAGACATAGTAAGTCTACACTTGGTTAACAATTTAAGGTGCTAGTATCTAAATACTAAATGTAGTAGTTTACTTGTATTATGGTCAAATATTGCACTGAAAGTCTCTTGTGTGGACACGGAAATACAGAATAAGTCACTACTCTTGTTGAAACCGGCAAAGCCAAATAACTTGGCACAAATGCCACAGAGCCAATTGAGCCAGGCTAATCAGCCCTAATTACATTCATCACATAGTTACTTGTCAGTTTATGGACATGTAGAAAGACATGAAGAGGAGGAAGAGCCAAGAGGTGGAGGTGGAGTTGCTGGGAGCTCCGGGGCCAATCTTTTCTCAGCACGAACACCACTTTGGCTTTTGTTCTCACTGCAGTCCAAGTGACACACTTTTTCAGAGGAAGGCAGGGGGGATAGGAGAGGGAGGGGGAGAGGGAGGGGAGGGGGGGGCTGGACAGCTGTTATGTCAGTCCTGAGGAAAGTCAGTAAAGTGAGGGATATTGTGCACAGCAGTGACAGTTGCGGACTCTGGTTGCTGCATGCCAGTGTTGGGCAGCCAGTAATCTGTTTATGTGTGAGTAATGGAGGTCCAATAGCAATCTCTCCACCCCGCCGTGCAGCGGCCCAAAAATCTGCAGCCTCGGCCTGCCCAGCGCCTGTCATATGCCTGTACAGCCTGCACAGCGGGGAAGCAGAGCGGAGTGCTAATGCAAGAGAGAGAAGCAGGAATAACATATTCTCTCTCTTTCTTTCTCTCTCTCTCTCTTCCTCTCTGTACAAGTCTCCTTCCCTCCTCCTTTTGCTGTAATTTCACAGTAGGATTTGAGAAGCTGAATAAAAGAGGCAGATGTTTGCTGAGAATGTGATGCTATGCTGTCTTGGCTCGTTCCTGTGTATCCTCATTTCCTTCACTGTAAACATGCTTATTAAAGTCATGTTCCAGTGTTTGTCAGCCCAATCTCTATCAAAGGGCAAGTATAATAGAAGCTAATGGGAAGTTGCTTCAGCAAGTTTTCCGGGTCAAATGTTTTTTGGGTTTTTTTTCTGGATACAGTAATAATGCTGACTGTATTATCTATGGTAAGGTGTGGTATGTGATTTAGTGATACAACGCATACAAATATGGGAATCAGGTTAATAGTCTCTGGAGTATTGCTTTAAACTCATTCTGGCACTTCTTGTAATATAGCATACATGTGAAACTCGTCAGAAACAGCATCCTCATAACAAGCGTACACCAAAAGCAAGCATGGAGAATAAGTACTAATGTAGTCCAGCAATCATGAGCAAGACATTACTCACAAGGCTGGAATTCGAATTATGGTGTGACTTAGTACTACAGGGGAGGACGGGTTGGAGGGGGGGAGTACAGAAACTGTGAGAGTACATTAATCTCAGGGACAAAGACAAACTGATATTTGAGTAAGAAGCAGTCCAGGCCCCCAGAATGTCCCTGTTACCTCAGTGGAGGGCTCCGTGGGACCTGTATCTGATGCCTGCGCAAATGCGCTTGTCGCGAAGGCCTGGGGAAAACAAAACAGTCTTGCCTGTTGCCAAGGTGACCGAAAAAGAAATAAGCTCCCATATAAATGTTTATTCTCATAAGAAAGGGTTTCATTTCAGGTGGCGTTTATTTCTCGCCACCCCCTGCTGCTCACTGAGCAATTACACAAAGAGAATGATGGCATAATGTGCATGCAATTGGAATACTAAAGAAAAATAGAGCGAGAGTGAGAGAGATTTGACCTTCGCTGATTAGTGTGTGTTAAAAACTTTGTTTTCCTTTCACTGAACAGCTTTTTTTTTTTTTTTTTTTTTTAGTTTGCGCCTCCTCAAAGTCTATTAGGAGATAGAGTGTGGCAGTGTGACTGTAGCCCTGGGCCTGGGCTAACCTTGACTGCAGTTTAATCATCAGCGCACTGGGCTGACTGGGCCGTCCGGTCAACTCCTTGGACCTGTGTTTTGGTTGTCTTGTTTTTGGAGTCAAAGCGCGTCTGCTGCATGTTCGCTGTTGTTTTCAGACATGTGAAATAAAACAATAAGGCTCCGCGGAAAAGAGGCTCCGAAAATTCCAGAAATGTGATCCAGCCACTCTCTTGGCTTTCTGTTCGGGCTGAAAACATTCCGTTCGGCATCTAAATCTTTTAATACATTTGAGATGCCGTCAGACCATAAAACACACAGAAACACTAACTGTGTGTGAACGTGTGCTAACAGAGCTGGCACGTCAGGAATTTTCTCACCTGACTATCGCCTGCTACTTAATCTCACCTAGTTATTGACATATGCTGTCATAGCTTACATCGCTGGCATATTTTTTTAACAACAAATTTAAATATCACTACCAATGTTATATATAAAAAGGCTATCACCTAGGTCCAAAAACAAGGGTACGGTACAGCAGCAGCATATTATTACAGACAGGGCTCGTATCCACCCGGGCTGATGTCCACATTTTTAGAAAAAGCTCATCATTACTGTATTTTGGTTAGCAGTGATGGCTTATTTGCTGCTCTCGTGTGGCCGTATGGGGCCTATAGGCCTGGGAGTGTGTGTCAGGAGCCTGTAGGGTGAGTGGGTGTGTTGTTGCAATCACTGTCACTGCCTGCTGGACTGTAAGTGGCTTTCACTGCTCTCTCCGCAGCTCCTAACCTGAAGGGCCGGCCCCGCAAGAAGAAGCTTTCCTTCTCCCAGCGCAGGGACTCGCAGGGCCAGAGCGGAAACGGCAAGGAGTCTGGCAGTGCGGAGGGCAAGTCCAAGGTAGCACTATTGTTAATTAGGAGTGTGGAAATATACATCCCTCTGTTTAAGCTGCATTGATTATTATCAATTATAATAACATTCAAAAAAGTGAAATGCATTTTAGCAAGTATGCAAATTAGTATGTTGGCACAAAAGGTTCTGTGTAGTACTAAAACAGGATTATTTAACACATAACATTTGGGCCCTTTTTGGTGGTGAGTAAATGTGCTGTAAACCATATGCAAGAATTTTATATGTACCAATAACCACTCTAACCAGGCAAAGAGCCATTTGTGCATTCACATGGTTTTAAATGGAACTATTAGCTCTACTAGACAACCATTGAAGACCCCCGTCTTTGTGTTGTGTTGGACAGCCTAACATGGAGTAACCTAGATATTTAATGTGGTGAAACAAGATTGAAGTAGAACAAGCCTTTGGTGACCTCACAGACAGATGTTTCTCAAGATTCACCCTGAAAACCACTTTGGTAAAGCATGTAAATTACTGACAGTCAGAGCTAGCAAGAATAAAGAACCCCTTGGATCCTTTGGATTAGTTGCTGGGGTTAGTTGTAACACACATGAGAGAAGTTCATATCCTTCATATAAACTGAAAACAGATCATTTGTTGGAAGTATTGTAGCACACAACCATGTCAGATGGCCCATAAATAAACAATATTTTAGTTTCATCCTGCTGGTGTTTGCTGTTATTTTGCTGTGTTTGACACAGCCTTTTTTCCCACTAATTACATCAAATCAAATCAAATTTATTCGCATAGCGCTTTTTACAGCTGCGTTGTCACAAAGCAGATTTACAGAAAGAGGACAAGAGATCAATGAAACATAAAACCTAAATAGACATATTTATATATTTAGGTTGAATATAATATAAGTTTGTTTGTTTCAAACAACACTACATTGAAATAATTTAACATACTTTACAGTAAATGGCATAGCTTGCCCCTGCCTATGTAGGAAGTAGAGGTGAGCAATACGATAGTAATATATTATATTATGTATAGATAAAATTATTTTTTTTAAATAAAATGAGTACAAATTGTGTATTAAAGGGTTTAAAATGTTACTACTGGTGCATTTTAATAAATATTATCTTTAAATATCTTAATAAAATATTTTTACCATATCACCCATCCCTAGTAGTAAGTAAGTACTAACATTTGCTTTTATGCCACTTTTAGCTAAACTGCTGGCCCATGATAGACACTGTGTACAGTGGAAGTTGAATTTTTTAAAAATATTTGTTTTATTGCAGATCTGCAAAATATCCAGATACTTGCTTTAAAACATTACCAGCATTAGATAGATGTTTATTTTTTACTGATATTAAAAAAAAAAGATATATACTGTATGATAATTTTAAGGTCTTGCTAAACTACTACAGTAAAATATCCACATTGCATTTGTTATATGTGTTTAATATTTCTTATATCAGCATCTGTCTACAATTTCCATATTGGCGCATCTTTATTATGTACTGCCTTTGCAGCCTGACTAGCTTGAACTTGCACTTCTGACTGATACACTAAGAGTTAGACTTTGTGTTTTTGACAATTTACAGCTTGTTTCAATGTGCTAGGAATAAGATCTAATTAATCTAAAATGTCAGCATGCTTTTGATATCGCTGGCAATAACTTCACAGAGTTCAACACTATACATAATATACAGTATACTCCCCCCCTCCCTCACTTTCTCAGTTCCTCACTTCTCTTGGCAGCAGAGTAGCCGTTCCCTCATATCTCTGTAATATTTAATTAAAGGGCCACTGTCAAGCCTTCATCCAAATGTACTTTTCCTCTTGTTATTTCATGGACCTTTGTTCCCACGTGCCATTTCCTGCAGCTTCAGCTGCCAGCATTTCATGCTTCTTATTTTAGCCGCTGTATATATATACACAACCCATCCAAACAGTGGCTAAGTCACTCCTCACAGTTGATCAAGCTAAGCCCGAATGCCTGTTGTTTTGTGCAGTGATTTGAATAGGAGCAGGATAAGTGCCAAACGAGCTGGTTTACATGCGAAACATAGTGCACTGTTTGTGCTACAGTGTGGAGAGAAGATGTCTTTTAGGCTTACTAATAAACAATCTTAATGAGCAGCAAAAAGGCCTGATTGTTCAATGTGAAATAACTCTCTAGCACACAGAACTCTTAAGAACGTCCCGCTCTGTGGTTAGATGTGGCGCCAGTTCCAAGTTGTGTTTATTTGGTAACAACGTGAACTAACATTTCCACCATTCCCTTTTTGTTGTTGTTGTTGTTCATTCATATAGCCTGCTAGCCTTGATAGCTCCTTTTGGAAAATAAATGCGCTTGATTGTTGGGAGCAGATGGCTAAGCAGACGCGTGTGGGCCAGCGCCGACTGCCGAGTGTGACGGCACGATTGAAGCCGGCACTCGGGATCTGACTCTAGATCACCCGCCGGGTCAAACGCCCACCTCCGACGCTCCGGTGCTTAGAAACCAAGGAGCTGGATTGTGAGAATTTTAGTGCATCTATTTTTTACGACGCACTAGAGCTCCAGTACTCTAAATACTCAAGATGTTTCATATGTAGGCTAGAGAGTGCACTTTCTGAAGCAGTCCACACACATTTAGCCCCACAGCACCGGGCTTTTGACCGCAGCATGAAGCTCTAAACAGCTCAGGGTCAGATTTGTAGTGGGGTCATGTACGGTATAGATAGTGGCAGCTAAATTTTAAAAGGTCAGTCGCAAGCCAGTGAGGGTATCTGTGGTCTTGACCACTGCTCAGTGAGACTGTACAGTAAAACCAATGACCAGGGTCCAATTTCCCAAAAGCATCTTAGTGTTACAATCATCTTAACAGGTAGGGAGAGTGTTCAGCGTGATGCTCACTCAACTAATTAGGAATCGTCTTAATGCTAATAAGCTTTAAAGTCAGAAAAGTAAAATACCTGACTAAAGGAATGTTTTTACAGTTATAACAGACAGTCTGGTGTAAATGTGCCCACGTATGAATTTATTATCCAAACAGCTTTTTTAAATGTCCTCAAACAGGTAGTTTTTTTAGGCAACAAGTGTTCAGCATATGTGAAACTTCTTCAAGACTGATAGAAAAGCAGCCCAGGTGGCTTCTTGTGAAGCTCCATGAGAGGATGCCAAGCCTCTTTATGTCATTGCTAATTTTTGTCCCTAAACAGGTAGTTTTTGGCAGTCAAGAAGAAGTGCATTTGGAACTTTTTTAAAGACTGTTAGTAAAACAGCCCAGGTGGCTCCTTGTGAAGCTTTTTGCATCAAGGCAAAGGGGAACTATTTAAGAATCTAAAACATAGATATTTCTAAATAAAACACTTTTGAATGGGTAATTTTATAAATCCTAACATTTTACCGAGTTGTGGGAACAGGGCTAGCAGTATTTTTCACTACACTCAGACTAACTAGCTAACTCCTATCTCTCTCCATTGCTGCTCTGCTGCTCACTTCTGTCCAGGTGAAAGGAGACTCAAAGGCCATAGTGTCCAAACCCAAAAGCAGCAGCAGCAGCAGCTGCAAGCGTCAAGCCCATGGCGAGGATAAGCCGAAAGAGGAAGGAGGTGAGGAGTGCCGAGCGGAAGAGCAGGCCTTCCTAGTGGCTCTGTACAAGTACATGAAAGAGAGGAAAACCCCCATCGAGCGGATACCCTACCTAGGCTTCAAGCAGAGTAAGTTCACTGAGCTCTGACTTCACTCAACACAACTCCGCCATGCTTTGTTTGTATTACCTTATTGAGGTACAGTGTTGTCATAGCATTTAAATCTGTTTTAATGCCTAAGTGTACACTTTGTTATACTTTCCTAAAGTTTTTAAACCTGATCAAAAGAAATCGCACAGGCCAACCTTTCTTCTTTTAACTGTCAGTGTACATTGAAATAGTCTTAAAATAATAGTCTGGAAAGAATTAATTAGCTTAATTTATCTCACACCTGATGTCTGCTTCATTAGATTCCAGCAGTTTCTGACAATGCTAACAAACACTAGACAAAGACAAAGACTGTAACAGATGTCATCTTGGTAGGTCGGGTCCATGGATTCATGCTGTTGGCACCTAATTCTGGCCTCAGCAGAACTAGAGACTCATCAGACCAGACTAGGTTTTTCATGCCTCAAAGTTGGACGTGTTGTTCATTCTGAGATTTTGCTCACCACAGTTGTACAGAATGGTCATACGAGTTACTTTTGCATTTGTGTAAAGTTCAACCTTTCTCAGTTGGCCGCTCTATCAACAAGGCCTTTCCATCAGCAGAACTGTCGCTCACTGGATGCTTATTACATTACTGAATGAATCTTAATACAGGTGTTTCTACTTTAACATGCTCAGTGATTGCATATCAAAAAGCTGCATTTTCAGCATCCCCACCATTCAGCTATGCAGAGTTTGTTTGTATAGAGTAATTATAGACTAAAGTTGCGCTTTGAGCAACTTGAGGCATTTTTGGGCACATCTAAGTCCAGTGTTTGTTAGCAACATTAGCCTAGCATCTCAAGTTCTAAACTAAAGAAGTAAACTTCAGATATCGAACCTGTCTTGGCAGACTGGCTGCATCTGGGGTCAGTAATCAATCATGATAATTAGATTTTTCACCAAACTACTCCTTTAGAATTGTCTATTAATTGGTCAATACACAGAGACACACCCACTTTTAATTCATAGTGCTTTGAAAAATACTATCTTAAACTACCCTCTCTCTCTCTCTCTCTCTCTCTCTCTCTCTCTCTCTACGCTCTCTGACTCTCCGTCTCTCCGAGGGTCAAGCGTTGCTTTGTCAGTGCAGCCCCTTGTAACCTGATTGCAAAAGGACATGGCTGCCCTGCATGGCTGACAGCTGACATTACAAACACACTGATGGCTCAACTGAGAAAGCCAAGCAGGCTGGGAGTATCCACTTCCCCTGATAAGCCAATGCCTCCAGATTTTCCAAACGCTGAAAAGGGACATTATCTGACAGTCCAGTGTACACTAAACGCCACGCAGTGTTCCTGGAAATGTCCTTTCCCCACTTAGAGGCTAATTGGTATTCTCTTTGAAACAAACAAACCAGTAGAAGAAGCAGTTGCAATCTGCCCAGCTGGGTTGAAAAGTAGGTCGGTTGTAACTTAAGGAAGTGCGGAGACAATTATTGCTAGTCAGCTCTACCCCATTTTAATTCGTCTTCTTCAGCTCCTTTCTCACCGAAAACATGACGTGAATCGGCAAGCAGCTCACAGACTGAAGACGCCCTTCGCTATCTAAACGCTGAGAGCAAAAATGCTAATATTCATTTTCATTCTCCCCCCTTGATTCTGCCGCAGTCATCAATGAAAACATCCACCAGTTCATGAATATGGATATGTGCGCGCCATATCTGACCTGAATTGACAAGTAGTTTATTCCAGACCTAATTACCCCCAATTCAAGGCACTTCTGTGTGATAGAAATACTTCAAGCGCAAACACTTTCTCTTTTTTCCCACTTTTCTTTCTCGTCTTTTTGTATTCCTACTTACACACTCACTCAAATGCACACACATACACACACAACATTCTCCTGTTGGTCTGAACAGCAGCATTTATGTGCAGCAAATAGGCGTCAGTAGCTCATTGATAGTCTGCCAGGCTGCAACATATTATTTCACATGCACGCCGAGGCACCTTTTGTTGTTACAGTTGCTGGATCTGAGTCCATTGACACAAATACCCCCACTCCCCCACTCAACACCCTCCACAAACACACACACACACAAACCACAGCCATTAAGGTGCCTCTGGGGCTGGGAGAACAGATAAACAGCTGAATGGATGTACATAGTCATCAAAAAAAGCCCTAGTTTGTTTTCTTCTACTTGTGTCACAGCAGCCCGCCACTACCCCATAGCCGATTACACCGAAAACAGCTCAGAAAGAAAATACTCTTTTTTCTTTTCCTTTTTTTTCAAATCTGCTGCAGTACAAGCAAAAATCACATCTAGCAAGGGGATGGGGTCAGTTACACCAGATGATAGAACATGCAGTATTTGAACATGCATGTGTATATAGGTATAGTCTAATAATAATAATAATGATAATAATAATAATAATAATATGGCAGTAGTGGTTTGGTGGTGACAGCTCTTCATCACAAGGTGCCCATATTTACTAAGATGTCACTGTTCGACACATTTATGCAAGGCACTTAAGCATGGCTGACCCTGCACTCTGACCACCAGGGATAAAGGAAGAGTATCATTTTTAGTTGTACTCTACAAGTGTATTAGTGTAATGACAATAAAGTCATTTCAATAGAATTATCATCATCCCTGTAAAATAGTCTGTTTTTGACTTAGTGTGTTTTGTACAGATGCCCTAAATGACCTTATTTTTCTGTGATATTATTTGTTTTCAAGTTATCTCAAGTTCTATATATTATCATGATAATATGCGAATAACTTTCAGATTGCGATGACAAAATGTATATTTTTAAAGAAGTAATATGAGAAGAACATACTTTACTGTTGAGGGAATGAGGGAGGGAAACATAATGAGATTAACATTTACAGCTTTGAGACAAGAGCAAAGGAAACCGTTCATCTTCAAATAAACATGTTGTTATCTAAAAAAAGCAAGGTCTTGTTTTGTTGAGAAAATGATTTGTTCTAATTTAGGTCATTAGATCATATAATAATCAACAATAAATCATTAATTTTTTTTATATAGGAAAACATTTCCAATAGACATCAAGTGAATCCATGGGCCTTTAAGGCTTCTATCTCTAGCCGCTTTCAGACATGCACTGCAATACCTGGAGAAGCTGTATGTGTGAACACAAATGTCCAGATCAGTTGTACCGGACATTACCCGGACTTTATCCTGCCAGCCCCCTAGTACAAACTCTGGGTAATGTCAGAGTGAGCCTACGCCTGAGTAGAGGAAGGCCTCCTCTTGCCTAAACCACGTATGTTACATGCACGAAAGGATAATGTCTGGACCTGATTATCTGAACATATGTGTTCACATGTGAAAAGAGCTATTCTGAATAGAGCCGGATGCTCTTTTAATACTGTTATCACTGATAAGATATTTTAAATTATAGCACTTCACTCAACAGCTAATAGTAGGCTATAACACTCTACTGTTTTTCTGCTGACAGCACCCCGAAAGCGAAATCTATCCGTACTGATACGCCATCTCTAATTTGGAATGTAATAATACAATGGGTGCTTTCTTAAGCTGCCTCTGAAATAAATGTAGTACATGCAGAAGCATGACTATAAGCTTCACCTTGAGTTTTCACTTCAAATATTTGACTGAAGCTAATGTTCACACAGCCCTCACAGTGAGTGTGTGTGTGTGTGTATGTGTGTGATATATTGCTGATGCATAAAAGCCTGGCTGTGGAGAGCAGAGCTCTAAGCTGCAGGCCTAATGTCATTCACAGGACTAAAAAAGAACTGGCGGCGTAATCCTGCAGTCCATCTGAAATAGCTGCTGGGGAGGAGGTGAAAATCAATATCGCCAGATATGGGGATAGGAGAACGCCACTCTGACAAATGCAACGGGCTTTGTCTGTGTGTGTGTGTGTGTGGTGATTGAATCTTGATTGATTAGTCTCCCCAGCAGCAAAATTCTCTCATTAATTTCAGCTGAGCCTTATTCATACACGTACTATGGTACTGCATCATTAAATCACTAATTTATTTAGTTTTCTTTGCTGAAAGGCCTCTGCTTAGCATTCACAACGCACAACAAAGAAATAGCAGGGAATGGATTGTTGACAAGTGCTTTGAGTCATGTTTCAGTTCTCATTTGAAGTGTGGTTGATTGGACGACTGTTTGTGTGTGTGTGTGTGTGTGTGTGTGACTGTGTCTCTTTTCCTCCCTTTCTTCTCCTCTGGTATTGATCTTTATGCTTATTGTCCTTCTAACAGTAAACCTTTGGACTATGTTTCAAGCTGCTCAGAAGCTGGGAGGATACGAATTGGTAAGTGTTTACTCTTTGATCTGCTCGAACGTTTTCAATGCCATTTCTCCTTTTGGTCTTTCCGATTCAGGAAAAACAAGCAGGAGGATTTTGCAGATCTCTCTCGGCCCGTCCGTGACACGTGTTTACCAGACCAAAGCTCGGGCCCTCGCTCAGCTCCAGGTTTGGCGCAGGCTCCTTGCGGTTGTCCTTAAAAAAGAAATCTACAAGTGGAAAACATGTGTAACCCTTCTGCTAGGGCGGAAATTGGTAGGGCCTGTTGGGCACCCATGTTGAGCCTCTTAAGGGGCTATTATTCCGCAAGCGGCAGGAGGAGCAGTGCAGGGAATTTGCTTGGCAGCCCATCTGACGTCCATGCAGCAATAATATGGTGAAAACATTAGGGCCCTTTCCATTTAATCAGTAAAGGTTATCCTGAGATTCGCACCGTTTTATTCGTCGAGAGGAACAAGAAAGACGGCCAAGCTGTTTGGCTGAGGAGCGAACAGAAAGCCTCTCAAGGTCTCCTTGTTTCCTCTCGCTCTCATTCTCTCTCGCTCTCTCGGGTCCTTTTATCTTGCTTATCAATACTACAGGCTGCCTGCCGGAGAGGCACAGGAAGCCCGCCGCCATGTGTATGTGCTGTAATGAAATTAGTCCCCATGTACATGAGTGAGACTGCTGTTTGGGACACTCAGAGTCTTCATAGCTTTAAGGCAGCTGACATCTGTAACACAAATCAGTGCAATGTGAGCTGGTGGTGGGGGTTGCAGTGATGTCACTGGAAACATTTCCACAGTGCACAGTGACGAAATTATGCACCTCTGCCACAGCTGAACTCTTCCTGACTGCCTATAGGGCTACGGTTTCGAGGCCGCCCCCCAGTTCACAATAGCCATGTTAAAACAAACAACAGTCAGGGGACGTTAGGGCAGAAGCAGTTAATGGAGAGCAGAGATGGCCGATGAGTCCATGCCCTGCTCTCCTGCTGTAGTAACTATAAGCAGATCAGTACACACTAAGACACAGCTTGTTTTCAAAACTGACCTAGTTATAGCTAATAGATGTCACTAACAGCATGAGGTGATAGTCTGGTCAGTTTGCGTTGTGTAGACTGCTGACGTTACAAAGTTTTTAACATGGTATGGTAAGAATGCTGGGGTTCACGCATTTGTAACACGCAGAGAAACTGCAGTACTGCCAGACTTTAAGATGTTCTATTTCATTTATATTTCAATTATGCTGATTATGCTTTTTGTAAGGAAACAGCTGATCTATGTTCTTAAACTATTAATTATGTTCATAATCTACTTAGAAACGCACATTGTTTGTGACAATAACAAAATATATCATAGTAATGCTTAAATATTTGTCATATTTCCTGCCTCTACGTGGATATAAACAGCGTTCCATGCCGTCTAATTATTAAGTAATTAAGTCATTCTTAAGGAAGCTAAGCCAGTAGAGAACTGCATGTTATAATTTGGAATAGAAAATTTGGGATTATACGGTTATAATTTATGATATAAGATTTGGGATTATATGGTTATAATGGGTGCATTAGCTTCAATTACTTGTTATCTTCATTAGCCTCATAGCTCCACTGCAATACTAAAGAAGCAAACTCTGGACACCAAACACACGTCTTTGGCTAACTGACTACGTTTGGAATAAGGGTAAAACTTTATTATATACCAGATGATCACTTTAAAATATGTCAAATGCAGATCTTTGTTTGAATAGATGGCAGATGCATTACATGCACCATGGACAGGGCTAGCTATATATCTGGTGTCCTTTTGTACACTGCATTTGCTAGTACTTGGGGAGTGACTTGGGATTTAAATGAAACATGTACGTCTTTTCAGAAAGGCTGCCATTAGCAGCTGGGAAAAGCCATTAAAAATCTTTTAACCCTGAACACTTACAATGCGATGCAGGTTTCTGGTGAATAACAGTACTGTGTACATTCATTATGCTAATCGAGTGTTGGTGGCCTTTCGTTTAGTAGATGTTGCTGGTTTATCGGTTTTGACTTCAGTACAGGAGACTCTGCATAATCGAGTCGTTAGACATGAGTGACCTTGGCAAAATGGCATCTATTTGCATTCACTTGTCATGTTGTGCGCATGACTACTACTCTTTGTGTCTGAGCTACGAGAGTGGCTATGACAGTGGTGGAGTAGTGTAAAGATCATATTAGCAGTAGAGAAAAGCTCAGTGTGAAGCTCTTTAATGAAATAACAGCCAGCACTTAAGTAGGGCCTGTAGATTTGCTGCAAAACACCTTCTTGAACACATAATCTGAAGCCCGGGTGTATGTGCTCAGTAACGCTGTAATTCGATTGGCATCACGAGAGGTTGCAATGTTTGTTAAGAGAATAATAAGTAACTACAGTATAGTACAGTGGGTCTAAGCCATCGTGGCATACAGCAGGTCAACAGCACTCATACTGTACAGCAATAGTATTCAAAAATACAGTTTGGCACTGTGTGTTAAGATGAGAGTAGCGTTACTGTCTGTGAGTCCCAGAACTGTTTTACAGGCTACCTCTGCAGCCTGTACTGTGTAGCATTCCTGAACCAAACAACAAAACCAGTGTCAATTGTCTGCAGTAGTCTGCTTGCACCAGTATACTGTTCTTTTGTAACTGCTGTGTGAATGAATGGCGTTGTCCCTCTCTCATGACTGGTTCCGTCTCTTGGCAGATCACAGCCCGCCGACAGTGGAAAAATGTTTACGACGAGCTGGGCGGCAACCCAGGCAGCACGAGCGCCGCCACATGCACACGGAGACACTACGAGAGGTACAGACACACACAGCTCCCACAGCACACTAAGGACGGGTTCACTATTGAGTTAAATAATACAATTCCAAATGTTTTGTTCCATCACTCTGGAATGCACTGTTGGAAAAACAATTGTACAAGATTTAATAACGCTTTAATTTATTAGTATAATAAAAGATCCTTCATTAAATGTTGCTATATAGCGGTGAAATATTGTGTTTACTAAATAGCATTAAAATGCCTGCATCAGTATTCAGCAGCCGCATCAGCATACCAGCAATAGTTGCTGACTGAAGTTTATAGCTGAAGATATGGGTGAAATATTTTTAAAAGTGCAGAGGAACAGAAAAAAAAATGGTACATGTTTAATTCTTGGTTTCAAGGGTACAGAAAGCTGCAGTTATCAGTCAGTGGTTTTGCTGTGTGATGAGCAGCATTAGAGCTATTTTTATAGTCTTCAGCATTTCAAGAGAGTGTGAGGTTTTGTTTTCAGTGGCCTGGCAGCCTCCATTTAAGGTGCCCTAGAATGCATTTATTGATTATGTTATTATTTAATGTATAAATGAAAAGTGTGTGATTTTGGTTGGGGTGAAAATGGCCAAATGCAAATTGCCTATTTACAACCCTGTTATTTATTTTTTTTTATTTTATATTTACTTTCCTTTTATGGAGGGTTTGTGAAAATGCTCTGATTGATTGGTTTAGGTCAACTAGATGACTCACAGGAGCCACATACAGCAGCATAGCACAACAGCTTTGTTTTTAGCATTTTAATAAAGTCTAAATTATTATGTTCTCATTTTTTAGTTTTAATGGATAGTGTTGCTGTCGTCTTTGTGTCCTTTTTGTGATGTGTGGTTGCCTATTATTTGAAGTAGTCCAGTTTGTTTTCACAGTTGTGGACATTAGAGAGAAGAGATGGCAAAAGAAAGTGGAATTCCCCTCAGAATCACCCCGGAATTTTATATCCAATTCAGACACAAATAGAGATTAATTTCAGTCGCAGCCTCATTTTGTTGTTTTTAAATTAACCACAGTAAACGTGTGTCTAGACAGTTTTGCCAACGCCTAGGTCATTGTTCGGACCACCACTGTAGCAACATAGCTATGCTGTAAAATGAAGCATCGCCTGAAACACACATGATCTAAACTAATCTGATCACTATAAATAAATAACAGTGAGGAACTCTCAAAAAGTATAAAGACTAGATCTAGAAATCAAATGGATTGGCCTGCAAATGTACAGCACAGAACGTGTCCTACTCTGAGGCTCACACGTACATCTCCTGAGTGAGTCGATTCCCTGCATTACTTAATTAATACTGGCAGTTAATGAATCATTTAGAACATGGTAATGAGGGGGTGTGGATTACAATCCTCATACTAATAACCAGGAGCAGCAGTGTATCAATTTCATGGGCACTTCTTTTGTTCCCAGTGTCTTGTCATTTTGACTTTGTTCAGCCAAGCTGCCTGTCTTATCTCGCCTGTTAATGATTTTCTGAAGATGTGAAATACGCCCTGACATTATCTCAGAGTGGCATCAATTAAGAGGAGAAGGAAGGAGGGGCCTGTGGCTCTCCCACAGGAAAGCTATATTTTCTTATTAAAATGACGTACGTAAATGTGAGCTGAGAGAGAACAGGAAGTGGACAGATGTCCTGAGTTATGAGGGCTTGTGTTTATTTTCGTATGCTTGTGTAGCATGCTGAGCGCAGTGTTGGTTCTGGCATGGATCAGTGAGTATGCAGCGGCAAAAGGCCTTTTTTTTACTTATTTGAAAAGCAATAGCATGCAACCTTTAAGATTTGCGAGGAGCCCCTATTTGCTTTGACTGGAGAGAGAGTGGAGGTCAGGAGAGTGGTGTGGAAGAGGCTGTGGCACCTGGCTGCTCTCCAGACCCACTATTCTCAACCTGCTTCTGGATCGATACCCGTGTATGAAATCTCTGCCCGGTGAATCACATGCTGCCAAAAGCCTCTGGAGCAGACGGAGAACGTGCTGAGGTGTTCATTCACTTGTGCGGCTGTGAGCCGTGGTGATTAATCAAATTCATTTGCCCTCAAGATGAAGCCGTTCATACTGTAGGTCTCAGACTGAAAGGCTATTGTGGGCAACGAGTTGATTGAATTATTATTTGATCATGACTCTTCAGAAAGCGATTCACTGCATCATGAAATTCCTTATTTTACAGCGATTCAATTTGATTTTGGTGTGAATAAATTTCATTAGGATTCTTTTGGAAACAATTCAGTACATCATCAAATCTTGAACTGTGTGACCTTACAATGACTTGGTTCTTTAGGAATGATTTAATTTATTACAGTTCTCTAAGAAATGACTCACTACATTTTGGAACATTGAATTTCACCACTCTTTGATTTCATTAGTGGTGTTTATGGTAATCCCTTATTTGATTCCATTTGACTTCATCACAGTTCAATTTCATTATGATACTTTTGGAAATGATTTAGTGCATCATTAAATTTCCCATGATTCATTTGGATTTAGTTAGGAATTTCTGGCCTCAAAACATTTTTGATTTTTAAATGATTCAGTGCATCATGAAATCCTGAATTCCAGTCTTTTCCAGTTGTGGCTGATGATTCATTTTAAGTCTAAATTTACTATGATTCTTTAGAAAATGAATCATTTCATCAGGAAATCTTGTATATCACTGTGATTCAATTCATCAATTTAGCTATTGATGTAAATATTTGACCCTACACATATTCAATGTGATTCTGTCAGTACATAGAATACACATACTTTGTTGAATATTAACAGAATCAGTTGTAATAGATTGTAATTTATTTCAAAGTCGTCACACTCCAAATTCAATGCTTTTTCAGATCCCGAGAGGGCATGTCCTGAGGTTTTGTACCAGAGGATTGTGCTTCATTGTATAAATGTTCTCAGTTTTGGCGCCACAGGCTTGGGTAGCCATTGTTTATCAACAGGCTCCACACTGAGGAGCTGAGCCGAAGTGTCTTTTCAGTACAACTCCACTGGTAGCACCACTGCCAAAACGAGAGCCACAAATGGGATTGAGAATTTCTCGTCCGCTAACGAGAGGGCTTTCTTCTGTGAAGTGTCTTGATGTTGGTTATCCCTCCCCCCGTTTCCTTTCCTTTATTTCCTGCAGAGGGTAAACCAAACCCTTAAAAGAAAAGCTGAGCACTTTTCTCACCGTGTTCTGTGGTTTGGAATAAGCGTTCGGTGTCAGTTTCAATATGGTAAAGGTTACGTAGCTACAATGTGAAAACTGGCCTGGGGGATAGGGGTGTGTTAACCTACAAAACATTTGTTTAAATGGGATGTGACCTGGTTTGGCCTTTAGGCCACTTAAACTGGTCCGCTCAGAACAGCTGTTGATCAATATTTAACATCTCCAACAGTCTCACTACTTTCATACTGATATTTATTTAGCTCTGTCATCAGTTTAGCTATCTGCTGCCAGATAGGAGGGAGGAGGGTGAAGAAAGAGTAAGAATGAAACATAGATTGCAAATTGGGTCATAAAAATGACATGAATAACCTTGAGAGAGACTGCCGCATTCCTCCCTCCCTTCCTGCTGCTTTTTTAATTATATAGGTCAGTGGCCCTGATCAATCAGGCCTGGCTTATTTATTTAATCCTCCTCCTCCTCTCCGAGAGCACTTTGTTCTAGTAATGTTCTGCAGATAAATGCATTCTCTAGCAACTAGATAAAGCAACTAAATAAAGAAAAACACTATGCCTCTTTTTAAAGCTGGACAGTTGCTTCTGTGGCTGTACCCAAAATAGTTTGAGTAAAAAGATGGAAAGAAGTTTCAGCCAACTATTAAACACTCTGTTGAGTTAAAACCTTGACCTTTGAGTCACATCGACAGAAAAAAAGTTATGTCCGCTGTCTTTACTTCGGGGACATTGCATTATTGTTATTGAAGTGCCTTAAATCACTGATTCTCAATCCAAACCTCAGAGGCACCCAGATGGTCCACATTTTGATTTTATTCCTGTGTGTTGCGTGTTGGGTTGGACCACAAATCTAAAATCTTGTCCCAGAGGACAAATTTGAGAACCACAGTTTTCCGCTAAGCAAGAGAACCTTGCCTGATGATTTCTTCTATTACAGAAAAAATGCAATATGTTAAAGATCTTGTAACTACAATGTGAAAATTGGCCAGGGAAATTTAATTTGAATATTTGGACGTAATTTGACCTGATCTGACCTTCAGGCCACTCAAACTGGTCAACCCAGAACAGCTAGAGTACCAACGTGGACAATCTGGGAGTCCTTGAGGACTGGATTGAGAATCAGAGTCTGGTCTGCTGATTTCATGTATTACAGGCAAAAATGGCAGATCTGCCTGGTTTCTGCTCTGTTAGACAGTCAGCTCTGGTTACTTATGAACGTTCAGAGAACAAGTTTCACATGGTGACATGACCAGTCTTTGTCACCACCTCTGGCCCAAATGGAAACAGTCCTGAAACACAGGATATTAAAATACCTGTGGTTTTAAATAATAAAGACTTGCGTAATGTTAAAATGTGCAGACTTGCGTAATGTTATTCCATAATTTGGCTGCTCATTTCGAAAGATCAACTGAAAGGCATGTTAATCTATGACAAAGTGTGCTGCGGCATTTTGAGAGAGGGAGAGAGAGAGAGGGGGAGAGAGAAGGAGTTCCTCCCAGCACTTTATTGATTTTTCTATCCCCTTTGGAATTAATGTTTGCTCTAAATTCAAACGAGCCACACTTCCTTGGACCTATAGCTGCTATGACAGCTTTTTAATGCAAGCCCTTTAAGTAAATTTTAATGATCCTGAAGCCTTAGAAGTAGCACTGCGTCCTCCGAGCATTGCATTAGCCTGTTTGTGTCCCAGGAGAGGTCAGTGTTTCATTTGAGCTCACAATAGTGATATTGCAGTTATGTCGCTCTATCGCTATTCAGAGCATACATCGTTCCTCCTGAATGCTAAAGAGCTGCACGGTCCTGTTAATGTCATTGTCAGAAAGACTTGCACTTAGTAAAACGGCAAGTATTGAGTCTATTTGATCTATCTGTGTATCTGTATTTACATCCTTGATGAAATGTACCTAATGGAAAGGACCCTGGTGTGACGTGGTGGGTGTTCGAAGCTGACAAATCCTAATTAAATCCCTGATAGATCTAATTTGTTTATCGTTGCAATTTGCATGGAGATTTGCAGCCTCATTTGCCCTCGTAAGACGCCCTCACTTCTATTGTTCTGCGAGACAAAAGCGTCTGGTTTGATAGCGGCAGCGGCGGTGGCGGCCTGAGCGAGACTGGTGTCAGCCTTGTCTCTCAATGAAGATAATGCTCTTAGGTGTGTTTTTACTGAAGAGGCAGCGCCGATCATTAGCGCAGAACTGTGGACTCAGCTCACTGCAGGCCCTGCCTTTCAGTGAGCCGTCGCTTGACTTTGTCTAGTAGCTTTAATAGATTTTCTGATTCGCTCTGCCCCGGGATGTGTAACTGACCCATATTAAACATTTACTAAGGTTAGTCTTTGCTTTCATAGGTGCCTTGCGCTCAGGTTCCCTGACTATTTATAAAGTGGAGATTAAAAAGGCTCTTTTCAAGGCTTTGTTTTGGAACAAGGATTTATTTTTTACCCTCCCCCCTGACCCCACAACACCCCATCACCCCCCACCCCTGTTAGCAACCGCAGTATTGATGTAGTTTCGCATTCATCGGAGGGCTTATTTATGCTTTATCACTTTTGATTGTCCTCAGAAGGTTGGAGAGAGGAAGAAAGAGGGAGAGGGGCCCGTGTTTGTTTTGGGCCGAGAGAGCCAGCGCGTTCAAAGGAGCTGGAAGTGGAAAGCCCAGGGCCGGTCTTTAAATCATTACGGAAGAATCTGGCTCTCATTTGGACAGCATCCGAGCAAAATTCCGACAGTGAAATATTCTGTTGCCGAGGATTTTTGACCGTCCAGGACATACAGTACAAGAACTTTGTGCTGGTTTACATATTGCTGGCCAGGCTTCGTAATTGAAGTTGGCTTTTGGAAGTTAATGAGTTTGTGCCTTAAGGGAAGGAGTGAGGTAATTTTAGGTCCAAAAGCCAGCAATGACAAAAAGGGCCCTGCTTTGGCTTTACCCTGCATTCACCCTGTTTAACTGCGGGAATTCAGATTAGTTCAAGGGTCGACATCTCCATAAAAAAACTTTTCAGGGATCCTGCAGAGCTTATGGAACAATGTCTGTTTTTCTCCCACCTCCCACCCTCACACACACACACACACACACACACACACAGTCCAGCATTCTCTCTAGTCAGTCTTCTTGATTAATTCAACATTTTCCCCCTGCAGAGAATAAAAGCATGCTGCGTTCTCTCCCCCCTTTCTCTCTCTCTCTCTCTCTCTCACACTTTCTCTCTGTTTCTTTCTCTTTCTTTCTTTTCTTCCGAGTGTGTGGAATTATTTCCCTTCTCTGAAGCTCGAGGTCTGATCCCAGCTCTTCCAGACGCGGCAATGAAAACGTCGCTTTACGGCAGCTTTTGGGCCGCGCCGCATCGCCTCGGGCCTGGCGCTCAGCTGCTCTCTCCATTACGTTCAATCACAAGCCTCCAGTTGTTTGTTTAACATTCATTTAGCATCAGAGAAAAGCTGCTGCACTGCCATCCAGCCACCATCCCCCTCCCCTCTCTGTGATTTACAGGCAGTGGCATTTCAGTAGCCAGTCATTAGAGGCCCTTTTTTCACGTGAAAGCCACAGCGAACTTCGGGCTTAGTGGGACGACTTCTTTAATATGCAGTCGTGTTTGATCCCAGGCACAGTCCCCCCTCCCCCCACCTCCCAGCCGTCGGAGCCAAAGGCCCAGAATGAGATGAATGGAAGAATAAAATTGTTGGTGTCAACAACCATTTGTCTTGGATATTATTGTGCTGAGTTCTGGAGGGGAGGAGGCGGTGTGGGGGGGTATTTTTTCCTTCACACCACCTCTGTTTAAGATGTCTCAAAGAACAGGGTGGCTGGAAATAGGCTTGATTAGCTTGTTATGTTTGGTTGTAATATTTTGCTGCTTTTTTAGAAGGACTGTCATTGCTGGAAGGTGTGCCACCTTGTGGCTAAGCTGCAGAATTTCAGCATCTGCATGAAGCATTGCAGAGACATTAAATCAGCTTGAATTACATTCATTAAAACATTAAAGCAAAACCTGATGCATTCTCACACAGTTATGCTCCTGTTTAAATCGCAGCCCCAGTGCTGTAATTGTGTTGGTTATACTGTCAGAAACACTGTCTTCTAACGCTGTTCTTTTATTTCACTGTCAGATGTTTTTAATTGTGGTTCATAAATTGAGTCGAAGGGGAAAAAATCTTTTTTGTTATGATTATATTGCCGCATATGTAGCTGCCCACATGTGTTCAAATGTCAGTTTATGTAACATCTTTCTCTGTGATAAATTTGTGCTGCATATTTGTCTGTTACTGTGGCAACATTCAATTGTCCAATGTCCCCCCCTCCACAGCCCCCCCTCAAATGTGATCCTATGGGATTACGTAATGGTTATATAAACCAACAAAGCCATTCGCGCATGCTATTTTAGTTAACAAAGGAAAGCGGAGTATTGATTGTGGGATCTTGTGCTAATAGCAGAGATGACATTCTCAGTAGCGCAGTTAAATGCTAGTAATTTTGCTCTGCTGGGCTTTTCTCTGTAGTGCAGAGAAGTGAATAATAATAAAAAAAACTGCTCACCCACCCAGCACATTTTTCTCACATGCGCGAGTGGTAAATAAGGAAATTTCAGTTTCCAGGCTTAACTGAAAAAAGAAAAAACAAGATTTAAAAAAGGCACCAGCTCATTATAGCGAGAGTGGCGAGAAGATGGTGTGAATTTTAGAACCGTTGTCTCCTTCTACAGCTGCATTTAGCCACGCATTGGCCCCCCTTTTTTGAAGCTGACCTCAGGGTTACCATTTCTGCCTGTTAGATGACATTGGTGAGCTGTTCGCTCCTGCTAAGCTTGTGCACTTGTGGTCAGTTGCAGGCACATAAGCATAAACGAGGCTGTGAGAGTGGGGGGAGTGAATGTGGACAGTTGCCAGTCCCTCCCTAGCTGTGCAGGAAGAATACCCCACTGACCTCAGGCCTGCTTCCTGCCCCATAACAGACAAACCCCCAGGAGGATATTGCAAAAACAAGGCCGCTTACAGTTACCCCTAGCTAACACACCTCAGAGGGACTGGAACCAACAAACACATGGAGTCAAATTAATTATATGAGAATGAATACAGTGCTGAATGAATACAGTGCTGAAGGTTTAGGGATCTGATGAAGATCTGCTGCCAATTTGCAAATTTGACTCAAAAGATGAGCATTTGATGATGAATGGACCAATTGAAATGCTTAAAAATGACCCGGACTGCATGCTGCTGCCTACTTACCATTACCACTGTGTACAATGGTTACCATTTTGGAGATAAGGTGGGATAGAGAGTTTAAAAACATTGACCTTTCTCAGTGGTTTATTATTTTTTGGTGAGCAGATTGAAAGCCCACCCCCTCTCCCCATTCAGGGGAATTCACATCATGGCTGTAAACAGCAGTGGAGATGTATGAGGGTAACTGCAGCACTTTCTGTAATTATTGAGTCTTCAAATGTGATTATTTAAAAAAAAAATAAAGGGAGGGCTGTTTTTTTTTTGGAGGGGGGGGGGGGTGTTGCTCGCTATTGAAATGAGCATTACGTAAGAGGCCGGATTAAAGGGCGCAAGGACAGAGAGATGCTGCAACAGAATCTTATTACCCACTCAGCAGCACTCCCAGCGGAGATGGGCACGCACACACATATACACACACACACGCACACACACTCGTTCATGGTTTTCAGCCAGGCTGCCATCTCTGTGGCGATGCCCTTATCTGTCAGCATTATGAAGAGTCCTTTATTCTCCCCACGATTCCTGAAGTAATTACACGTTTGAATTAATGATGGAGAACTGTTATGCATAAAAGAGTCACCCCATTGCTGGATGAATTCAATTTAGACAAATTCATGTAGCCATACTAATCATTCAAAGGCCATGAATATATTTAGTTGCGTTTAAAATATGCAAATGTCCCTGATTTGCCTGTCTAATAGGATCTATTCATACATGTATTCAAATTGTAGCATTACCCCTTAAGCGTGGTCTTCTGGTCAGGCTGATTTATTTACTCTTTGGATCGCTAATTGATAGTTTCTAGCTTTGAGACCATGAAATTTCATGTTATGGCATTATCTCACTGATTACAGTTTGCATTGATGCGTTCATGAATTTGTAATATTTGAGTCGTATGAGGTGTTTGACTTGCGTGTTTGACCTCTGAGTGATTCAGTTAATTTATGATTTCTTAGGAACTGATGTAATGCCCTTCAAATTCAACACTTCTGAATTTGATTACATTTGATTATGCTGGTATGATCCACTCCTCCGGTGTCTGTGTGACTTTCCTCTGGATGCTCTGGTTTCCTCCCACCTGACAAAAACACACATGGCAGTTAAATTGACTATTTGCGCCCAATGACTCTGGATAGGCTCCAAACCCATTGTGACCCTGACCAGAAGAAGAAGCAGATAAGCTGGATGGATGGTACTTAATAATTGGAATTATTTACACAGTACTATAGACATTAAAAACCAGGCTACAGTGCACCATATTTGAATGAATTTTGTTTTGACTGATTATAATCAAGAATCAAGTCTAATATACCAGTATTGGCAGCTCTAGTTAGTCACACACTCATTCCTCCGCAGTATATTATTTCTTGGATTTGCATATTTATCTAGTTTATTAAGCACACTGCTTTGTTGGTCCTGAATGGCCATTAATGAACTCTGCCTGCTCAGGCCAGCCTTACTCAGGCCCCACTTAATCAGCACCAACTCAAAGCCTCGCCTACCTCCACCAAAAACATTCCAACCTTTCTCCTTTAAAAGCTGTGCCTGTTGTTCTTCTCAAAGGAGGATAGCGCGAAACCTGCATAAGTGGAGAGGGAGCCCCCGGTGAGCGCTTGTTGGAGTGGGGAAAGTGTGTGTGCGTGTTTGCGAGAGCTTTTAGTCCGCAGGTGCAGCCGGGCCGAGCTCAAAGAGCTGGTACTTGTGAGAAAGACAGTCCTCTTTAAATAAGCGTCTGCTTCCTGCTGCAGTGCAGAAGCAGCCTGTTGGCCCGGGTTGCAGGAACACCTGAGCTTGGCCAGAGGCGCTGCTGCATGTTTATCTTGCCCAACGGTGAACCTGGCCAGGCATGAGCACCCAAAATGACAGACTTATAATAACATGTTTAATAAGGGAGCAAAACAAGGTGTCCACAAATGAGACAACCATGAAGCAACCATTATTGGACTAGTTTGCTAAGGGCACCAGCAACAGATGTAACCGAAAATGTTTAGGAGTAGTTCTGAAAAAGTAAATATCACCAGCTCTACCTCCACCATGCTTATTAAAAGGCCCTGCCCTCAACTGTACTGAGAATTCACAGTTTCTACCACCTGATGCTCTGTTGTTCAGTGTGCATGCTGTATAGATTCCAGCTCACCCTGGAGGCCAAACTAGGAGAGAGAAGAATAGGCGAAATCCCAAGGGAGCTCATGATACAGAGTGGAGTCCTGCAGCCTCTGAGGTAGCCGTTCTTTATTGAAGTGGCACGGTGACGGTGTAATGGACTGATAGGAAAGCATAGTCTGATGTAACAGATTTACCTAGCATGTTCCCTCGTTCCTAGGCTGGCTGTCAGGCCCCAGCGTCACCATTACGTTAAACTCTTGCTCAGAGATGTAATCAGTCACTCTGGAGATGGTGTGGGTTGTTGACAGCATGGAAGCATCGGGGGGAGGTGGGGGGGTGCTGCTGCTGTTTCTGAGTACAGTGAATGGAATACTTGTACAGGCACTTGAAGCTATTTTTTGTGTCTCTTGAGCAAGTTCACATTAGGACCATCGGAGCAGTTCTGGTTCATTTCCCAGTGAAATGGATTCCTGTAACTCCCTTTGTGACAGAAAGGTGCCTTTTCCTGATGGTCAACAAACCCATTATTTATTATTTGTCCAAAAGAGGACTGCTGCGCAGGCCAGGCCATTAATGGGCTTAGCTTTTCCCCCTTTCCCCATTTCTTCTGTTGTCTCTTTCTCTTTACTTGTTCTTTTTTTTCCACCCTCCCTCTTGCTCTCCCTCGTTCTCATAAAGGAACATTTAATTGCAGATTTCCTGTTCATGGCACGATGCCGTTTACCAGCTGTATGGAATGTAGCTCCGCTGCTGTCTAGCTGCCAGCTGCTCAGCTCAATGAAAAACAACAAAACTTCAAAAATTAAAGTCGTGCAGGCCCTAGCGACCTCTTAAAAGCATTTTTTTTGCTCCCTCGCCAAGGAAATATGCTGTGGCCGAACTTGTAAGGCAGAGATTTTTCTCTTAAGTGAAAAGGGAAGGGAACAGTGACATGGAATGGCCATACATGGACATGTGGAGAACTTTGTGTTGTTTTAAGTGAGGGCTTTTGTTGGAATTTATTCACTGACTTCTCACCTTGCACTTGGAGCGTTTTCCATTCTTATCTCAACACTCAAGCGCACACAAGTGCCCATGCATAAATACACAAATTAAGTGGCGACATCTGATATCAATTATCCCTTGAAGCTTAAAAACAAGGAAATATGAGGTCAGCTTAATTTAAGCTTCATTTTGGCCATTGTACATAAACTAAAAGGGGGTCATAAGACCTGCTTAAAGCTTAGGGAGGGCTCCCAGGGGTGATGGAGGAGGAGGGGGGGGGGGTACGGAAGGGGAGGGTGGTATTAAAGATTTCAGAGGATTAGCTGCAAACAAGATAAGTCATTGTGTGCATTATTATGCCTCTATTATATAAACATGAACTGAAACATTACAGTGGGAATCAGGTATTTGGCAGCTGCCCGCTATTTTGATTTGACCGCGTGGAGCGAGCGTTTTCCAGTTTTAGCAGCTGTAACATGTTTAAACTCTTTTGGTAATGGGATCTGAAGATGAATGTTCCCTCTGGGCTCCTGCTTAGCTTTGCCGTTGGCCGGCTGCCAAACCCCAGCCAGCATAGTTCTCCCGCATGCCCCCCCCCCTCTGCCTGAGCATGCTCAGTGCAGCCCTGCCGGCCCCAGCTCAGAGAGGCCTGGACGGCCTCGCTGTTGAGTAAACACCCAGCCAAGCAAAATAGCGGAAATGAATTCCTCTGGAGATGCCTTGCAGATTTTATTAAACAGGAGAAGAAAGAAGAGATAAATAGGATAGAGGGAAGGGGGGGGGGGGGGGTTTACACAGCGCGAGTGAGATTTCTATTGATATGATGAAAAAGGAAACAAAGAACAACAAAAGCTTCTAAATAATTGAGACAGAGAGGTCCGACGTATTTAGCGCATCTCCTCATCTGCCGGCTCCTCTTCGGCATTCCCAGATCGCGATGCTTGAGATGTACATTTTTTTTTATTTTGATTATGGCTGCCATCTCACAGTGGATATTTATAATTCTACGTGCCTCTGACAGTTCCCACCCGGACTCATTAATCACACCGAGCCACATTATAAAAACTTCAAACTGCATGAGCAGAGCGGCAGATTACAGTGCTATGTATCACCCCATCCAATTACCACAGCTTCTATCAAGCTTCTCCATCAGCAAAAGCCAGAGACGAGGCTGATAGCAGCTCCCTGGATCGCCATGTGTACAGTTCATGCTTGGACAACGAGCAATAAGTCGTTCTGCTGCATCCGTAATGTAAATCATACTGTCTTTTTGGCTTTAGCTGGGTTAGGCAGGTACAATGATAAGAATGAGAGAGGGGTTTAGCGAAAGGGAGCGGCCGTATGTCATCAGCTGCTGGGAACTGAAATGCTTTTAATTAGGATCAAGTGCATTATCCCCCATTTGCCCTGCATGCTTCATTGGGGACAAGGCATTTCAGAGAGAGAAAGCGAGGGAAAGAGAGAGAGAGAGAGTGTGTGTGTGTGTGTGTGTGTGTGTGCGTGTGTATGTGTGTAGATCATCCTGTTGCTCTGGTCTTCTGGACAAATCCTATAACAAAAACTGAACAGTTCAGGTTACAATGGCAGCTGTGCCCTCAGTACTTTATATTCACTTCAGATTCTAATATGGAGGAAAAGGTTACCAAGTCCTCCGTCCCCCTATCACTATATGAACATATACATGGCAGTCGTGACCAATTAGTGTTCTCTCATTAAGCGGTTTGTAGGTGTGTAGACAGTAGTTCTGAAAGGTCCTGTGGCTTTTCTGTGAAATTTCCATTTGATAAAGTGAGAGAAAAGTGTGATAGAGGGTGTCCTGCAGTAGCATGTGCTTGTTTGAAAAGTGTTAGATATATACTGTAAGTCCAGAATCACATTGGGATATGTCGTAAGGAGCATTTTCAAGGTAGTATCTGTGTTTGCTTTCACTTCTGTAAGTGTGTAGCTCAGGCGAAGTAGCAGCAGTCGTGATTAATAAACCAGATGCATTTTCCTGGAATTCCTCATCTGTCATTGTTCCAGTATAATGAAGAGTCGAGACTGTTTAATGTGTTGAGAGAGCAGGAGGAATACGAAAAGAGCACTCAGTGAGTCAGCCTGTGGTATTTAGGCCGGAGTGATAACCTGTCTCACTTCCTCTCTCCCCAGGCTAATTCTGCCCTATGAGAGATATACGAAAGGAGAGGAGGACAAGCCACTACCCCCCATCAAACCCCGAAAGCAAGAGGCCGGCGCCCAGGAGGGGGGTGCCAAGACAAAGGTCCCGTCCACGAAGCGGCTGAAAGACGAGCAAAATCCGAAGGGCCGCAGTGAAAAGGACGCTTCAGCCAAAGTTCCAGAGCTGGTCAGTTACCCATTCTCTCGCTGAAGAGATGCTGCACAGCAATACTTTCCTTTTCAAAACACACAGAAGAAAGAGAGCGAGGGGGGGGGAAACATGACAGGCCACTTCAGGCTGACTGCCTTTTGTCTCTTTAACAAATAAGCCGTCAAAGGCCTGTAAGAATAGCGCTGTCAGGAGCAGCTGGTTTTAACATAATTATTTGAGCTGAATCGGAGGCTCGGACCGCTGCGCTACAGCGTGGTAAATCAAATGGTATTTCCCTGCCTCACTGACTCCAGGCGATTTTTACGCTTTGCCTGATTCAGTTATATTCTCCCTGTGAAATGCTGGACTGGAGCACCCTAGGCTTTCTCCATATCTCTCAGCCTTCTAGTTTTGCCTTACAAATCATGAGAAGGAGAAAAGATCATGACCAAGTTGCTGTTATTGACAAGACCCATTGTGCGCAGAACAGTGCTAAGAGGAGGGCCGCGCTGGAAATGCCTGCTATCAGATCCGACCGGCCATTACGCGCCAAGTGAATTGATGCCATATTTTAGTTCTTATATAAACCGCAGGCTTATTTTTATCCCTGAAAGCCAATAAATCCATGGTGATTTGCAAATGTCTTTCCAGTTAAGCGAAAATATGAAAAAAGAAGGGGGGGGGGGGGCTGCACGACTCTGTGAAGGGAATGAAAATTGAGTTATTATTTTCACATGAATAACCAAATGATTACAGAGAAGATGAAAGGGCCGTTTGAATTTTTCTCTTGAAGCGTCAGATTTCGACACATTTCAGAGCTGCTGCACGGCACATATTCATTTCTGCCGCGTATGAAATGAGTGATCGGCTGCAGCGTGGAAACAAAGAAGGCTGTTGTAGGGGCTGACTGCTTTTCCAGTGGCATGCCTAGCTCATCTGTCTGGTATGTTCTGTAATTTGAAAGCCCTCTCCAGATAATTGATTGTACATTGTACAAGCAAGAAAATGAAAATGGAATTCTCCATTTGAGGCAGAGCCAGTGCAGCCGGGCTAGAGAGGGAGGGAAAATACAGGAACAAAACACTTAACATTTCAATCAAAGTTATAGATCTCAGCTGTAGGAAATATTTGGTGAGGCAGATGCTGGGACTTGTATCACAGCTTCAATCTCAGTGGACTATAATCAGGACAGTACAAATATAGGGATGCTGCTCTGGTAAGAATCAGAGCATTGTGTGCTGTGTTAATTCAGTCTTTCCTCAGGCACCGAAGACAATCAGGGCTATTGAGTGATACATGCCTTGCCAACAAGCAGTCACACCCCATTACAACTGTGTAATCCTGGCTGTTAGTCACCAGCTTCTAAGACCCCCATTCGACATTGTATTAAGGGCATGTCAGAGCATAGCCCCAGGGCAAGAGACTAAGTGAGCCTCCAGGTCAGGGGTCATCAGCAACACAATATGTGCTCATGCTCTTTATCTAAAGATATGAGCATACTCAGGCCTTCCTTCCTGAGTACAGTCCCATACAAACTGTTCAGAACCTTGCGTGTAATCAGACACCAGATAAGGGTATCGCTCCTTTTTCACCTCTACAAAAGACAAGTGGGACCTGCTGTTTGGGCGTGGTGTAATGTGATATATGCACAAGCCATCAAAAGCAGTCGCATACTTATCTGGGCTGACTAGGGGAACAGAGTGAAAGAGATGAGCCAACACTTCACCTGACACTAACTGATGTCAAACATCTGTGCCTTTCTCCAACCAACGCTGGTAATGAATAGAAGGGTGGGGCTGGCCCCTCTTTTGCAGCAATGCAATGCAGCTGATGCTATGGCATGTGTCTGCTCATCAGAGATCTGAAGTTTGCCTGGAGTGCACACACTGTGTTGTGACATGAGGTGCTGGATCTTAAGGTCAACAGCAGATGTGTGCTGTCACTCCCACAGCACTATGCTGACTTCTTATTTCCTCTTTTCATTTAGAGCAGAGTGCATAGACTCATTTGTTCATCACAGACACAAGAGAGGTGGTCCACCAGGGCTTATTCATCATATTTATCATCAGATTTTCCCTCCCCTCAGCCTCTTTCTTTAGAAGTGGACAAACAACTGCAATGTTAGTACTAATGCTTTAGCCTAGCTCCTGACATTGCCCAAAGTTAGATCAGCTGTCAAAGATTGACGTAACTTCTGTGTAACTCTGTGAGAGTTGATGAGGTGTTGTCCATTTGTAAGAAGAGCTCACGCCTTATTTGTGGTTGTGTGTTGGGCATCAGCTCAGCACAGTAAACTTGGACTATACCTCTGCAGTATTACATTCAGTGCATAAGTGGCTTGTGTCCTTGTGTCTTCAGGGTGCTGAGGACATAGAAGACAAGGAGCAGCTCCAGGAGGAGGTCCCGCTGAAGCAGAAGTCCCAGCAGTCCCAGCTTCCAGTCCAGGAGGAGGGCGAGGAGATGAGTCCCACCTTGGAGGATGGTGACGTGCAGCTGATAATCAAGGAGGAAGAGGAGAAATCGGTGCTCCAGAAAGCCCCCTGGGATGGCAACCCACACGAACCAGTCAGCAGGAGCAAGCATGCATCACTTCCACAGGACGGCACGCCACTCAAATCAGAGGACTCCGACGTGTTCCCTGTTGCTGCATCCATGCCGTTACGCCATTCGCACCCCTTTGCACACCCTCACACACAGGACCAATGGCAGCATG
This sequence comes from Salminus brasiliensis, assembly GCF_030463535.1. NCBI lineage: Eukaryota > Metazoa > Chordata > Actinopteri > Characiformes > Bryconidae > Salminus > Salminus brasiliensis. The sequence continues at coordinate 25,375,597 of NC_132899.1, read as the reverse complement.
GAACAGCAGAGTACAAGGTACCTACATATACCTTGGGAAATATTGAACAGGCAGAGAATCAGAACCTGGTGGGAATGGTGCTACCCACTTTGAAGCAAAGACCTCTACAGCCCCTCTTAGTGCCAAAGATCCCAACAGAGAGGGCTGAACTCCCTACTAAGGAGGAGAGCTTCAGCTTCAACTCACTCCTCTACCCTAGAAACAACCCTGGCATAATGTCCCCCTTAGCCAAGAAAAAGATGCTATCCCAAGTCAGTGGCACTGGCTTGCCCAATAATTACCCCTATGGTCCACCTCCTCCGTTAGTCAACAAAAAGGCATCTGCCAGTAGTACAGAGGAAACAGCTGCTGGACAGCATGGGCCCCAGGTACCTTCTACTGCAAGTGAGGCAAGTGTGGTGATCAAGCGTCCTTCTGTCATCCAGCACGCTCAGAGCTTCAAGCCTCGAGGCAGCGAGGACAGGAGGCCTTCAGTGGAGGCTCCTCAGAGGGAGTCACGTGGTGAGGGGGATTCAGAACCACCCCAGCACCAGCCTCTGCGTCAGTCCCAGACCAGCCCCACAGGAGAGCCCTACATTGTGAGGGCCAGCCCTCACTCCAGTGCGGAGAAATCCACAGAGATACCTCGTCCTGGACAAGCACCTAGCTTTCTTGGTGATTTCTACTCCTCGCCACACCTGCACAACCTCTACCGCCAAACGGAGCAACATCTGAGCAAGGAACAGCTAAGCAAGTACCTGAGCAGAGAGGCTTATCCACGGGACTCTGAGATTGCACACGGTTTCCCCCAGAGCCAGCAGCCCGACAGTGGAAGCCTGACATACTGTGCCAGTCTGAATCAGAAAGAAAAAGGCTCTCCTAGTGAAAGGGTGACAGAGGAGCAACCAACAGATCTGAGCCTCCCAAAGCCCTCTCCACACAAACTGCCCCACTCCACATCATCACTGTGTGGCCTCCCACATTCCATGATGCAGCAGGATGTAAAAAGCACTCCTCTCTTCCAAGCAGGCAACAGTCAGAGTACAAGTTTAGACTACCATCCCAGAGCCTGCCGTGTACCTCCTATGACTGTTTCCACTCCTAAGAAAGTGGTTGAACCTCAGCCCAAAGCACACAATGGCAGAGCGGATGAAACTCTGAGCTACAAAATAGAGGAGATGGCTCGGCCCATCCTGAGCACCAAAAGTAATCCGCAGAACGTAGGTGCTGCAAGGCCACTGAAAAGGAACCTAGAGGAGTTGGAGAACGGCCCCCCAGAGAAGAAGATCCGGGCTGTGACGCCCATGCATTGCTCTACACCTAGAGACGCCCCAGTGAAAGTACGGACCCCGGAGCCCGACAACGAGTCCATGAAGCCGGCAGAGCCGGCGCACGCGGTGCATATCAATAGCTATGCTGCTGAGGGACACAAGTTCCCCCTGCACTCGCCCATCTTCCCAGGGCTGTATCCTGGGGCTTTCGTATCTCAGGTACAGGACATGTGTGACAGCCTGGGCCCCCATGTACCCCCTGGTTACTCACATCCACTGCAGTACTTGAAGAACCAGGCTGTCATTTCGCCCCTTATGCCCCCATTTGCCATTCATTCCATAATGATGCAGAGACAGTTCTTGGCCCAGGCGGCCAACCCAGCCCACCTGTACAGGCACCCGGTTGGGACCTCATACGGGGATATTCTCCACCATGGCCTCTATCCAATGTCAGCCCTCAACCCCCAGCCTGCTTTCAGTCCCCCACAGCTCTCTTCGGTTCACCCCAGCACCAAACTCTCCTAGAGAAGCCTGACATTCCAATAGCTGGAGAGGACTAGAAAACACTCCTGACTGACACTCGAATGGTCCCTATTTCCAGCCACACAGCTAGCCATGACCTAGAGATGCTTTAACTTAGGAGCAGTATATTTCTGTTATTTGTCCTTTCTTGCCACTCAAGTTTATAATTTGCACATTTCTTTGAACATGGGCCAGCTGGGCTGATTGTGTCTTGTTCTCACCACGCCGTCTTAAGGCGTCAGATGGCAAGCCCGAATAAGGGTTGCCTTGGAATGAGCGCTGGAGTTAGTGGAAGGTATTGTGTCCCCACGGAGGAGCAGGAATTCTCACTGAACTTCTGGGTGCCCAAAGGATATAAACAAGTTGAGTGACAAATCAATGCAATTGCAGCAGTGCTATTTCAATCAATGCGCAGAACTCTCTCTGTTTCAAAACACTATTTTGACATAATGCAGTAAAAGCTGCCCGGTGGAACTATTGTACCTTTGCATATTAATCCTTACTGTGCATCTTTTTATGTATCAGTGTGGTAGTTTAGTGTTCATATTTCAAGCCTGCAGGGGTTCCGCTGGTAAGATTGAATTTTTTTTCTTTAAGTCGCAAGAACCACAAGAGATCAGAGCATTGCAGTTTGGTGTGTTACACGGCTACATGTAAATAAAACTAACTAAGCTTTCCTTGAAAGAATCTTATACATTGACGATAAAATGTGAGTTTGGTTTCACACGCTTTTCTGACCACCATCCACTGGCATCCCCTTTCTGCTCCTCTCACACTCAGCGAAGCTCCCTCCCATTTGCCAGGGCAACGTGGAATGTGTTCGTCAAATGTAGGACCGAGGTGCTTGTACATAACCCTTGCAAACTGAAAAACACTTTGTATCATATTCACTGGCTACTGTAATTTCTGACTGCACAGAACCGCAAGTTCTAAAATGGGATCGCTTTGCTTGTGAAGGGATGAAGTACCATGTCCAGGACTACTTTGGTGGCTTTTTCTTTGCCGGCACACACTTTTCACAGTTTACTCAGAGGAAATTTTTTTCAAGGGATTTACCAGGGTTTAAGACTACACCTGGGGATGTAGGGGTGGACGGGGAGGGGAGGGGGGTTTAGGAGCACTTAGTGAAGCACACAAAGGCCACTCCTGATTGTTCATGTTAAAAGATGTATAGCAGTGGGTGTCAAAATTACTTAAAAATATGTTGAGGGAAAAAAAACATCTGTATTGGCATTGGTCAGTTCTTCAGAAGGTCTGTGTTAAATTATGTGAAACGGCAGAAAATGGTTGTCAGTTTCTTTGCACAAAGAATTTTGGAAAACTACCAACAATTTGAAAGTGACACAATCTAGGGGTAATCAATTTTCTTTCTTTTCTCTTTCTTTTTTTGATGTATTAGTAGGAGAAATAAAACTTAAAAGTTCAAGAAATGTATTTGCTCCAACTGTGTTTGGGGTAGCACTCAAGGTTGCTATGTAACATTTTTAATAAGAAATAAACTGTTTTATAACTTAAAAGTCAGCTTATCCGGTCATGTATTGCACTTGCTACTGCTGCATGTAGAGATGGCCAATATGACATGATGTTATAATTGATACTTCAGCAAATGCTCAGGATGCTTTTCATGCAGTCATACTGTCTCTACATATTAGCACACTATACAGCGTTAACTGGGGTGGAGAGTACCTATTCAAGGATTGTCTTACGCTTACAGTCACGCTGGGTTTTTGTGCAAACTTTTGTGCGTGAAAATTTCACGTCAAGTTAAATTTTGGTTAACTCTGATGCACGAATTTGCGTCCCCGACCAATATGGCTGCCGCTCTGGCTGTGTGACCTGTGACACACTCTTGCAACATGGGTTGAAAAAAGAAAAAAAAAAAGAAAAAAGAGTCTTTAATAAAGAAAGGGCAATCCACGGGTACAGGAAACGAATTGAACCAGATCAAAACCAATAAGAGAGAAAGCAGATACATGGCAAAATTGTAGTTGAAAAACCGTGCAGAGTTCAAAAACAACGGCACATAGGATCAGGTAAACAAAGTGGAGAGCAAAAACACGATAAAGCCAAACAGAAGAGAACGATTGGTAGACTTACAAAAAAGTCCACGGTAATATTTCACAAAGAGAAAAACTAGAGAGGAGTTTAAATTCTCAAACAATAAGACAAACACAGGTGAAGGCAATCAGAACTCAAGTGACGATGAATGCAGGAACTGTTCATGATTGGCTGGCAGAGGGCAGGTGAAAGTCATGTGAGTCTGGGAGGAAACATGGGTAGTGTAGTCCAGAGAGTCCGCAGAGCTAGGAGGTAAACCTGGGAGTGTGACAACTCTCTGCTCTGTCTGAAGCGCTGATTGTTGTGGTTTCAGAACAGGAGATATTTAATAACTCTTTTGGTGCAAGTGAACATTGGTACACAGTCAGTTGGGAGGTGGGATTTGAAGGTAAAAAAATCTCTTACATGCCTACTTTGCAAGGTGATTTAAAATGCAAAAGCCCAGTGTTACCGGGGCTTTACTAAAAAATATTTAACTGTTATGCATCAGGAAAGAGAAGCTGGTTATCATTAGCTTAGTAAGCATGATAGCATTCTGTTCACCACAAAATACCTGTTAATACTGACTAACCATAAACCTCACTTGTTTAGACAATAAGAACTCAATAATATCTTAAATCTGAAGGATGGAGTGGAAGGACGTATCCCACTTGCTAAGCCAACCTTTGCTTAGCTAGCTTGGCTTGAGATCCACCAAGTACCACACAGCCCAGTGCAGCTGCTATTCTGACTAACTGCTGCACTACAGACTACAAGTGTTGAATGAAAATGTGTCTGAGAGAGTCACGCTGGGCATCTGGTGTGACAGAAAGTCATAATGCAAAAGGTAATGTTGTGTTTAGACTCACATAGATTATTTAGAAGGATAAATACCACAGCACAGATCATGTTCAACTAACAGAGGCTCAAATTACACCTGTTTAGAGGATAAAGCTTATATAGATCACCATTATATCGCCCAAGCCTGCATGATATGTATCTTATCTCATAGTATGGAATGGAGTGATGTTACATTTAAGAAATTCTAAATAGAAATAGTTTAATAATATAGAATAATATAAAATACTTATCTTCCCTTTGTGATGAAACACATACCTGGTCATTGTTGAAAATACCAACAATGTGATGTGTTGTAATTCATCATAATAATGATAAACATCATCAGATTGCCCGCTAATTGCAAGCCAGGCCAAACGAATTCTTTTGAGACCCAAATGCTAAAAACCTAAATTACAATAAACATGATTCACCTTGATATGTAGCTCTAGTAAGCTCCCCACTATAATTTCCTTCATGAAATGAAAGCCTGATGATCAAAACAAACCTCTGTATACACAAAAGCACAGCGAGTGAAGGAGGCCTCTTGCAGGACGAGAAAGTCACCCCTGGTTCGGTACTGTAATCACCCACATGCTGAAAGGATCCTGTCCTGGAGCACATCTGCTGTAGTTTACCATGTTCATTATAATCGTAATGAGCGCTGGGACTTTTCAAGGCCCCCATAATTAGAATGTTTGTCAGGAGCGCTTAAAGTAGCTTGTTCAGTATTGGATTGTCACAGCCAGCTGCGTCTGGAAGGTTAGAGGTCACATCTTCGGCATGTCTTCAAGGGAAAAAAAGTGTACTTCTAATAGCCTTTCTGTTTCTATTTCAGAGCCTAGAGGAAAGAAATATTCGAATCAAGCCCTCCTCCTAATCTCAATCAGTTCTGAGATGTGTGTGAGACTTGATCCGACCCTGAAATTCAGCTCTTGAGAAACAACCCTTGGATTTTCTCACTTTGATCAAAGTAATGTCTCAGGTGGTCTAACTCTTTATGGTCAGACTGATCTCACCTTAGTCTCGGCTGAACAATAGTCACAGAGCAAAGTGTAAGATCTCATCAAGCCCCCTTCTACATCTCAGACGAGCTTTCTGCAGTTTATTAGTATAAAAAGGAAGTCTTATGCTTTTCTCATTTATGTCCAGAACCCTCTACAATTAAAGGCCGATGTTAGATCCTCTCATTTCTCCAAACGGGGGTTTAGGAGAAAGAATTCAGAAAGCAGTGATCTTTCATTGAAACAATATTGAGATCTGCTTTACTTCTCCTTAGACAAAGAACAGAAAAGCCGTTTTTCCTTTGGGAGCGCTTCACTGCTGATTCACATATCCACTATCCTAACTATTGGGCTTTCAGTTGGTCTGAGACTCAGTGGTCTTATTACTTCTTATTGAAGATCTATTCATAGACACTGAGCCAGCTTTAAGAACATTACAAGTATTTACAGTTTTGTCTCAGCACAAGTTCTCCAGTTGCAGAAGAGGCTGCTCACTATTGTACATAATTGCAGATTCTCTGCTTTGTTGAGTATTTGAACCTGGGCATTTTTCGAGTACTTTATTTAGCAAAGCTGGAATCTTTCACTTCACATTAAACAATGCATGACCTCATCTTGTTCAAAATGTGTGCTATAACAGCCGGCTAAATCAGCCACATTCTGCTTTGTGAATGCAAGGGCTGCATAGGTAATAGAAGCCATGTGGCCAGGCCGCAGCAAATATGCGCGATTGAAATGCAGGCCTACCACTTCAAGTGCTCTTAATAATACAGCCAATATTTTGAGAACAACATGTCAACCTTGAAATAACTGCACTTCATTAAAATGTAAAACACCCCAGCAATGTTTTTCCATGCTTTTGATGCACCCTCTAGTGGTTGAATCAAATGTAGTCGGGAGGATCAGTGGCTTTAATTACAGGCTGCTTGTTCTGCCAGAGTTTGGATTTAAAAAGAGGCCCTGGAAAGGGATTGGTTAGAGGGGGGCGGGGGGGGTCTGCAAAAACTGTGTGTTATTAATCATTGACTGTACATAGACTGTACAGTCAATGACTACAGCAGAAAGAAAGGTGCTGAATAGCCTTTGAAAGAAAGAATTTAATGGTACCTGTGAGCAATGGAACCCAGACGGGTGTATTTATAAGAGCACACAGTAGTGGCAGTTTTAAATAGCCTCCAACCACGGTGAGGTAAACAGTCCTGCTTTCTCACTTTTACAGCTCGTCACTCGTGTTGACTCAGAGGAGAAGGCCAGCGGACGCCATTTCCTGCCTCTCAGTGTTTTGGTGATTAAAATATATGTCGGGTTGCAAATGGGTGGATTTCCTACATCGCACAGTTTTCCACACAGGAACACAGGAGTCCACATTCTCCTCCTCCTCTTGACCTGACAACAGCTATTGTAAATGTCATTTGCTTGTGAATAATCAACATCGATGTTCTGCCAAGAAATTCATGTCAGTGGTCACGGAACAACAAGGCCACTGTCTATACCAGTGACTTTTAATCAGGCTATGTTTTTAAGGATGTATGACTACATTAAAAGCTAAGTAACTAGCAAAAATGTACCTACTTGGGATGCATGATCATATCAGAATTACATTTGTATTAGCGGGGAATTGTTTAAAATGTTAGTGCTATTGGACAGATTGATGGTGTATTTATTACGAGCAGAATGTTCAGGAGGGTTTCATTTATTTTGCAGCATTCGTTACAAAACGAAATATTATAATTCTCTATAATGGTAATACTGGTAGATTTAGTCTCATTTTCTTTTAGAAATGTGTTTTACATTTCTCTCTTCCAAATATACACTATATGGACAAAAGTATTGAGACACCTGTTCATTCCTTGTTTATTCTGAAATCAAGAGTATTTAAAAACAGGTTATCCTGCTTTTGTTGGAATAATGGTGTATACTGTCCAGGGAGAGCTTCCTACTAGAGAACACAGTTAGTTTCACTGCTCCACAGCTCAATGCTGGGGGGCTTTATACCCATCTAGCCCACGCCTGCCTTTAGGCTCCACAGAGTCCCATTATGTTGGCAATACTTCTCTACAGGGACTAGATAAGCTGTGTCCATAGTACTTAAACTGCATGCTGTTTAGTACAGAGAGCATAATTAGTAACTGTTTGATTGTTAACTGAATCTAGTGTGCATATATAATATATATAAAAATAGGATTCCACAGAGGAAATAAACACGGACCTATTGGCACCATTCCTAATGCCAGGCAGGGCTAGAGAGGTGTAAAGTTACCCAGCATTGAGCTGTGGAGCAGTTGAACCGTGTTCACTGAAATGATGGTGCGCCACCCTTTTGGGATGAGTTGGGGATGAGGTGGGGTTGTGATCATCCAACATCCTGACCTCACTAACACTCCTGTCACTAAAAATCAAATCTTCACAGCAATGCTCCAAAAACAGCAGGATAATGTATTTTTTGATGCCCTTGATTTTGGAAGAAACAATGAATGAGCAGGTGTCCCAATACTTTTACCCATAAAGTTTCTATTGCTATTTTAGAGAAACAATTTTTTTTATTATAGCGATGGAATACATCCATTCCATGTATTGTTAATTTTCTGTTAAGTCACATCCTCTAGGGAGACATGCTTCCACACATTATGAAGCATAATTGGTTTAATTGCTTAATTTAACCATAAAGACAATTAAAAGACATTGAATGTTGCACATTTATAAGCAATGTGGAGAACACGAATGCAATCGTTTTTCCACTTAGAAAATCAACAATGTGTAATTTCACCTGCGGCACCATAAGACAAACTTTTGCATAAAACTTGCATAAGACATACATATATAATCTCACCAACATATATGTATATGAGAACTACCGGATTTTGGCATTGGCCCAGAACTCCCACCTGCCTGAAAACCTATTTGAAATGACTTGTTAAATCTAGCAGGAATGTGAAAGGGAAAAATCTTGAGGTGTCAAATGATACATCCATAATACAACTGCTAGATATCTCTGCTGTGAGGTTTAAGTGTAAAGAAATGAAGGATTTTAACCTGCTGGCTGAAGTGTGCAGTGCTAACTCTTTTGAAGACAAATGAGGCCTGCGCGCTCATGTTCGCTGCTAACCCAGCGCACAACATGGCATGAAGAATGCCCGAAAGAAAGGCTGTGAAAAGTAAGATGGGAGTTTGCACAGGTCTGTGAAACACAGAAGAATAATTAGGGTGTGTTTACTTAGTGCGGCACTCCAGGAAATTTCAAGGAAAGTATCAGAGATGCTTGAGTGCAGCGACACCTCGAGGCGGAGAGGAGAAACTACAAGCGCAGACATAAACTTGCTAAGAGTATCTTACTACACGCCCTCTGGCCAAAAAAAAAAGAAAAAGAGAGGAAGGCATCCAAACTCAGCATATTTTTAGCCTCTGAAGTCATTCATTAACTACGGTTTGATTGTATCAGCATGTTTCTGGAGGGTGAGAAGGAAAAAAAGCTGAATGAAGCATTGAAAACCAGTCATGGTGGTGTTTTTGTGTTTTATGTTGAAGACTCACTGTGCAGCTGTGTAACTTACAGACTGTAGAATTGTGTAGTTTTTAAATTGCAGAAAAGCCTCTCTGGTACAGCCCCCCATGGACCACAATGAAGTCAATGACTCCTGAAAGCCCAGGTGGATTTTACCTTGCCGCTTAGCTATTTGTCCGACATGTGAGAGGTGTGTGGAAAGCCATAGCACGTTGCAGAGTAGACGACAGGCCATTGTTTGTTAGGCCTGATGGCACAGCTGCTCGTGTTAGTCCTACACTCAGCAGCTGTGCTCTGATAATCTGCTGGCTTGTGCAATACTGCACCAGCTATTCATCAGCTCTGCCCACTATAGTGTACAATTTCACCTCACAAATCGCCTTTATTCAGTGTTATTTTCACCAGTCATACAGGAAATCAGACGACTTCAGCTTCTCAAGTACAATAGTGAAGTGCCTCTGTTCTCCGAAAAGCCTTGTTTAGCAACTGTTCATTAAAAAAACAAGGACACAGAGCAGCTGCTGCCACAGGGATCCTTACAACATGTCTCAATCCCAATGCTGTTTTGTTAAAAAAAAAAAAAAGAAAAAAAAAGAAAAAACATCAACAGCATCTCAATCCCTGTTCTCAGACTCTTATTAAATCTGCTTATCAGCCGGATTTAGCCAGGCCAATAAAAGTGTCGTTTCGCCGCACTGGCTTGGCTCGTAGTACAGCGAATATGTGTGTTTTCTAATGAAGAGGCTGCTCAGAGTTGAAGGCATTCTGCAGAGTATTGACTAAGGGGAACCACAGGAAAACCGCCAGGCAGGAAAAATAACCTCGTGGGAAATGCCAGATGTATTTCGCACAAGAATAGCTGAGGTCTTAACAAACCAAGTAAATCGAGTAAAAGCTGCCCAACATGGTGAAAAATGTGCCTTTTGGCCTTTTTTGCTCTCCCCTTGTGAAAACCTAATGTTTAAACGCTAACCTCTGTCATTCAGCCTTCAATGTGTGATAAGACTGACTTTGTTTAAATACTGTTGGATAGTCCTCATGAAGACTAAACTTAGTCCAGAGCTTGTTTAGTAGTCCTGATTGTGGTCAGATAGAAGGGCTGAGATGATTAGTCAACACAGCTTAGTCACTGATGACACTGATTACAGAGAAACGTTGATGGGTTGTTTATTTAAAAACACAATCACTATAATACACACTGTCAAAGACCTCTGAAGTCATGCTGTTACTCTGTTGTTGGCAACAAGCACCTATAAGGAATCCTGACTCTTAAATTGGACCTTGCAAACCCAGTAGGTTTGTTCTTGTGAACACCCCAACCCACTCTTTACTGGATCATTTGAATTACGAGGTTGTTAACCAGCTGAAGTTTCTGCTATCTAAAGTCCTTCAGTAACATGTAACCCCCCAAGGTTTCAGTAGCTACAAGGACCTCTGTAAAAACGGGTGGGTCTATTTTTTTTACGTTTGTAATGACACTTTAAGCCCACCACCAGGCCATAGGATTTTTAAAGGGTTAACAGACTCTGGAATGGTGGTGCACTGTTCTACTGTGCAACAACACCAGTCGAGTCATCAGACAAAAAAAAACTTATCTGCATCCTCACAAAATTCTGTTCCAGACCATTTCTAAGGAACCTTCTAAACAAAACACTGCATTTTGGAAACAAGCCACGTGAACCTGAAATTGGATTTAAAACAGACTGCATGAGCTGCAGTGAGCAAAGGTATGTGGGCTGGATCGATCATCCTTTGAGTTTGTGTTGTAGCCAGTGGCACAGGAAACAATTACCTGATAGAGGAAAGAATTGATTCTGCAAGCAAACATCACAGCATCTGTTTAAAAAGCATAAGATGAAAAGAGGAAGTTTCTACAGCAGGATAATGATCCTAAACACACATGAACACAGTGTAGAAGGCACAAGCTGAAGGTGACCTAAGAAGAAAGAACTGTGTCTGGCTGGATATAAAGAGTGTTTCCAAGTAGTGTTATTTGCCAAATGGGATGCTACTAAATTCTGACTGTGCAAATTGTAAAAGATGGAGATTAAAAAGTGATCTTGCTAAAGAAATCTTTAACTTTTTTGCCTTTTCAGAAACTTTTACTTGCTTAACTACAAGGATTGCCAAACCTTTGCATGTCAAAATACTAGGCCCAAGTAGTAACAGAATACATGTAACAGTGGTACATAATCTGGATACAAAAAGCAGTATGTGAACATGGTAATTAGATAACAGTTGCATTTGAAACATAGAGTGAAATCAGCAGGTTTACCATACAGCTTAGACAGCGCTACTCTTACCATGTCTTTTTCTAATCGCGCGAGCGAGTGTGTGTTTGTGAGATGCTGTTGTTGTTGATGTACAGAGCTAACAGCTAACAGCACCACCAGCAGAGAATCTTGTGACATGTTCAAAACCACTTCCTACATTGTGGAATTCTGTTCAGGGATCAGGATTTTTACATGTGGGAGGTGCAGTTTCAGGCGCAGCTTTGTGCTTGCTTTCCCAGGAGTGCTGTAAAAATGCATTCACTAACGGAAATTGGGAGGCAAGGAAACCAATATTACTCCCTGAGTACATGAGACCCCAGCAGTAAATATTCTCTCATCTTCAAAACACTTTTAAACAGAATTGAAAGAAACAAGGTAAGACAACTGCCACTGAATCCAGGTAGATGAGCTAGGACTGCTGCATGCACTGTTGTCTAATGCTGCGTTTCATTTGAACTGGGATGTCGGATTTTCAGAATTCTAAGTAGGCAATTTGAACTGGAACACCCCCACAAGTGGGATTTCTACTCAGAAAGCTGGTAAGAGTCTCACCAACTCAGTTCAAAATCCAAGATGGCTGCACTGCACATCAACAGTAGTATTAAACAGTTTATCAGCACTTCTATCTATTTGTGTCTCATGAAAACAGTCATGCACACAGTATTGTCCAACGTCTATCTGTGGAAGAGTTTCCATGGTGTGTGAATGCGGAAATAACATGTAATGCGTCGGTATCAACCTTGTTATTGCTAACAATACTAACCTGGGACTTGATACGCGGGACATATTTTGGTTAGATTTGCCATAAAACACAGGTAAAAGATTGTAAAACCAGTTGTGGTAAACTCTGAAGTCTAAATTGTACAATTATCGGAAAGTTGGTCAACTCGGTTGGGATGTCATTCCCAGCTCCAACATCTGACTGTAAATGGAATGACTCATAAACCGTTCTGTTGTTAAACAAGTGTGCAGGTGGGTTTCTCTAATCTTAAAGTAATCTTCCCAACAATGCATAATCAAACTAAAGCAACCAGAGTACCCTGAATAACGAGCTTTACAAAGATCTCACAGGAGCGCTAAATAACTAGCATGTGTTTGGAATTGTCACTCTATGAAAATAAGGTCTGAAAGAAAACATAAGATTGGATGACGTTTATGCAAGTCAGCAGGTGGGGCCTCTGCACTCACCACAGTGGAATTTTAAACGATGGCGTTGTCCTGACGGAGCAATGCTACATGAAAAGGTTGAAGGCATGCTGGTTGCAATTAGGCGAATAATCAGACAGTAGTTCACAGACTCATTGGTCATTGCTAATTGTAGGTATTGAAATCAGACTGCCATGTTATTGCTGTACTGTGGTATGGGTGCTATTAATAACATTTATCAGTAGGTGTTGTGAGTGTGTGTAGGCTGTGCAGCTGGGTGCAGTAGCGAAACCAGCTCTCCTGACCTTGGGCCATGCTCAAAGTCAACACTTTTTTTTTTTGTTCTACTCAACTGCGGATTTGCTGCCTCACTGTATGTGTGAGTGTGTGGGTTTGTGAGAAGCCCTCTGGTGGAGGACGCTGTTTATGGAGCTGGGCTTCGGCTCAGACACAGAGCGGCCTTTCCTCTGGGATTTGACCTCAATCTTCATGAACTTATTTCTCAAACTCTACACACTAGTCTGGACCAGCCCACGAGGACATTTCACACAGTTAACACACTGCTGCAGGGCTGCCTGCTGGGGCTGTAAATCTCTGACCTCACAAGCATCATGTCAATTATGTGTTTTGTAAAACCACAAAGACACCCTAAATACAAACATTAATACTTATTATTTAAAAGTGCTTTTTTATTTTGGCAAAAAACACAAATTAATGTTTTTTGATATTTGAGCAAGATTAATAATAGGTTTTACAAAAGAAGCCCACTCTGATACAGCATGCTAAACATTACAACGTCCCCCACAGACAAGGTTAATTGTGACAGAGGGGCTAGTAACAGCTAAAGAGGCACATAACAGTCACATAAATCAATTCAAAAACAATTCATTCAGTACAGTTCAATGTTTAGGCAAAATGACCTAAATGCATCAAATAAATATAATAAGAGGATGTGTCAAATGTGGTAAATTTATTTACACTGCAGAGCAGAAAAGAGTAAACTATAATTATGATAAAACTGAGCTTTATTTACCTCGGCATTACAGTTTCATCAGTGCAGAGGTAAAGAAAGTAGCTCCTAGTAGCTCTCAGTGATTATTACAGTCAACATTAAATGAGTCTGTGCCCTGCTTGCCCTTACATATCTATTAGGGCTCTGTTAGGGACCATCATGGAAGGGGTAATTTAAGTGCGTGACACCCGGAAACCTTGTAAACCGTTGCATTTGTGTGGAATTGTGGGAAATGGAGTGAGTTTTGGAGCACTGCTGGGGTAACTGTCGTCTTGTTGACTCCCAATACATCCCCTAACTGCCGCATGTGGAGAGTGTGACCCATTACTTTGTTTTTTTAAGTCTTGTTTATTATTATTTAGATCTTAGATTTAGATCTTCAAATGGATACAGCTTATCAGGCTCTCTTATTTACTAAGAATTCAGGAGTTGGACCGAAAGCCTTTAGATTATGTACTAGTGTAATTAGAAACTGACTAAAATTGATTCTATTCTGATTTCTGAAACCAATTTCACCACATTTTACAAGAGATAAAACATTGCTTTAGGACTGACTGAAGTCCTAGATATGTCACTGACTGTATATACAAGTGGTAGCCTAACCATGTCTCATGTCATGTTGTTAGAAATGGAAAACAGTGGTAGTAGCTTTATGTCAGGACTCTTCCATTCCAGTCGCTGTCACTGCCACATACAATGTAAAATATATGTTAATGCCTAGTGGCTGGTTTTACATGTGCCGGAGAAGGCATGTGCTCATCTTCATTCGCCGCATAACGGGGATGCTACTAGTGACGGGGGGTCCACATGAATGGGAGCTGAGTAATTGGCCCTCCAAATTAGGTGGAAAATGGGGTAAAATTTGGAATAAATGATCCAAAGAAAATAGGTTCAAATGTTTGGTGTCAATTTACATTATTTTAGTGCTAATAGAAATTCCATAGAGGGCTAGCAAACGTTTTGTAACAAGCATTTTTAATTTAGTAGCGAGTCCACTGGGTTTTAACTATGCTGTTAAAAAGCTTTCTTTGAATGGCAATTTTATTGGGCTTCAACAGCTGTGCCATTGTCGAGGACTCAAAGCTACGTGGAGAGAAGTAAAACGTGCTGGTGGTTGAAGTGACAGAGCCAATTGATACTAGGGTCCTTACAGAAAGAATTCCCCCACTCACTTCAACACCATGCCTGTAAATATAGCTGTACACCTGGAAGTGTCAGAATTATGTAATGGTGTGCTGTATTTCCTGAGCTGAGGAGCAATGCCTGCGTGCCCTGGCAAGGAGGGTGTTATGTAAAGTACAGGATATTTGATTAAGTGCCAAGTTCATACTGGTTTCCCTTAGATAGCCCTGAGAATAAGCGCTTAAATAAAATTCAACATGCCCTGAGCTCCAGCTGTAGTGAGGCGAGATGTTTTTTTATTCCCTTTCCTCTTAAATTTCTCTCACTCCTGGCAGCCCATTTAACGTGGAGTAAAATTAAGAGTCTGTGTGAGCACAGAGTCTGTAAAGACAGGACAGGAATGTTTCTGATTTGAGATCCATTGGAAGTCAAAGCCAGACATCTCTGTTGGCTTCTGTCACTCAGGGTGAAGAGTGAAGCAAGTCTATTTACAGTTACTAAACAGTACTTTATGAGGTAAGTGTGTGCTGTTTTAGGCATACAGATTACAGGATGCTAACTGGTAGCTATAAGCTTAAATGACCTGTTAGCTATGTTAGCACCGTAGCTCCAGTGAAAAACTAAAGCAAACCCCAGACATCAAACATGTTTATCTTAGCTAATTGACTACAATTAAAGTCAACTGTGTAAGTCTGCCACTATCAAACCAACTTTAGCACGATCATCTGGAGCTAGACCTGTCTGGCCTGCCAGAGAGGGATGTACAGGGTAAAATGACCCCACAGCCAGTTAGTAAAGGCAAGATTATACAATCAAGAGACTAGATTTGTTTTGTATTTATAGCTCAAAAGCTAGACAGCCATCTCAAGTGTTGTCATGGACAGCTGTCATAAGTGACTTACCCTCAGGAGAAGGTTGGAATGGCTTGGATCAAGAAACCCCCTGCAGATGAGAGTGGCCATGATATGCAATGCATATCTAGCAGAAACGTTGAGCATTAGACTGTGTAAAGAGGTAGAGCAGGCATATAGACTTGAGAGGTGGATGTCTTGGTATAATATTAAAATAGCTATTCACCTGGACAGTACAGTGCCCTCCATAAAGTTCGTGACAACAACACCTTTTCACTGATATACCCAAAATCAGGTGTGAAGTACACATTCCAGACTTTAATTTAAGTGAGGCCCCCTTTATTTCAGGGCAACAAACATTTGACATGATTACACTTCATTTGTGCAGGCATAAGATACCTAGGCTTGCTTCTAAGCTTTGGAGTCGTAGTTGCAATTGTTCAATATCAGGACAAGAGCTGTGCTATCAAAGTCAAAGAAGCTATTATGAAGCTGAAAAAACTATAATAAAGCCATTAGAGACATCAGTCAAACCTTGGAATTACATATAATATAGTATTATGGTAAGGTGAAAGTATCTGTCACTGTACTATGTACAGCTAAATGTGTCCTCCGCATCTGACCCATTTGTGGTAGTGAACACACACATGTGAACTACGGAAAGTGAGCACACACACACAACCAGAGTGGTGGGCAGCCAACTCCAGCGCCTGGGGAGCAGAGAGGGTGAAGGGCCTTGCTCAAGAGCTCAACAGTGGCAGCTTGCTGAGCCCGGGAATCGAACCCACAAACCTGTCATCAATAGCCTGGAGCGCTGACTGCAGAGCCACCACTGCCCCTAAAAGACAACACTTCTTATAGCTGGGTGGGCTCGACCTTTCGGTTAGCGGCCGAACGCACTAACCGGTTGCTCCACAGAAACTGCTATTCTGGTATTACCTGCATTATATATATAGTATAATATAGTATTTCGGCTACAGGTAAATCTACAAAATATAATACTTATTTGTTTTTAAGAATTTAATTTCTTAATATATATAATATATAATTAAATATTTCTTAATATTTTAACAGCTCAGATACAATTGTATTTTGTTTAGAGAAGTTAGAGAAGTTTTCTTTTATACATGTATTATTTAAAAGCTTTTTAATCACATTATCCTTGTTGGATAACAACCCTAAACATCGGTTTGTAATATTTAAGTTCAGCATGAATTATGAAAGAATGTGTGCACTAATCAGGCGTGAACGCTCTTATGTTCTGTTATTAAAAATGTATTTTGATTTCACACCCTCATTACTGCCAAATCTGAACAGGCCTGCCTTCACTGTGGTGTGATCACTTTGTGAATGAGTGTATTGTACCACAGTTGCACTCAGCCCGTGTCTAATGTCTTATTCTTATTACTGCCTCTGGTGTTTCAGGTTCTTGGCTGAGGGTGGTGATGTGCGCATTTAGAAGGCCTGGTTGCAGGCAAAAGCCAACCAGCCTGCAGTCTCTGACACCAGGTCTGCTCTACTTCGCAGCACATTCCACAACAATTTACAAACAGATTTTGAATGTAGGCTGAAGCGACACCCCAGTCGGTGTCACAAGGAAATAGTCCAAAGGATTCTGAAAGGTGCTGAGGGTGATGCAGCACTGCAGATGGCCTGTCATGCGTCATTTCAGTCACAGTCTGCTTGAACTGCAAACACCGTCTCTGCCCACACCATTTGGTTCTGAACTGTTTAAAGGTGAAACTTTTGCATATAAACGAATGGCCTGCTCTGGAGTAGGGGCTTTCTGACAAGAGCGAATTTGAATTTGGTCCTTAATCGTTCTCTCCTAACAGCCTTGAAAACGCAATGATACGAAAAATGCACCTCTTCAGCTAAGTAGTAAAAAAGGCCCGTCCCGTGACTTCCCCAGGGTGTAATTACTGCCTTATATTTATAACATATAAAAACTGTCACTGGACTGTTTGGGACTTCAGTCCAAAGCAGTTCTGTTTAGACAGCTGCATGCATGACTACACCGGTGACACTGGCAGCCAATGAAAAGAAATCTCACAAGGGCGTGTTAATGGCTTGAATGAGTCGACTTGTAAGTAAATGACTCCATAATGTGTTTGCTTTGTCTTGCCTATTTATTTGCTCAGTTGCCTAGTTTATCATATGGAGCACAATGGAGGAGAATGCTCGTATTAAGAAAAACGTTTAGCAGGGATTAGATGTGTGCATATGGGCCCTGCACAGCTACAGTAAACTCACTAGACTGCAAACTGCACATTTGTCCACTGGTGAGGGATTGCACTAATACACTATTAAAATAAGATCCCTGAGTAACTTTTGGAGGTCCCTCAGTTTGAAACTGTGGAAGAACCTCTTAAAGTGCTTTCAAACTGAAGAACCTTCAGATGTTCCTCAATGATCTTATACTTTTACCACTGGAAAAACTTTTTCTTGAAGGTTCCTCAAAGCACTTTAACCTACACTTACACTCTTTACCCTACCTACTTCAACATTTCAAGGGTATACATTGAGATTTTCTGTTTCTTCCCTTCAAAAAACTAAATTCATCATTAAAGTGCTTTAAAGTCCTGATCAGATTTTTGTATTACTGTGGATGATACAGATACCACAGTGCACACTAAACCAGATTAGGTAAGATATCAACTGCTACCGTCAAATCACTTCTACTGATATGCTTTAGATTTGGGCCCTTTTTTAATTACCATTTTTATAAAAAGATTAATATTGACTTATAATCTAATGTGCCTGACTGATCTGGGCTGGATTTCTAAAAAAAAACACTGTAGCACATCACACAAGATCATCCTTAAATGCTCAAGAAAGCATTAAACTGAAGATTCTCTAAATCATTTCAGCTTTCGTTTTCTAGTTTATTTTACATAATGCCAAATTATTTCATATCACATTTTTGATCTGGGTAGAGGCATACACTCTGACATCTGATATTCTGCTGTGAAACAACCATTTTCATGCTGTAGTTTCATGTTGCTCTATCATGCGCGTAGTACTCAGCTCATTTCTTTCAGTTTTGAGTGTGCTGTTACTTCTAAAAGCTGGCATATGCTTTCAGCCTTTGTCCTACACTCTAAGAGGTCTATACAGTACAGAGGGGTTCAACAGTGAAGTCCTTTTCAACAGTGGAGCTCTTTTCTGTGCTATTTAGACCCACCTACAAAAGGTTTACAAAAGATCTACCAAAAGACATCTACAAAATAACCCTGTACCCAGGTAAAGAACCATTTAATCATCTAATTTTTTGTTGTTCTATATAAAACCATTTCTTTACTAGAGGATCCTTAAAACGTTGCGACATGTCAAGTGTAAACCAGACCTAACACTGTTTTTTTTAACGTAACTTTTTTGTTAGCTATGTTTAGATGCAAGATTGGGAGCTTAACCACAGTCAAAAGGCATATAGCTGTTAATATATGTCTAATATCAGAACCCACTGTTCTTGAAAAACATGTTTGCAACATTTCAGCTTACCCCACAGGCAGGGTTACACGCATCTTTAGTAATTAGTAGAGGACCTTTTGCTGTTATGACCTGCTGAATAGCCAGACACCAGCTTCTGGCAGCATTCTCAGCGTCCTGAGGAATCTTTGGTCAATCCGCTGCAGTTAATGAAAGGCCATGACTTATTTTAATTATAGAATGTCGCCATTAGGTGTAACCATGCACTCAGTAGTTACAAACTCAGTAGTTACAAAACTGACGGTGATACTAGTAGGGTACAGGGTAAACAGGGTAAACCTCAGGGTGAATCATGAGAAATATCAGTTTGAAAGCTGTGAAATTCACAGATGCTATGGGAATATGATACGATTACCAAAACATGTTTAGCTACCATGTTACAAATACCCTGTGTCAGTTTGTGCTCTGCTCTCCCTCTAATTAAAAGAAGCTCATGTTTGCTTCGTGTTCTTGAATAAAATCACTTTCTTCCATTTCTCCAGTCTGAGTAATTGCTCAGAGGAGTAACCCCACTTCCACAGAAGCAGAATTTGCTCTTCTCTGAGAGTCCTTCAGCTTGAGCACATTTTCTCAGAAATTGTTCCCTGGTCGCTGTCGGGCTTTTTCTGTGCAGTAATTGAACGTCTGTTTGGATGCGACTACAGCCATCTAAATAGGCTGTATCCCCAGCTCTTCAAGTGCTTTTTACAAAGCAGATGGATCAAAGAGAAAATGGAAGATAACAGAGTATGCTTTAAATCCCTATCTCCTTCTTTTTTCCAGGGTTTCTGCTGGAGCGTTTTTTTTTGGAATGATGATAATATGTGGAATGTTTTGGTGGAGCATGACGACCTGCCAAATTGATGAATAGTTTTACTGCCACAATTAAATCATCCGAAGTGTGTGCAGTAAATCTGTTGTAAATGGAACCCAGAATTAAATTCGATTGGAGCAAAGAGCTCTCTAAAGAAAGACAGCCCCCCCTCACACACACACTTTTATTGAAAGGCCTATATTATGGAAATCAAGTAGTTTGCCATGGTATGTGAACATTGTTCAAAACAATCATTCTAAGCTAAAGGGATTGTCTATAGTAATGAAAAAGGATTCTTTTACAACTGTGGAACGCTTTGAGCATTAAATGACTCTTTAAAGACCACGTACAAGGATCCTTCCATGTATTTAAAGAACCTTTTAGCCAGGCAAATAAGCAGCAGCCAACACCTTGTTGATAAGAGAGGTCAATGGAGAATGTCCAGACTGGTTCCAGTGACAGAAAAGCTACGATGACTTTAAAACTTGTACGACTGTACTGAGCACAATAGAATCTCAAAATACACAACACATCTAACCTTGAGGTGGACAGTCTACAACAGCAGAAGCCAAGTTGCGCAGAAAGTTGAGGCTGCAGTGAGCTCAGGTTCACCAAAACTGGACAGGAGAAGACTAGAAAAGGTGTAGCCTGGTCTGGTGAATGTCAATTTCTCTTGAGTCACACAGATCTATGGACCCAACCTGCCTTGTGTTTACAGTCCCAGCTGGTGGAGGTGGTATAATGGTGTGGGATATGCTTTCTTGGCACACTTTGGCCTCATTAATCCCAAGCAGTCATGACTTGAGTGTCACAGCATGTGTGTCCCTTCATGCTCACAATATTCTAAGGGTTACTTCCAGCATGATAATGCACCATGACACAAAGCAAAAGCCACCTTAAACAGGTTTAATTAACATGACAATGTATTCAGTGCTCTTCATTCTCTTTCCCAATCACCAAACCTGAATCTTTGTGATGTGGTGGAATGGGAGATCCATTGTTTAGTGATTCTAAACAATGAACCGTATGTCAACAAGGCCCATAATCACAAAGGAATGTTTCCAGTATCTTGTGGAATCCATGCCACAAAAAAACATTGAATAACCCCACTTTTTAAGGTTGTGTGTTTCAATTCCCACTCTACACAGTATACAGTGTCTCAAAATCAACATATTTGCATTCAACAATTAGCCATAACCTAACACCACCTGCATAATATTGAGTAGGCCCCTCTTATGCCCCCACAACAGACCATTCGAGGCATGGACTCCACAACACCTTTAAAGGTCTCCTGTGATATTTGGCACCAAGACAGCAGATCCTTTAAGTCCTGTAAATTGTAAGGTGGGGCCTCAATGAGACACATAAATTGGCCTAAGGTTCCCATGGCCATGTCGCCGGTTTACCGTTTGTCCTTTTTTGGGCCACTTTGGTAGGTACTGACCATTGCATACACAGAAACATCCCACAAGACCTGCCTGATGTTTTGGAGATGTTCTGACCCAGTTGTCTAGCCATCGCAATCTGGTCTTGTCAAAGTGTCTGTTTTAACACACCACCTTCAAGAACTGACTGTTCACTTTCTCTCTAATACATCCCACCCCTGGACAGGTGTCAGCAGTACTAATGTTATGGCTAATCGATGTATAATCACACATTGTTCACAAGTTATGACTGGTGTTTCAGCCTGGAGTGCTTCCTGAATGAGGCATAATACAAGGCAGTAAATCAGAAGTGAGGTCAATTACATAAATCAGAGGTCATTTACTAAAAGCACAGCGGAAAACCGCTGTTTTATTTAAAAAGATGAAGATCGGGTGGAAACTGGTCAAGTGAAAATGAATTATGAGTGTTTTTGATTCTTAAAACAACACAAATGTTAGAAATGGACCTTGAGGAAAAGAATAAAACACCAGAAAAAATGTAGGCTATGGCCCTTTAAGGAAATACCAAACTCTGTTAGGTCAACATTTATATATTTACGTTTTCTTTATTCCTCCGAGTCATGTAATCAGAGTCATGTGTGTTGCCTGAGGGCTGAGAAAACTACTAGCCCGGATGATAAAATGTAAAATGAAATCCCAAATGGAGCTATTGGACCATCTTCAATACAACGCTCGTCACATCTGGTTTCGCTTTGGCAATAATATGAAAATACAAATGGGGTGTGAGTGACATTTTAAAGTGGAATGCTGCGAGGTGCCCTGGGTACTGAAGCTGGTTCCCATTCGGGTTCACAGACTGTGCCATGGTGATTGTACCTGATAAAAGAATAACAGTGTTTTCCCTTACAAGCTCCACAGCCCTTATAAAGTGTATCTGACCATCTGTACGAGAGAAAGAAAAACGTCCTGTTGTTATAAAGATTTCCATGAGTGCAGAGCTACATGCTACAGTTGCGGCAGTGTGGGCCCACATATGGAACCAATCATCAGGAGTCTCAAAGGAGGGTCAGGGTGGGGGGGCTTCTAATAATCTAAAGCACCGAAACAACAGCACTGTAGCACAGCAATGAAACAGACAGCAGGAAACTCTACACTCTGAAATGCTGTGTAGGAATGGCCTGTGCTGCACTCAGAGCATAAATAACAGCCCACCCCGCTCCACTTTGAAATGGAAATATTTCCCTGAAACCCACTAAATGCAACTCTTCATCATTTCAGTACGTCCCTTTGGAGAACATCGTGAAATCAGAGTCACTGCTCTTGAAGTTTATTATAGCCTGCTCGCACACACACATTTACACACACAAACACATGCTCAATAGGCTGCATACTGTGTCAAATTCAATTCGATCAAAAATGCAACACCAAATGGGACACTTGTGTTATTTTAAACTTTTACAGTCATCAAAATGACTTTAGGTATCTTATTTTAGGCCTGGCGTCTGTCATTAAAGGAGAAAAGAGGAAATGTGGTGCTGCTTTATTCTAACTTGCCATTTGTATGAATTATGCAAAAGGATATTAGATGCAGTATAGCTACAGTGGTCTGCAGTAAAATACTGTGAGCTGTATGCGTGCTACTGACAGCATTATTAGAGGCAACATGGAAGAAGTATTTGAATAAAATCCTTGTATGAGATGTCATATAGGAAAAATACAGCGCAATTACTGTTATTTGAGTAATTCCCCTGAAGGGTTTGGTTCTTGGACTCGTCACACGCGGTCTGGAAAACATACACCGCTCCCTCTCACTCTCCCTCCACTTCACGGAAAAAAGTCGCACAGCCAAAAACACTTATTCTTTCTTATTACCTTGCCTTTCATCCCGGCATTGGTTTGGCCAAAGCCATTCTTCGTTCTTTATTAGGTTCTGCAGGTACAGGGGAATTATTTCCCACGGTTTTGTCCGAATTTCAGGTGACCCGGTGGACAAGCCTTTGCTGTCTGGTTTGGTTTCTGTGCTTGTTTTGGAGGGCTCTCCTGATAATTTGGTCAGGCTTACTTTGACAGATGTTTCAAGTTTGACAGAGTTTGGACTGTTATTTGTCATGTGTTGGTGTGTAATGTGGTTTGCGGCTGGCTGGAAATGAACTGGACGTCATTACTCATTTTAACACTGTTCAGCCATTTCTCAGTGAGCAGATCTTTTCAGTAAATATTACTAAGTAAACTGTTTCTCCAGTGACTTTGTGCAACGGTTTAGCTGGCCTTCGTACACATACACACACACACACACACACACATATGGATAACTGACAAATGGGGAACTTCAAAATTATAATTTGATACATTTCGATTTTAAAGCAGCATTACACAAGAATTGGAATTTCTTGCTCCTAGGCTCCCCCTACAGTCGGGAAGTTTAATTCATGCTTTGAGACACCACTATAGGACATGCTTTTCACATGCATAGATTGACAATATTAGAGAAACAAATTACCATCACTGAAGGTGAAAGAAGTATGTGGACTGAGGCGGTAGAGTAGAAAGGATTTTACATGAATATGACTTGCAGGAGGTCTCATACCAGCTTCACCAAAGTTACATAGCATGATTAGCAGCATGGCAAAGAAAAATATGTGCTTTTCAGTAAGTACAGCATCCTAATGATTTTGAAGTTGTTATTTAAGGTACAAATGTGACACAATTTTGCTTTTAAACAAATTAAAAATAAAATAAAAAGACAATTTGATGATGATGAAATTAAATATGAAATATGTGCATTTCGTATCTGCGAGAATCTATTCAGTATCTTGATATGTCTTTCATAGATTAATTTTTACCACCCAGAATATTATATTTTTATAGTTACTGCTAGTTATTTACATATATTATATTGGATGGTTGCACCACCTGACATTTTTTGCACTTTGAGAGGAATAAATGTCTACAGATTGAATTTATTTTAATTAGCTTGGACACAAAACATACACATCTTGTTATTGACCCATGCACATACACACCATGGGCAGCTTATCTATGCAACATTACTTATTAATATAAAATGCCATTTATAACTGGATCCTAATCTTTTCCACTTTTTATATTTCTGTATTTCTGAATGGGTTATAATACTAAGTTTATTCAAGTATTCAAGTATACTATTATTACTTTTATTAAACTAAACAAACAAGTGTGTTTGCTTTCTGTTTATTTTTATGTCCTTTCAGGGATATACCAACCAAAATTATTATAAGCCAAGTATACAAATATAAGTATATTTGGCCTATATTTGTATTTGTTCCTTTGCTCTAGATATACTTAAAAGTGTAACTATGTATTACATTATTGTTAAGTATACTTAGCTTGTGATTTGGGGTGTGATGGATTTTAGGGAGGCTGTGTGACACAAATTCTAATATCAACTTCCCCTAAAGTATGTATTTGTGGTGTTTTGTTTTAAACCTGAATGTCAATTTAAGTTATGCTCTTATATTTTGGCATCCAATACAATATTTGTTATTTATATGTGTTTAGTGTAGTGTTCATAATAGTTAACGTCAAGTGTACTTTTACATGTACTGTTATAAAAAATAATACCTATATAAATCTAAAAAGTATATAACTATAAGTGCTATGTCAAGTTGACTACTGCAGTGTACTCGCAGTATAACAACTATTAAACCAGTAGTTTACAGGGAAGATACTAAAAAAGTATCATAAACTAAAATTGTGGAACAGGACTATATAACCAGTAAACTAACAGCATACCTACAAACTCTGACTTTTAGTGTAGTTGCAGCACAAAATCAAACTTGATGTGTCACACAACTCCAAAGACATGGGGTTGCTGGTTTAATCACAACTCTAGTTACCGCCTGTGAGGTGTCTGGTGTGTTCTTACCATGTCCGTGAGGGTCTCCACTGAGCCCTCCGCTTTCCTCACACCTCCCGAACACGCATATGGTAGGTGAACTGGCCATGCTATACTGTCCCCAGGTGTGAGTGTCCCATGAAGAAGAGAATAAGAAGACGGATGGATGTAAGTTTACTACTCTTACACCTAAATATTACTTAAAGTATACTTTCATAAATTAGGACAGAGGTAAATACCTGTACCTATACGTTTACTTATAGTGTAGTTGACAGTACAGTTAAAGTACAAAATAAAACTGATGTAAAGTAGTAAAAAGAGTACTTGCTGGCAGTAATTAGTTAGCAAGTTGCTATAGTTAATTCCACAGTATGCATACTTTACACTTAATTACAGTTTCTTTAAAATACTGTTACTTATATTACAGCCATAATCACAGTACTGCAATTTAACACACAGCAAATATACTACTTTAAAATTCATTGCTTAATTAATCGTAACACTGATAATTAAAAAAAGGCAAATTAATTAAATACTGTTTTGTCACAAATATATATATATATATTAAATACTTTTTAAATACATAGGTAGCTACTAAATAAATTGAAAAACTAATGGGCAAGCTTCACCAAATGGAGCTAGCCAGTGTTAGCTAGCTAGTGCTCCAACATTTTTCCAATAATGTTACTTCAACACCAAACTGGTGGTGTTATCAACTAAATGTTGCCAGATAACAAAATCTATATATGTTTGTTTGTTTTTTCACATACAAATAGTTTATTTTGGTAATGTTATGCATTCTCACTTACTAGCAAAGATGGCGCCTCTTGCTAACGTCTCTGTCTCCCAGTGCAGAGTAGCTAGCGCTAGCTACATAGCAGAGCAGATGAACAAAAAATGGCAAGTTCACGTTCATTATTACTCTCTACTGGCATAAACTGATGGAAAATTAAGCTTTCAGCTCCACTCATCAGGCTTGGTATCAGTTAACTACATCTTCATAGACTGACTGTTTACCAACTGAAGGATATGAGTTGAAAAGGCTTGGCTAGTAGCTTTAGCCAGAAAGCTGAGGAAGCTAACAGACCACTAGCATATGTTAGCTAGCTATATGCCTTTCACTGTGCACATTTCAGCTAGCTGCACATTATATAACTTGAGTTGGAAATAATGCAAAATGTACCTTGAGCAATGATTGTTGAAAAAAAAAAACAATCCCAAAATGACTGTGTTCACCTGCTACTGAATTTAGAGCACCATGCTTGCAGATCTGCAGTAACCTGCTGTATTCAGAATGTGCTCATTATACAGTAGTGATGCTGTGAAAACTACAGAAATGTGTTACAGTTACAGTGTACTCAAAATGTGCTACTCCTACACCTGAAGAATACTGAAAAATAGGCTCATCGTTTAAGCAGTGCCCAAAACTGTTAAGATAACTGAGCATTTGCAAAATACTAACTGACCCAATCTCAAATAGTCGCTCATCTCCAAGCCCTACTTATTCAGTAGAGTAAATGGACGTCCTCTGGCAGGACCTTCCCAGAACAGACCTGCAGAGAGAACAGCGGTGGCAGCAAATCAGCCAGAATTAGTAGTTAGGAGAGGTTACAAGAGGTGAAAAGAGGTTGAGGAACACTTGCCACATTATCTGGAGGATCTGATTTTATTAGCTTGCCGAAGATTTAAAGGTTTGGATTCAAGTAAGTGGACAAGCACACTCATAGCTCACTAGTACTAGATCAAAACATCAACACAAACAAACTAACATCCATCTTTATATGATTAAATATTAAACAGGGTTTACCAGTGATTAAAGATAAATACTAATGTATTTGCATGTATGCTAGCATTAGTATTGATAGGGTTTCATAAAAGAAAAACGTTCAGCATAATGTTGCTCTAAATAGAGTCTCCATCTCTAAAAAAAAAAAAAGAAAAGAAAAAAAAACCCTCATATGACACTAAAACCTTCCAATGATAAAATGTTTGGGAATGTACTCCTCCTTCTGCTACCGGACTTCAACACTGGTCTGTTACCACAACTGTAAGGCTAACAGTGATGCTGTGGCTCCATTCTATTAACTGAGCACCACTGCTGCCACTCATATACACACACACCCTTCTTATATACAAACATATATACATCCAGCCAAATACACACACAGGGGCGTCGTAGTGGAGTTACCAGGGCCCCGAAGTGAGAGGGGGCCATGGGCACTGTTTATGCATAGGGCCCAGAATTTGGTGCTATGCCCCTGTACATAGAAGTATATTGCCCATGTCGCACCCCACATATCCACTGATAATGACTTAAGTCTTACCACAGTGCTGGGATCGGCCAGCCTAACGAGAGGGCATCACCTCACTCTTCAAAGCAGCATAATGTAGCATTTTAACCTTAAAATCATGTTGGTGCTACACTGGTTTGTAAGGAAGAATAGCGCCTCTATCAGTGCTACTCCGGGATCACACTGCTAACTGCACTATATAACTCTGGTAAAGTGGACAATACTGCGTAACGCAACGAATACCAATTCTTGCATAATGCTGCTTTAAGGTCAGTAATGTCACATTGCACATGTATGTGTGTGTCCAGGTGGAGCCGGATGTGTGAACAGAGGGCGGTATGCGAAAAGAGCAGAGTGAGTCAGAGGGGCTCTTTATAAAGGCCTCTCATTCAGCAGTGAGCAGAGCAGGACGTGAAGTGTTTTCCCACACTGTACTCCACAATACCAGCCTTTATCAAAAAACCCTTTACACACATACACACACACACACACACACACAAAGAGCTGTGCAGATGTTAAGGTACATCACCATGTACTTCTATCTTTCTGGAAGTTCAGTACCTCTTAGAGAAGGGCACTTTCAAAGATCAAGCCCTGTGAATGCCTTCACCACAGCGGCCTCAGAAAAAGCCTTATTTCGTTTTTTGAGTGATTTCTGCAGTTGTAACAGTTGACAGGGAAAGAAAGGAGGGGGTGAGTGTTGTCTCGAGTTGAAACGTAACAGAAATGGCATTGAACGAGGCTGGCTGGAAATGTCATGACTTAATGAGAGCGTTTGTTATTTGTGCTCTTTCATATTGGTCTGGCAGCAGATCTGAGGCATCTGAGCCTTTTTTCTGCTTCTCTTACTCCAGCACTCCAGATGGGTAATGCCTGCCTCCCTTTGCCCTCCGCTTTCCTCAGAAAGCCTCTCGTCATTGTTAATTGTCCGCGCGGATGTTATCATAATTTATAACAAGCTGGAGACAGGAGATGAGGAATGAGAGGCGCGTGGGAAAGCACTTTCCACCCGTTTCATTGAGAATGATGTTGACAAAACCATGCTTCATGTTCTCTGCACTGAAAAAAAACATCCTTCTATGAATGAAGGTGATTCAAACGTGTCATTTCACATGATATATATGTTATCTACTTACACCGATCAGCCATAACATTAACACCACTGACAAGTGAAGGGGAAAACACTGATTATCTTTATCTACGGTGTCATCTGTCAAGGGGTGAATATATTAGACAGCGCGTGAACAGTTAGTTCTTGAAGGTGATGTGCCAACAGCAGGAAAATGGTCAAGCATAATAATCTGAGCCACTTTGACAAGAGACAAATTATGATAGCTAGACGACTGGGTCAATTTTAATATTAATTTAAAAAGTATTAATTGGAAAGTGGCCTATTCAGCCTAGCACAGTTTGGCTAGGCCTGCCCACTTATACTGCAGTTCCCAGGAGCATTTCAATTCTTTTTGCTTTTTGAATGAGTCACAATACAAAACAGCACAGTAACAGAATCCCTTTATTTTAAGGTATGAAGAGAGCTGCCCTTAGAATTAAGAAAATGGTTAAAAATAAATAAATAAATAAATAAAATGCAAGAAACAATTAAGGAGAAGGGCCCATTCAAAACATGTGCTATCCTTGATTTGAGCTATAGATATATTTTATTTATAGGTATATTTTATTTTTACCTCATATATTCAACCTCTAAAACAGTGTCA
This sequence comes from Salminus brasiliensis, assembly GCF_030463535.1. NCBI lineage: Eukaryota > Metazoa > Chordata > Actinopteri > Characiformes > Bryconidae > Salminus > Salminus brasiliensis. The sequence continues at coordinate 25,346,494 of NC_132899.1, read as the reverse complement.
TAAAATAATAATAGCTACAATAGACCTATAAAGACAACATGAATACAACCTCCAACTAGAACACATCCTTCTACAGCAGCTTCTGACTGAAGGCCTCCAGCTTCAAATCACTCGATGACTTCAATTCCTTCAACACTGTTACTGAAGGTTTTTATTATTATTTAATTAGCTTGTTTTTTCCTACATGTCATGTGTTATCTTGAGGCAACTGGGGAATTAAACAGGTTAAGGGTTAAAGGTGTCACAAAGTGTCTTTAAGTGTGATTGGCTGCCAGAGCAGATCTGGACAGGCATGATGAACAGTTTAATAAACCAGAAACCAACTAAGACTTTAAGAGAATATTTAAGTATCTTAAGAATTGCACTTATGATCACATGATAGACTAGCCAATAGGCCTCTTCTGATCCTTAAATCATTTTCAGAAGTAAGTGTCATATTTGAATCATTTCAACCTTTAATTGTAGTTATTTGCTGTTCTTATGTTGTAAAAAAGAAATTCCTCCCAAAAGGGTTAATTCCAAAGAAAATATGTGACTCAGATTTCTTTACAGTGGTTCTGAACAGGAGGCAGTCCTAATATAATAATACAATTATATTCTGAAGCCATCCGTGCAGTAAACACACACACTAGTGATCAAACACACTCAGTAAGCACACGTGCCCGGAGCAGAGGGCAGCCATTGCTATAGTGCCCGAAGAACAGAGAGGGTGAAGGGCTCAACATTGGTAGCTTGCCGGATTTTGAAACCACAACCCTGTCATCAATAGCCCGGTGCTGAAACCACTCAGCCAACACAAGTATAGTGAAAGACCACAAGTCCATATGTGCCTGTATCCAAGTACTGTTGATTCTGGTAAAATAGTGGTAAATCTGAAGACAATTGCATTATAACACCCATATATCCTCTACCAATAACCAACTGTGGTGTAGATTTTGAGAGTATAGTGTGGCCTGGAAGAGTGGCCCTGCTTCCATGCCAGTTATTCAGAGTGCAGAATCAGCATAGAAATCCTAACCTAGATTACAAGTATGAGGCCTACTACTAAATAACTGATTTATTAGCCACAACTAGCCTGTGGCTGTGGGTTGGAGAGTAATGTAGGGATATTTCTGGGGCACAGTTTGACTGGTAGGCAAACTGCCTGTGGTTGGATGTATGGGCTCAATCAGGTTCCCACAGTGGATAAATAAACCACAAAGTAGGGGTACATTCAGAGTGCTATACAGCAGGCATCTGCTTTTAACAGGGCAGCCACAGGAATTCCCTCCCCCTCCACCACAACCCTCATTACTCTGATCTGGGCTACTTTATATGTTTTCATATTTACACAGTGAAAAGTGAATTGGGTATTTCTTTCTGATATTTTGCGTACGGTTAAGATTGCACAACTGATGGGTTTGGCCTGTGGGTCAATCTTTGCATTTGTCATTTTAAAGGCTCAGTAAGGAACTGCAGAGTGGAGGAATGATACGGTGTGTTCACTTTACCCCTTATTAGAAACAGCTACCTTTTACGTACACGTACTGACTACTTTATTAGCTCCTTCTACCTTAAAGGTGCTCAGTATATTTATACATGTGCACAATTTCGGGCTGTAGCTGCCTTACACAATTTATCAGTCAACTCTTCCTCATTTATTAATGGGCACCACAAGGCTGCTGGTGACCAGTTATTGCACCATTCTCATATTTGTGTGTGTAGCACTGATAAGAGTACATTAGGCACAGCGGTGTTTTCGAGTGTTTTCGAGGGGTAAGTAATACTGCTGCTAACTTGAGAGTGGTCCACAACCCAAAAATATTTAGCCAAGAGAGGTTCTGTGGTCAGAAACGAGTTGCTGATGAAGATCTACACATAGGCTTACACAAACTGGGATCAACAGGGCTACAGGCCTCAGCAAGGTACACCTACAAGGTTGGCGGAGTTATAATAAAGTATCTGCTAATTAGCAAAAGATTGGACTTTGGTCATTCATGGAGCAGGAAGCCACAGGTCAGTAACTAGTGCAACTAGAAGGGTATAGTTTCATATGAAACAACCCACAGTACTTTCTTGTGACAATCCACAGATGATGTTCCTATGGGAAGATGCCAAAAGCATGTTCTTCTTGCTACCTGCTACATTAAATATTCATTTGTTCTCCCCTACTGCCTGTAGTAACAAGACCCTCAACTGGTTTTATTCAAGTCAAGTCAATTCTTTGATTACAGTGAAGCAAAGCAAAATAGCTCAGATATATAATTATGGTGTCCTTCATTAATCCAGTGCATTAATCCAATTTTTAGTCCAGTGTTGTTAATTAAGGAGGATAAATATATTCAGGAAGCGGGAAACCAATGTTTTGCCTGTTCTGAACACGGTATGGCTCATATTCATAAATTGGAGGGTGCCACGTGTCCATAGCCACCCAGGGTGGGGTGGCACAATCACTTCATTTCACTTTTTCATGTAATTATAAAGAAGCAAAGCCGAGCTGGCAGGCTACTCCAACTCCACTGTGTATCTCATCACTGACTGTTTGTGAGCTCACACACGTGTAAATGGGTGTGTGCCTCGTTTACTGTAATTCAGATGTAATCCACTCACCAAAAAGGCCTTTATGAAACATCCACCCCCTCTCATTACATTTGGGCTACTTCCAGTAGCACATTTAGGGCGTCTGAGTAGTGCCAACTGCAGTCATGTACGGAGGACTACTGTTTAAAACAACACATTCAATACATCTCACTAGGTATAAAAAACGCTATAAAACAGCAGCTGTCATCCTGAATTCCCAGTGCAGGCTGTGCATGGTTTGAGTAAGAGTGTCCTGGCAGAGTAAAGCATTTTACTGGAGGTCAGATTGCAGCTGTTTAAGGGAATTATGCATCACACTTTAAAAACGCACTCATTTTGAGCCCTGAATGATTTCAGTTAAAGCCTGGAATGACTAGAATGTGTCTGGTCCTAATGTAATGTGAAGCAATATATATTTTGTAAATCTTCTAAAAACTTAACAAATAAAAATGAAAACACCAGTAGTTGTGTCCCTGTTTCCAAACCAACAGAGCCCACAAACTACGGTGGTGGATTATTATGGTATTTCATATTTGTGTTTTCTAAACATGTATCGCATGTTATGCTCTGGAGGAGCAAATAGATCAGAGGCGTCTTTCAGGCGTCCAAATATAGAGCAGAAATTATACAACGCACTGTGAAAGTCCACATGTACTGAACATCTCCTTCTAGTGTTATGAAACTTGATTGCTCATTGGTTTTTTTTTTATTTGTTTGTTTTAGGAAATGCTCTGAAGTGACCACTAGATGTCACCCTAAAAACACAATTGGCCTTCAGAGATTCTTTGCCTCGAGTTCTGGCTGTGAGACTCAGAGTTCTGGCTGTGAGACTCAGAGTTCTTGCTATGAGATGAAATCTGAAGAAAGGTGTTCGTCTACAGATCCCATGTAAAGCCAATCCTTCAAATAATAAATAGGCTTAAACTGAAATACCAAGAATTCTGTGATGTTAGGCCAGGGCACTATGCCCTTTATGCCCTTGTATGTGTCCTAGGCCTGGCTCTGAGTTCAGCTACAGTGCAGTAGGTTACTGTAGGTTATATTATTGTCTTATGTCTTTAGCAGCTCTTCTTTTCGCAGTATCAAAATCTAGCCAGTCAGCTGCAGTTTCTGACAAATGCTATAACACATAACTATGTTTGATAAGCTAGTGTAAGTGGTTTAAATATTGCTAACACATTTGTTGATTAAATATTAGTCGACAGATGCCTAAAAAATAGTAGTACTAATTAATTATAATAATAAATACATATAAATTGAAACTAATTTAATTTCAGCTTAATGATGAAATTAGCATCATATAATCAAACTGGCATGACTGTTCCTTAATTGCTTCTTTTCTTACATTGTCTAATCACAGACTATTTTAAAACATTTTTTATCATGTTAGTAACAAAGATAACTGTGCTACATTTACATTTATGGCATTTAGCTGGCGCTCTTATCCAGAGCGACTTACAAGGTTACTCGTATTACAGAGGTGGGCCAATGTAGTGTTAGGAGTCTTGCCCAATGACTCTTATTGGTGTAGTGCAGCACCCAGACCAGGAATTGAACCCCAGTCTCCCACGTCGTGTGGTAGCTCACTGGCAGGTAGTGGGGTTATCTGTTACGTTGTATGATCTCTTTCACACAGTGCGTTTAATGCTAATTATAGCTAACTGTAGCTGAAACACAGGCAATTGAAGCTCGTAACAGATGTTAGAGTAACATTATTTACTCACTAAATTTCAGAATTACAGTGACGTCTTTGGTAAAACATGGAATTTGTCTCTGTCTATTACTGGAGGAACAAACCTGTCATCTTAGCCTGCTAGCTAGCTAGAACTAGCTGCCTAATACAAGAAACAAGCACAATATACAATATGCCCACTATGCCCAACAGCTCACTATACTAGACCTGTCCTGTCTACACTGCACACATTTGTACACACTGGCTATGTGAAAGAAAGCAGGCCTCATCAGACTAGGTGACTTTCTTCGACTGCACTAAAGTCCAGTTCCAGTGCTCACGTGTTCAAGCTTGGTGTACACATAAACGACAGCTCATCTAATGCACAGTATGTGTTAGCCATCCTCTAGCCCCTCATCAATGACCAATTTCTGACCACAGAGCTGGGTGTGTTGACCTGACCTCATTTGATCTATTCAGAACTGCTACACAATCTCAGACCAATGGCAAGGCAGTTTTCAAGAAATGGTGAAGTTCCAATTACAAATGTAATCACTGGGCATTTTAAGACTTCTGTATTCTAAAGCAGCTCTAGGCTGCTTTAATGTTATAATCTCTGATGATCAGGGTAATTGGACATTCGCAGTGAATAACCCTGCTGCACAAAGCCTGCGAGCTGTTCTCTTCATTTCTTGCTCACAAAAGCTAAGGGAGCCACCCGTGTCCTGTTCATTTTGTCCATTATGGCGGAGTGGGAGGGTGCGGGCGAGCGTGGTCTTACAGTTCTTTTACTGGGCTGGGGAAATCAAAGGGAGACAGTGAGGAAGCAGTTGTGATCGTAGTCGCCAATGAATGGGGTTTGTTCTCAGCTTCTTTGAAGGTCTGGGACAAGAAGCAAGGAAATGAAAGATGAACAGCTGTGAACTGCCTTTCATTTTCATGATGGTATTTTATGCTTCAGTTTGTCAGTTTATCTGACATTGGCCTAATCCATTCTCAATAGGGAGGCCCAGAGTTCTTGTTCCTGGTAGCATGACCCAGAAGGTCAACAGGGCTTTTGTTATAACCCTAAAGCCTCGAACATGCTTTTGATTTGGTGGATCCTTCTCAGCAGAAGTAAGTAATGAATAAGGAAAGTTCTCTGGAAATCGAACCATGGATGTGGCAATTAAGCACTTTGTCCAAAAGGTGGCGCTACTTCATAACCTGATAAGGCAAAACACGGCTGTGTTCCCAAATGCAAGTGTTCAGCTTGCTCAGCAGTGTTGATGTTTTCCTTTTCTTTTTCTTTTTATTCCACCATTCTACTAAGATAGATTTTACTGCTTCATAAAGCTGTTTATTTTATCAAATCAAGATTTAATAGAGGTATTTTATATGCGGTGCCATATAAAACCAGTTAAGCTCAATTAATAGACACAGAAATATTAAAAGCAACTTAAGGATTTTATTTAATTACATTTTTCACATTCTGTCAAATAACAACAATAAAAAAAGAAGATAAATAAAAGCTCTACCTGTGAACTCTTCTGTTCAAATTCAGACTTGTCGCTTTTACCTGATGTTTTAATTTCAAAAACCCCAGCAAGAATGTTCCTCTAAGCTGCTACTTATTCAGCTGTTCCCTGGCAGTTGTAGCAAGTGTGGGCTCCATCACCCAACAGGCAGTACCAGACACCCCCTTTACTATTACAGCTCCCATTCTTCTCATGAGACTCGCTTTCAGTGAACATAAGGATGCTAAAAGGCCTAAGATCGCCAGGTGTTGGCTAGAGAGGGGCTCAGCATTGGGCTGTGGAGCAGAGAAACTGCTTTGTCTGGAGTGACAGCTTGGGGATAAGACTGGTTTCTGATCCTGAGCTAATTATCCAACATCAGCATCTAACCTCTGTGATGGTGTTGTGGATGAATGCATTTAGCTCCCTGTTAATACCTTTAACCTCGACAGGAAGATTGGATGACCAATAACACACTTTTGGACATGCAGATAGAATAAGCATTAAAAAGGAAGCCCATTGCTGTTCAGTGTAGATTCTGGATTTTTGGTTCCCTACAGATTGTGGTTAGTTCCCTTTCAGTGGGTGGTTCTGTAAAGAAACGTCTATGTAAATGATTTGCTGGAGGGTCAAGAACCTTTGAAAAGTTTGAAGAATCACCTAATGAAGCAAAGGCTCTCTTCCAATGAACGTTTTTTTCCCTAGAACTGTAGATCCAATAAGTTGGAATCCTTTATTTTGGACCTATACATAAGAGTGTTCAACAGCAATACTAAAGCAACAAGCTCTTCAACTCCAAACCGCAAGAAAGCCTTTACATGACTTGCTAAAGGTACATCTCACTCATCTGTAAATGTACATACATGGAATAAGATGCATTAACATGGAAGCTCGCTCAGCTGGTATAAATCTGTCTCGCTAATGGCCGGCTCCTTGATGTGTTAGCCAGACTTTGGCCTCGGTAACGTCACTAGCCCTTCACACCATAGTGCCATCCTAGTAAGGGGCTCACAGATCAGGTGGATCTCATGGACGAGGGCCCTCGGAAGCTCATGCGCTGTTCTCAGAACTGTCCTCGACTCCCTTTGAGGGCCCTGTGCCAAGCGAGCACTCCTACGAGGGCCTATTGTAAGCTCAGATTTTTCGCCAGGAAAAAGCGAATGAACCCGTCTCATCTCTGAAGAGGCCCTCAGGTAATTAGCGCTAGCATGGCCGCTCAGAGCCGTGTGAAAAGGAAAGGCGTTCGTCAGCAGCTGGGACAATACCGGACCCTCGAGAGAAGATCCAGCCGTACCGAGTCTTCATAGCACTGTGCTAATGAGAGCCTCGTTTGATGAGCACCTGAACCAGCCAGGCAGCTGGGTTGCTTTATGCTATCTGGTGGCCTCGTAGCACCTCTCGCGGCCTTGCCTCAGGTTCTTCACTTCTCTGCTGGAGGCTCTGTCTTAATAAACGTCCTGCTGAAGTTTCACTCTCATTCTTTGCAAGACCACTCTCATTTCTGATCACTTTCCTTTGTGGCCTGTCTCGCCAAGCTCTGAAATCAGAATATTAACCCTTGAAGGTTGTATTCTAGTGCATTCAGCTTGCTTTACATACTCACTTAATAACACAGTTATGTAATACATTAAATGTGCATTCTTGATTGACAGGTTCAGATCTGTAGACTTCTTTGGCTTGTAACAAAAAATAGCCATTATTGTTTTTCTGCAAAATCAAATCCAACTCAATAATAGTCCTGTGCTTCTACTTATAAACATGACTTGACACAAACATGGTGTGGAATGCCTGAATGTGAAATGTGTCTTTTTTGACAAAATTTCTCTGCTTATTTCCATGAGCTATGAGTGAGACATAATCCATATCAAAAGACACCATGCTTTTGTGTTTGCTGTTAATAACTGCGACATCTAAGGGTTAAAACTGAAGAAAATTCTTGTGAGTCATATCAAAAGGCAATCTCTAGGTCTGTTTTTTCATGTCACCTTTAGACAACGTACACTTAGCTACTAATAGCTGTCAGCAGTGATGAGGTCATGGCTTGGTTTATTAACATGACTGTCTGGTTGGAACAAACAGACAATAATGAAAGTTTCTTCTTTTTTTTGTTAATTTTTCCCTTCTTTGCAATAAAAAGATCGTTTAGATGCAAAAAATGCTTAGGAGGTGTGCTGGGAATGAACTTGCATACAGTGTATTTACTTGTAATAAATAACTGGCAGTGAAGCATTCTATAAATGCAGATCTGTCATTTTTTTAAGTGACTCCAAATGAGCCCAAATGAGATATTTCAGTTCTGAGATATAGAATAATTGGATTCTGTGTCTTACTTAGGAAGCATAGGACAATTTACATAATGTGGCTGTACCATAACCCAGAGGTCATAAAAATGACGGAGGACTGAACTCTTCATTTGTTAGTTCTTCAACATCTGCTGCGCTTCAGCGCTGTAAATCGTGGGGTGCTCACATGGTCAGTCAGTGATGAGAATTTAGTAGATTGAGTGCTTGAATAAAAGGCAGCCTAAATAGTTGTAAATACAGCATTAAAAAAGGAAACTCTCTGGGTCTCATGACAGTCTTTAGCAGTTTCCCATGTACTTGGACTTGGGTAACTGAAGTTCAGTCTTAAAAGTACACTGAGTTCACTTGATTCAAATGTGCTGAAAGACACATAGTGGCATCATATATACGATAAATCACAACACCATTCCACTGCTTGTCTTCCAGTCTACTTATGTTTGGCAATAACTGCACTGTTTGGACAAAAGTATTGGGACGTGCTAAATCAAGGGTTTTAAAAATATTTAATTGTGTTTTTGATGGAGTACCTGTCTCTACTGTCCAGGGAAGACTTTCTACTAGATAATGGAGAATTACTGTGAGGATTCGATTGCGTTCAGTGAGGTCAGGACGCTGGATGATCACCACGCCACCTCATCCCCAACTCCCCAACTCATCGCAAAAGTACTGGATGGAGCACCATCATTCCTGAAAACAGAGTTGAATTGTTCAATTGTGTGCGTGCACACACACACACATACACACACACACACACATACACACACAGCTTGTAAATAAAAAAATAAAATTGGATGTTCTATGGCTGCTCATGAGTTCACCACACCCAGTGTATACCCCAAGTGTATAAAGCTCCCCCCCTCCAGCATCGAGCTGTGGTTCCGCAGAACCACATTCTCTGTAGTAATGGAGCTACATCCACACTTTGGGATGAGCTGGAATGCTGTTTGTGATTCAGAACTAATCATCCAACATCAGCCTCACTAATGCTCTTGTGGCTGAATGCAATCAAATTCCCACATCTACTGATAAGTCTTCACAGTAGAGTAAAGACAGTTCCTGCAGTCAAGATGGACATAATAAAGTCCCTGTTTAAGGGAACTAATTCCCTGTTAAAGATTCTTTATTATTGTAAATAAGATGCGTGAGTGTTGAAAGCACATCCACATCATGTAGATGTTGTAGGAAGAACCCTTATATTGTTACACACTCCATGATGCCATAGAAGAACCACCTTTGGTTCCCTTAAAAAACTGTGGAAGTGTGATTGTTTAGAGAAGCAATCTTGTAAATGAGATATGTGAGTGTGAGGAACCTCCACATCATGTAAAGGTTCTAAGCAGAGTCCTTAAATCGATATACCCCCTTCAAAGTACAGGTGCCAGAAAGAGCTGGGTCTCTTACAAACCTTTCAGTGGATGATTCTTTAGAAAACCATTTTTGTAAATGAGATGTGTGTGAAGAACCTTTTCATTATGTTGAGGTTCTAGGAAGAACATTGCATGAAGGTTATATAATCTTCTGAGAAGTTCAGCATTTTTTTAAAGATAAGGTTCTTCAGGGAACCTGAAGTGGCTCTTTGATGGCATCAGCCTTTTATTTGGAGTGTTCTTCTTTTCCATCTCTAAATGTACGTTATGTGAACGATCTTTCTGCTTTGCTGGCAACAGTTCAAATATTCAATCTGCGATTGTTTACAGCATTTTTTGTATTTGAGGAATAAGGGAATGCTCGGATAGTGTTAGACTGCTACATTGTGTTATTGTTTACTTCTGAGTGACCGTCAATAAACACCCGTATAAACAGAGCAGAGGGAGAGAGGCCTTGGTAAAGAGTGATAGCAGTGCTCTAGGCCAAGGTAAATAAATGGCCCAAGATAGCAAACGCTTTCCAACAGTTGGGCCCAAGGAGGCCTTGCCCCTTAGAGACACTCAGCACAGAAAACCAAAGCATCTGTCAAAGCATGACTCAAGTGCGAGACGTTGTGGTCTGCTGATTCTTCCACTGGCTAACACTGAAAGACCCATAAAGTTCCCTCTGCTGGGTTCATCTTGTTATGATGAGCTGTGGTCAGCTCCCACTGCCCAAAACCTTGTTTTGACTGTGATTGCGAGGCTGTAGAACTGGTCTCAGATTTGTTGCAACTGGCTGTTTTATCTCCTGCTGAGTTCCTAGACTGACAGCAAGCTGTGTGGGCAAGACTTGCGCACTCAGTCTAACACTGTAAAGTTCAGAGCGTAGGAACAACGCACAGCCCTGCAAGCTCCACAGAGCTGCACCGCTTCTGACAGCAAGTTAACGGGGAAAACCGTGCCAGGCTTGGTAGCACATTATGTCTTTTTTCTGCAAACAAGATCGCAAGCACAATGTCTGTGGCTAACGCTGGCATTCCCTACAAATAAGAAGCAACTGTCACAAACAGTAAGTGAAACAATGCGAGAGAGGCAAATCAGTGATTCTGAGAAAAGAGTCACCTCAGGGACAGCGGACCATGAATGCAGTAGTTCTGAAGCGGCTCTGCTTCCTGCATATACCCAGTGGACGCGTGTGGGGCCGGGACAATGCACTCTCTTTCACTTCAGCCGAATGCAGCTGGCAGGCCTGAGCACACGACATGAGCCACGGCTGACTGATGAATTTACAGCACGCTGCTGCAATTACAGTGCACACACACACACACACACACACAAAAAAACCCCCAAAAAAAACAATCAATGCTTTGCCTGGTTAAATGGATCTTCATATACAAGGGTTAGTTAGAGTTTTAGTTTATAGCAAAGGATTAGGGTCAGGGTTCGGACTAGGATTAGGTCATGCTGCGTACCCATGACCACCTTTCAAAGAATCCTTTTTTTTTTTTTATTATACGATTGGTCAGGTTTCTGCTACAATATCACTGCGCTTTATATTTTTGAGTGCCGCTGAGAGTCGTTTTAATTGTATAGCTTCCCCTGAAATACTGAAAAGGCAAGATTCAGTTGGGGTCAAGTTTAGAGTAAAGAAAAAATTAGCTGAATTTATATTACATATGTAGTTGAATATCATTTCAGTGCAAAGTTGCCGTCTACAAATCTACAGCAAAAGCGTTAGCCTTTTTTTCAGCGCATTATCACAAATAAAATCACAACTCATAATCATTAGCTGAGTGTTTTAACAAGAGAAATGATTACAGTTAGTAGTAAGTAATTATAATAGTAATTAGTAAGATTGCTTTTATTTACTGATTCTTTGTGCATTCTTTGATCCACAGTCCTGTAGGTCATCATGTTGTGTGTTGTGTAAGTGGGTGTTTAGTAATCTTATGGCTTGTGGAAAGAACTCTAGGATTGCTAAACACCCACTAACACAACAGCACATTTGACTTTGAATGTTCCATTGCTTATATACACTTATTTTACATGTAACCAGCATGGTTTAGCTAATCACCAGCAGTTGAGTTTTCTAACACAGATGGTCAACCATCACCAAACCAGCATAAAAGCAGCATTTGTAGTGTTTCGGACATGGCTATGGTGGTGAACCAGCACTGCACTGGCACTAGACCAGCATAAACCAGCATTTCTCGTGTTGAAGAACTGTCTATATACCTTTAACCAGTATCTCCACACTCAATTTGAGTTATGTCCCAGTGCTGGGTTACTATACAACACAATACATGCTGTGTTAAACTGACTCAGCACTGTTGGTTTATATGAGTAATTCAACACACTGTGTCACAAGCGTCACACAAATATATGGTGTTGTATTTTCCATTTCTCAAGAAAATATGTACAGAACTACATAATGATTTAACATGATTTCTAATTTTTGTATAATATTTAAGGTCTTTCTTTGCTGGCTGCAGATGTTCTGGCTTGTTTGTTATGCTATACAATAATACACAGATAACATTGACATGTCAGCGTAAAAATTGCCTAATGTCCACATATAAGCTAAGAAGTATAATTAAATGGGCTACAACTAGACACTATACTAAAAAAATGTTAACTAAGCCTGTCAGTCTCAAAAAAACTACAGCTTAATATTTCAACTTTAAATAAAACAAACATATCAATTAGTTTTACTTAATAGTAAGTAGTAAGTAGTAAGTAGTAAACGTCTGCCTTAAGAAAAAGCTTCTTCAGGTGCTGTTATTTAATGCTGATAATCAACCTGTTGGCTGTGTTGTTTACATAACCTAGTCAGTAAGCCAGTACCTGGGCTACACAATTACTACACAAATACTACGCAGTATTGAGATGCTATAAGGACTACTAGACGCCTAGGACTAAGCTAGTATGAGATGTTCAGGAGTGGCTCTAAAAGTGTAGACTTTGCCCGAGCAACTTACAAGTTGTAATTGTGCCTGATGTAAGCAGTGCAGGACTGATCACTCTGAGTTTCTACACCATCTTGTTTGAAAAATGAGTGTTTCTTGCCACAGGATAACTCCTCATAGTGATGTATGTCCTCTGAGTTAGTGAATGGGCTCTCAAAGACTCTCTGAAGACTCAAGAAAACAACGCTCATACATCAGAGGCCTGCTCACTCGGGGGAGGATCAAACCATTCTGTCACGGAAAAGAAAGTCTGCACCCCCCCCTGCCCCCCTTACCCTACACCCACCTATGCTGTACTCTAACTTTGCCCTGATGAATTGGGCCACTTTCACTGTAGTAGCGGTTTGAGGTGGAATGATCACTCATTTCAGTACGATGACCAAACTCCATCAGACACACCTCGAGCGGCGTGAACTGAGATGAATGTGGCGGCCAACTTAACGCCACCCAGTTTCCAGCTCACTGACCCAGCAGCAAGGCTTTCCTTTGAACAACGGCGGACAAAACCTCAAAGTCAAACCTAGTAAAGCCTGCATATCACACTGTACCGTTTACTCTTTATCCGTGAGGTGTGGACAAATAACTGTGCTGAACTAAAAAATTATCTTTTTCTGTTTCCCACATGTTTGGCCACTGAATTTCCTTAATTCCACATTACCCTTTTGAACTCTACTGTTATTACTCCTCTCATTAATGCAGAAAGTACTGTGAAATATTTGGTAACTAGTTAGCATATGTTGTGGGGTTCCACAGAGTTCTATTTTAGGGTCTATGAAAGTGAGGTTCATTTTGAAAGCAGTGTGGTTATAAAGGTGAAGTGTATGAACTGAAGTGTATCAATTAAGCAGTATAACATATTCATTGAATGTAGAAGTTTTATGTTGAATGTATCACATCAACCTAAATTAGTCATGTTTTAGTGTGTCTATTCAATGTTCAGTGTTAATAGACTACAGTGTGAAGAGAAGGAAATGGCTTTACACAGTTCAGTCTCTTGTACTGTACAGTGGGGGGTTCTGTACGTGCAGGTCATTTGTTTACCTCACAGCTCCTTTGTTTGCTTGGCAATCACAAGAGCAGATATGGTTTATGTTTTGGAGTGTTGTGCCATTAGTCACTCTTCTCTTAATCATAGCAGAGAGATATTAATTTTAGCTACACAAGCAGCTTTAGAAACAGCCTTAAAAGGGCAGCCTTTGACCTTTTGCGGGGAGAGTTCTGCCTGGCGGGTTTCAGATCCTTGTTTAGAGGCCCTGTGGATTCCCCCTGACTGCTCCATGCCCTTCTGCTCTTTGCTTAACTCGCTGCCCCCGCAAACAGGCTACCTCTTTGGGGCAATGGGGACCATAAAGTAGCACCAACAACCAAGCCTCCATTTCCCTCCGTTTCTCTGTTTCTCTGTCTCTCTCTCTCTCACTCTCTCTCTCCTCTGCCTCTTACAGTCTGAAGGTAGGCACTCTTGATTGCTGTCTCTTTGTTCTGTGCTGTAGTTTTTGCAGTGGTCTGACTTTGAGACCCCTTTTTCTGCGACGAGTGAAGTATGAGCGGAACAGGATACCACATTCCACGAAATAAAAGTGAAACTGATACGCCTGATTTCAGAACCACACTTTATTGTTTATTAATTGTGGAAAGCACCATCACAGTTAACCTTAAAAAAAGGGAATATAGGAATTTCATGGAATCGGTCCAGGGCAATAACAATGCCATAAAATGTCAATATCATTAAAAAGCTTAATAACTCTTTTAAAAACCCCGCTAGTTCCCATTTTGTTCACACCATAGCCATATTATGTAAGCATTTGTAGGTATTGGTTTTCATTTAATTTGATATTATTGTAATTACTACATTATGTGATTATTATTAAGTAGTATGAATATATTCCCGTTACATGATCAATATACAAGAGTTAACAATATTACATATGTTACATTATTATACATAAACAGCGGACTGTAAGTCTTGACAATATTAAATATATTCTTACTGAAGCATTTTTTGAAAATTACTCAGTTTTACTAGTGTTACTGAAGCATGAGTAGACTGATAAATCACTGTGCTGATCAGTTTATTTATCTCAGTGTTACTGAACTCTGCTAAAGCCTGAGTAGACTGATAAATCACTGTGCTGATCAGTTATTTATCTCAGTGTTTCTGAGCTCTACTAAAGCCTGAGTAGACTGATAAATCACTGTGCTGATCAGTTATTTATCTCAGTGTTTCTGAGCTCTACTAAAGCCTGAGTAGACTGATAAATCACTGTGCTGATCAGTTATTTATCTCAGTGTTTCTGAACTCTACTAAAGCCTGAGTAGACTGATAAATCACTGTGCTGATCAGTTATTTATCTCAGTGTTACTGAGTGCTACTAAAGCCTGAGTAGATTGATAAATCACTGTGCTGATCAGTTTATTTATCTCAGTGTTACTGTGCTCTAATAAAGCCTGAGTAGACTGATAAATCACTGTGCTGATCAGTTTATTTATCTCAGTGTTACTGAACTCTACTAAAGCCTGAGTAAACTGATAAATCACTGTGCTGATCAGTTTATTTATCTCAGTGTTTCTGAACTCTGCTAAAGCCTGAGTAGACTGATAAATCACTGTGCTGATCAGTTATTTATCTCAGTGTTACTGAACTCTGCTAAAGCCTGAGTAGACTGATAAATCACTGTGCTGATCAGTTATTTATCTCAGTGTTTCTGAGCTCTACTAAAGCCTGAGTAGACTGATAAATCACTGTGCTGATCAGTTATTTATCTCAGTGTTTCTGAGCTCTACTAAAGCCTGAGTAGACTGATAAATCACTGTGCTGATCAGTTATCTCAGTGTTTCTGAACTCTACTAAAGCCTGAGTAGACTGATAAATCACTGTGCTGATCGGTTATTTATCTCAGTGTTACTGAGCTCTACTAAAGCATGAGTAGACTGATAAATCACTGTGCTGATCAGTTATTTATCTCAGTGTTACTGAACTCTGCTAAAGCCTGAGTAGACTGATAAATCACTGTGCTGATCAGTTATTTATCTCGGTGTTACTGAGTGCTACTAAAGCATGAGTAGACTGATAAATCACTGTGCTGATCAGTTATTTATCTCATTGTTACTGAACTCAGCTAAAGCATGAGTAGACTGATAAATCACTGTGCTGATCAGTTATTTATCTCATTGTTACTGAACTCAGCTAAAGCCTGAGTAGACTGATAAATCACTGTGCTGATCAGTTATTTATTTCGGTGTTACTGAGTGCTACTAAAGCCTGAGTAGACTGATAAATCACTGTGCTGATCAGTTTATTTATCTCAGTGTTACTGTGCTCTAATAAAGCATGAGTAGACTGATAAATCACTGTGCTGATCAGTTATTTATCTCATTGTTACTGAACTCAGCTAAAGCCTGAGTAGACTGATAAATCACTGTGCTGATCAGTTATTTATTTCGGTGTTACTGAGTGCTACTAAAGCCTGAGTAGATTGATAAATCACTATGCTGATCAGTTTATTTATCTCAGTGTTACTGTGCTCTAATAAAGCCTGAGTAGACTGATAAATCACTGTGCTGATCAGTTATTTATCTCGGTGTTACTGAGTGCTACTAAAGCCTGAGTAGATTGATAAATCACTGTGCTGATCAGTTTATTTATCTCAGTGTTACTGTGCTCTAATAAAGCCTGAGTAGACTGATAAATCACTGTGCTGATCAGTTATTTATCTCAGTGTTACTGAGCTCTACTAAAGCCTGAGTAGACTGATAAATCACTGTGCTGATCAGTTATTTATCTCAGTGTTACTGAACTCAGCTAAAGCATGAGTAGACTGATAAATCACTGTGAAGATCAACTACTTATTTAGTGCTGTAACATGTAGTTCTTTGGGTGATTAGCCAGAGAGAGTTAAGAGCTGTTATAGTAAATTAAGGGCAGGTAGTAAAATGTGAGGTCAGAACCCATATGTTATAAAAAAAACTAATAGGCTAGTTGTTTGACATTACTGTAATGATACATAATGCTTCTTAGCTGCCGCCCTCAGCTCTTTCCCATGACCCCTCAACTTTCTCCCTTGTACCCCAAAGTATTCTGAATATATTGGAAATACATTACTGTTTTATAGAGTGGAATGGTTTATTCAGTATTATTGCTATTTAGCGCTCCCTGTACCTTTCTGTTGTTAACCACAATTTTCTAGAGCTATTATAGTGCATATATTATACTGGCCTTTCCTTTGTGACAGTAAGCCATGTCAGTTTTCTGCAGAAACTGCCATACATGGCATGAAAAAGCATTGTTGAACAAGTATCAACATTATTGTTGCGCAAGCAGATGTATCAGGCACAATACAGAAGTAAAAACAGTGAGTAATAATACAAAAAGAACAAGTCAGTTTCACGTGAACTTGCAAACTTTAAGTGGGCGGATATGGATATGGATATATATATGGTTTGCACAATAAAGTTTCTCCTTTTTTGGTTGTTTTTTTTCAGAATAATTTATTTTGCTTCTGTAGTGTTAAGGAAAAGAGATCACAGAAAGGCTGGAAATGTGATTAAAGGAAGGTAATGGACACTGGCAGTCTGCTCATGGGCCATTAGAAAACATATACCACTCTTGTCGATTCAAACACCTCAGATGAAAAATATGGTCGAATAGGTACATTGCCTACTCTGGCATGATGGCAGGAAATGATTCATCACGTCAGCCCTGTTTTTATTAAGATATTTGTGCTGTCATTATTATTCCCCCCTCCCTCCCTTAGCGGACCATTTGATTAGAGTCACGAAGCAGCACAGTCCACCACATTGTTCCAACTTCATATCTGTTTCCTGGCAAACATCCATTATTCTTCGACAGACACTCACGTACACTCTCACTCTCTCGCAGTGGCACGCTCATTAACACACATTCACACACACACACACACACACACACACATACACATACACACACACACAAATGCAAACACTCTCACATCTCCTGGCTGATCAGCTGGAGGAAGTGAAAGCCTCTGCTGGACGCATTCAGCTGTTACTGTGCCCCCTTCATTCAGTCCCGGGACTCTTCTAGACACAGACACACACTCTATTCACACACACACACAGCTTACATCTCTTCTCATACATGCTTGTTTTTGCCATAAAGTCATACCACAGAGTCATGTATACAGTTGTGGTTAAAAGTCTACATATACTCTTCATGGATATGAATGTCAAGGCAATATTGGGCTTTCTTATATTGATTTCTTTGGGTGTTTCTGAAATTAACACAGGGTCAAACCTATACATCCAGGGAATGCATTATAAACACCCCCCTTAGATTATTAATTCACTTCTGAAAGTTCCAAAGGTCTTCTAACGTGCCACTGCGAAAGTCTCTTAACTTCCTCTTAGTGATCATGATTGACTATAGTGGGTAGTTTCTCTGTGCCCACATAAAAAGGGTTTGTTTGACGGGACTCATTGGATTTACCAACATGCAGCACAAGGTGCAAGGGAAGCTCAGCTCACCATGACCAAGGCACAGGCCTGCCATGAACTGGAAGCTGCTGGAACACAAGTGTCACTGTCTTCAGTCAAGCGAGTTTTACATCTCCATGGATTGAGAGGCTGCTGTCCAAGAAAAAGCCTCTGCTCAAAACCTGACACCTTCAAGTTTGCAGCTGCCTTTTGGAGCAAAATTTTATGGTCAAATGAGACCAAAAGATATTTGGAGAGATTGACATGAGGTTATCCAGGAACTCCACCAAGAACTCTGTTAAGCATAGCTGTGCAATTTAGCAACAAGCTATATGTATGTAAACACCTACTATATGGAATAATACTATATCTAAAATATTGCTCAAATAGTATTACATGTGTCTGTCTTTAGGTAATGATAATATATAACTATAAAGCTTCCTTTGTGCTTGATTGCAATCACTTCCTGTCACCTACATTGCTATCAGGAGATCACAGTGCAGTGAAATCTGCTCCAAAACTAATAATAATAGCTTCTCACCATTTTTAGACAGCAGGCTGATCGGTTCAATTCAGTCGGACAAGAAATAAAACTAATCTAATCACAAAGAAGCAAAGAAGTTCTAACTAAGTTTATTTGTTTATTGTGCTGAATGATGTAGAGCAAAAACCATTAGGCTCACAAGCACCATTAAATGTCTCTATTTTCATGCAACATAATGGTAAAATCATAAACTCATGCTATGAAAATATTTGCAGAACCTTTCTGTATTTTACACAATGAAAGACTAGTAAAGCACATTGGAATTA
Source organism: Salminus brasiliensis (assembly GCF_030463535.1). Classification (NCBI taxonomy): domain Eukaryota; kingdom Metazoa; phylum Chordata; class Actinopteri; order Characiformes; family Bryconidae; genus Salminus; species Salminus brasiliensis. The sequence continues at coordinate 25,327,891 of NC_132899.1, read as the reverse complement.
TAGGCACTGGCTGGCTAGTTCTTCGGCCTACATTCAAAAAATTGGTTGGGCCACCATCCTGTCTCGAGACTCTCCCACACCTGGGAAAGTAATGTGGGGAAAATGCCAGGAATGCCTGTGAGTGCCATGGAGAAATCAAGGGACCTCTGAGCTGTCACTTTCAGTGGCGGTGGATGGAAGGCCAGTGGACAGCGCAGCGTGCCAGGCAGACGGCGGCCGCCACTGGATGAGGTTCCTCGTATGAAGGCCCATTTCAATCTTGATCCCTGACAATAACCGGGAGACAGGACAAGGCCATCAGTCTCCATTACGCCGACGGTGTTTTCTCTTGCATCGGCCCTCTCTGTCGTGTTCTCCTTGGGATCCAAAGGAGACGCTGTCTCATACATCATTTTCTTCACAAAGCTTGAAAGCCCCCTGTAGTGGGGATGTGGCTCCTTCCTGCCCACTGGCCCCTCCTTCCATGTCGGTCCACCTTGACAGGGCCAGCTTCCGCTGACAAGAGGGGAAATTAGCATAGCTATGGGGAGCCCCTTAGGCCTGACAGGGACAGAAATTGTAAGTGACTTTAGAGCCCCCCTTCACTGCTACACCTCTAGTACAGTAGAGGCTTTAGGCCTAGTTAACCTTCCAAAGAATAGCTTTAATAATACCAGATATGTTTGGTCTGAACCTCAAGAACATTCTACCCTAGTACACCCTAACCCACAGCATCAAACTCAAGTGTACAGTTGAGTTCAGACAGACGTTTGTTGGACTACAGTGAGATTCAGACAGAATGTTGGGTTGGGTTAAATTTTCAATGGCTACAGTTGGGTTCAGAAAACATTCTGTCTAAACCTAACTCTAGCTAGGTACACTTATGATTGAAGTCAACTGTAACCCAAGAAAAGTCTTTCTGAAAATTTATCAGAAAGGTTCTTTCTGAACCTTAATCCAACAAAAAAAATCTCTGTCTGAAGTCTGAACCCACTTGCAGCTCAACAAATGTGTCAGAACCCAATTGCAGCCGAAAACAGCCTTGCAAAATTAAGTCTAACCGTAGACCCAACAAAAGTTTCTCTGAACCCATCTGTGGTCCAGCAAAGTCTGTCTGAACCTGACTGTAGCCCAACAACATTCTGTCTGAACCCAACTGTAGTCCAACAACATTCTGTCTGGACCCAACTGTAGCCCAAAACAATTATGGCTGAACCCAACTGTAGCCCAACAAAATTCTGGCTGAACCCAACTGTAACCTAACAAAATTCTGGCTGAACCCAACTGTAGCCCAACAAAATTCTGGCTGAACCCAACTGTAACCTAACAAAATTCTGGCTGAACCCAACTGTAGCCCAACAAAATTCTGGCTGAACCCAACTGTAGTCTAACAAAATTCTGTCTGAACCCAACTGTAGTCTAACAAAATTCTGGCTGAACCCAACTGTAGCCCAATAAAATTCTGTCTGAACCCAACTGTAGTCTAACAAAATTCTGTCTGAACCCAACTGTAGTCTAACAAAATTCTGGCTGAACCCAACTGTAGCCCAATAAAATTCTGTCTGAACCCAACTGTAGTCTAACAAAATTCTGTCTGAACCCAAATGTAGTCTAACAAAATTCTGTCTGAACCCAACTGTAGCCCAACAAAATTCTGGCTGAACCCAACTGTAACCTAACGAAATTCTGTCTGAACCCAACTGTAGTCTAACAAAATTCTGTCTGAACCCAACTGTAGCCCAAAACAATTATGGCTGAACCCAACTGTAGCCCAACAAAATTATGGCTGAACCCAACTGTAACCTAACAAAATTCTGGCTGAACCCAACTGTAGCCCAACAAAATTCTGGCTGAACCCAACTGTAACCTAACAAAATTCTGGCTGAACCCAACTGTAGCCCAACAAAATTCTGGCTGAACCCAACTGTAACCTAACAAAATTCTGGCTGAACCCAACTGTAGCCCAACAAAATTCTGGCTGAACCCAACTGTAACCTAACAGAATTCTGTCTGAACCCAACTGTAGCCCAACAAAATTCTGTCTGAACCCAACTGTAACCTAACGAAATTCTGTCTGAACCCAACTGTAGTCTAACAAAATTCTGGCTGAACCCAACTGTAACCTAACAAAATTCTGTCTGAACCCAACTGTAACCTAACGAAATTCTGTCTGAACCCAACTGTAGTCTAACAGCATTCTGTCTGAACCCAACTGTAGTCCAACAACATTCTGTCTGGACCCAACTGTAGCCCAAAACAATTATGGCTGAACCCAACTGTAGCCCAACAAAATTCTGGCTGAACCCAACTGTAACCTAACAAAATTCTGGCTGAACCCAACTGTAGCCCAACAAAATTCTGGCTGAACCCAACTGTAACCTAACAAAATTCTGGCTGAACCCAACTGTAGCCCAACAAAATTCTGTCTGAACCCAACTGTAGTCTAACAAAATTCTGTCTGAACCCAACTGTAGTCTAACAAAATTCTGGCTGAACCCAACTGTAGCCCAATAAAATTCTGTCTGAACCCAACTGTAGTCTAACAAAATTCTGTCTGAACCCAACTGTAGTCTAACAAAATTCTGGCTGAACCCAACTGTAGCCCAATAAAATTCTGTCTGAACCCAACTGTAGTCTAACAAAATTCTGTCTGAACCCAACTGTAGCCCAACAAAATTCTGGCTGAACCCAACTGTAACCTAACGAAATTCTGTCTGAACCCAACTGTAGTCTAACAAAATTCTGTCTGAACCCAACTGTAGCCCAAAACAATTATGGCTGAACCCAACTGTAGCCCAACAAAATTCTGGCTGAACCCAACTGTAACCTAACAAAATTCTGGCTGAACCCAACTGTAGCCCAACAAAATTCTGGCTGAACCCAACTGTAACCTAACAAAATTCTGTCTGAACCCAACTGTAGTCTAACAAAATTCTGTCTGAACCCAACTGTAGCCCAACAAAATTCTGGCTGAACCCAACTGTAACCTAACAAAATTCTGGCTGAACCCAACTGTAGCCCAACAAAATTCTGGCTGAACCCAACTGTAACCTAACAAAATTCTGGCTGAACCCAACTGTAGCCCAACAAAATTCTGTCTGAACCCAACTGTAGTCTAACAAAATTCTGTCTGAACCCAACTGTAGTCTAACAAAATTCTGGCTGAACCCAACTGTAACCTAACAAAATTCTGGCTGAACCCAACTGTAACCTAACGAAATTCTGTCTGAACCCAACTGTAGTCTAACAGCATTCTGTCTGAACCCAACTGTAGCCCAAAACAATTATGGCTGAACCCAACTGTAGTCAACAAAATTCTGGTTGAAGAGGACTGTACCCTAACAAAATTCTGTTTAAACAGGACTGTAGTCATACAAAACTCTGCCTAATCTCTACTGTAGCCCAACAAAATCGATCCAAATTCAACCTAGGCACAACAAAAATCTTTCTGAACTCGGCTCTTAAACAGCTTCTTGACAAAACTCAGCTGAGGTTCATTTTAAGATTCTGTCTGAGTGTAAATGAATGAAACCTGCACATATTAGGTCACTGTTTAAAGCAATTATTGCCATAGTCAAATCACTGAGATCCAAAAACCAAAAAATCCAAAATAATAATAATAAAAACTACTGAAATAAAATTTCCAGCATCTATATAAATACTAAAAGAGTATGTTCTTAAATAGTCTTAAATTTCAGTTCCCCAATAATTCTTTGAAAGAACAACAAAAATAATTACAGTCCAAATTGTGTTCAGGCTAAACAAAGATTGCTGACAAATCACAGGATATTAACTCTTCTGTGAAATGTCAGTCCAAACCTAATAAAAAAGCAATAGAAGTAGCATCATGTTTAGCCAGGCATGTATCCTATAAGTGATTCAGCTTTACTAATGATGTAAATAAAGACTGTAGCAGCACCCATTACTTTGCCCCAATATCTATGGTAACATAAATGACACCTTAGATCTATTCTTTCATCAAAAGTCATCAGTGTTACAATGTGAACCCCAAATGTGACTAAAATCACTGGATCGCTCAGCTGTTCCTAGAGGTAGCTGGTGGTGTTCTGCTCCACGGTTTGATTCTATAGCATGTCTGTATTCATCCAAGAATAAATGGTCCCCATTGACTCTGGGGGCAAGGCTTTGACCAAGACTCATCCTTCTCGCAGTATGCCTGTCAGACCTGTGATCTACTAAGTGATAAGAAAAACACCTATTACACCTTCCCTGGGTGGCAGAACATCAGGCCTCATCTTTTCTAATTCAGGGCCGCATGTAAAGCCTGTTCCGGTTCATAGGCCAAGCATGAAAGACGGTGAGACCCTCTCTCTGTGATAGATAGGATCTTACTCCTCTTGTCAGGACCTGTTGCTCAAAGCCCACGGCCTCCTTCAACAGCTTAATCCTGGGTAAATATGTCAACAGCCATGGTAGGCAGCTGTTTTTCCCACCTGACTGCCAAAGCTTCTTTCAGGCTACTCTGAAACAGAGCCAGTGGTTTAAGCAAGAGCATTATTTTTCACTGATTTAGAGTTGAGTACAATTGCTTAGTACTTAAAGCCAGACACATGTGAATTGGTACAATGAATATCCAAGGGTTTTGTTTAGTAACACTCTCCTTTCTAATGTCAGTGTGAACAAGATGTATCCCTAAAAAGTGAGGGTCCCATGTACAGCCAACAAGGATTATTTGGAGTAATGCTATAGAAAAATCAATTTCTGACTTTCGATTCCTTAAAGAACCTATCAGTGGATGATTCTATAAAGAAATATGTTTGCTTAGTATTTTTCAAAATTGACAATGTTTCCACAATTCCTAAAACTGGTTGTTAAAATAAATGTTGTTGGTTATTTGCAGAATTTTTTAAAAGTTCCTTGTAGAGTCTCCTTCTAAAAGCTTCTTCATAGATCCATGACTGCTTACTCCAAAAACCCAAACAAGATTATTAAGATTCAGATTGATTCTTTAAAAGCTTTGTCATAAAAAACTAACCTTACAATCGAATGTTAAAAGAAACACAATGAGAAAATTCCAGACTTTAATTATTGTCTTCACTAGGTTATGAAATGTTTGCAGTGTTCTATCTATCAATGTACTGTCTATCAAATATTTACCCATCAATATTTATATGTATATATTTAAGGTTATAAAACATTTGTAAGCCACTGCCTTTGCTAGCATGCTTAGAAACTCACATATTAGAAATTTAAAATAATATATTGTCTTCATAAGCTAATTATGCAAAGTTTATGAGTTTTCATTTACGTTTATGAAACATTAGCTACCATATGCAGATTTTGTTGATTATAGAGAATTAGCCAGCTAACAGTTCTAATTAGCTAGGTAAGGTGTTTCACTGTAACATTCTATACATTGTTTTTTATTTCTGTTAACATATTCATACAGTTTTAGACTGGATGTGATTAATGCGGACAGTCCGAATAATATTCAGCCCAGCTCATCACACTGTACGTGTTTAATAGCACGTTTAAATTTAGACTGCATCCAGCGTCCAGCATTACATCCGCCGGGGCTGTGTTTTTTAGGGGTTAGCACACTCTTCGTGTCTGTTTTTGGCATTATCTGCCATTGGCCTTTGACCCACAGACAGCACTGAGCAGTTAGTGACCTAGAATTCTTTAGTACTGAGATATAAATGTGGGGAGCCAATACAAACAGTGCTTTTTTTGCATCATGCTGTTTTACATGGACCAATTTAGAATGGTACAAATCACACTTAAGGAAAAGCTTTGATTGGGAAACCATTCATTTTAGGGCCTTTGTGTTTCTCTTAGTATCATTTTATTAAAATTTAGTAACTTTAGTAAGTTTTGTTTTTATTATTTTATATAAAGCCACCACTTGTAGGCCTAAATAACCCTTTTTTCTTAGAATGCACATGTGACCACAAGTTAATATCATATAATGCCATCAGGTAATATGAGATACATTTTCCTCACTTTGTTGATCTCACACAATTATACATTTCCATTCCTGTCTGAAAATAAAGACTCTGCCGTTGTGTGTCAGATCTTTCTCAGTGGATGTCTTAAAATGTACTATAATTAAATCAAGCAAAGAAAACTGAAATACTGATTCTTGGTACTAAAATACAGAGAAAGCTGCTTGGTGAGAAACTAGCCTACTTTACTTCCTATATCAAATCTGAAATACGAAACCTGGGTGTAATTTTAGATTCTGTTTTATCCCTTATGTAAATGCAGCCATTAAAGCAGCTAGCCTTTGAGGTATATTGCTAAAATTAGGCATTTTCTATCCCACAGCAATGTGGATAAACCTGCCCATGTATTTTTTCCAGGTAGAACTGAATCTGATTAGAACTGGGCTGCCTAGGGAAAAAAAAAAATTGAAAAAAAAAACCAGCTTGAACAAAAAGCGTCAACAGGAATCTTAACTAAAACAGAATTAGAGAACACATCAGAAAAAGAACTGCACTCATCACCAGAACGTTTTACAGATATCCGAGTGATTCTACTTATGTTGGTAGTTGAACATGGAAGGCCTTCTGTTCAGTTCTTGAAGGCCTAGCCAATCGAAGAGTTCGCTTGAATCTGAATCTACTCAGATACAAACGAGAAAAAATCCTTATAAGAACTTTCCTTTGGACAGCTCAAAAATGAAATACTGTATAACCACAGTACCTATACTGTTTAAATACAACAAGCATGATCATTATTTATGTCATAAAAAAACTTTATATTCTATTTATATTCATATTTATATTCTACCTCTTCTTGTTTTGTAGCTCTACTGGCCGAGTACCTGCATACCTCCCTGACTGACTGTCTGTTTATGTTCCAACATGTGAAATCTGAGATCTGCAGATTCGGGCCTTCTGCAAATATGAGCTGTAAAATACAGTAAAAAGCAGAGAGACCTGTTATTCTGCTTCTAAAATGCGAAACATTTAAAAACATACCTTTGTAAATTAGCTTTTAGTTTAAGTTCTCTTTTTCTTTTTGCATGTAATTATCCATTACAGACTATTTTTAATTAATACCTTCAATGTTGATTTATTTATTATTTTACTTTCATTACAAAATTTCATGAAACATGTCGGATTCAAATGTAGCGGTATATTAATACATGTATATATAATACATATTTTGGAATAACTAACCTGCGAGATGCTACAGGACTAATGCGAGCACCTTTCACACACTTGAAATGCTTTCATGCCTGTGAAAGGTGTCGCATAACTTGTTTTGCCCCCATTATGGGAGGATCCATTTGTGGCATAAATGGGTTCATTTCATTGTGGGGCCTGAATTTCAGAAGCTAAACCGATGACGAAAATCAGACGTATGTACTGCATTCAGAACAGCTCCCTATTCACAACATGTTCAAATGATATAGACAGCAGACAGCACCCACTCTATGTATAGAACAAATATTTTCTTTGGCTTTCTCCTGTTACTGATGCAGATATTTCCTCCAGCTCATGAATTTTTATAATGCGTAGAAACTGGTAGCATTTTCTTTTAGCGTCCTGAACGATTCAGTGCATTTGTTTAGTCCAGGGGGGGGGGAGTAGGAAAACAGTAAAGAAAGAAGTATGCATAAACTAACAGCCGTGACAGAACAGACAACAGATTGAGCCCAACAATGAGGACCTTCATTACGGGGACGTGTGAGCGCTTCATTTTCTCGTCCTCTGTGGAGATCGCTTTGAGGCAAAGAATCACTCTGCTCATTCAGGGCTCTTGGCTGGAATTCTCCGAGAAGTATGAAGTCCAGTCTAGCTGACTCCTGCGCTATGTAAGTCATGCACATTTTAAACATCGGAGAATAATGTTGCCTTTATCTGCCCGGGACATTAGCCACTGAGAGTGATTGCATCTGGCTTGGAAAAACTTGCTTATTGTCGACATGCAAGTCTCAGATGTGTGTCTGATAACAATGGGGGAACTGTAAGAGAAATGTGGTAAATGCACTATAGCGTACTTCTACAACATGTTTTTGTCTACATAATGAAACGATGTGGTTTTCTGTTATGAGACCCAATGAAAATCTAGGGGTGAACCGTACAAAGATGACGAAACCCAAAAAAGCATTTTATTCGAAGTCTGCAACTGTCCTTAAGATATACTTTACATTACACTGGATGTAGCAGTTAAATAGTTGCCCTTTAATACAGTCCATACACAAAGCTGCTGCCACTGCTTTCCATTTCTAACATCTGACTGAATCCTGGTTAGTCATTTTGACATTGACAGTCCTTATCATATCTAGACTTCCTTGAAAATGTTCTTATTGTAAATCAAAATGTGGTTGATTCTACTTATGTTGGTAGTTGAACATGGAAGGCCTTCTGTTCAGTTCTTGAAGGCCTAGCCAATCGAAGAGTTCACTTGAATCTGAATCTACTCAGATACAAACGAGAAAAAATCCTTATAAGAACTTTCCATTGGACAGCTAAAAAATTAAATACTGTATAACCACAGTACCTATACTGTTTAAATACAACAAGCATGATCATTATTTATGTCATAAAAAAACTGTATATAAGAACTTTTAATGGACTTTTCATTTTCAACTGCCAGATTCAAATTATTTCAAAAAGTGAATGTCAAAAATGAAGATACAAGGTTTTTGCATGGCAGTGATGTTATTCTATTAAATAACAACAAAAAACCTAATGACACGATTTTTTTTCTTCTTGACTATATATAAGAAATATATAGACCAACAATCTGCCTTTAAGACAGCTGTGGTAAAAAGAAAGATCTCTTGTATGTGTCACCGTTGCTGATTTCCATATCCTGGCTGCGGAGAGTGGCGGCTTAATTGAATTACCACTGCCGGAAGTGGTATTTGGAAGTGGCTGAGTTCAGAGTAAATGAGCAGGCCTCATTATTTCTCAAGAGGATGGTCTTTTGTGGCGCCATGCAAAGGTACACTTCACTGAGTCCAAGAGCCGGGCTCTGCCCAGTCTTACTTCCTCACCTCCCTTTCTCCCTCTCTCTTTCTCCCCCTTTCGAAATTGTTTACTGCCGGCTTCGCTTAATGAGAGCAAATGTAACATGGGCTTGTGCTTCGTGAACAAGGCTGTATTCAATAAACTCAACAAACAAAGCATATTCCCAGCACTGATACAGAGAGAGCACTTTGTGAGGATTAGAGTTTTTGTACACTGTTTGGATTGAAGTGTAACATTACAGAAAATATTCCCAAGGCAAACTATATAGTGTCTCCTTGCTTTTGGAAAAAAACAAAAAAATCTTCAAATAGGTCACTTTAAAAGGGATGGCAAGGGGTATTTAGTGTAAGTTAGTGTAAGTTAAGGTCATGTGGGTTTGTTTCAGTATTTTTGAGTGTTTTTATTGGTTCATTTATTATGAAATAATCATACAGTAATCATACAGCGATGTATTCAAATGAAAAAAATAAAATCATCATTACAGAGATGTTCTGTGGTCTATAGTCATAGGACATTATATGGTATTATGTATGATGTAGTAATATAATGTCCATATTAAATGATATTATATACAACTTAGTATATGTGTAATACATGTGTATCAAATATAACTGAGGATATGGGCATAATATGTGTTTTATGTATAATATAGTATACGGACACATGCATATTATATACAATTGAGCATATGGACATATTGTATGTGTGATATGAACATCATATATGTGTTATATGCAATGTAGTATATGTACATCATATGTGTATTATATACAGTTTAGGATATGGACATGTGTTTTAACCTCAATACTGAACACTATTTGTGGTCTCAGAACTATATAATCTCTACAATTTATGAGGCGAGGCAGGCAAGAGAAAAAAATACATAAAGTTGAGGTCCAGAGAGGCTGTGGGGGAAGGGACAGGGTTGAATGGCCCAACGGACCCCCCTATCGCTGCAGATTGGGGATGCGCTAGGGATGTCTGGGTATTGTAGTACGACCGCGAGTGCGTTTATCATTCCACCCAAACCAGAGGCGTCCTTCTTTTTCCTTTTTCCTTTATGATACATCGTTGGTGTACATGATGAAACGTAATATCGTGAATATATACCTGTTTGATACAGAACACGACTTTAACCGCAGCGTCGAAATGTAAATAAACTTCAACTCCCACAGTGCCTCGCTTTGTTTACGCAGGCGCCGTAGCTGCGGACGTGTGGCTCAGATAGACATGAATGGGGCGGTGGAGGGGAGAGTGTGCGGGACTTAACCATCACAAATAAAAGCAATCAAAAATGACACATGATGGGATATTTAAAGCCGTAGATGGCGTTTAACGGACGCCTGTGGTGAGCGCGGTGGTTTTGGGGTGCTTTGGGAAACAGCAGGACAGTTAGCGACTCATTTTTGTTGTGTTTTGAGATCTTTTCTGCAAGAAACGTAACGTAACGTTTTTACGTAGCGAAAGGCGAGAAGTCAAAATGCCGCGAAACGGCAAGTCATCGCTGATCCAGCAGATAGCTAACAAGGCTAACGCGACTTTTAAAAACTGCTCCCTCGCGGACAGTAAAGCCTTCTCAGCTCAGCGCTCCGAGCTCTCCGCTCTGCTCGGTGAGCTCCGGGCCGCAGACCTCAACATCTCGCCGCCCAAGAGGAGCTCCCGCTCGGGCTCCAGCTCGGGCTCCGGCTCCGGCTCCGGCTCCAGCTCTGGCTCCAGCTCCAGCGCGCCCGTCACCTACATGCACATCTGTGAGACAGACGCCTTCAGTATGGGCGTCTTCCTGCTGAGGAGCGGCGCCTCAATCCCACTGCACGACCACCCGGGCATGAACGGCATGTTAAAGGTGCTCTATGGAAAGCTACGGATCAGGTGCTTCGATAAGCTCGAGAGACCCCAGAATGCACCTGAAGCTGGGGAAGGAGGGCCTTCCCAGTCCCAGTTGCAGTCCCAGTCACCTTCCCAGCAAGCCCCTGTGTGGCACTCTGTGCTCAGATCCACTAGCGAGTTCACGGATCACAGCGGCCCGTGTTTGTTGACCCCTATGAGGGACAACCTGCACCAGATCGAGGCTGTAGAAGGTCCAGCCGCCTTCCTTGACATCTTGGCACCACCTTATGACCCGAACGAGGGGAGGGACTGCCACTACTACAGGGTCATTCACGGTGGTGGGGGGGAACCTGGGCGAAACAGCAAAGAGGAGACGTTGCTGCTGGAGATCCCGCAGCCGGACGACTTCTGGTGTGGGGGAGAGCCTTACCCTGGGCCTCAGGTGGCCCTTTAATTAGACACTTTGCTTTGGACTGAACTTGGAGGACCAGTGGTGACCACTGGAAACCATTTTTAGTCTGAGCTTAGTTTGCCTTGGTCACAGCCTCAGTCAGGGGTCTCTGAGCAATTTCGACTTCTAAGCATTAGCCTCTCTACAACCTGCACATGTTAAAAAGAGACCCCTACCACCAAAGACAGTATCCACACCTCTCCAGTCCTTCAGGCAACGCTGAGGGTTCCTCAAAGCGACATCACTGCCTATGGTTTTGGAAACATTTTCTACATAAATGACACTTTAACTTTAAGACCAGTGGCCTTTCTTAAGAATATTGAATGTAATCTTGCTTTCAGAGCGTATACTCTTGCATACGTACACACTATATATTCTGTATTATTTACATGTGCATTATTTATTTATGGCAGTTTGTTTTTACAATCAGTTATGAATCATATTCTTGCTAAAAGTTTATATATTGACCTTAAAATAAAATGTTTATGACCTTTCCATTTTTATCCTGTCCTCTGAACATTGCTTGGTAAAGGCCCCAGACCTCCACCGGCTTTATTGTGGTATGGGTTACTCTGCTTGGTCAGAGGAGGGGAAATCCTTGATAAAGCTAGGATTTTATTGGTTCAGCTGAAGCAGCTGCAGAGCCTGCAGTATGTAAATGAGGTTTGCATTTATCATGTTGGCTGTGGTGTTCATCAAGTGGCCCAATCTACATTGTTCACTGTGTAATTGCAGCTTTCCCTGTGAACCAGCTTCGCCTCCTCACTTTGAATTGTCATTATGAATTGCTTGGGAGCCGTCATGGGTGGTGCGATGTCACTGGTGACTGCATGCACGAGATTGAAGGGGGGAAAAAAATAGTTAATCATGCATTAGACATAAAGGAAGTGGAGGTCATGTATAGTAAATTCTGTTTCACGGAGCACTAATCTTTATAGCGTGGTCTGATTGACTTCTGTTATTGCTTCTTGGAGATTCAGAAATGATCCTGTTGGTGTATATAATGTCTGTGCTGGTGGCTTCACACTTAGGTCAGTCTGGATTGACCCTGCTAAAGTCACTTTTCTATGTGAAATACAGCTTTTTGGCTTGTAAACCTAGAAACTTGGTTGAAAGGTTCATCGTTGCCTGTAGTTTTACTGTAAAGGTGCAAAATTTTGAATTTAATATGGTGGTGCCTTGATGCAATACATTTTTTCATTAGCGATGCACAACTATTTTGGAGTCACGATATGGGCAGATGGGCATTTTATTTATTTTATTGATGATTTATATGTTAGAATAGTCATATGATCACAGTGCCTTATGTTAACATGTTAGTGTTTCAACATGATCAAAGGTGGAAAATACTGTAATAATGCATTAGCCAGTGAAAGGTACCTTAAAATGCATTTATTTAGTATTTTAAATTAGTCACTGATGTCTGCATAGACGGTCTATGACTTTAATCGGACTGAAACAAGCAGTTTTTCCTTTTATGGTGAGCTCATGAGCACAATTTGATGAGCTCTTCTTTGATTGGTTGGTTTACAGCGAGGTGCGGCAATGGCTCACATAGAATAAACATGTCTGGCCACAACGTTAGCATAGTCATAACGTTTTTAACACTGTAATATTTTTTTTTTGTCAGCTTTGGCTAGTCGAATGGCATGCTTCTGGAAGCTGCGAGACTATGGTTAGCTTTATGCCCATCTTTATGCATGGCTACCTGCTGGCTTACTGTGCTGTTGTTTCCTCATGCACCGCTTTCGCCATCCTTTCCTCGGCTACTGGCATCAGACCAAGCCGTGGTCGAGTGGCGATGTGCTGCTCCCCACTACAAAAACTACAAAAGTAACAAAAACACCATGTACTCAGGACCTGACCGCCGTGTGTTACTGTACCGCCATCTTTAATATTGAACGATGCGCTCTCCTTTTCCGCTTGTTCTGCAAAATGGTACGTTGTAGTATAAATTTGACTTTAGGTGAAATGGAAGGCCCTGCTTAAATTTTGATTCATGTCCTGAACAGATTTAATCCCTTCCTCCTTCTTTGTAGGCTTTGGTTTGACACACGGCGTTCCATGAAGGGAATAAAATGGAACATTGTGTTCTCCTGGACTTCCTTATGTTCAGCTTAACTGTTCCACTGTTGAGAGCATGTTGGTGTGCAGTAATCTGATTTTGCACTCTTTGGATGGTAATTGCTTATAATTATCTGCCAGAAGATTGCGGCAAGTCGGCTCGGTGTGTTGGTGCCAATGCGTAGCTCTCACAAAACAAGAGCATTTTGTTGGGGAGTAGGAGAGATGTCGGACAGTGATATGCAATTACTCTCTGTAGACTGTCCTACTTCAAACCAGTCTTGAGCTGAGTCTGAAGAGGCTTATGGAGATCAGCAAGATGTGCTTTTAGGCCTCCATGCTGATTTCACGTTTCAAGCGCCTCCAGCCTGTGTACATTTAGCTCTTAAAAATAAAGGTGCTGCAAATGCTTGATTGAGTGATGCCATAGAACCTTTAAAAGACCCCCCAAAAAACAAAAGCTTCTTTATCAATTTAAAGGTCAAAAAAGAGTCTCAAAGAGTGGTTCTTCAGTATATTCTGTATGTTTCATGAAGCTCATGTAGAACGTGTTTTCCTTATTGTTGCTTTAAGTTTCGGTCGAAGACGTTATTTCGATTATTGCTCATCACACATCTTATATTTGGATGCCAATCAACAATACAACTTCCTGTTCTAACCCTGGGATTGTCCCCACCTCTGCCGGTGTGATTTAGTGTTATCTTTTAGACCACATTCAGGTCACAACAAGAGCACAAGCATTTTCCATTTTACTTTCACATGCGCTGATCCAGTGCAGTCAGTGAAGACTCCTCTATTTACATGGAGTTTATAATATCTGAGCTGAGAAGATTCAGCCACTTTTAAATGTCTTGCTGATCAAGGAGAGTTCCAATACTCCATACAGCGCCAAGAGAGGACGGAAAGAAAGGGTTTGGACTGGGCTGGGTTGTTTACAGAAAATGACAAAGTAAACAATATATTTAGAGCATTCAGAGCCTTAAAATACTCTTCAGGGGAATTTTATTTTTATTTAGTTCATTTTATTTAGCTAAACTTCCTGGAGGACACCCCCAGCCCCCCAGCGCTGTTCTTTGCTGGTGCTGCCGCCACTCTTTTGCTCTGAAATTGTTGCATGTGGTTTTGAGGACGAACCATGTGAACGTTTCAGAGATAGAGCATCTCAAGCGTTGCTCTGCAAACAACTGTCATCGAATTTTTATCTCAAAGCTGGAGCGACTGACCTCTTTTCCAGCATGACAGGTTGTCATTATTCTTTTTTTTTTCCTCTAAAACCTCCATAGAAGTGTTGACAGATGTTAACGCACACATACAATAACTGTTTCATTGTACTGTAAACCCAATAGTGTGTGTGGGTGCTCACCCTTGTGAGGTGGTGAGTCAGAAGTGACGGATGCAAAAGCGGGAATCCCCCTTTCGGGTCCACTTCATATTTTCCTGCACTTAGAATAATGCAACAGTAGGCTTACAACAAACATTATCCCAATTCAAGTTTTATTTATTATTTCTTTCACGATGACAGAAAGTTAGGCTGGCAAGCCCTGTACCGACCTGCATTAGTTATCTCATTCCAAACACATCAGTGAAAACATCCACAAAAACAAAAACAAGCATCACATATATAAGTCCAGTTATTTACATTCCTGTTGTTGTATTTTTGCTTATTTTTTTACCACAGTGAAAACACTTGCGACACAAAACAAAGTTTATACAAAAATATATAATTTTTTTTTATCTCAAAAACTTTCTTATTAAAGGACCACTGTACAATTTTATGTCAAAGCCTCTTCAGGTATGCAGCTATGTACAAAAAAGACACAATACAAAGGCACAATAAATCTACGTTAGCTTCAGCTTGCCAAGAAAACACGCTCCAGTTGTGTCTGCATTATTGCAAGTTTGGTTCTGTAGCAGAGGAATGACCTCCACGATGACCTACAGACCAGCACGCACGAGTCCTCGCTCAACCAAACGCGTACTTTGCACTTTGTAATTAGAACACATAGTCCCACATGCTGCTGCAAGTTATTTCATTAAATTATTTGACCTAAATATGATAAACAAAGTGCGCTTGGGTCAGTCAACATGCGACCGAAACTAAGGGGGGAATAGAAGAAGCGGTAAAAGAAGCGTGCCGGTTGAGGTATTGTACGTCTTCAGCGTCCCTCATTCATGTCCTTTGGCTTTTTCATGCCCCCCCTCGCTTTGCAGCAGGTTCGGATCGTTGATATTGCCTAGTGTTGCGTGCTCCCCACTTCTAGTCATGTCCAGCACAGTTGCCCCTAAACCTGGTCTTGGTATACGGTTCTGCACATTTGACTGCTTTCCCTGCTCTGACACCCTCTCCCACTTCACCTCAGGAAAGGCTTGTTAATTAGCTGATTAGTTGGATAAAATGTGCCGGGAGAGCAGAAAAGAAATACCAGTCTCTGCAGAGACAGGGGTACTCTTGAGTTCCCAGGTTTGGAAACCACAGGACTAGGGGGTCTTACTGGCCCGAGCTGGATGAGCAGACTGCTGAGGACCCGATGCCAATGGAGCGCTCCGAGTTTGAGGGGGCTGCGGATGACTTCCTCTCCTTTTGCCTCAAGTGGATCTTGGTGTGCCTCTTCCGCTCGTCGCTGCGGGCGAACTTCCGTCCACAGAAGTCGCAGGCGAAGGGCTTCTCGCCTGTGTGCGTGCGGATGTGCGTGGTCAGGTGGTCACTGCGGCTGAAGTTGCGCATGCATATCCGGCACTGGAAGGGCTTGTGGCCCGTATGGATGCGGATGTGGCGAGTGAGTTCGTCCGAGCGAGAGAAGCGCCTGTCGCAGCCTTCTGCGGGGCAAGGGTACGGCCGCTCGTGCACTGGAGTCTTGCTGGGGCGGTTTGGGTACTTCCGGGGCCGCAGGATCGGCCTCAGCGGAAGGTTCTGCGGACCGTAGGCTGCTGCTGGGAGCCGGGGACCCTCGGGCACAGGCGGTGCACCCAGGGTAAAGTTCCGGATTGTGTTGAGTGGGGTGAGGGGTGGTGCCACCCGGAATGAGTCCAGCGGGCAGGAGAAGGGTTTCCTCTCTGGAATGGATGGTATGTCCCTCTGGCATGTCGGCTGGAAGAAGCTGGCATAGTCCGGGATGATGGGGAAGACGCCGGGGCCGTCTGCTGTGGCTTTGGGTGAGGAGTAGGATGGAGGCGGGTACGAGGAGATGGGGCATGCCGACGTGGAGAGGAATGCCGAAGGGTCCTGGTACACTTCCCCGCAACCTGAATAAGGCGGTGGTGGGGAATAGATGTGTTCCATGTCTGCCTGAGTCTGTGCCGCCGTGCAGCTGAGGGTGCTGGAGAAGTGGCCTGGAGAGACGGAGGAGGACGGTGAGGAAGAGGCCGAGGAAGGCTGGGCCATGCCCAGGAAACCCGCGCTGACGATGTTGATTACACCCTCCGGGTTCCAGTTGGCCGGATACTGCGAGTCGATGGAGAACTTGCCCATGTAGGTAAGGGTCTGGTTGCGGGGAGCTGCCGGCTGAGCGAAGCTGCTGGCATAGGACAGGTCTAGGGATCGCTTCTCTGCAGTCATATCACTGTTGATCAAGCCATCTGCAAGAGAAGAGCATCAGAAAACCGTTCAGATGAGCACATCCCATACGTACACAAGGAATTCCTGCGCGGCTCGCTGGAATCCACTCCAAAGCAACAGTCAGTAGTTTGAGTTTGTGTGTGATGCAGCAGCACCTACAGGTCAGGCAGTTTGATGCTGAAATCAGTGCAAAAAAAGGGCACAGAAAAAAGGACTGGAATAAAATATATATTTTTAATCAAATATAATATATTATTTCTATTAATTCTATTTTGAATTGACTCGTTTCAAATGTGTGGACAACACACAATTCCACAGTCAATGAATGACAACTTTGTTGGTCGGTGTACGTACTTTTCCCCATTAAAAACAGTCCTTTCAGAAGAAGGTACAAAATAATAATATTAATAATAAATAATGTATTAAACTGACTATCAATTAATCAAGTAATCTGAATTCCCTGCTTTTCTCAGGGTACAGTGTTGAATTAGAATTAGACTCAGGTAACCTTTTGAACCCTAGTTTTTGAACCCTATCTATGATATTTTTAGCATATCTTGTGGCGTCCCATTGGGCTCTATTTTAGGGCCTGTTATATTGCTGTAAATTATGACAGTAATGTAGTAAAGTACTGTAGAGTACCTGGACTTACACACAGGGTCTAATGGGTAAATTCAAGACAATACACTAAGAAAGTGAAAATCACATGAATCCCAAACTATACACATCAAAACAAACAATACCTTCCAGACTGAGTCAGGTTACCCAAAAATAGCTCAAATAAATGCTTTGAATGAAAAAAGTTAAATGATTAGCGTAGATGAGCAAAAACTACATTTTCCATCAAAGCTCGAATCAACTTCTGACACTGTCCTCTTTTTACAGAGTAAGATACACACACAGTCCTGTGGAGAATCACTAGCGTGCATCTACATCTCTCTGTGTGTCTGCCGCTCTGCCTTCAGCTGAGACGCTTCACTGCATCAAACACAAACTTCAGAGAACCAACAGAGAACCAGACAGAAAAGGCAGCAGCAGCAGCAGCAGCAGCATCAGGCACCTGCAGCCGCGGGTCTGTGGGCCAGGTTACAGGCGCGCTGCCCCCAAGCTCAGTATAACTGCCCCCTTTTGCTTACCTGCGCTCATGTGCTCGTAGTGGGCCTGCGCGTCTCCACCGGGGAAGACGGCGAGGGAGGTGCTGAGCTCATCCACAGAGTAGATGCTCTCGGCCAGCGGGTGCACGAACACGGGGCTTTTCTCCAGGGTCTTCGCCGTCATGGTTCACGCGCGCACGAACCAGAGTGTTATGCTTTTTTTTTTTTTTTTTCAAAAAAAAAAAAAAAAGCACGTGGAGAGTTTTGTTGTGTTTGTTGTTGTCTCTCTTACTCGCGCTCTCTTTCTGCTACAGTGTAAGTGTGTGTTCGGGTCTTCTTCCTCCCACCACCACCACCCACCCCTCACACACTCATCCACATCCACGCAGAGCTGCTGTTTTCTTTTTCTGTTGTTTGTTCCCTCACGGCAACTCACCGACTAAACTGACTGACTGACTGACTGACTGACAGACAGAGAGTGTGTGAGTGCGTGTGCGAGAGAGTGTGTGTGTACGCGTATGCGTGTGATCGCACGGGCTCCTCGCGCTCTTTGTATTTATGCAGCGCTTTCCGACGTGCCGTTACGTCACTGCCCATAGAAGGAGCGCGAGGGGAGCGCAGCCGCCGCTGATTGGCCCGTTCGCCCCGTGTCGTCACAGAGCCGCACTTTTTTGTCAATGGAGAAGCCCCGACCGAGAGCCGGTGAGGAAACTTAACACAGCAGGAGAAATAAAACACGTAGAGAAATAAAACCGAGGAGCCACGGAGCTGCAGGCACGAGAGGAGAACACCAAACACTCAGATTAAGGCAGAACAAGAGGAAAGTGTGTGAAAACGCTGGTAAATGTTACTCTGAGTGTGAGAGTGTATTCCGGTGTGCTCTCCATACATGGTCATCCGGCCCGTGGCCCCGCCCCCTGCGCGCGCATATGGAGCTTCATTCCGGAGCTGCTGCGGAAACTGGCGGGTCCTGCCGAGCAGCTCTAAACCACAAACAAATGAGCCACACAATCACGGAATTTCTACCTCTGCTGCCTCTCTGTCGGAAACACTCTGTGTGTGAGAGAGAGAGAGACACAGACAGAGTGTGTGTTGGGTCTATTTGAATAGCTCATGGTTTTGGAAAGACAGAAACAGTTTTAGTAACGACAGGCTATATTTAGGGTGCCGTTGGAAAGTGAGACTTTTATTGATGGTTAAATAATAATAATAATAATAATAATTATTATTATTGTTGTTATTATTATTATTATTTAATAACAGTATTATTGTTGCTGCTATTGTTATACAAAACTATTAATATGGTTATGACTGTTTATTGGCATATACAACTAGCAACCTACAAAAGCATATTTATGATGATTTATAATATCATTTAACTTTATTATTTAAACACATACATATATTCATCCTACTTGTGCACCAATATGGGAATTTTAGGCCGATGCTGATATGTTTTTTTTTTTTACGCACATGTAATTTTCTTCAGATAACGATATCATTGTGCATCCCTAATTATTCATTACAACAGTAGGCTTAGTATTTTATTAAACTAGAATAATAACTAATGCTGCTATTATTAAGATTATTTTTAACACAATGCTAATAAAACATAGAAAGTAAATAGGTAAATACATATACATATAGTTACACACTATATGATATATAAAAATACATTTGAATAGATTATATTATCATTTTTATTATTTATTATATTATTCATATATTATTTATTTATGTTTATTATTACATGGAAGTAATTTCCTGATCCCAAAGGAAATGGTAGATTTTGTTGTACCTGATGACCCTCTGCAGGTTTGTTATGGTGACCTTTGGTCAGTGAAAGAAGATAATAAATGAAAATATCTGTTTTGTATGTAATGTCTGAGCCCCCGGGAGCCGGACACAGTCAGACTGATTGTGGTCAGCTGTAGGGACCACAGCAGCGGTCTCATGTCGATATAAGGCAAAGATTAATTTAGCCTTTTCGCTGATTGCATCTCTTGACTCGTTCCAAAACTAAGAGGAGACTAAAAGTTTCCTAAAGTGGCCCAAAGTGAGCTCGGGCTCCTCTAAATATAGAGTAGAAGTGTTCCAGGCTGCTGCCTCAGGCCTGAAATCCCCCCGTGGGTTTAGAAACTCCTCTTAGAGGTGTGGGGGAGGAGGGCACAGAAAACATGACACACATATAAATGAAGGAGCTCTGTCCTTATATTCACACATACAGCATGTCACAGGACACACAGTGCACTATATTACACACACACACACACACACACACACACACATACACACCAGTCCCACACCTTCACAAAGCCAGTGCATGGGAAAACAGAGACAGTTTGAGATACAGTAAAATAGTGTTGTCATGACAGCATTAATCACATATATTATTCATGTCATCATGTTTAGGTGGCTTCGGTGGCCACCAACCACAAGCATGTACCCTCAACAGAGTAAACAACTCACCCTATAGAGTGTGAATCAGATTCAGTGATTCATAGTGATTATAGGATTTTTACACTATGGTACATGTACTGTTCATGTAAACGCTCCGGAGTTAAAAGGACAAATTAAGAAAAGTGACACTAAAACAAATTCAGAGTCCTTTTTTTATCAGCACACATTAAGAGAACGAAAGAAGCTGATGAGATCCTTATCTTATGATAATGACACCTTCACACTGGGAGTTTACTGACAACCACAGTCTGGTTTAAAGTGGAGCACAAACTGTTCCCCACCCAAATATGATCATACCAGTCAGACTAAGATTAGTAACAGAGATCTCCTTTATTTTATACAACACATATACATACATAGATAATGCACAGTTTTTCATAATAAAAGTCATTTAAATAGCGGTTTCTGAAAAAGCACACATTAACTGGAGCAGCCCGTTAGAAAAAAGCTGAATCTAATAACATAATAAATAGTGTATAGCCTACGTTTATACAGACACACGCAGACATCTTCATTTTACTACATTAGTGATGATCGCCATTGATTTTAGCCTTAAAACTAACCTTAATCATAACCATGCTAATCCTACTTTAACAATTTAACCCAAACCTCAAAACCTAAAACTAACCCTGACCATAACCATAATCTCAACTCTAAACCAACATATAGAATTTTTGTTTGTTTGTTTATTTATTAATTTTATGTCATTGTAATGTAATGTAATTAATATGTTGTATTAAATTTTTTTTTTATTTCCGTAGCAAATATATGTAAAAACGTGTAATATGTAATTACACATCCGGTGAAGAGATGAGAAATTAAAGGTATGAGTACCCCCATCATCATCTTCCACAGATATCAGGTGCCTGAGTTTTCAGAGGCGTTGGCTAGAGGGCAGTGGTGTGCACCCCTCACACACGCACTCTGCCCTGCCGTTCAAACACCCGGGGAAGTGAAGCCTTATTTGAGCTGCTGGATGGAGCTACCCTTTTCCACTCCTCTGCCGTGAGTTTGGTGGTTTCTGTCAGAGCGGGTTAGGGTTTGGATACAGTGAGAGAAACAGACAGTGCTGCTCTCTGTGAGGTACATTGTGTGCTAGGATGTAGGCGGCACCAAATGTGGATCACATAACCACAGTATTAACAATGATAAGTTGGGGCTACAAGCACGCGATTTATGTTTTTTTATAACTGAGATTTAAAGCACGGCTTGTTTGTCTTTAATTCTTGAAGGCTTAGGTTGGTGTACTCTTATTGTACGGTGGCATTTGTAAGAAAGTCATTGTAATCCTCTGAGCAGCTAGGCCTTTCTGATTCACTTCACAATGCTCTTATTAATCCTAACCATGTATTTCTGTATATGAAGCCATGGCTCAAATGTAGAGGAACAATGCCTGTATTAGCCAAGCTTATGGCCTGGTAAAAAATGATCCAGCTGAATTATAGGAGCTTTAAAATAATACAAACAGTGTACCATTTAAAGACAGGGAAAAAATATAAACCATTATCAAAAGTGAGGCCTGGGGACCAAAGCTGCCCCACGAGGATGTTTGATTTGGCTCACCCTTTTTTTTTTTTTTATAAAAAAGTGTTTGTATATATATATATAACTTTATTATAATACAAATGCAGTGTCTCTGATTTACTACTATTTTATCACTATTTTCAAATTAGGCCACAATTATACCAATTACTATTAATATATGTACATAAAACATTTTTAAAGGGTTCCAGAGCTACTTACATTTTAATGACATTACACAGGCAGACAAATGTAGTGTTAGCCTGTGAGTACACCAACACCTACAATTTCACATTTGTTTACATCTCAGCCTTGAGACATTTGATTTACACATTCTTGTAAATTTGAAAAAAAAAATGGACATGTTCTCTAATGTTATTTTTGTTATTTTATTGGTGGGGACACAGGTAGCAAATTGGAATAATGGAACAGGCATATCTACCCTGTTTCCACTGGTTCCTATGCCTCAGTGGAGTGTACTGTATCTAAAAGCAGGGTAAAATCAGCTATTTGGATGCAGATTCTGCATTCTGTCTATCAGGTTCATTACAGATTCATGCTAAATCTGTCGACCTGTTGTGTTAAAATCCACCCATGGATTACTACCCCATTCACTTTATGTTCCTTTTTCATAAACCTTGCCTATGAATACACGCTGGTTGTTCTCAAGGGCAGCTGTTATTCATCACCCTGATCTGGGGTCAGCTCTACACTGCTTACACAATCCTAGTCTTTAAGATACGAAAGTCAAAAGCTGACCCAGTCTCATCCATGCTCAGAGGAGAGTCTGATGGGTTAGACCCCAGGTCTACCAGTATGAATGTTACTACTGTGCTCAGTCCACAGCCAGCTTCACTTTCATGCTCACTTTTAAGCGGCATTAAAGACGCGACAAAGAGACGCTCAAAATGATGCCTGCCGCGTCTCGACCAGGAACGTAAAGGAAATAAAGTGAGAATTGTGGGCCTAGTTCAAAGAAGCCTGTGGTGGCTTGCGTCTGACCGGTTTCTCTGTTTGTCTGGGGGTGAAAAATGTTCTTGATTTATGTTATCATTGAAGAGAAAGCTGAAATAAGATCAGAGCGAGGCTTTGAAGTATTATGTGGATATCATCTAAGCAGGTTCCTCCATCATTCGAGGGGAATTTTTACAGTTAGCTCTACAGACACCAGTTCCTGTAGCATCTCTACACTCCCCCTTCTTTGAGTATGTGCTTAGCTAACCTATCAATGGTAACCTAAACAAGTCTACAACACAGGAAACCTCATGGTTTTATTTCAGCCAGCAAAACCCCCAAATATCACTAAGCATCCTGTTGCCATTCAATCACATGTATTTTTGTCGCCGCCCATACAAGCTGTAGTTATTTTTGCAGGGGTGTTGCTGTCATCATCAACAGCCATGGCTGGTGATCAGTTCATGATCAGTTCTTATTACAACTAGGGGCACCATGGCGTCAGAACGATTTTTATCCATGTTACAAACAGGGCCATCTGTTGTCGCCACACTGGCTCTGCGCTCGTGGGTTGGTGTTGCTCAGATGGTTTTCGAGAACCAGACGGAGCCAACAGCAATCTGTGTCAAGTCTTGGTTTGCTCTCGGTGCACCAACTTTGAATTTCACAGGAGAAAAGCCAAACTGGGTTGATGTTCCATACGTAGTATAGATCGTCATTGATATTATTGTTTTTACGCCATCTGAACATGCAGTCTTCTGTGTCCATTGGGTAAATGATGATGATTGGATTGATGGAAATGGCCAAAAACAACTTGAAATGAACTATTTTCACATTGTGTTTAATTCAAAGTTAAACAGGGTCTTCCTTGTCCTGTTTTTGTGGCCTTCAGAAAGCCTTGAGGAAGATGAATAAAGTAGATGTTTATGTAGGTCACTATCCTGATTCTGCACTGACAATATGAATGAAAGCTGTGTAAATCCTTATGATAAATCCAAAAGTCCTTATGATAAAATATGTAAATATGCCCACCACTCAGCATTGTGCTTTATGTCCCAACAATATGCTACACTGACACTCCCACATTCCAGAATGACAACTGTACAGTGCAGATCCAATAAACAATTCCTAAATGCCTCTTGGATTAGATGTACAGTTCTAGGGAAAGATCTTCACATGCTATAGAAACTACGCTTTAAAAGGTTCTTCACACACACATATAAATATATCCATATATCATTTTCAAAAGTGGTTCCTTAAAGAACCATCTGCTGAAGCTATCTAGGGGACCAAATGTACAAATAACCCTTTATTAAGGCATCCCTCTATTTATTTGTAGGCAACCATATGGCTTCAGCTCTACGCTTTGATAGATTGCCTTGTGATATAAGTAAGTGAAAAACAACTCTTATCTGTGGCTCCATCAGATAAACAGCATTTAAAGCTTTTATCTTTGAGAGAGAGAGGACGAAAATCAAGCTCCACTCTCGCTTCAGGTGTTTCTGTACGTCCCTCCACTGTGAGAAACTCAGCGATGTGGGTCTGAAATGATGTGGAGCTGATCAAGAAGCTCTTACTGAGAAAAGGGAACAGAAGAACAGTTGCAAATCAAATAAAGAACCTGTTCTCAGAACAATAAGCTGATCATCCCAGAGTCCAGACCTCAACATCAACATTGAATGTGTTTGGATTAGTTGATTTGCGGGAAGCAGAAAGTGCTCCAGTTTCGAAGACTGAACTTTCAAGGTGTGGGAAAATCTCCCTACAGATTTCTTAGATGTTCGGTTTGGGGGAAACACCTGCTTAGCGGCTTAGATCACTGCCTGATACACTTCCACCTGTTTCTTCAGGTCAGCTGAAGTGTCATCAGTTTTCAATACAGGATGATTCTAGTTCAGCCACAGCAGTGGAGCAGTAAAAACACAACTCCATTTCTTTGTGTTCATTGTCTTGTGTTTTAAATCCTACAGTAAACATGAACTGCAGCTTCCTTCCATTATCAAATGCTGTGTTTAGGCTTTGTAGAGACTGATTTAGCAGCATCTCGATCCATTCTCCGTCTGAGGTCTCTCCTCCAGCCCACGCTGCCACGAGCTGCCTTCTTTTATGGCTTCTGTCACTGGGCCCAGGCGATTAGTTTAGAGGTTGTGTTCGGGGCGTCGTCATAACGACACCTCGGTGGATATCGACTGGAGAGGGGATCCGCAAATCACCCCGGTCGCTCGATAGTGGGCCTGGGCCAGTGACACGTCGCATTTACATCCCCTCCCGCAGACGTTTAGGACCGGAGAGGTGCTTTTTTCAGCCCTGGCGGGGCGATAATGTGACAGGCGGGTGACGGAGCGGCCCTGGCCGGGCCGATTAGGGTGACGTGTCATCCATTGTTAATGAGGGAAGTCCTCTGAACGTTGTCTCTGTACCTGAACCTCCATAATGAGGGAAGTGTAAATGAATCCAGCCCCATTTGTAAAGCCGGTATTAATTGCAGGGCAATCGCAAGAGGGCACAGGCCATAGATAACCCTTTGAGCGTTCAGATGCAGCACCAGGTCAAGCGAGAATTCGAGCTTTGAGTCTTTTAGGATGTAAATGGTTCTTGCTTTATGATCTACAGCAAGCTCCGGCGGTGGGTTATGCAGGTGCATAATGAATGCCGAATAAATCCACCCTATTGGCTTTCGCTTAGCGTGACAGAACAAGAGATTAAGCTGGATGTTATCAGTCATCGCTGCGGGGCATGAACTGACCCCTTCACATTTTACAGCTGCTATAATTACAAACTCCATTGTGAGACCCACAGCGCCGTTTGTTCTCAATGGATGATTGTGACTGTATGGCAAACACATAAAAGCGCCCAATTCTGCCCAGAACAGTGACGATCCTTTGCCACGAAGCGCCGCAGCGGAATGTCTCGCATTTGCAGGGATTCTTGCGTCCTCCCCCAACCGCTGAAAGAAGGAAACTTCTTGAGATGCTCTTGTCCTTTGTTGCGCACCCACGGATGCAAAAATGTTTGCACACTGTGCAGAAGCGGCCCGGGCCTGCCGCTCAGCCCATTTGTCCGGCGGGCTCTGGCAGGTCCCGTCGGGAATGATGGGGCTCGGAGTGCTGGACACCCACGGCCAACAGCCGCTGAATTCAGAAGCTTTTTCTCCTGCATGTGCTCAGGGTCACCCGGGGTCAAACGACCACTGCATGCGAGGATATATCGAGTGACCTTTTCTCTCTCCCTCACTTTCTCCCTTTTGTGCTCTCCTTCTTTTGCATTTGCCGCTTTTTATTTAAATGCTTCTAATCAGGGATGTCAGGATGTATCTTCAGCTGCGTGGCATATATGTCCAGCCATTAGTTGAGCTCCTCACATGTCCGCCAATGCCTGTCAGTCATGTCCACCCTATATTATGTAATGAACTTTCAACAACATTCACAAGATAACTAACCTTTTAACCCCAAGCCCGAGGTTTTCCAATCCCAGTCCTGCTTTGCATATTTGTGCATCATTTTCCCCAACTCTAGAACATTGATCTAGCACATAAAGAGCTAGCTTGTTAATCCGTTAATAAATTGAAATAAATTGAAGCTTAGGGAAGAGCATGGGGTTCCCAGGACTGACTATGGGAACAGTTCCCTGAATGCTGCCAATAATCAATTATTGTTGTTATTATTATTATTATTATTATTATTACCAGCATTATTATTATTATTGTCATTATTATTATCATTATTATTATGTAATTAATGAATATTCTTTAAGATTTGAGAAAAAGTAAGGTGTCATATTGACATGATTTAAGAAAAGAACAATCGTTACTTTTTTGTACATTAAATTAAATGTAAATATGTAGTCATATGTAATTACTATGTAATTAATGGTGTATTACAGTTGAATAGTACAGCAAAACAAATGTAATTACTCTTTTAATTATCTTGGCCCTATCTATGTGTGTACACAGTCTTTGTTCACTCTTATAATTACCAATCCTACATAGATAGTTACTAGTGATATTTTAGAGCAGTTATATAGTAACTAGCAGCTGAACAGTAAGCCTACAGTTTGGGCGGTTAGCATCAAAACTCTAGCAGCAGTCCAGTAAAATAAAGACTTCACTATGCTTTGTTGTGAATCACCACACTGAGTCAACACAAAAACATTCGGGTCACTAGCGTTTATTTCGAGGCGAGAAAGAAGAGCAGGCCCGTTTTGTAGAGAGAGTAAAAAGCCGCAATGGGAACGGAATGCTCCACGTCGCTCCCTCGCTGAAGCGCTGGTCAGGCATATGACAAGGCAGCATAAAGCAACCTGTCAAGTTCCGCCCACAAAATTCAGATGAGGCCCCGTCGAGGAGGAGTGAATGGACACCAACCTGCTTCAGCAGCGGCTAGGATCTAAAGACAAGCCGTGGGAGAGGCCGCAACGACACGAATTGTTCTCTCTTTATCGAGTGGGAGGCTGTTTTTCTTGGTGGATCTGCGTAGGTGTTACTTTTCTATAGACGCTTCGCCATCAAAGGACTCAGCAGTTTGCGCTTAGTGGCATGCGGGGTGAGCGAACAAACAGTGAGAAATTCCCTCTTTAAAACATTTGAGCTTTGATTGTTTTGATGTTTGGTTCTGAAAAAAACAACAACAACAACAAAACAGATTCTATTTATAGACTAAAATGGCTTTTATTGAGTTGAGCTGTGGCTCTCACATATTTAGGCCTTTTTTAATTTATTAATTTGAAGCCTTTTCTCATTGCTTTAACTGTGTTTTTTTGTTGTTGTTTTAGCAGAGTAACATGTTTAGAAATTAATACACTGCACAAAACTTATAAGAGTATTATTCGCTTTACGAAAGACAATGGTGCCATATAGAACCAAGACAACTCAAATGAATGAAGCTTCAGAATGTATAAATGGTTTTTCTGTACAATGCGATCAGTTAGTCTTCTAGTAAACTCCAAAAAGGGTTTCTGCTATTGCTACAAGTTAATAAACACCATTTCGTACTGTATAGAACTCATACTGTAAACAGTGCATTGCCTTTACCCCATTCAGCAAACTCTGTAATAGTGTACCACTGTAATTCAGGATTTCCGTAAAAGTGCCAGTTTAGCCCACTTGGCTAATTTTCTACAGTGTAACCGTTGCTTTTACAACAATGTAACTGTTGCCTTTTCCTCCCGCATATCAGGAAATAACGAAGTTGAAAAACTCGCAGTAAGTATTAATTTCATCTCCGGATTTCATCCACTTTAGGTGGTCCTATTAATTTTCCTCCTAAATTGCAATAAATCACGGGCTACCATTAAGATCGCTCGAAGTGCACAGATGAGAATAATTGCATGCAAAATAGCCCCTGGCTATAAACAGAGGCGGCAGCGCAGCACTGCTGGAGAAAGAAAGCCGCCCTTTTCCTCTTTGCCTGCTGTTGTAATGTATTCATTCAGGCTGCACATTTACCTGCATTATCTAAATGAAGAGGGTCTGTGCTCTCAGTGCAAAGTGCAGCAGGTCCACACACATTCACAAACACACACACACACACACACACACACACACACACACACACACACACACACGCATCACATCATGCACCTAAAAGCACTCACTCTCTTCTCTCTGTCTCCCTCTCTCTCTCTCTCTCTCTCACACACACACACACACTTACACTAAGAAGTGTTACGGTGCTATACTCACATTATGAGGGCTTGGATAGAAGTGGCTCTTTGTGAATCTCCATCACATGAGTGGGCTCCTCCAAGAGCATTACATTGCTCCAATAACAACACACTCACACGCACTTTTTTTTCCTCACATACACACACACACAGGCACACACTCTTGGGATGGCTTGTGCGCTCCTCTTCCAATCTGATCGCTCTCCAAACTGATTATCTATATTCTACCAATGGGCTATATGAGGAGTCTCTCTCTCTCTCTCCCTTTCTCTCTCTCTCTCTCTCTCTCTCTCTTTCTCTGTCTCTCTCTAAGGGGGTGTAACAAAAAAATCAAGCAAACTCAAGACAATAGTGCCTCTCCTTATGCACGCCACATCTTTGACATTGAAATTGTCATGGTAATGGAGCGTGCGAGGTGTGGGAGCTGTGAGAGTTGTAGAGTTCTGATGGAAGGACCTGTAGGTGTTGGTGTCACTCATGTGTCACACGCACCTCCTCATCTTGACACAGGATTGAACATATAATAGCAGTGTCGGCCCATACGGGCAGCGAGGGGCTTCTAGGAGTTACGCTGGTTATATAACATGGGTAATCTCACCAGTGTGTAAAGTACAGATGCATTTTGTTTGGCAGAAGTTCTTGGTGTGGTCATTTCTGCCCCTTCTCCAACTCTAAGGATTGGTATGTGGTCAACGCTTACTCAGAGTCGGGTGGAAAAAGTTTGAGTCAATGTGTTCCAGTTTTTTTTGTACCAAAGAGTTTCACTGACTTTTTTTTATGAAAAAAAAACTGTGAATGTAACAACGGGAGGCTAATTATTAGTTCATATTAAATTGTAATTAGTTTTGATGAATAAAAGCAATATTTCACCTCAGTTGAAACCTCAAAATCACTTCAAATCACATTCTGCATTGATCAACTTTTTCACGGGCATTTCAAGCCTCTAAGAACCTAAATCTGTGTAAATGTACAAAGTATGTCTTATGAATATCTTCCCAGTCTAATAAATATCTGCTGTATTTCACCAGAAATGCCTTCCTCTGCATGCATTATGGGCGGTCCTAAAAGTTGGTCAGGTTTACATCAGTGTACCTCAGGTTTACATGGCTCTCTACGAGTCTGAACAGCCTGGAGAGCTCAAGCTCAAGCTGCAGAAGGGGAAAGGCTGCCCTGTGTGCCCTGTCGTCCCGCATGTCCGGTGCCCGTTGCCTCTCCGCCTTACCGTGGAATTTAGTGGCTTGGTGCCGGGATGGATGGGAGGTCCCCACACAGATTTGCTGGGTACCCCGCCTGTACCCTGCCCTACCGGCACAGTGTGTACTCTGGGTTCAGCATGATGCTGCACTATGTAACTTTGGTGAAGCAGGTGTTAGGATGCGTAACACCTGCTAGCCGTAATTGTGTAAAATCTCTACTGTCTCAGTCCACATGCTTCTTTCTCATTTACTGACAGTTCTATATTGGTCAGCTTGTCCAGAAATGCGTGTGTAAACCGCGTAAATCTTTAAGGGGAGCTCAAAGTGGTAGTTGCATTTCCCGCAGTTCAATAAAAGTGATTACACTGTAGAGGAGCAAAAACCACCAATTCCCACATAATTCTGACAAGTTTTATTTTGGGAAATTTGTTCTTTACTTCAGTCTTGTTGAAACTTCAAAGCACTTGTTACAGCTCTGCAGACCAGAAGATTTCTTTCTTGCTAATCAGAGTTTTCACACACTTCCACCCCTCCGATTCAGTCATGTCTAATCTGATGCCCACCCACTAGCTCCCTCTGTCACATGATGTAACCAGGGCAAGGTGGGGTGAACATGCTTTTCAAACTCATGCCAACACCACATCACTGGAGCTCAACACGCTTGGAGGAGGGTTGCTAATGTGCAGTTGATAGACTACCCTGCTGGCTGTGTTGGGGGAGCAGGGTCATCTTACCCACCCAGAGAGAGCAAGACCAGTGCAATGTGTGTTAATGAGGAGCAGAAGTGCAGTGTGTTAGTGAGGAGGAAGATGAGGAGCAGGAGTGCAGTGTGTTAGTGAGGAAGATGAGGAGCAGGAGTGCAGTGTGTTAGTAAGGAAGATGAGGAGCAGGAGTGCAGTGTGTTAGTGAGGAGGAATATGAGGAGCAGGAGTGCAGTGTGTTAGTGAGGAGGAAGATGATGAGCAGGAGTGCAGTGTGTTAGTGAGGAAGATGAGGAGCAGGAGTGCAGTGTGTTAGTGAGGAGGAAGATGAGGAGCAGGAGTGCAGTGTGTTAGTGAGGAGGAAGATGAGGAGCAGGAGTGCAGTGTGTTAGTAAGGAAGATGAGGAGCAGGAGTGCAGTCTGTTAGTGAGGAGGAAGATGAGGAGCAGGAGTGCAGTGTGTTAGTAAGGAAGATGAGGATGTGACAGTGAAGGTGACAGTTTGGGTTTTTTTCCAGACCGTAGCAATGTGGCTTCACCTTTCAATGAGTTGTACGTACGAACAGTCTGAACTGATCATCTTAGAATCGGCAGTTGTCTAAAAATGGCTCCAAGAGATATTCCTGACTTAAATCTAGGACCGTCCTTCTCAGATCTGCGCTGGGCTCATTGGACTTTGCCGATGTACTGTGTGTTTGTCAATCCAGTGAGTGCGGTCAAACAAACCCTTTTTTTTATGTGGGAACAGAGAAGCTACAAGCTGTAGCCAATCATGATCACTAGCAGGAAGTGAAGAGGCTATGCGAAGTGTAATTTAAGTGGCTGTATATATGTGTGACCCTGTATGTATATTTTTTTAACATCTGTTGATATTACAGCTATGTATGATGTGTTGTACACTCATCCTGCCCCCCCCCCCCCAAAAAAAAAACAAAAAAAACAAAACAGAACAGTTCAAAGACAGCATTGGAAGCCCAACGTGAGCCATGACACAATGAATGTATGTAAACGTCCAACCACAGCTGTAGATATCCACTGCATATGGTTCAACTTACTGAAGAACTCTTGAAGAACTTTTTTTATTTAGAGTGGATAGAGCATTCACACTACACCAGTCCACACACACACACACACACACACTGGCACTTGCCTGGATCTCTCTCTCTCTTTCTCTCTCTTTCTGTTTTTCTCTCTCAGAGCAAAGGCACATGGCCGAGGGGCTGCGGGTCACACCCCAGCTCCGTCTCACTCATTACCCAGCATCCTCTCCATCATTGACTTCTGCCTCCTCAATCAGCTCCAGCAGCCATTAACACTAATGTTCTGCTGAGCGGCGAAGAGGCTGGACGCTGGACGCAGGAGTGGACGCAGGAGTGTTCTGACCGCTGTGGCAGGGCAGGGTCCACCGAGACACACTCGGGTACAGTTCACTTCCATTAAAGCTCGGAGCAAGTTTGCATGCTAAACAAATTTGGCACGCCTCCAGCCTGGAAGTAGAGGTGAACAGAGGAGACGCAGTGTAAACCGCCACTGACAGTCAGCACACAATTGAGATCAAACACAAACATAAACAGACAAAAGTATTGGGACACTTGGGAAGCTGAATGTATTCATTGGTAGGGGTGTCCAAAAACATTTGGACATAGTTTATGTAGTAAAATGAAGCTCTGTTCAGATGGCATTAGATGTAATGTAGTGTGAGGTCATTTTCGCTTTGATAGCTGCTTCTCTTACAGACAACATTACAGACTGTTTATCACTGAACCCGCCACCTTTTATTGCATATAACCTTATTATTTATGGCTAATTAGACTCCTTTTATTTGCTTTCAGTAAGTTTGTAGTTAGTTCGTTTCGTTTGTATTTCAGTATGTATTTAAATTGTGAAATGAAATTGTAACATTTTAGGCTTTACAGTGTCCCTGCAGAAAAGGGTGGGACTGGTCAACCAGCTGATCAAATGCTGGTTTGCGTGTTACAGTTTAAAGGGTTAACCACAGGAGCGAGTGTTATGGAAACAGCGCCGGAGGTTCCAGACTGCGTGTGTAAGTACACATTCAGAGCAGAGAAACAATGCTGCCCAACACGACTCTTTATGAGGGAAAAATTGTGCGGCAGAACATTAAGCAAATGGTGCCATTAAAGGCGTTAATCTTTACCTGTGAGGGGTGCAGGAATGATGGGCCTGTGTGAGTGTGTAAGTGTGTGTGTGGAGGCCTCAGAGGAAACGGCCGCGTGTCAGGCTGCACTAATAAATGGCTGGGCTAAATGGTTCTTTAATTTGGTGCCACTGTTTCAGAAAGGAGGAGCCTTGTTAAAGTCGTAGCCTCGTGCAGACCCAGTCAAAGTTTAGCCATTAAGCAGCAGATCCATCATTTCTTGATGTGGCCGGTAATGAATTGCGTGCATCAGTGTCATTAGGTCTTTATGAACCGAAGGCTTACGAATATTAAACGCTGTCATTAAAAAGCCTCTTAATGTTCTGTTCAGGTTAATGGGGGAAATAGACTCAAGTGGCTGGACGGGAGAGTGTTGATTTTGATTCATTACATAAATGAACAGAGTTGTGTTTATTAAAGAAACTCTCCTCTTATTTATCTGTTCTTGATAATGAAAGACTGTGCTGTTTTCTGTGGTAATCAGTATTTCACATTTCACATAAACCATCTGTCTCTCTCTCTCTCCCTCTCTCTCTCTCTATGTCTTTCATCCCTCACCCAACCCTAACCATCATCTTACTTCTCTGTTTAACTTTTCTTAGTAATAACTAAAAATAAAATTTATGAGGACAAAAAGGTCTTTATCATGGGACCTGTTTACACCTGATATTAACATGTGTATTTACCATGATATGATATGATCAAATTTTATCTCCCCTCGTAAAAAAACACATCAGCGTGTACATTATTTCCGCTTTACCTTTTTTTCTCATCCATACAGTTTATTAATTATTCAACAGTTTAGACTGTTTAAACTGCAAGGGAACAAACTTTGTAATAATCTCCTCATCTACTGGTAAATGAGCATGAGCACACACACAAACACATGAAAAGGAGCAAGAGGAAGAAAAAAAAGCCAACATCAACAGTAATTATTACTCATAACGTTTTTTCAACAGACATATTTTCACTTGATGCACACCATTTACTCTTTGCTCACTATATTATATTATTAGTATTAAGTTCAGTTATCTTCATCATTTCATTCAAAATGGTAAATGGTCACATATTTGATATCCATTAGACATACAGTGACGTATTTCAAGCCTTTTTGTGTTTTCCTTTTGATCAGCATGGCTTGTAGAAGTCAGAAATCCAGTATTACAATATTCCAAAAGATAAAACAGAAAACATACAGAAAAAAGGTATGCTCATTTATGCACTCAATACGTGGTTGGGGTTACCACAAATGACTGCATCAATGCGGTGTGGCATGGAGGCAATCAGCTTGGGGTACGGCTGAGATGTTACTATAGCCCAGGCTGCTTTAATAGTGGCCTTCAGCTCATTTCTTCTGCTGGGTCGTGTTCTTCTCATCTCTTCCTCCAGGCTCTAGGACCTTGATTCCCAAATGAAATGCTAAATTGACTTTCATCTGAAAAGAGGACTTTGGAGTACTGAGCAACAGTCCAGTTATTTTTCTCCTTAGACCAGGTAAGATGCTTCTGAAGCTGTCTCTGGTTCAGGAATATTGGGAAGCAGTTTGGAGCAGTTGCAGCCTTTTTAGTATCGTTATCGTCAGTGCTATAGAATTTACAGATACCCATGAGTTAAAATATTGCCAGTGAGATATGACATTTAATAAGTTCAATTACATTTTATTAACTGCTAGATTATTTAATTATTTTTCAGAGATGGAGGTCAAGGGACAGATAAGAGACTGCCTGGACAGGGATAAGTCTTGATGTTAGTCTAAGTACTAACTAGTCTTCTAAGGTTAGCACTTACAGTTATTCAGTGAAACTTAATGAGATATCTCTTATCTTATATTTCTGGCTTTGATCTTTTCATTTTATGGCATTGCTATTTATTTAAAGCGGCCTTTGGGGCTTATTCTTGTTTAATATAAAAGCAGTAGTATTTCTGAGTGAGGTCAAGTCTTGATGTTAGTCTTCTAAGCATTGTGGAGGATGGCAGTATAGTAATTGAATGGTATGGCTTTTGGTATGGTTCAGGTTCTCAGTATTACTGTTAGGTAAGAAGGGACTGGTAAATTGTTGGCTTTGTAGGTAGTTGAATCTGAGGCAGGCAGCTACAGGACTTCATTAAAGCATTAGTAAGCTCCGGATGTTGGACGATCATCACCCCACTTTATCCTCAAGTCTTCAACTTAACCCAAAAGTATTGGATGGAGCCCCATCATTACAGAGAACACATTTCCACAGCTCAATGCTGGAGGGCTTTATACCTCTCTAACCCACACCTGGCATCAGGCAGCATGGTGCCAATAGGTTCATGTTTATCTGATCCAGAGAGTCCTATTCTATTGACAGTACTTCTCTACAGAGACTAGACAAGCTGTGTGTGTGTGTTCTTGCAATTCTGATTCAGCCTGCTACTGACTAAACCACAAATTGGGTTAAACATGGGTATGGGCATGCCAGTATCAAATTATGAAACCCTTTACCATCCAACCCCAGACCAAACAAGAAAAAGAACACGGTAGAGACTTAACACCAACCTCACCATCAACTCACCTCACCTCAACGCTTTGTTTTTAATTCATTCCTGTTAAATCTATAATACACATTTTAACATAATCTTAATGCTTTAATGGGCACCCCCTTGGAGCAGTCACTGAACGATAAATTCATTAAATGACATTAAAAAGTTTGATTGCGATTTGATTGAGAGCTGAACTTGGTAATATGCACGGACAATCAGCATTCATTGTTGTATGCGTGTGGGTTGGTGTGTGAAGGGTTAGATAATTCAATTAAATCTCATTTAAAAAAGGCTAAACCAAAGGCTTAGCTCTCTGAGTTCTCTTCATTTTTGGTCTTGGTACTGCAGTCAAGACAAAGGCCAGACTCGAGCACTACAGCAGTACTCCTGGGTGTCACTGATGCTTGCCAAACAGTTTAATTCTGTTGCAATTCACAGCAGGGTCATGCAGCTGATTTGAAGAAAAAAACAAAGCTTTAGCTGAAATTAATCAATGTACAGAATTTCCCGTTAACTTTTCTTCAGTAAGGCTCCTAATTTACACTATATGGCTTCAGCTTCAGGTGGCTGCCAACCCATGATGAGATGTCAGCCAGACATGCTGAGATGCGAACAGAAACCTCAGAGTCAGAATGTGGGGAGGAAAGGATTAGTTGAGTCATCAGCATAGTCGTGGTGGAAGAAGCCATGAGAAGATATTACTAAGTGCGCTTAACTAACTTGCTTGGAGTGGTTAGCACTACTAATTTTAGCTTCGTGTCAAACTGAATCCATGCCAGTCTGCTTTGTTACCTCTTGCATTTCTGTTGTACAGTTACAGTTATTCAGTGAAACTTAATGAGATATCTCTTATCTGATTTCTGGCTTTTATCTTTTACCTGATGTTTTATGCCATTGCTATTTAATTAAAGCGGCCTTAGGGCCTTATTCTTGTTTAAATTGAAAGCAGTAGTATTTCTGAGTGAAAAAAGAACAAAATATTGTATTAATTGGTATCAGTGTGTTGGTGCGACCATCCCTGCTAAGTCTAATATATTTATTATAAAAAAAAGTGGTCTGGGGTTTTTCTGGCCATGTCACGTCTTTACATACTAACATCCGACACCGTTATCTGGTTACCTGAGCAACAGGCAGCACAGCTATTGGCATTAATACAAACAGACCAGCTAATGTGAACATGGATACAGTTAAGACCTGTTTACATACACTATAAAAAAGACACATATGCATTTTTTTCTCACTGTCTGCCATGAAATCCGAATACACTTTTCGTGTTTTAGGTCAATTAGGAAATTACCACAATTATTTATTTGCTAAATGCTGTGGAATTTGTGTGTACCGGTGTTACACTGTAGTACAGTACTGTTGTATTACCTGTGTAAAGTTTTTGCCTTTGTTGAGCTAGTCGCTGTTCTCAGACAATTTCAAGTGCTATCACCACTGTCGTTTTGTAAACACAACCTATACGACCACTTAAATAGCTACCTGACTAAATGGATGATTTATATAGCTACTGGATTTGTGCTAATCAGCTGTACTGTTATTGCAGGGTATGTATTTCAGTATCGCTGCACCTCAAAACAAAAGCCTTCAGACTCCATTTTCCATATTTTTAGTTTTCTGGGTTTAGTTTTCTTAGTTTTTCTAAGAGACATAACTGCTCTCTGGACTTTGACAGTATTTCATCATGAATGAAAAATGAATGTACTCAAAAACATTTATCTATTCAGCTGCATTAAAAGTAAAAACACATTTACAAACATGCAACATTTATGTGCCTTTAAATATAACCAAAATACAGTTATTGTGCTGAAAAAAATAACTACATTATATAATTTTCTTACATCTTCTGAAGACATTTCCTTTACCAAGTTCTGACTGAGCTCTTCCAGAATACTCCACTCACTGAGTGAATGTAAACGTCCATTGATTAGATTCATCCGCTCTGAAAGATCACACCACAATACATGTTTTAGAAGTATATGCTCTGTGCAATTACACCTTCTCACCAGAGATGTCTAAATCCCCAAATCTCCAAAACTACAACATATATATATATATACAGTGGGGGTAAAGTATTTAGTCAGTCACCAATTGTGCAAGTTTTCCCACTTAAAAAATTGAGAGAGGCCTGTAATTGACATCATAGGTAGAGCTCAACTATGAGAGACAAAATGAGAAAAAAAATCTGAAAATCACATTGTCTGATTTTTAAAGAATTTATTTGCAAATAATGGTGTAAAATAAGTATTTGGTCACCTACAAACAAGCAAGATGTCTGGCTGTCACAGACCTGTAACAACTTCTTTAAGAGGCTTCTCTGTCCTCCACTCATTACCTGTATTAATGGCACCTGTTTGAACTCGTTAACAGTATAAAAGACACCTGCCCACAACCTCAAACAGTCACACTCCAAACTCCACTATGGTGAAGACCAAAGAGCTGTTGAAGGACACCAGAAACAACATTGTACACCTGCACCAGGCTGGGAAGACTGAATCTGCAATAGGCAAGCAGCTTGGTAAAAAGAAATCTACTGTGGGAGCAATAATGAGAAAATGGGAGACCTACAAGACCACTGCTAATCTCCCTCGATCAGGGGCTCCACGCAAGATCTCAGCCCAGATCTCAGTGGGGTCAAAATGATCACAAGAACAGTGAGCAAAAATCCCAGAACCACACGGGGGGACCTAGTGAATGACCTGCAGAAAGCTGGGACCAACGTTGCAAAGGCTACTGTCAATAACACACTACGCCGCCAGGGACTCAGATCTTGCAGTGCCAGACGTGTTTCCCTGCTTAAGCCAGTACATATCCAGGCCATCTGAAGTTTGCTAGAGAGCATTTGGATGTTCCAGAAGAGTATTGGGAGAATGTCTTATGGTCAGATGAAACCAAAGTTAGAACTGTTTGGTACAAACACAACTCGCTGTGTTTGAAGGAGAGTGAATGCTGAGTTGCATCCAAAGAATGCCATACCAACTGTGAAGCATGGGGGTGGCAACATCATGCTTTGGGGCTGTTTCTCTGCAAAGGGACTAGGACGACTGGTCCGTGTACATGAAAGAATGAATGGGGCCATGTATTGTAAGATTTTGAGTGCAAACCTCCTTCCATCAGCAAGGGCATTGAAGATGAAACTTGGCTGGGTCTTTCAGCATGACAATGATCCCAAGCACACTGCCAGGGCAACAAAGGAGTGGCTTCGTAAGAAGCATTTCAAGGTCCTGGAGTGGCCTAGCCAGTCTCCAGATCTCAACCCCATAGAAAACCTTTGGAGGGAGTTGAAAGTCTGCCGACAGCCCCAAAACATCACTGCTCTAGAGGAGATCTGCATGGAGGAATGGGCCAACATACCAGCAATGGTGTGTGCCAACCTTGTGAAGACTTACAGAAAACGTTTGACCTCTGTCATTGATGAACTTTTGTTATTGACCAAATACTTATTTTCCACCATTATTTGCAAATAAATTCTTAAAAAATCAGACAATGTGATTTTCAGATTTTTTTTTCTCATTTTGTCTCTCATAGTTGAGGTCTACCTATGATCAATTACAGGCCTCTCATCTTTTTAAGTGGGAAAACTTGCACAATTGGTGACTGACTAAATACTCTTTTCCCCCACTGTATATATATATATATATATATATATATATATATATATATATATATATATATATATTCAAACACAAAATACAGTGATAAAAATGTCATTGTTAGTTGAATAGTGAGTAAAAGATGACCGAAAGGCAAAGATAACACATTTCTTTAGCATTTTAAGCAAATCTACTGTTTTATTTCCGTATTTTACAGTTTCAAAATAACGAATGAGGAACAGGGGCCACAGAAAATGTTTAGGCACTCTGCGTGACCAGTAATTAGTAACACCTGCAATGCCCACTGCCATAGATTATAAATGCATTTAGGTGTTTTTCACTTCTTGCTTGGGGGATTTTTGCCCATTCTACCATGCAAAAGTCTTCTAGTTCTATGATATTCTTGGGTCAGCGTGCTGCACTGCTGTTTTCAGGTCTACCCACAGATTTGCAGTGATTGCAGTGAATGGCAAAACCTTCAGCTTGAGCCGCTTGAAGGAGTCAATTGTGAATTATAAGGCATATTTAGGATCATTGACCTGCTGTACAAGCTGTCCTTATGCTTGCTGGTATTTAATTGAATCCATTCTTCCTTCTTCCCCAGGAAAAATGTTTCCCAGGCCACTGGCTACAACACAAACCCACACACCCATGGTTGATCCACCCCAGAGCTTAAAAGTTGGAGAGCCAAAAAGGGGACAGGTCATAGACCTAGCAAGCTAATTAAGGTCTGAGACCATAGTAAAAGTTATCTGAGAGCTCAAATCTTTTAGGGTGGCCAAATGTTTGCTCCTAATCTTTTTTCTTTTTTATAATTGCATGAAACTAATAACAAAGAGAAATGTTGACAAGGTGTGCCAAAACTTTTGCATGCCACTATATGTATATACTTTTTAGTATTAAAGGATTAGAAAAAAGTTACATGTGTTTTCACATTTCTTTATATAACATGGTGTGGGTACTGATAAGGGCCAGTCACAGTTAACCAGGGTCCCTCAGGTGGTATGGCAGGTTTTGTTCTCTCTCTCTCACTCCTTTCTTTCTCTCTCTCTCTCTCTCTCTCTCTCTCACTCACTCTCTCGCTAGTGCTCCAGGGGTGAGTGTATAAAGGCCCAGCAGCAGGCTCTTTTCTACTCCGGACCCTGTGTACCACCTGGGGCAAGGGGGGGTTCTCTCCTGAACGGCCTGCCAGCACTCTCCAAATGATGATTAATCACTAGGGGCTGAGGCAGGGGGAGGTGGGGGGGTGCACCCTGACACGGCCATAATGGTGGTCTACAGGGCCGGGATAGGTTGGCCTGAGCAGTGTGTGCAGCACTGCTGCAAGAGTGGGCGGACGGCAGAGGAAGATGGACGACCTCTGAGAGGATCTGACGGCTCGGAGTCCTGTCATTAACAAGAGAAAAACAGACAACAAAAAGTGCAACTCTCTCTATCATTCTCTACCTCTCTCTCCCTCTCTCTCTCTCTCTCTCTCTCTGTAACCAACTCTGTGAGTGTGTTTCAGGACAAACATATTTTGACTGTACTGGAAAACCATATATTTTGTTGCTGTAATGCGAAAAGCTTGTTTCTCCAAAATAGCAGCTTTACAGGAGTAAAGGAGAAAGGACAAAAAATTTAACTTTCAATGGAAGTCAATGCAAAAATATTTTATTATTATTTTGGAGCATTTCTAT
Source organism: Salminus brasiliensis (assembly GCF_030463535.1). Lineage (NCBI taxonomy): Eukaryota > Metazoa > Chordata > Actinopteri > Characiformes > Bryconidae > Salminus > Salminus brasiliensis. The sequence continues at coordinate 25,287,545 of NC_132899.1, read as the reverse complement.
TCATCATGAAATTCTGACACAATATAAAGAACAACTGTCATATTTGGATTATATATATTTATATATATGCACTAAATAATACCACATTCTGCTATGTGTGGGTGGGTGGGTGTGAGAGAGAGAGACAGAGAAATAGAGATGCTGTTTAACAAGTGGCCTAAATGTCATTTTAAACATTATTAAGCATGATGACAAAGAGACAAGCGAACAAACAAATCCCAAGGTCCAGCTCACATTACAGCTGCACTAAACCCTCACTAACTTGGTCACTAGTCGCTCCGCTCTCTGAGGGAAGGAACAGCGGAGAGCAGGGAGTCTTTCTGACAGTTACAAATGAAGCTGCGATTCATTATTTTCCAGGGAATTGGTAGCGCTGTGGATGATGATGGAGGTGCAGTCTGAGCTGCCGTCTCTGCCCATTTGAATGGAGATGAATCACAAAGCCTAAACCCAGAGACTCCGGGCTGACAATTATATCAGCACGGCTATCGGACTCTCCTCTTCTCCTCATGGAGGGATCCGGTGTGGAGCAGTGTGGGTAATAACGCTCATGCAGAAGCCCATTAAGAGCGGCCTCAGCAGAGAAGCTCATTAGCATGTCGGAATATTCCCCCCCATTTGTGTAATTCTATAAGCTGTTATTGCTTTCCACAATCCTATTCTTTAATGACACTATTAATGCGGAAAGTTTATCAGTAAATGAGTGTGCTTTTGGCCTCGTCGGCCTCGCGTCTGTTTTAATCTGGGGTTCAGTTACCTCCTTCTCCATCCCCCTAATGACCCATCTGCGTTAATTAAACAGAAGAGGAGAAGATGCACGGTTTAGTGTTTTCCTTTGTTTTATCACGCCCAGACTGTGTTTCGAATCCCTGCTGTTGGTTTAAACACAAAGAAAGTGCTCAGTAATCGCCTACAGTAGGTTTACACTCATAACAGTCAACAAGACAATTGTTGTCATCGGAACAAAATCTTGTATTGCTAAAATGGCAACTTTGCAGGTGAAGGTAAAAACCTTATTTAAATTGTAGTCAATGTAAACCGATTTTATTCCATATTTTAGTCATTTTGGAAAAAAGTTTGGACACCCTAAGTGCAAAAGTTTTTTTTTTTGACATGCAAATCAGGCTTGAGGCACCAACTGTAATTGGAAAAACTGTCAGTTGAATAACATTTCCAAGCTTTATACACTCAGAAAACATAGGCTCCTCTGAGGAACTGTCTAGAGATCGTAAAAAAAATAAGCAATCGATGCCCAAGTCAGGAAAAGCCTACAAGATGTGTTTTAAGATTTGTGTGGTGTGAAATGTTAGAAGAAATGGCAGTTGGGGGGAACTGTGGCGGTCAATAAGAGATCCGGTAAGACAGGCAAATCAGTCTTCATATGACTGACAAGACCTGGATGAAAGGTTCACTGTGCAGTGTTGCTTGCAGAAAAGAAATCATCATGGTAGAGTCATGCAAAGGCATAAAAATTCACCAGACAGTTTTCATAAAATATTTCAAGTATGCTACACGACATCTAGACAAGCCAGATGAGGTTTAAAAACAAGTGCTGTGGACTGATAACTTTCTTTGTCCACAATCAGCAGGTGGGTTTGGCTGAAATACAGGAACTGCATTTCATGAAAAGAACACCTTGCCAACTGGAAGGCATGGGGGTGGATCCATCTATATGGGGTTGTGTTGCAGCCAGTGACATTGGCAGTTTTGAGACACACACTTAAACTTTTGACATGACACTCCTTAACAGTTTCCTTGACAACCTTAACGTCATAGACAATGTCCATGAAGAATGACCCAATATTGAACTGATATAGTGAATTCCAACTGTAAGATTTTTTTTAGTAGGCAAAAAGGTTTTAATGAATGAATAAAGCAAAGTATATAAGCTCCCTAAAAATTTATAACTCAAACCTCACCTACATTCAAATTTTAATGTAAAATCCTCGCATCTTCACTCAAATTTATTATGACTTATACGTTACACTAGCTTACATCTTTGGGAGCAGGTAGTCAAGACAGCAACAAGAGGACTGAGCGAGGACTCTCCTGTCTCATTGTCGCCGCCTTGTCGCGATTTCCTCCAAAAAGCACCGACACGCGCGTCTCCATCAGCAGAAATTCGTCCTGGCCTGGTGCTGAGGCCCAGTTTGACACTTCCTGCTTCCTGCCCGTCTGAGAAACTTTCACTGTAGTGCGTGGACGAACGGTTTGATGATTAGCCGACTCAGTCTGGTCCCGGGCCGCAGGACGCCTTGTTGTCCAATCAAGGCCTCCTCCGTCATGGTCGCTGCAAGTGGCTCTCTGCCTTCTCCAGTCTGTTGGGATGAAGACGGAGCACCCTGCAAGCTAATTGGACATGGCACGTTACAAGCTGAGAACAAGCTAAGTGGAGCTAGCCGTCAGGAGAGACTGATTAGCCTGGGGGTTCGGGGTGGGGTTCTTCCACTAGAAGCACAACGTCAGTTCCTGCTACTGGTTGAACATTAACATGCTGGCTAAAGCAAGGCTCATCCAGCAGATCCTGATCCATGTGGAGATCAGGCCTGCTAGAGGAAGTGGGCGCTTTGAATATAGAGGCGTCTGTCAGGGGGGCCTGTGTGGCCACACAAAGCCATCAATCAGACACTCTTTGTTTTTGTGAGCACAACAAGATTGCCAGTGAATGTCAGCGAAAATTGCCCTGTCTGTACTTTCTCTATACTGTATGAGGGACATTCATGCACTGGGAGGAGAATGGGAAGGTGCTGGAAGAGGCAGGAAGCTGTACGAAGAAAGAAAAATCCACAGAATCCACAGAAAAAACACACAGTCCTGCTGACAAGTGAAGAAATTACCAACTGAATAAGGGGAGTCTGCCTGAGTTGATATGATGAAAAAGTCGGGTGCAGTAGTATGAACTGATCCATAATGCTATGGATCAAGCCTACCTTCAGTGAATTAGACAAAATTGAAAATTTGAGGCTTACAGCTTACAATCACTCTGCTCGGATGTTCGGCTTGGCCATTTTCTCTAGAGTCTCTTCACCTCCCTGCAGCCTGAGCCATAAAATTGCTACTGCCATATGCAGAGAGCAAAATGGCTCTCTTATGCATGCGTTTGTGCTTTACCAAGTGGCTCGGGTTCTTGTCTTGTTCAGTACTTGTCCCGTTTGTGCATAACCCAGAATACTGAGAAAGCACTGCACAGTTTCACAGAGAAGAGAGAGAGAGAGAGAAAGAGAGAGAGAGAGAGAGAGCTACTGGGATGGGCTTGAACATCACCGAAAGACCATAAAGGGAAATATACGCAATTTGCACAGAAACTCAGTTCCTGTACTAGAGAATGACAAATACCCTTTTAACCCCTTAGACCCTGTATGTAAACCCACAATGCATCACTCATCTAACTACATTACTGTCTTATTTAACATAACCAACAGTTTCGTAGGCCCCAAAATAGAACCCTGTTGGACTCCACGAGATATGCTAAACCAAACCGGTCACCAAATAATTCACAATAGTTTCTGCATTGAATAACTGAATAACAAACCCAGGGAGGAAATGGTTAAGCATGTCTATTGTCTTTAATATACATGTAACTGTATTATATAAAGGAGATTAAAACATGTCAATCTAATCTTTAAAATAATCCATAAATCTTTATTGCTTTGAGACAATTTAGGATAAAGTTGAAGAACTCTTTCTACCCAGAGTTAAACTCGTTAATACGCTTTTCCTCATTGTGTGGAAAGAAGAAACTGAGCTTCTCAAGAGGAAGGAATTGGCGTGAACCCTTCGCAGCCCATTACATACTTTTTAGGAAGTGATTCCAAGGGTTCTGTGAGTGACACAGAACAAGGGTACCCAAGATTTTACAGTTCTGTACCTCCTCAGACATGAAATGAAATGCCTGCTGTGTATTGCTCCTTACACATCCATTAGACAAGATGTATGTACCTATATAAACCTAAAAAATAATGAGCAGCCAGTGTTGGGCTAAATTGCTAACATGTGCTTGCTAATACTGCGCTAATGGGCTAACGCTGGCAAACAGGTTTACCATGGTAAAAACAGTTAATACCAACTAACCCCACTCTGGCTAATCTGTTTCACTTGGACTAACCCAGGACCAGCAACAACTGCCTGATGGTCCTTTGGAAGTGAAATCTGGATGATGATGATGATGATGATGATTTTTCTTAAATACTGCTTTTTATAGAAATTAATTATTAAAAATTAATTATAAATATAATTATTAATATACAAAGAGCAACACTAATAATGCACAATGTAATTCTCAAAAAATATGGACTTCTTATCACAGAGTAACTGCAACATGCCAATCAAGCCATGTTGGCGGAGCTTTTACAATCTCATAGGCAATAACTTATCACATTTGGTTCAGACATTCATAATAAGACTGACAAAGTCTGACTATAACTGCAACCTGATGGATCCAGGGGGTTTAGGTTGTAAAGTGACTGGCTGTTGTATTTTTATGTTTAGAGATTACAGAGTAGCATTTTATACACTAAACTGGGTGCTATGCGTTATTCATTCCAAACCAAAAAATTTTAAATCAACATTTATGTTAATATTTATGTTAAAGATTAGCCTCTAATCCTGAACGTCATTAAATTTCTATCACTTAGGTTAAAGTCAATTTGTAAAATTGAAAAATAAAAAACTAAACTCAGTGGTTACAGTTTACAGTTATGGTTACAGTTATGGTTACTTAGTTGTGGTACTTAGCCCCTGCAAGGAGCATCATTGTTTTTCACTTCAGATCCAGCGCAGTCTCATCCTCATACATAATCAGAAGAAACAAGAGAGCGATTCCGATAGTGGCAGAGGAGAAATCAAATACGTTTAGGACAGCCAAACTAGTCGAGGAGAAAATATTGCTGGGATAGATTAATGTGCAAAAGTTAGCATTGGATTGAGCTGAAATAGAATTACTACAATTGCCAGTATTGCAACATCTATAAAGATGTCAGTGATTGGAAGGATCGTTACAAGCGTAAATTGCCTGCCAGGGATATGAGGATAGGCACCGGGCCATTTATTACCCCCCCAGTCCTGCTGTGGGGTGATTGAGCTGTGCCTGCTTTGCTTGAGAAAAGCATTAGTACTCCTCTTTTCGAGACGGTGCAGAATTCACTGTGCTTGCTAACTGGATAGGACAGTTAATATCCTCTGCAGTCTGTAATGAAAAACAAAAGCTGAAAAGCGTATCAATAAGTCCGACGATGGAACTGAGCTAAGAGTTTGAAAAATTCCACGTTTCAGCTATGCTGTAGAGTTGAGCCGTTTCAGAGATTAAAATCTGACGCTATTGTATTTTTGCGTGCTGTAAAATTCCCCCAAATCAGTTTCTATTAAACAATCATTTGTGCAAGATGCTCTAATTGTTTTGTGATAGATATCATTTGGATGAATGCCATGCATCGCTGCACAAGAAACAGCCCAAAACTCTTCAACGTTCTTGTCCTCTCAAGCAAAATGAGGCAATAAAGCGTGTAATAAAATCAGTAATACCCCGATGTGAAAGTTTATCCTGTAATGATGTTTTTGCCTCAGACTTCTATTTCTCACCAATTAAAAACAGTTAGAAAGAGCTCAGGCAGCTGCATCATATTTCTCAAAGCCAATGATGGGAATTTGCTCTATTCTCTGGTGACAGCAAATCTAATAAATACTGTAATGCTCTTTTCCTCCCTATCACAGGATGCAGGTGCTGAGGTAACTGGCGTGTTTGTCTTATATGATGTGATCTTCAATAAGGAAAGACGAAGTTTGAGGAAACTGTAAAATCAAAGACCAGACAAAGCATAGAGGATAATGGAGTTGTAGGGTAGAGAGCTACAATTATGCTTGTGGAACAAAAGTGAGCTATTTATAATGTTTCTTAACATAAAGGTCTGCATACCTAATTAGCTGAATGCAAACAAAGCAATTCTGAGTGGTCCAATCACAGTGGAGGAGAATGAAAGTAGATGCCTGAAGAATTTGAGTCTAAGCTACCTCGTGGAAAGGTATACTGCACAAAACGGCTGCAAATAAGCTGTGCGATAAATTCATTTGTGGAGAAGAGATTCATGGAAAGTGCATTAAGACAATACGTTTTCTGTAAATACTGTTTAACAGTACGGATTAACTCATATATTAACACTTTATTAACATGCACATGCTGACTGGTTATTTTGGATAGTAAATTTTAATTTACATTTCTGGCATTTAGCAGACGCTCTTATCCAGAGCGACTTACAAAGTGCTTTGCTATTTACCCAAGAAAAGCCTTAGCTAGTTAGAATAGACCAATAATTCAAAGGATACCTCTAAGCTTAGACATTACTAAACACAAGACAATAAGGTGACCATAGTACTCTAATTGTCCAAGTACTCTCGGAAGAGGTGGGTCTTCAGTCTGCATTTAAAGACAGCGAGCGACTCGGCCGTTTGGACACCCAGAGGAAGCTTGTTCCACCACTTTAGTGCCAGTTCTGTTTAGCTTTATTTATATTGTTCTTATCACAGGAGATGTTGTCACGAGGCAGCTTTACCGAGATCCCAGTCCGAGTCTCTTTTAACAAGCCTATGGCTACAGTGGCATAGAAAAACTCCCTCAGATCCAGAGAAGGAAAGCTTAAGAAGACCCAAGACTCAAAAGGGGAACCCATCCTCCTCTGGTCGACACTGGATAATGAAACCCTCAAGCTTTAGATCCCAGACTGTTGACATTATCCTGTGTATTTGCTGGTAGAGAGCAGAACCCATGACATCAACAATTGCAAGTGACCCAAGCCTTAAAGCAGCAAAGCAGCAAAGCATCCCCAGCGAACACTACCACCCCCATGTTTGACGGCTGGTGTGATGTTCTTATTGTGGAATGCTAAATTTGGCCATAAGTCACATGTAACAGGACTTCTGTCTAACAAAACGCTCCACTTTCAACTCATCAGAGCATTTTTCCAAAAGGTTTGGGGGTCATGAAGGTGTAGCTTTGTTTAATGTCAGACAAGCGATGTCTGCCTTTGTTGGCAGTAGTTTAACATTAAAGATCTACCATTTTTGGCCTGTCTTTTTCTAATGGTGGAAGCATAAGTAAAGGCCTGCAGTCCCTTGTTTTTTCATCTTGGGTTCTTTTGTGATCTCCTGGAGCATGTTTACACCTGGCATTGTGTGTTTTTGATAATTGGATCATGTTCGGAATTCACTTGCCCACATAAAAAGCCAGGTGAAAAGCCAGGTCAGTGACATTTAATAAAGGTGTTCACAGAATGCGTTTTCTGTGATCAGATTTCATCAGGCAATCGGAAATACAAGTAATAATTACTGTGTATCTTGGCCTCTCTGAACCTTCCTGGCGCTGTACATGTGGGTATGTGTGTATGTGTGAGTACATGCATGCGCTCGTGCTTATTTACCTGTAAATGAGAGCGGTATTGCAGAGTTTGTTCCCTTGTGGTTTAAATAGTTTATTGCAAATTCTGATAGAGCCGTTACGGGAATGCAAGAACCATCTATTGTTCCACTGTGTTAAAGAACCCCCATCATTCCTCAAAATTGTTCACAGTCTCCCGAGCAGGACAATTTTCAGATCTCATCTGGTAACAATCGGGTTGAATTTCAAAGTGTAAACAGAATCCAGTTAAAGCATATCCAGATACTATCCGGATGCAAAATGCATGTTAATGCTATTGTAAACATGCTCTTAGATGCTGCACTCTTTGAGGAATTTTGGTTTCCTGTGCACTTCTGGTTCACAACTGTTCCAAGTTTCCGCCATTCTTGGATGGCTTCCGCTGTTGCTCCCTGTTGTTAAAGAAACTTGTGTAATCTGCTCCAAATTGATTTATTTACAAAACTTTATACTTAATGTCTTCTGTATTTTTTGGGATTGCAGCATAATGTGCTACTTGTTGGGATGTCAGCTGAACTTTGCTGGAAAGGTTCTATTTAAGTGGTGTTTCAATTCAATAGAGGGTGTCAGTATTCAAGCCTGGGTATTAAACTAGGTAGTTTAATAAATTAATTGGTTGATTAAGTGACTGCAAGGGCAGTTATGTTTTTTACACAGCCTTATTTACATTCAATAAAGGACACGATCATTTAAAAGTGGTATTTTGGGTTGGTCTGTTGTCCTTGTCTTATGTTAAAGTTGTTAGAAGTTCTGAAGCAATTATATGTGATAAATATGCTGAAAACGAAGAAGAAATCATGGAACTATTGTTCAAATATCTGTAATCACTGTGTACATGTTTTGAGGTACCATTCATCTAATATTTATAAGTAATTATGTTGCAATTACTATACAACGCCACAGACTTCTTACAAATGAATAGGATACCATAACATGAAGAAATTTGAGTTTGGGATTTCATAAAATATGTGAAAGCAATAAATTGTGAAAGCTAAAATAAAATCAACAGCTTTGTGGTTGAAACAAGATCAGATCTTAATAGTACAACATTATTATAAAGAGATTACTGTCGTTGTCACAAAGCAAGAGATCAACAAGACACAAAAACCTAAAAGCCCCCAGTGAGGAAGCCAATGGCGACTGTGGTAAGGAAAAACTCCCTCAGAGCTGGAGGAAGAAACCTTGGGAGGAACTAAGACTCACAAGGAGGACCCATCCTCCTTTGGTCAGAACTACTTTTAAATAGAACTTTTAAGTTATAGATGAAAGTCACCGTACCACCATAAAAGACTGTTCTACTGCTCAGATGTGAAACATAATCATCATAATATAGTATAAGTCAAGTCGAGTCAAATTTATTTGTATAGCGCTTTTTACAACTGCTGTTGTCAAAAAGCAGCTTTACATAATTAGTAATCAGTAAAAGACATGACATAATAATAAAAAAATAAAATAACATAAGACATGAAGGATCCACGGCGACAGTGGCAAGGAAAAACTCCCTCAGAGCTGGAGGAAGAAACCTTGGGAGGAACCAAGACTCACAAGGGGGACCCATCCTCCTCTGGTCAGAACTATTTATAAATTATTTATAAAAATGACCAAACCATCTATACTGTTGAACTGCTCTGTTCATAATCATAATATATCAATCATGGTGTAGATAGTTAATAGTGGTGATATTAATAGCGGCAGATAGTTAGATAGAGTCTATTTAGGTTTTAACATGGTCATTAGACAGGTAGCAGTGGTAGGAGGGTATAACTTAATAGAATCATAGTAGAGATGGTAAGAATAATGAGAGTAGTGGTGGTAATAGTAGTAGTGGCTAGTGGATAGAGTCCATGTAGATTTAACATGTCTGTTAACATACACTTTATATAATATCAGAACACACTGTGTAACATATTATTGAATTTATAAAGTGATTACAAACTGATGAACAGGAGCGTAAACTCTGCAACTACTGGCATGTACTTATCAGACAATTGCAAGTCATGTGGCCTTTGCTGTCCTTACTTTCCAAACACACCAGCACGTGATTCCAGGGTTCTTGTTCACATCTTGTTATTCGAAGCAACTGATCAGCATTCAGTTTAACTTGTATTAGCAGTCGGGGACTCACGCTGACTAATTTACTCCTACTCTGATGTACAAACATTAGCAACCCCTCTCTCTCTCTCTCTTTCTCTCTCTCTCTCCCTCTCTCTCTTTTTTTGGGCTGGCCCTAGTAATGCCTCTGCCGCCCACTCGTTTGCGGCTAAATGAAAGACTTTGGTGGCTATATTTCCCCCCAGTTCCTCCCACTCTTCCCTAACAGCATTAGGCGTACTTTAGGGCCGATATTGTTTCCTATCAATTCTATTCAGGAGAAATGTGAGCTCGCGAGCGTCATTACGAGGCGCTTAATGAAATCATACAAGGTGTTTATGCATGCGGCATCTCAGGGCAGCGTAATCTCGCGGCTTATTAAAAGTGAACTTACCTCCAGTCTTTTCTGTAGAGGGCTGATTAGCTCTGGCTGCTGGCGAATCAAATGACAGCCGGGAAGACTCGGGGTCAAAGGTCACCGTTTGATTACCAGTCATGTGTCAGTGTAATTGCTAGGCTAATATGTGCATAAGCAGGCGTCCGTGTCTCAGGGGTGAAGGCCGCAACCCAAAATATAGAGTCGGAACAGACGTACGGTAATGAAATTTGGTAATATCGCGAAGACAGTAGCGATGAGTGGATGAGCGTCAGTTTTCCGAGAAACACACCCACATCCGACGGACTTTATTTGAAATATTAATGACACAGAGCCAACACAAAACCACAGGAAAGCCCTATGCATTAATGGCTAAACTTTGATAGACTGTTTACTTTTTCTCCTATGAACCTGCAGTGGTCTGAGCTAAACTAGAACACCACCTTCATCCACTTAAACGCTAAAAGAAAAGCCACAATGTTATCCATGAGTGTGCGCAAAGAGTTTTCTTTTCATTCTTCTAGAAAACTGTCTTAGAGTCACTGTCTTAAGATAAAGCTCACATCTCCAACACAGTACCTTCATGGGAGATGAAAATCATTGTTAATTCACACTTTAAACATCACTAATTTAACAAGGTTACTACATTACAGTAGCGAGACCCTACTGCTGAATAGGGTGTTTGTTTTGGAACAATAGATATCCCAATTAATTAATGTTGATATTCTTAAAAGTATTTTCTGAATTGTTCAGAAACTATATTTAGATTTGCAAATTGAATATTATATTAAGTAATATTAATATACTAGTATTAATATTATATTAATTTTACTATTAAGTAAAGTACAGAGGATTTTACAGGATCAACTGTTAAAGTTGAATTGTTTAAATGTGAGATATCTATGCAGTGTTAGAAATACATAAATACATAAATAAATAAATAAATACATACATACATACATTTTAAAAGTTATTTTTTGCATCAGTCCAACTATTAATTATAAATATGATTTCTGTAAGTAATATAGGGAAAAAACACCATTCTTCACTAATATCCTTTAGAATTATAAGGAAATGAGAAAACTTTTATAAATGTTGTTGAGGTTTTTGGTTCAGAATGCAGAAATATCTTAATTTTGAGCAAATGGCCTCAGAACTGCATTAGTAGGAAATACTGTCATTACAAAAAAAGGGATTTTTCTAGGCATATTGTAGTTCAGTTATACAAGAGACCAACATTTACTAGCAGTAAATGGTTGTGGTTATTATTATTATTATATGGTTGTGCAATGTGTTGTAGAGCTAAACCCTCATTAAAAATGCTAACTTTTGGAATACAGAAAACAATTCACATGAACTGCTTTATTTATATATTTACTTATATGAGTTATTTATTTATTTATTCATTTTTAAATGCTTTATTTCTGTGTCACTTTATTGTTTTTTTATGATTACAGTTTGAAACGCATGTTAAGGATGGTATTTATCAGAAAATAGAGTATGGAAAATTCTAATGTTTAAAATTTATTTTGAAGTTTCCATAAAAGTAGTTGCATTGAATTACAGTCATAACCTTGTTTAGTAATTTGCACAACAACAACTATTTATGTAATTTGTAAACACCTTCTACATGTAATCTAAGATGTGGAGAAGATCATTGTTTCTGCCTGTTTTTGTCAGCATCTGTCTGTCTGTCTCTCAATTCGAGAGGGTTGATTCTCACCAAGCAGTTTCATCCTGTGAATTAGAGCTTTGTCCTTCAGCATGTAACACACACACACACACACACAGAACAATAGGGCTGTAGTCCTTCACAGAAAGTTTTTGTGCTTGAATTTGTGTATTTTATGGTTTTACAGTTTTCCTTAAAAACATATTTTTTTAACAAAAGTGTTGCATATCCTTTTGACCCCAAATGATATCTGGTAGCTATTTGGTTTGCTTACCTTCTTTTATTACTGAAATATTTGTCCTTTGTATTACTTTTTGTTCGTATATTTCTATATTTTTGACACTGATAGAGAACATTTACACAGTACGGAATCCTGTCTTTTTCAACACTTCTGAGAACAGGGCAGAATTACATAAAAAAAAAATGCTAATTGGCCTTCGCCAGCCTCCACTGCGGTTTAAAATGCATCTAAAATGAATCAGTTTTAAAAAGGCATTGTTATACGACATAAGGCAGAGGCTGAACAGTCTTCAGGACTGTTGCACCTCGGCCGCAGATCAAAGAGTTGGTGGAGCTTTTTCTGATCAGTAATCTTATTTAAGCATTAGGAAAATCCCAGGCGTGCAGATAGTGATGGGCCGATGCCAGACTTCTGAGCAGCAGCAGTGGGAGGCCGGTGGAGTGGGGATTTCCTCTGGACTCCCACAACACCTCAACAACTCTCGCTCATTTTAATAACCCTCACACTCCACACAACCACTGCAATAACCCCCTAGTGTCTGCTGACAGTCAGAGGCCACTTTATTAGGTCCACCTACCTTTTCCTCTGTGCTGTGTTACCTTGGACAGCTAGACCTGGAGCTGTGATATGGCTATTCTTGCACCTGTCCTCAGCCTCATGCTTATCCCTTTATCTAGGGGTGAAGAATGTGCTGACCTAGTGTATTAATGTAGTGTTACTGTAAGAAAACATAACTAGTACAATAGTGCCAGTGGTATTACTAGTAAAACAGAACATCTACTAGTACTAGGGTTTTGGATCTCTGTTGGTCCAATCTTCATGAGATTTAAACACAATATAAAAGGACAGCTTTACATAATAATAATAATAATAATAGTCATAATCATCATCATCATCATGTAAAGGTGTCCTTTATATTGTGTAATTTTCAGAAATAATGTTCAAACAAGTTAAACATTTCTAGAAAATGTCTCTGAGGAATGTTAACTTTTGACCCTGAACTGCAGATTTGACATACTACTTACCCAGTTTCACTCATTTCTAATTCCCACCCACTAGTTAGGACTCCCCCATTACACAATGCCACCTCTGCTGGAGGTATTAAGGCATCACACATGCTTCCTTTAAGTCACATGAAGCCAGCCAACCACATCTTTTTGTGCTACCGCTAACACAACATTATTGAACACGCTGGGAGGAGAGCGCTAACTGCCAGTTCTGTTACATCAGCCAGCAGACGCCTACACTGACTAGCAACATGCTGAGTAATGGGGGCAGAGGCAGGGCCTCCAAGTCATGAATGACTGTTGCATCACTGGGGATCAAATCTGTGTTCTCCAACACTTAGACCTACAGCACTCAGAAGCCCCATATTTCAGTAAATGACTAGAATTTCATTCATTCATTCATTCATAAAAAAAGTAACAGAAAAAAATGTTTGTGGTACAATATGGCAACTTAATTTAACCTCTTATGCTCTGTGACCTTTAGTACACACTATCAATTACTAAATGGCAATGGTGACATACAAAGCAATGCAAATTGGCTGAGCTGTTCCTAATATGTAAAAATTAAACTTAAACATTTTATAATGAAATCAGGTCAGGTTATGTGTTCTTTTCTGTGTGGTGGTGTGTAAAGTGGTGACTGAATGAATAGTACTAATCCTCACAACAGGATAAACTGTCATAGCTGTGTGCAGTTTTTTAGACTGATATGGCTTTAGACATTTGGAAAATGTGCTGGAACTAGATTGACCCAGCAAACTTTAGAGAAGTGCTGTAATGAACTGAATTAAAAAGTAATGTGTAATAAGTAGGGGGTTCTCTGTGTAAAATTACAATACACAAGTTTCTGTACATTCTATGTGCTAGCCCATATAAGTGAGGTCAACAGAGTTGGCCCACTTGAGTGCTATTTCATACTGAAGGACATCACAAATGGAGGACTCGGTTTCTCCGTTGGAGGACTCTATGGGCTCGTTTTTCAGGAATATTGCAATATGTTATCATTTTTAAGATAATTTACAAGGGTTGTAGCAATATTACAGTATAAGCACATGTATCAATATGTTGAAATCCCAGAACCCTTTCATTTTAGAGAGTTTACACTCAGCTGCCCTTTTACAACAAATGGACTAATACAATTGATCCAATATCCAATATACCAAACCTTGTTACATTGAAATGTATATTGCATTTTTTGAAGTTAAGAAGATTTCGTCTTTCCCTTATAAAGTTACCCTTTTAGAGTGATGATGTGTCATTAGAGCTTTTAAGATCATTTATAGACCTCATATCTTAAAATGTGTGTATGTGGGGGTAGGGGTTGGCTCTTACACTGAGAAAAAGAAGCAGAGGTTGATTTGAAGTGTTTTTGAGGCTTAAGCTGATGTAAAGTAGTGATATGGGTTGAATGAAAGTCATTAAGTTGTTTGTGACCACAGGAAGTGTTTTTTTATTTGACCAACCACTTGTACACATTAAGAGATTGTTGGAGGGTGCGGTGCTCTAATTCTAGCAGTAACACTGACGGATACACTCATCCCACCACCACACACACACTACCATACCACTACCACGTCAGTGTGACTGCTATACTGAGAATGGTCCACCACCAAATAATATCTAGTTAGCGATGGTCCTGCGCTGGATTGGAATACAGTCAGTTACTATATACATAAAAACACTTAATAGTGCTTATACACTCTTTAATAAGACTGTAGGACTGCTATTCTATGAAAGCCACTTCTCCATCTGAGAGCAAACCAATCTGGACGAGATTTACTTCCGCACTTCAGAAGTCAAGCACATCCATCTGTTTAGAGAATGAGATTCATCCTGGATCCTAAGAAATGTTTTCATATTCATATTTCTAATATTTCATTACCATTGCTTCAGTCAGTAGAGTTATGACTGCAATAATGCCTACAGCACTGTAAATGTATCTTTCTCCTAGAGCAATATAGAAAAGCCATTTATAGAATCATTAGCATTATGAGTTATGTTCAATGCAGAGGTTTTATTCCCTTGACAAAACAGTGAAAGGAGGTATCACCGTGGTAGCATTTTGAATATTGTTCATTTAAGAATAAAGATATCTTTCCGATCTCTAGAAGAGACTATCTGTCATATTTCATATTCAGTGACATGGAGAAGGAAGTATGATTAATCTTTCTTTATCGTTGCAAATAACTCTCAAAAGTCACTGGAGGTCACCCACACAGTGCAAAATATCACAGTTATCATATTAACCCCTTAAAGCCAATTATTGTGCAGATGACCCACTCTTTAATGTTGCAATCTCTATTTAATGTATATTCATATTCATTAGTATGCAAAAGTATCTGTGAATAGTGAAGAGTGTAAAATGTTATTTCCAAAAAGCTACAATTGAAGAGTTAAAGATGACAATTTTTTTTAATATTTAAATCTTTTACAGTTTTAAAATAACAAGAAAGACAATATGCCTTAAGAAAGTTTGAGCCACAGATTTTCAATGATGTTAAGGTCTGGGGACTGTGAGGGCCATGGCAAAAACCTTCAGTTTGTGCCTCTTGAGATAATCTATTCTGGATTTTGAGGTGTTTTGAATCAAAGGGATCATTATCCTGCTCTAGAAGTCTTCAGTTTTTCATCTATAGCTTTTTTACAGATTCTTCTTTTTACCAGTGAAATGACCCCATGCCACTGGCTCCAACACAGTCTGAAACCTAATTAATCTACCTCCATGCATAACAGTTGGAGAGGTGTTCTTTTAATGAATTCTGCACCCTTTTTTCTTTGCTCATTGCAGCCAAAAATGTTCCTTGGAAAACTTCTACTGAATTTTGTGCCGAGAGTACAGGAAAGAATTTCTTCGGATCACTCTTCCATGAAGGTCATATTTGTGCAGATGTCTACTCCAGAGTCTGCTGGAACTTTCGAAAATCCACATTTTCTCTTGAGGGTACCCATTGGTTTGCATGATGCTCAATTTTGTACACTCTAAAATTGCGCCAAACAAAAAGAATACACTAGTCTTGCTTAAAGATATTTTGACCAGGGGTGCCCAACTGCTTTGGTAGCATAGTAGTTACTGCACTGTTAAAAGATCCTTAAGGAACTTTTGGGAGTTCTTCAGTTCTTTAGACTATGACGCAACCTCTTAAGGTGCTTTGATGAACCTTCAAAGATCTCACTTTCTCTCAAAGCTCCTCAAAGCACCTTAAGAGGTCCCTCCACAGTTTTAAATTGATGAACCTCCAAAGGTTCCTTAAAAATCGTGTATTTGTAACATGTGAATAACATGTTTATAAAGAATACTTTAATAATATGCCTGCATATATTACAGAGCTCTATACAGTAATGTGTATTGTAAGTAAATTCCCCAGAATTCCCCTTCAGATGAGTACTTTTCTACCTAATCTATCTTTTCTAGTAAAAAACATCTTAGCTAGCTATTTGGGAGTAATTTTCACCTGACCGTTGATTTGAACATTGAAGGATCTTCGCTTTATTGTTGCTCAATCACTCCTGTGTTGCTCTGGCCTTGAGTCTGTGATTGCTGAAAGATAATGTTTCTCCCAGTATCAGTATTTTTGCAGTATCTCCCTATGTGTTGCAGTTTTAACAAGATGTGGGGATGCCCAGTCCCTGCTGAGGAAAAGCTTCCCCACACAAAGCCGCCACCTCCATTCTTCACTTTTGGTTAAAAGCATCATTTGTAATCCAGGGAAATTTAGACACTGTAATTCGATTAGACATACATGCAGCACGATGCACTACATGTCCAAATGTTTGTGGACACCGCTTTTAATGAATGCATTCAGTTGCTACTTTAAGTTGCAAATGCACACACACAGCTATAGAAACCTATAGAAATGGATTAACAATAGGATAGGACTGCCAGACAGGGGCTAGAGTAGTATAGTGGAGCAGTGGACCTGTATTCTCTGGAATGAAGCTGCTCCATCCAATACTTTTGGGTTGAGTTGGTGAGTTGGGGATGTGGGGATGCAATCAAATCCTTACAGAAATGCTCCAAAATCTAGGGAAAAGCCCTTCCTAGACATCACAATAAAGTATGTCATATATTCTAAATAAATATTAAATGTTATGGTCAGATGTGAAGATCTGAAGTGCACACATTCTAGTTTTGGATCATAGTGTGGGTTTTACTGAAAATATGCTATTAAGTTTCATTATAAGTAATCACATGGATTTGTAGTGGTGTGACCAGTTTTTTGCAAACCTCAGTCTGACCTCATGGTCAAACAGAGTTCAATGTGGTTACTAATAACTGTCTGTCTGTCTGTCTGTCAGCAGCCAGACAATCTTCTCCTTCTCTATTTTTGTGACCTTCCCAAAATGGACAGAGTGGCCTGTACTATGCTGAAGTAAAAGTGTTGCTACTCTGACTCAAGTAGAAGTAAAAGTAGCTACCAAAAAAACAACAACCTGGGAGAGAAAGCAGCAGGTGCTCTGCACAGTTTGCTTCAGACCTTTAGTGGAACTGCATCCAGCAAATATCAGCATAGGAACTGAAGCTCGTTATGCTTCTTATGATTGTTAAGCTTATTTGACTTTATTTTCTACTCTTTTTAAGTGTCTAAAATAAACTGTTTAAGCTGGATAGTGAGAAAATATCCAGGAGATTAATCAACAGAACAGAATGAAGTTAAGCAGAGAAAGGGAATACTAAATGTGAGCAGACCGAATGGGACAAATATAGGCCTACACAAGTAGAAGTGAAAGTGTTAGCATTTGAAATTCTTTAGAAAAGCATCATTTCTGTACTAAAATACATGAAAGAAACCAAATGGAAGTGTTAGACTGACATGATGCACATTGGTTTCTAAAGTTTCTTTCTATATCTCAATATAGATATCTCAACAAAACTAATAGAACAAGTGTTTCTCCAAATTCAACACAAAATACCCCTTATAATGACGACTGCAGTCTCAGACTTATTCACCCCCTCATGACAAATGCCTTTAGTACTTAGGACTTATGACTTGCTGCAAACGTGATGCATAGCCGGACACCAGCTTCTGGCAGCATTCCTGAGGAAGCCTCAGTGTGAGATGTGTGTGAGGGTGTGATGACCACTCCAGAATCTTCCAGGGCTTCTTCTGAAACCAAGCCTTGGTGGACTTTGAGATATGCTTTGGATAATTGTCCTGTTGGAAGGCCTCACAGGCATGATGTTTTCTCGTAGGATTTCCTGATATTTGACTAAATTCATCTTGCCCTTCGCTCTGCAGGTTTCCAATGGCAGAGGAAGCAAAGCAGCCCCATAGCATCACTGAGCCACCACCATGCTTTATATAATGCTGATCCATAGACCCGAAAAGTTCCACTTTTGTTTCAACGCACCACAGAACATAATCTCAAAACCTCTGTGGATTCTCTACTAAGTACTACAGACACTTGTCATATATGGGTAAAATAATTCTAAGATGGCAGTTGTGTGATTTTGTGTTGATTGTTCTTGTTTGATTGGTTGATTGCAAACAGCTGAAAGTTGTGCCAGTAAATCTCATTTGCAATGGCGACTGAATGATTTTGTTTGCAACTGTGTATCCACCTATTCAGTGTATCCACAGTAGTTTAGAGAGTGTGTTTTAACTCCAGATTGCTTTTTGAATGAGTCAATATACAGGTCAGCTTCTCTATCATATCCTTCATCTTATCCATTTTTGCTATCCTCTATTTTTGCATCCTCTTTCCCCCACTTTTTGTCACAATTTTTTTATAGTGACGTCCCTTGACTTGATGTCCCATGTTCCATGATGACAGTTTAGGATTGTTGGGGACTGAGTGTTGGGCTGAACTTGCTACGATGGTCGGACTTGGTCATGGTGGCAGTTGTTTCAATAATTTAGCGGACAGTAAAACGGCTGATTTCTAATAGCTGTGTAATCTCTTTCCAGATTCTTAGGCATCTACAACCTTCTCTCTGAAGGTCTCTAAGAGGTCTTTGGATCTTGCCATGGTAATAGCACTCACCTCAACAAATATTGGTATGTAAAACCGCACTAATGCCAAAGTTAAAATAAAGACAAAGTAGCATATGGGCCATTTAGGTGTTGTTATTCTATATTAGTTATTCAGTAAATACCAGAAAAATTTGTTTTACAGATTACAGTGACAGAAATGTTGGTTACACAGTAAAGTGTTAGGCAGTACTTCAGCTGATGTGGTATATTTCATTAATGTGAAACTAATCATGTCAATCGAAAGCAACCTTTTTTTTCAGTGTATTAGAGGTTGTGTCTGTCTTTCAGGATCCAGTGCATACTCTGGAGAGTAGGCGGAACACCTGACACTGTTTCAGGAGCTGAGGGCAGTCTGCTAGCTTTAACATGTGTAGTGTAAAGAAAGGAATATTTGTGGAGCACATTAGCTCACCGAGGGGTTCCCATTGTGCATGAGGGGACTGCCTTCAAAAGCCCCTCGTGTGTGGGAGGCTGTGTGGGCTTCCCCATACAGCGGCTGTAAAAGCACACAGGAACTTGCTCTTACTCTTCAGCTGCCCAAAAACGGCCAGCCTAAGCAGAATCCACGGCCTTCAGGACAGTGGAGAAAGGAGGACAAAGAGGAGAGCGTGGCCGCAGCGTGGGCTGGAGGGTCCTGCCTCCCGAGGAGCTGAGCTGGCTCATCACTTACTTTTCAGCCAGGTGAAAAAGCCCGGCGGCCCGTCCTCCCACACCCAGATTCCAGAGGATTCGGGACGTCTCGGGTGTCCAGCTGTCGGTCACACCGCCACGGGAGTTTTAGCCCCAACAGGACGGACAGAACGTGTGGGCAGTTTGGTTACAAACAAACAGATGCTCAATGTTCGGCTTCATTCAAATGGACACTATTATTCCAGAGATGATGTTCCCGTTCTCACACTGCGGATCATGAATCAGAGTCAGAATCAGTTTATTCACCAGTAAGGTGAGGACAGGTAAAGTAAAAAAAAAGGAAGGAAGTTTTTTTGGGGTTCTTTAGTAAATGCAGTGGTTTTGGCCAATTTCAATCATTTTACTTTATAAAATGCTTCTCTGTCTGTGTGCCTTTCTAATGAAGCTACTACTTAAAATTAGAACCACATGCCGAATACTGTGTAAGTCCCACTTGTGCCACCAACTCCACAAGACCTCTGAAGAATTATCCTGTGATATGTCACACCAAGACGTTAGCAGCAGATCCTTTAAGCCCTATAAGGGCCTCCAAGGAACGAGCTTGCATATCCCACATATCATTGCTGTCTAATGAAAAACATATGTCTCCAAAATGATGACTTTATAGGAGAGGGTAAAAATGTTCTTAACTTTCAATGGAAGTCAATGTAAAATAAAAGTTTTTCCAAGTCATTTGTTGTATTTCTATTGGTCTATTCGTTCAGACAGGGTTCAAATGGTGGAGAAAACTGAAAACAGATAAAGATGGAGATAGATGTTTTTTCATTGGACAGCAGCGATATGCTCAAATGGATTGAGGTCTGGGGAAGTTGCTGGCGAACAGATTTTGGTAGGTAGTGACCACTGCCTACCAGGAACCGCACAAGACCTGACTGATGTTTTGGAGATGTTCTGATCCAGTTTTCCAAACATCACAATGTCTTATGCTTTTTTTCTGCTTCCAACACATCAACTTCAAGGACTGACTGTTCACTTGCTGTCTAATATTGCACCCCCCGGTGCCATTGTAACCAGATAATCAATGTCTGTCTGTGTCTGTGGTTTTAATGTTATGGCTTATATGTGTAACTACTTGTAATTACTTGCAGTTGAGTTTCACAGTAGTTGCTGAGAAGATTTACAGCATAACTCTTATCTCTATCAACTTACATTACACTGAATTAAATATCATTGCAGCCTGAACACCTATACCAGTGCTAGCAGTTACTGAAGATCAATCATCAATCAAAGCACATACGTGAATAAAGGATGAAGAGGACATAGTTATTCTGAAGTGGAACAGCAGGAAAGCAGGATGGTCTTGCAGCTCTGCACACAGAACAAGACCACTTCTATTCCAACCTTTTTTTTTCAATGAGTTATGACTCGATTCACATTTGTCCGTCCGTTCTTGCTGGACACCCACAGAGTTCCACTCAGCTGCGTCTATTTGAACACATTGTGCTGAGAGAACAGAACCAGCTTTGCACATCACTCATTAAATCAAGATATTCATGCCTGTCCCAGAGAATCAGGCCAAACAATTCAAACCACACAGCGCACATGCACAACCATTTACCAGTGACTTGTGCAATATGAAGTCACTGTACAACACTGAGGTTCAGGTTCTCTTGCAGTATTGCATCTCTACAGTCCAATGCAGTGAAAATATAGTGTTAGGAAATATATTTGCCCACTGATCAGCAGGGCTGAGCAATATCATGATAAATGATGGAATACTGGGGTTTCATCAGTTCTTCGAGAGAGAAATCGGAGGGCCTGTATGAATTCTTAAAAAGGAAGAGTGTGTAAGCTGGAACTATATAAAATGCATAGTGACAAGTAGCTGATTAGACATCAGCCCGTTGTGACATCATTGATGTTCGAATTCATGTTTATTGATTATTTTTTTTGTAAATTAATTTGTAAATGGTTGTAATGTTGTTGAATTTAATATTAAAATAAAAAATGAATACATTTATAGTGTTTCCATGCTTCTTTTACTCATAATCGCCTATAGTGGTTTTTTTTTTCAACTTTACAAACCTTACCTTAAAATATTGCCATAGGAAATAATTGTATTGTAAAGGGTCAAACATAATGTGTCTTTAAACCCAAGAATTGTTCCCAGCTGTGCTCTTGTAATGATGGATCCCGTTCTCCTTATACACTGAACAAAGCACAAATTAGAAAACATTTGTGAATGTCAGAATCTTAATGAAAACTGCGTAAGAACAGTCGGTGAATAAGCCTCATTGTTCTTGGCGAACTGTCCAAACAGTTTTACTCATTACAGTTACACGTGCTGAGAAGTGCTGTACAATAGTAACTGATCTCAGACAATCTCAGTCTGTTAAAGCTTTCTCACCCTTTTATTTTCCCTTCATGGGCCTGTATGCAAATCTAGGGCTGTAGGGCTTTAAGCTCTGAGTCATCAGGCCTTACCTGAGATTACTCTCTAGCAGCCCTAATTTCAAGACGCTCCGCAGAAGCAAGCTGCGCTGACCAACACAAACAAAATACTCAAGCAGATGATGTCATCTGATAATAACTACCGCAGTGCTGTATGAATGGGCTGAGGTGCTTTGTAAGGAATTTCCAGCCCGCTGAGGTTCTTTTCTTCTTCTAGCAGAAGTGTGGTTTTAGGCCTTTTGCATGACATCATAGAGATCTTTTTAACTTGTATATTGAACAGTACTGAATAATTTAGCAGTTTGACCACATTACCATACCAAAAAAGTAAGTCATTTTTTAACTAACTAAAATCTATTTAAATACAGATTAACAAATGAAAAAATGGTCACATGGTCCAGGATAGATTCACACATTACAAATAATTAGTAGTCAACTGACAAGCTGACATTCACATCAAAAATGAAGGTATGAATAATACATTAATATCTTTCTCGAGGCAGAAAATGATTCTGAGTAGATATTCACATTAAGTGAGCATTTTATCATTTCTTATTGTTCCCAAAATAGTTGAAATACTGATTAAAAAATCTTACAATGCCTTTGGTGTGCAGTTTATAATATTCAACTACACACTGTATACTTTAGAATTAAAAAGAAAAGAAAATATCCGCTAAATATAAATATAAATTTATATATTAAATATAGAAATACGCTAAATATGAGTAGAGTTTGCAATACTGAAGAGTAGTGAAGGTCTGCCGTTATCTGTTTAGGGAAGGCTGTCTAAAATTGGCTATTGTAATTGTAAATTGTAGCAGAGAAATGATAGAACTGATCCATGGGTTTGATGAACAGTTGTTTTAATGTTTGTCAAATGTTTGTATAATGAGTGATGCTTCATTACAAAAGAGGCCCACACACCTATATATTTATACTTTCATCACATTGTTGTGTATCCTTACAGTGGACTTTTTTGTCACCATAAAACATTTAGAAAACACAAAGTAAATGCTTCATAAGACCAACAATCTAAATAATAATTAATAAATAATTATCACATTTTTATATTCACAAATTACATTAATTGTCATTATGCAGCAAATTTCCCAGAATTGATGTAACACATACAGTTCATTTAAATGCAGGTGGGGATTTCTCAGCATAGAGCAGGGCAGGGCCTGTAGTCACAGAGCTTCTATGAGGAGGTGTGCTGATCTAGGACCTGTTCAAGTCAGTAATAATAATAAGATAAATTCATTAAAAATAAGAGAGCTAAAAATGGCATGGTGTAGGCCTGATTTCGTTCAGGAACAGATGGGAACGGTTATTTTGTTTTATTCTACGCTATTTACTCTAAAAATTAGCAAGACTCTCCAACAAAGAGGAGTCTCAGTTTCTGTAGAAGCTTTTGTGTGTGTCACATTTAGTAATACTGCACTAAGAGGATGAGTAACACATGTACTAAGCTTTCGGTATCCTGTGGCCTATAACGCCTGTACAGAGGGAGAGGGTCAGATAAGGCTATGCTACTGATATTCCCAAGATTATGAACCTGGTTTATCACATAAACTTTTTTTGGTGATAAAGAGACAGTCTACATTATATGTTTATTTATTTATTTTATTATTACTTAGATTTTTCTATTCCGTGTTTGTCTTGTATGTCCCCTCCTAGAACAGTCTATTAATCCCTAAAGGATCATTAAAAGGATAAGGCCTATTTTATCAGATACATGGTGCCCTGGCGCACTCCAGTGGTAAGCATGCACAGTTGCTCAGTAGACGAAGAATCAGTCATTACAGCTCAATAAACCATTAATAAAGATGGTATTGCCGCAGTTACATTATTGGAGTATTGTATTTTTTGCATTATTATAATAAATGCCACTCTTGTTTTCAAGAAAACAAGATCTGCTCTTCTGTAAAAATGAAACGACTATCTAAGAAATCATGTCCCTCTAAAGCAGGACGTGACGACAGGAGGTTGTGAGAGGGGCTCTTCTGTTGTCTCTCTCCGTCTCTGCTGTGGACAGTCCGGTGTAACCAGAACACCTGGTCCCGGAGTAAAAACAGTGCCAATGACCATCTCTGACCACCACTGCACATTCTCATGTAGTTAATAGTCGTGTTTGATAAGGAATGGAGGTGGTGGACAGTCCTCTCAACCTCGTAAGTTTGTGTTTATGGCTCTGGTTAGCTTGCCTGCTAGCGAGCAACCGAACTATTTTCGGCGTTTCTGGGCTAGCGTTGGCCGTGTAGCGCCCTGAATAAAGCCGGCTGGGTGGTTTATTTTGCTGTAGGACGGCGTGTCAGTGTTTCAGAGAGACACAGCTGTCCGCCAGATGACATGTCAGTATTTCTAAGGGTTAAACGTATAGAGAAACCGTCTTAGTATTTGTAGTTAGCGTAGCATGCTAGCTAGCTAGCCCTGTTTTTTTCTGTTCTTGGTCTTATTATATCGAGCTATTTTTTAACCTGGCTGCCGGTAGGTAGTGTGGTTTATATAAATACCAGAAGCCAACAGAATTTAACTCGAATTATCTGGAAACGTAACTATTAAAGTGACTGTTTTCCAGTTGGCTACCAACCCAAACAAGAAGCTAGCTAGCTAGCTAACTAGCTAGCTGTGTTAGGCTAGCTTATGTTGGAAGCTAATCGATATGTAGCTAGTTCTGCTCTCATAGGCAGCCTCTGTTTTTCTGTACTTCACTGAAAGGTAGCTAGCTATTGGGTCGTCATATAAACATATATGGGTGTTGTTGAAGTGTGAGTCCCCAGGACTGAGGTTCAGAGTAACTGGGTGGTAGATAACTAACTAAGAGACAGAATTAGCTAGTAGTTATGATTCTGCTGTATGTGGAGGCAACATCTTGAAGTGTATGATCTGTTAGTAACACTGCCAGTGAGACCACGCTTTATCTAAGGTAGTCATGTCAGTCTTGCATCTCTTCTCTCTCTTTTCAGGCCCATCAGCAGTGCAGGAAAGCAGACCGCTTTCTGGCTGCTGGGAAGTATGAAGAAGCCATCTCTTGCCATAGAACGGCTGCAGGTTAGTTGCATGTCATTCATTGGAGTAACCACCCAAGAACCCAAAGCTCTGCCACTGTATGTAGTGCCCAGGACTGAGCCTCTCCGCATCTCCATTGTGAGGCAGTCTGTCCACTTACACTCACCTTGTAAAGTGATCTTAACAAACCAGATTCTGGATATTAAATCCACTTCCAACCTCTGTAATGAGTTTTATTTCTGAGCCTAGGTCAAGGTACACTTAGGCATTATAGCTGTTATTCTGATAAATTACAATGGATGTAGTCAGTATTTAAAGCACACCTATTTAGAACTTGATTTGTTAAATTGTTCATTGGTTTATGTTTTTACATTTACACAATTTTTTTCAGTCATCAAACCTTGTCATGATGTATTTTTGTATTATTGTGAACCTCAAAGTGCAATATTTGTGGTGTCCCTATGGCTAAAAAAAATATTAAACATAGGTAAATCAGGTCAGGAGATTTTTTGCTGATATATTTTGTTTAACTGAATATTAAAATAATAATAATAATAATAGCAAGTTTAAAAGGGCAGTAAGAAAATGTATACATTGTAATATAACATTTGTTCTGTCATTAAACAAGGGGGTCGCTTCCCTAGAGGAAAGTGCTTTTTTCAGACTGTCAAATAGTCCAGTTGTACCATTTGTGTGGTGGAATGTACAAAAGGACCTTGGACTGTAGCAAGGCATTTCTATTCCATGTGCAATAGTAAGGTCTTCATTCTTACATGCTTGGCATTTGAAAAACAGTGAGTATGAGAAATATCAATTTAACATGTTTCTCTATGCCATAGAACTTCTGAAGGACGCTATGAAGCTCACAGAGTGTGAACAGGTATGCTTAACCTTTCTTACTTCACTACCACTCACTCGAAATTGTTCATTCCTTTTCAGAGAACTACCCAGATGTTTTGCAGAAGAGAAATGTGGTCTGTACAGTTTAGAAACCACTAGCAGTGTTGTGTTGAGAAAAGGGTTTTAGAGTTGTATCCCAAAGTTTGAAGAGGCACACATCCAAAAATGTTGTGCCGATCTGTGGCACTTTATGTCAGAAGTATATCAGGTATGTTATGATCTAAAACAACAGAATACAATAATCAGGAGCAATCAGGAAAATAAAGCAAGCCTTGGACAGATTGGCCAGAAGGGTCATCACAATAAGCAGTATAGAAACAGTGGATGTGGTGTACATCTTGGTTTGGTAAATGCAACAGTGCCCCCTAGTGTACATGTTGATAGTATATACAAGTATTTAGAGCACTGTACTCAGTCCATCTTTAGCAGTATTAGGAATGGTTACTTTTCACATTTGTAGTTGAATAGATGTATGTGCTTTTTTCTTTGCTAAAATGATCTTTTATAAAACTTATTATCCAGGAAAACTGCATAAAAGTAAGAGCTGGAAATGTTGTGAATGAGAGCAGCTGCAGAGTTTTTCCCTAGTGGTCATTCAAAATGTTGATCTCAAAGCCTGAGTTTTATGTCTCCTGACCTGCTAATGGTATGAAAGTATTTAATATATTTGAGGCACACTGAATGTATTTTGCTGAGGCAAATTACATTTAGTGTCATTCCTGTCGTTATATACTAATATCAGTGCATACAACAGAGCTCTTCATAAAGGTTTGCCTATTTATTTAAGTCATTCAACTGTGATACACGCACTTGGCAAGCAATTTTAAGGATGGCCTGTACACCTACTCATTCATGCAATCATCTAATGAGACAGTTGTGTAGCATCAGCATAAAATAATGCAGGTGCAGGCCAGCATTCATTCATCAGAAATATGGGTGAAAATGTGTTGAATTTTGTTTAGGATTAGGTGCAAGCAGCGTGAATCCATGGCCTCAGCATGTCTTGTCAACAGTAATAGGGAGGGCAAGGTTTTCTTGTCTCATGCCTATTTGCACATTGTCACCTGCATCCTTTCATAACAACTATTTACCCATCTTCTAATGGCTATTTCCAGCATGATGCAAGTGTCATGGCCAAGGCCAATATTTCCAGTTCCTATCCACTCATTTTTTTATTACTGTAAATAAGGTGAAGCTGCTGGAGGAACTGAACAAATCAATACACTGTTTGGAGTTCACAGAGAAGTCAGCATTCAAACCTGCCGCCTTCTGTGTTTTTTTTAAGCTACTTATCAGTAATCTTACTGACCAACAACACATTTTGATTACTGACTACTGGATTTCTGTTTATTTAAATTAAATGTTGTTACATAATGGTTTTAAAGGTTTTAAAACCACACGCTGCTTAAAGACTTAAACAATTTTAATGATTGCCTAAAACGATCAGGCACAGCACACTTTTAACATATGCAATGTGTCTCTGTTCAGGCTCGTCTATCTCTGGAGCTGCAGCGGGACAGTCACGTAAAGCAGCAGCGGCTGATCGAGGAGAGGTGGAAGCGGTCCAGGCGAGAGGGCAAGCCACGGATTCTTCAGGCCACCTTGTCCTCGGAGCAGCCTCTTCACCCCCAGTCCAGTGCCTCTGCTTGCTCTGACCTGGCTGGCAGTTCGGAACGTGAGTATGACACCTGGTTATACCTGCTGAAGAACAAGAGTGTTCCCCAGGAGCCGTGCGCCGGCAGCAAGGCCCACAAAGACGACAAGACGCGGCTGGAGGAGCAGCAGACCACCATTGAGGACCTGCGGCGACTGGTGGACCGACTAGTGGGTGAGAACGAGCAGCTGTCTCGGGACAACGAACGGCTGCGGGCAGAGAATGCCAGGCTGCGGAAGGAGCCATACGCGGACGCCGACTTTGTGGAGAAATCGGAGCTGTGGGTGCTGCCGCAGGCAGCTGAGGAGCGCAAGGCAAAGGACATTCCCATCCCGCACCTGCCGCCGTTGGAGATGCCTCAGGAGATCCCTTTGGAGGACCTGCCTGCCCTGGAGCTGCCTGAGGACATCCAGCAGGAGCTGCAAGAGCTGCTGGACGGAGAGAAGCTCTAAGCAGCTGCCCGTATACTTGCCAAAGGGAGAAGATTGTGCTGTCAGAAGCTTGCAGATGAGGAAATTTAGTGAATTTCTGGCCTTCAGCACAGTGGCAAAGCTCAAGATGGCATAAATGACCCATTTTAAGCTGTCAAATGCTTTTTGTTTTTTGTTTTGTTTGATCTACACCCCCCCCCCCCCCCCCCAAGGTACTGCAGCTATTTGATATAAAATTAAACAAACAAACAAAAAAATGAACTCCTTTTGCAAGACTTGTGCCTTTTTGAATATTTCTATGGTGAAATTAAATCCTATGAGATGAACGAAAAAAAGGGACTGATGACAAAAATATCTGTTGCTCTGTGGAAGCCTGATTGTAGAACTAAAAAAACTGGCGCTGGGAGCGCTTGACTGATTTTGTTCGGAAAATATCAGACTGACCTTCGTCAGGAAGAAGCCAGGGCCTCTCTGAGAGCCCTGTTTGAAATGCAAAACTTTTATTTTTCTCTCCAAACAGACACAGACAGTAAGCACTGTGAACTACATCATAAAGTGTGTGTGCGTGTTTAAGAGTGAGCGGGAGTGTGTGAAAGCGTTTGTTTGTGTGGTTTCCTGACTTGTAGCGAGGTGTAGTGTCGTGACGACGTGGATCGGTGTGGAAAATCGAGAACATGCAGCTTCAATGCCTCTCGATTGTGTCCTGTCATTTCCTGTGTCAGTCTGAGAAACAGCTACTGGATGCCTTTCCAGCAGTTCAGCAGTAACATCTGTCCTATGGAGACCAGCGCCTTGAAGCTGCGAGGCCTCAGTGCAATTACAGTCTTAGTTATGCATTTTGCCCCACATGCAGCTTAACTAGCCTGACACAAAACCCACTTGTTTCGCCTTAGTGAAAAATCCCCCGGCACAATAAAACCGTGTCAGGACGTCTTTGAACGAAGAAAGATTGACAAGCAGCCAGCCACTGACTAATCAAGCAATAACACATGCTGCAGTCTCCAGTTACACAAGGAACAGCAATCATTCATCAATAGGGGGCTTTCCAGTGCAGTTTGTGTCCGTTTCCCGTCTTTGTAAGCTATTGGTAATTTATGTGGCTTTATGGGATTTCGCAGTAGCTGCACACAAGTCTAGTCTCCGATCCACGGCCACGTCGAAATGGAAGAATCCGAAGCCTTTCCCAACTGTCCGAGTCAGGATCTTTGTGAACTATCTCAAACGTAATATGTTATAATATATATGTCATTTGTTTTTGTTTTTCTGAAGCCTAATTTGTACTGTAATCAATCAACAGTTGATTGTTTTGATCACACAGTTAATATTTTTCAGGTAACTGTGTGATTTTTACTTTGAATATGCAGGATGGGTGAGTGCATACACAATCACACCGCATATAACAATAAGTCAGGTTTCGCTATCACCACATCACACTAATCCAGAGTAAATCAACTTGTGCCAGATGCGAGAGAACAAGGAGCGCTTAATGCTTTTTTTTTTGCTTTTTTTTTTTTTTTTTCTTTTTGCTTTTTTTTTTTTTTAAATGTGATGCAGAGATGATGTGAAATAATGGGTCATATTTGTGTCACGAAGAGGGAACCAAATCCACTTTTTTATTTAATGTTTAAAATGTAATTCTTGGTTTACAGCAGTAATCAGGGTGCATCTGAATTGTTTTCTCTTCCATTTTGTTTGTTTCTGTGTGATGTAAAAATCTTCAAAAATCATATGATGAAAGTGTAACTTTTGTTTCCTGCATGAATGGCAGTTGTAGCTATAAGTATATGATGGTTAAGATATTAAAAATGAGGATTTATGTCATGGCTTGCATCTGCTTGTGTGTGTGTGTGTGTGTGTGTGTGTGTGTGTGTGTGTGTGTGTGTGTGTGTGTGTGTGTAGTTAAATGTCTGTAATAACTACTGAGTTTAATCTGGATCTGATAAAATCACTGTGCTCCTATAGTAATCCTGACCTAACTGCTCCCTCTAGTGGTGAATCAGTATATGACTGTCTTAAGACTGCACGTCTGTTCTTTCTGTGCTGATGTTGCACAAACCCAGTATCCTAAATTCTCTATTTATTCATCATCACTCAACAAGCCTTCTTTATTAATATAGTAGAAATATCATCTACATGTTCAGTGCAGTAGATAATATGGCATGTATTTGGGATTCAGGAATACG
Organism: Salminus brasiliensis; assembly: GCF_030463535.1. Classification (NCBI taxonomy): domain Eukaryota; kingdom Metazoa; phylum Chordata; class Actinopteri; order Characiformes; family Bryconidae; genus Salminus; species Salminus brasiliensis. The sequence goes on along the minus strand of NC_132899.1, from coordinate 25,257,523 downwards.
AACTGGAGTTAAAAGTGAACCCAGATGAACTATTCCCAAATGGAGCTCATTATCACTCTAGCAATAGGAAGGGGGAGTTTAGAGAGTCAGTCTCCAGAGTTTACTCAGAGCGGTGCAATAAATAAAAACCCTACATTAAGCTACAGAAGTAGTTCTGCCGGGGGGAACATCGTTCATGGGGTCAGCAGAGAAGACCCAGACTGGTTGGAGCTGACAATGTGTATGGTAATTAAGACAACCCCTCACAACTGTGGTGAGCAGAAAAGCATCTCAGAATGCACAACCCTGTGGTGAAAGGGCTAAAAACCTCATAAGACCACATTCGGTTCTACTTCTGTCAGCCAAGAACAGAAAGCTGAGGCTGCGGTAGACACAGGCTCATCAAATACCAGACAGCTGAGCGCTGGTTAAACTGTATCATGGTCTGATGAAGCATGAATTCTGCTGAGATGCACAGGTTGGTAAAGTCAGAATTTGTATCAACTGTCCAGGCTGGTGGAGGTGGTGTAATGGGGCAGTTTTCTCAACACACTTAGGGCCTGCAATGCATGCATAATCCACCAGGGGGCGAAACATGAATCTGATATTTAGATATTATTTCTTAATTATTTCATAATTAATGTGTTTAATTATGTGTACTGTGTGTTAAATATGATACACCTGACTGATCTCTGGTTTATGACTGAAGTCTGAGTTTTGAGAACTTTTTAAAGATCTAAAGAATCTGTACTTGAGATAAAAGGTTCTTTACCAATTTACCAGACACCCCATCTAATGAAGGCATTCAGCTGCTTTAAGTTGATCAGATGTGAAAATGCACACACATAGCTTGCCTAGTGCCTGTCAATAAGTATTGCCAATAGAATAGGACTCTCAGGAGCAGATAAACACGAACCTGTTGACAGAATGCCAGAAGCTGTGGGCTAAGTGGTCTACGATGATCTGTGGGCGGGGCTTTGCAGTGCTCTGTTAAATGACCCCCTGATGACCAGCCTGTGTGGTTTTACAGGCTGTGATCGCTTCTCCGGCGTTCTGGGCTGCACTGCTGTATGTTTTGCAGCAGTCACGAGCGAGGCAGGCTAATTAAAGCTGGAGGGAGACGTTCCCAGGGACCTTTAGCTCATCACTAGACTGCTGCTGCTGCTCGCTCTCTCTCTCTCTCTGTAAGCGCGAGAGGCAGATCAAGCGCAGGCAGTCACATGTGCGCCTGGAGCTTAAAGCCTTTGATGTTCAGGGCCCATTAGCAAGGCCTGCTGAAACACACTCCTCTGCAGCGGTGCAGGGGCACAGAGGGCCAGCCTGCGAGCATGGACTGTTAAACAGAGAGAGAGAGAGAGAGAGAGAGAGAGAGAGAGAGAAAGAGAGAGAGAGAGAGAGAGAGAGAGAGAAAGAGAGAGAGAGAGAAAGAGAGAGAGAGAGAGAGAGAGAGAGCGAGCACTGGTAGCAGTAGGATCAATAGCTCTGATCGGAGATCAGTATATTCGCATTGTGAGGTGTATTGAACACCCTATCGATGGCAACGAAGCGCGTGCAGGTGGTCGAGCTTTGCTCTCAAAACAGCTTCATGGATTCCACTTTTTGCAGCCTGAGAAAACTCTCCAGACAGCAGAGCTGAAAATCCCAGACGATCATGACCTTCATAGCGAGAGCATAGCTACAGGACTACTGCTGGTCCACAAACGGTTAAAGCAGGATTGTGCCACTTTCCATCACTCGCTTTCCTTCCCTTTCTTACTTTTATCACTTAATATTTAATAGTTAATATTTTCTCTCTCAGCTGTTTGTAATATTTGTCTTATTTTCTTTTCTATAATCAAAATGATTGGGTGGACCAGCAGGTGACCAATGCGTGCCCCCATCTGGCGAGATCCTGCAGTGCGCAAAGCAGCCCATCTGACACCAAAACAGTGGCGCTGGTCTTCCGACAGGCTACTGATGACCTGTGTGTTTATAAGCTGCAGATCAGCCGTAGTTGGCTAACCTGTAACCAAGACCCACCTTGTGGTGTGGAGGGGGCGAGCACGCGAACGTGCTTGGTTAGTTGAGTGGGTGATGGTTAGCACGGTGGGTGATGGTCTGGTCTGGTCTGGTCTGGGGTGTCCGCTGTGTGTTTGTACTTGTTTGGTTGTGGGTGGGGTGGCAGGGGGCTGCTGGTGTTTCAGATGATTTCTGGTTTAGTCAGTAGTAGAGGTTTGGTGTATGGTGATGCTGACAGGGTGAAGTCACTGGATTGGCTCCAGTGGTTTGGCTGTAGTTGAGCTGATTAACTCAGGCAGTATTTCTGTCTGTGGAAGATGTGTGTTTGGGATTGTTCTAGGCTTCTATTATATTATAATTATTATATTATAATTTACCTCAGAGGCTTGGTCACTTTAAACCACAAGTGTTGAGGGTTAGTAAGCATGCATGGATGAAAGCACCGCATCCGGGTACTTTGCTCTCATGTAATGCCCCGCCCCTCTAATTTGAGTGGCGGCAAATAGAAATGGACAGGTGTTTGACTGCATAAAATAAGCATTCCCTGCTGATTTACTGCCATCAGGACTCCAAAACCCATGGCCTAAAGCAGACAATTATATAATGTTCTATTAAAAAATGAAAGAAATAAGGGCTGATTAGTGTCCTTTCAGCAGGTCTACCCACCCTACCCAGTACTGTACTGAACAATTACACTTATTGACTCACTGAATCAATGATGATTCGATTCTTCACAGCTTCATCATCAAGGCATTAAAGCAGCATTTAGATCCGCTTTGAATCTGGATTATTGTGATAATGATGATAATCATGACATAAAAATCACTTCAGTACCTATCATTTTCACATGAGTTTCTTATGATAACGTTTAATTATATTACACAAATAAAGTGTTTAGGTGGTTTAGAAATGTGCATATCAAATTAGACAAATAACGTATGCAATCAGAGCCACACTACAGTCAGATTACTATTATTATTATTATTATTATTATGTATAAAAAGGCAAAAGGCAGTCATTTGATAAATCCATTTTAATGGAAAATGTAAAACCCTTTGAACTTCAATGTACAAAGCATGTAACACTTGCACTTTTAAAATTTTGAAATTGAAGCAAGCCATGTTTTTAAAAAAATACATCAGTGAATGTATATATGTATATATTTACACAGCATAGTAAGTCTTTCATTTTTTTTTATCATCAACTTCAAAACTTCACCATAGTAAATCTTAACAAAACAAAAAAAAAGAAACGAGACAATTTTTCTTAAATAAATTACAACTTTTTTTTGTAAATGTCTCCATTTTACAGTGAATACTTCTTAATAAAATGCTGAAGTGTGTTATTCATTTAGGCTTTTTTTTACATAATATAACTTTACAATGTTTACAATAGTTTGGCAGTTAAAACTTTTTTTATTTTATTTTTTTTAAAGATATGGCATGAGGACTGCAATTTCAGCAACGATTCCCAAAGTACAGGCAATAGCTGGTGTTAGGATCCTCTCTCACAGTAACCGTCTCAAATGTAGTGAGCTGCGTTAGGATCCTGTACGATTAGCAAACTGTACAAGTCACATTTACATTTGATCTAGAACATAGCGTAGAACTTCTAAAAAATAAATACATCATTTCACTGAAACAATATACAGTATGAAAGCCAAAAAAAGAGACACAAATGAAGAAAAAAAACAACAACAGCAACAACAACAACAACAACAACAACAACAAAGACAAACGAATAGTAAAGTGTGAACAGCAGTGCTGTTTTCCTTGCAGATGATCTGTTTTTATTCCTCTGTAAAATCACAGTAATCCTGATGCGGGGGGTGGGGGGGTGGGGGGTATCGGGCGATACTGCTGTGGTATCAGTAACAAATAAATAGCATCGTCTGTCTTTCTCTCGGGTGTCTGCTCTGAAAGTCTGCTTGGCACTGGAGGTTTGTGATGTGGAGATTAGTGTGCATATTTGGGGTTAAGTGATGAAGGCGTTCTGACTGCAGCGAGGGGTCCAAGGTCATGAGTTGGAGCCTTCGTCTCCTGGCCCCTCCGCACTGCACCTCTTTAATGTTCCCACAGCATCCTTTACGCAGTGGTAAAAGATGTTCTTGACCTGAGAGAGAGAGAGAGAGAGAGAGAGAGAGAGAGAGAGAGAGAGAGATAGACATAGACATAGACATAGAGAATAAGAATGAGAGTGGAAAAGAGAGAGAATAAGGCAAAGAGAAAGAATATGAAAGAGGGAAAAGAGAAACAGAGAGAATAAGGGAGGGGAGGGTGAAGAGAGAGAGCGAGAGACTGTCAGTGACATTATGGATGACGGCCAGACTGTGACTCATGCTCCTGAAATAGGCTGAACAGACTGCTAAAAGGAAAAAGGGGTGAACATACTAAATGACACAGCAGCTTGTTAATGGACGTCATGCACTTAGCACAGAGCCTCGCTGCTGAAAAACATCAATTAGGAGCGTGTGCTACGTCTGGATTACTGAGACTCTAATGAGTTACACAAGCTCAGCTGTTACAGGTGGAAACTACACACGAGAACAGCTCCACATAAACCACTGTGCTGTTTTACACTCTTGTAAAAGCCAGCAGACAGACGTCCAAAACCAGATAAGAAAAAAACAAGCTCACAGTGCAGTGATCTACATACATCTGACCACAGGGCTGTGTTAGTCTAGACTGCCTGTCAGAGAGAAGTGAGCAAATAATATATATATATATATATATATATATAAACTAATTTACTAATAATACATACTAAATACTCATACTAATATATAGTACTAATATTTGAGCACTATGGTTAATCACTATGGGTAAATAACCCTGACTGCCAATCACAGTTTTCTGTAGCTCAGCAGAACCCGTGAAGTGTTCTTGAAAATAAAAGAAATAAACAGATGCTTTCTCCTGTTTTCTGAAGACTGTTCTTTACGTGGTTAGCTGTGCTTGCTGGTGGATGTTTAGTATGATTAGGCAGGTCTATAGAAAAAACATTTCTGTTCTGACCAGGGTGTGCTGAAGGGCCTTAAGGTCTATGTTTGTTACTGTGCCTTTAAGACTTCTCTGTGTAAATTACCTCAGGTCTGACTGGCATATTGTGTTCAAAAAGCAGTGTAGACTGAAACGCCATGATGGTCATAGGAGTAGGAGTCACTGATGGGAGTCAGTTAAAATATTATAAGGTGACACACAGGTGTATAAAAGTGTATGCTTTGTTCTGTGGGGCAAGGGATTCCTCCAAAATCCATGCCTAAACTACTGAAAACCAAGAGTGCTGTATTACTAAGTGTTTGAACACTGATGAGACCAGACAGACTTGAGGGAGTGTGTGAAGGAGTTAAGAACCCCCTCACTACTTCAGCTGAATGAGTAGGGATGTGAGAGGACTGGTGGAGTGAAGAGCCTCTTACCTGTAGCTTATCTTCATAGTTGATTTCTTCTTTGGAGGAGCGAAGCTCCTGGGTTAAGTGGAAGGAGTGCACCACGTGCTCCGGAGACACAAAGTCATTAATGACCTGCACACAGCTGTGCAGATTCTGCACCTGTAGAGAAGAACACCACAGACACCAGGTGAGTCTGACACAGTCATACAACACCACACCTCCCATATTCAGCTCACTCTTTCGGGCCACATGTAGGCTATTTATAAAACAATTAGTGATAAACCCTAAATCTGACTGGCTAAGGTCTCATCAATGACTGCCTCACAATAACTGTATTCTTTAAAGCATTGTAAAGCACTGTGCAGCATGCGGCTCTTAAGTTACACCCAGGCTGCATTTCAAATGGCAGTCCTAATGTGAGCTATGATTTTGGCTACTACACCCAAATAGTGCATTATAAACAGAGCCAAGTAGGTTACTAGTGATTTACACGGTCCTAAACTTTTCAGTAGCATATTTCATTGTTCATTACTGTCCCTACCCCATCCCAACAAACCTCCATGTTACTACCCTCATCCCAATAAACCCCCATGCAGTCACTATACACAGAAATAAACATTTTAATCACATACATGATTGTGTTTTTATGCCTGAACGTAATCATATAGAGATTATACAGATTTTATTTCTGGAACACATGGTCGGGGGGGGGGGGGGTATGCTTTTCCAAATCCTGTACAATCCACAGAATTTACCACAGGTGGACTCCAACCAACCAACAGACCACACATTTGTGTGTAGACACATAACATTTTGCCATTAACCCATCTGTGCAGGAAACACACACATGTACATTACTGAACAAACACACACCGTGACTGTGAGCACATGTGCCCGTAGTGGTGGGTAGCCTTAAAGGAGCTTGCGCAATGGTCCAACAGTGGCAGCTGGCAGAGACCAGGAATCAATCCCACAACCCTATGATCAAAAGCCTGGTGCTCTAACCGCTGAGCCACCCCTGCCCACAAAGAAACATCTCAAAGATGATCAAGAGAGACCCCCAGAGCTAAATCTTAGTCTCACAGGAAAGAATCTGAATACTTACAGTATGTCCCTGCAATATTTTAGTTTCCTTTTCAATAAATATGCAAATGAGCACTTGGTCATTATGGGGTATTTCTTGATTGGTCTATAGACTTTCTGACTGCACTGTGTATATATTTATACATGCACACTACCGTTACTGTAATCATGATCAAACCATACAATTTGTCCTCAAAATTTAAGTTCGGCCCAACGCCCACGGACTACTTTGGAATTTTGCATCCTTACTGCTGTCATCATTCCTGCGCAGCTCTCTTATGTAAACTAAATCACTTGCTGGGGGAGCGGCAATTGCAATTCCTAATATTAATAGCATAAATGATTTACTTAAATCCTTTTTAGTATCATTCTGTTTCACTGTTTTAGAACAATGAAAGCAATTATTCACACTGCATTACAGTAACGCTATTATGGGTAATCATAGTGATAATGATGCAAGGCTATGCAATATAGCAGTGATAGGTTTTACCCACTAGATGGGTACTGAACATGTTCAGTGTTTGGACGAATCAAGTCTTTCAGATGATCTTATAAACATGTAATGATTTCCATCAAAATCTCATCTCATTGTTGTCTCTTAATCTTAGATATGGGCCTTTTATTAAGGTCTTATTAAAGTCTGTCAAAGAATGTCTGTTCACTTCTCAATTCAGAATGAAAGGGCAGCTAAACTGCAGTACTGTATGTGGACAGTCACACACTTGTGTTCTTGTGTTTTTGCAGGATCAGAAAAATGAAAGGATGATAAGTGAGCACGGTGTGCTTCTGGTGAGTCTGACCTGGTGCAGTGCTCCGGCGGGGATGAGGACAGAGTCTCCCAGAAACTGAACGATGGTGCAGCCCTGAACACCATGCTCCTCCAGCAGGCGCTGACGCAGCTTGCGACTCAAGTACCAGCCTGGCTCCCTGATCGGATCGTGCTCTGCTGGGATGTCCACACCCTGCTCCTTAGCAATCTGCAGGACAGCAAATAGGTTAGCTAAATGGGATAGTACAGTATGATATCTACCAAAGTCAGGTTATTCTCCTAAGGACTAGTCTCAAGCAAAGTGTGTGTGCATGTGTGTGTGTGTGGGGGGGGCTGTAAAGCTGTAAAGAAGTTTAGATTTCCATTTGGTGTGTAATTGGTGTGTGTAAATGCAAGGTCAGGCTGAGGACAGCTTTGAGAGCCGTTCTGTTAATTCAGCCGTTCTTCTGCATCACAGCATCCAGCCAAGAGCCTCACGGAGCAGAACACTCAGTTCAAGAGAGGGAAGGTAATTAAATGTACCCTGTAAAACTACCCTCCGGAGAAATACACTGTTTTATAAGGACATCCACCACTGGGGGGAGAGCGGGGGAGGGAGAGAGAGAGAAAGAGAAAGACTGAAGTGAGGAGGCAAAAATAAAGGAGAGAATACAGGGAGGAGGTAGAGAAGGAGTGGGACAGAAAAGACAATGAAGACTGAGCAAAAAAGAGGGAGAGAAAAAGAAGGATGGGGAGGAGAGAAAGAGAGAAGAGATGGGAGAGTAAGGGAGGGAAAAGGAGCAAGAGATGGTGAGAGGGAGACAAGGAGAGAGAGAGGGAGGAGGGAGGGGGGGGAGAAAAAGGGAGCACGAGAGAGAGAAGGTAGGGAGTAACTAACCTTGTGTAGAAACTCTTTCACTTTCTCCACGTCTTTGCTCACGTAGACGTGCCATAAAGCTCCAGGAGTTTCACTCGAGTCCTTTAATCTCTTCTTCATGTTGTCATCCAGGTCTTCCTCCTCCAGCCTCTTCAGCACTCCTGAACACAGAACACAAACACATGAATATATTATCTCTCACTCTCTCTCTCACACACGATATCACACAGTCAGCTTAATTTACAACAAAGACAGCGAGCCTGACAGTTCCCCTTTGAAGAGAGAGCAAAGTTTAAAAATGAATGCTGATGAGGAGCATGTGAAAGCGTGCGCGCGCGAGAGAGAGAGCGAGAGCGAGAGCGAGAGAGAAAGAGTGGGCGTCTGCCTTTTTTTAATACACTCCCCTCCACACTAAGCCCAGCAGACACACAGTGCTATAAATAGAGCAGAGAAAGGAGGGAGGAAGGGAGGGAGGGGGAGAAGCAGCAGTGCAGTCTGGCAGAACTGCACTTTCTGAAGGAATGTCAAACATTCCAACACGCACATGCAGTGTATCCCAAACCATCTGAGCTTATACACACACTCAGAGGAACACACTTCTGTAATAATGACCAACTGTACATCTAATCAGGAGAAGAAAATAGAACTCTGAGGAGACAGTATCTGTCTGCCTGCTGTCTGCGAAGAAAAGCAAAACAAACCAAGCAATCATCTGCTGTGATGGGGGGGGGACGGGACTTCATTTCTGTTGTGCTATGACTATGGTTGTGTCCCAACTGTGTACTAAAGACTAGCACACAAAATAGTAACATTCTAATATGTTTCATACTAACAGGAAAAAATATACAGATGTAAGTAGCTCCTCCTTTTTTGTTTTAGATTGCATTGTGGAGAAAGAGGAGAAAGGAAAGTAGAAGAGATGGAGAGAGAGAGAGAGAGAGAGAGAGAGAGAGATCCAGCCGAGTGAAGTTTCCTCTACAGCAGTCAGAGCAGTGAGGCTTGGTGCCAGGCTGCAGCTCCGCCAACATGAGGGGGGTGGGGGTGAAGGAGGGCGTTTGGCACTGAAAAGCAGAGTGTGCACTAATCCTTCTGTTTTCTGAGGGGAACTTTCAGCGCCATTCATGCTGAAGGCGACAGCTGTGGGCATTAAGGCTGCTTCCCTCCCCGTAAGGAGCACAACACAGCTCAAGGTCAGTCTACTCCTCAGACTGTGCACTAGAGGGGGCTGAAATGTGTGACCGGGCGTCAGTTCAGACACAGCCTTGTTGAAGTGTGTGTATGTGTGTGTGTGTGTGTGTGTGTGTGTGTGTGTGTGTGTGTGTGTATAGAGAGAATTTCTCAGTCTGTCTGTTCTCAAACAGCGACAGTCTTAGCCACGTGAGCTGGGAAAGACTCTGGCAACTCCTTCCAGATGCTTCTGTTCAGCCTTTCCTCAACCACACTCCACTGTTTCCACAATTCTTTAACGTCTGAAGAGTGTGTGTGTGGGTGTGTGTGTGTTTTTGTACATCTTCAGGACAAAATGCCCCAGAAATGTGGGATAAAAACAAAGATGATCAGGGTACACACCCATGTCAAGACCAGCAGGAAGGCTTTTTGTTTATAAAATCTACAACTTCATTTAGTTTTTAACTACATGAGCAAATATCAGAATCACACACCCAGACCCACACCCTTGAGCCAGAACATTATGACCGCTCACAGATGGCAGGAATTATCTTTTAACAACAATGCGGATCTGGAATATATGTTGGAAGGTAAACGACCTAATGACTCAACCTAATAATGGGAAGGTGTGAAGACCTGAGCAACAAGTCCAGGTTATTATGGCCAATTGATTAGGTCTGAGCATCTACTGACACCTACTGACAGTGGTATGAAGAGGGACAAACCATAAAGTAGCAGCAATGTGTTGGACATCAAAGCTTGATCCACATATGAAGCAATGAAGGCTCCATGTCTGGGCAGAACTGATAGACAGGCCCTGACTGGTGCAAGTCACAGACATTTCTAATGATGATTATATACGGGAGGAATGCGTCAAGGCATCACACATCTTTCTTTGTATTGAGTTCTGCACCTATGATGGAGGCTTGAAACAAAGAGAACTGGACCTTGAAACAAAGAAAGGAAGCTGCCTGGTCTAACGAATCCTGTTTTCTTTACAATACCTGGACATTTACCTGATACTATTTTTTCAGAACTTACAGGACTTAAAGGATCTGATGCTAAAGTCTTGGAGGTACATGTCAGAGGACATCTTCAGAGGTCTTGAGGATGCCTTTTAGACAGGTGGTCATTATGCTTTGGCTCACTGGTGTGTCTGTATGTGAGAACGAGGGGAAAAAGAACTAAAGCCTGTGGAAGCTTTGGCTCCAAAAACGGGAAAATGTGGTGGAGACAGCACCCCTCCCCTCTCTAACTGGCTCTCTCCACAAAAACGAGGACTGACCCAGTTCCTCAGCAGGCCAGTATGTTTGCTGAAGCTGAAGGACAGGGACAGACTTACCTGTTTTAGAGAGGACGCCGTTTCCTTTGGCCACCCCAACGTAAACCAGAACGCTGACGATGTCAGACACCTCCATGTGCAGGTTAGCAGTGCCAAAGTCCTGCTCCTGAGATGCTGCCACACCTTCAATACACAAGTATACACCCACTTAGAGACCATATGCACATTCACCTGGAATGAAGAAGGTCAGTGATTTAGCCGTTAGTCATACTGACAGACTGCAATACGCCACAGGACGTGCAGGGGGAAATATTACTTCTGTTTTATCACAGACGAAACAGATAAGCAAAGCTAGAGAAAATACCTAATGGTTAGTAAGTCAATTAATTATATATCAATACATATAAAGGGATAATGATAGGAATAATAACACACAAACACACAAAGCTGCAATTACCGTAAGCACAGCACAGGCGTGGGCCCAAGTCCGGCCGAACAAAGAATGGGGGGAGGTGGGAGGCCAGGTTAAGATTCCCCTCTGGGTCTGAATACTCAGGCAGAGGAAGATTCTTCATCAGATCATCGTACCTACATAGACCCAAACACACACAGACAGTTAAAACCCATCATCAACAGGCTCATTTCCATTGCAATGGCATAGAACCACCTCCATTCAAATAGAAAACCAAGACTAGAGCCTCGTTTAGCTGAGCCACAAATGTATCATTAGCTTTTCCGCAAGTTGTAAAAGCTTATCTCTAAATATAGCTCACAAGGCAACATTTGCTTGTTATCTATCTGTACAAAACTATGATTACATGATAAGTAAAAACATAATGAACCCTCTTTCCGGCAACAGTAAAAGCTGCAGTCTTCCATGCTACACTACAGTGTCGTTATGAACAGTATGAAAGATGTAACGTACCTAGAGGGCATCAGAGCCATGAACTCCTCTCCTGAGGGCCAGTCTTTTAATCTGTACACGATGGCCTCTCCGTCTTTAGATTTTGGACGTTCTGTAGAGAAAGACACAAAGCGATGTGAGGAATCTTGAATGTGAGCATGAAAGTGAGAAGAAGGGGTTCAGATGCTCTTCCTAAAGGTGAAACTCTTTTAGGGCACTTACTCGTCAGGTCCTCAAAGCCGTCCCAGAACTCTTTGATGCCAGAGTTGGACACCACACCGTCCTTGCAGTTCAGCAGGTCCCCCTGGTGGTCTGCAAACTCCTGGTTGAAAGACTCTGCCTTCCACAGGCTGGCGTTGAGCTTCTTGTGCACCCCTGAGACGAGCACGGGCTGGAAAAACACCACAGAGGAAATGAGACTTTAATGACAACCAGAATCACAGCAACTCTCAGACTGTATAAGGGGAAAATATGAAGTCTGGTCAAAGCAGATATTTCACCATGGTTGTAGCATGATAGGACAATGCTTTAATAAGCAGGGAAAGTGCTGGTCAAGGAGAATTTAAAAAAATGCATCATACACATGCTACGACTAAACTACACTGCCAATTCTTCAAAGACGTTATTTTTAATAAATGTTTTGGGTTATTTGCATTGTAAATGTTTATTGGTATTTAAGCTGCATATCAATGTAATACTTCCTTGCATAATCCCACCTCTCCTATATTTAAATTGCACATCTGTATTCAAAGACTGACTGTCTCACTGACACAAACATGCTTCCTGAACAACATAAACACAGTGCCTGCTCTAAGACAACAGCACACACAGCTGGCTGTCCCTCGAAAGCGCATGGCGCGCCGTCAGGACCGGCTCGTTTTATTATGGCTGTACGCTTCCTGTGGAGCCATAAAGTCATGGTGCAGAGAGCAGAGCTCGATAAATGTCATTTTGACTCATGGAGCAGGAGGAGCTCCGAGGGGGGAGGAAAGGAAAGGGAAAGAATGCTGACGCGCCACACAGCTCAGCAGGAGGGACAGACACCATGGCAAGACAGTGGACAATGGGGAAATAGAAAGCGCATACCCTATACTACACTAAGTGCACTAGGCTTCTTCATTTCTCTGACATCCATTGTTCTTTATGAAACCTTATAGCTGAAAGCTGCACACATGGCATAGTTCACAGTTATAGCACACAAAGCTATTAGACCACATGAGGAAAATAAGAAGAAATGACAGCTTGGTCAAAAAGCACATTTACACAATGTGCCGTAAATGTCAGCTTAGACATGATGTCTGAAACTTATAGTTTTAGATCAATGAGGCTACTGTAACTTACATGGGTGGAATATTATGTATAGAGATGGCATATCACTATTGCTGAGCATCAAATCAGGCCAATATTATCAGAAAATGGTTTAGATTTGAGACAGCATAAAAATATAATCTGATCCAGTCCTGTAACAGCTATGTTACATTACAGCTTGGACACTCCTGGTCAAAATGTGTTACTCTGAATAGATAATTCAATAAAAGATGAACTGAAATTTGAGCTGCTGTGTGAAGAAAACAATGATGCAGAATTTTATGAAAAGAAGATATGTCCAACTGTTAAGTATTAGGGTGGATTAATCATGCTTTAGGCTGTATTGCAGCCAGTGAGACAGAAAGTAGTTTACTGGTTGAGGAAAGAGTGGATTCAATTAAATATTAGCAAATTATAAAGAGGCGCAAGTTGAAGGTTTTACCATAGGCCTGACAGTTACAATTACTTTAATCAGGGGTACCCAAACTTTGCATGCCACCATAGCGTACACACTTTGTGATGTTGTGTAAGCTGTGTTACTTTGTATTTGGCCAAGCCATCACTTTTAATACTTAGTATTAGGTGTGTGCAGTAAGCTTTCTCAGGTTGGTGGCAGTGTGACTGACCTGGCCCTTGCTCCAGCACTCTCTGAAGAGTTTCCAGTTGTTGCCGTTGCGGTGATCTTTGAGCCAGAGCAGCTTGCGGTCGTAAAGCCAGCAGTGGGGGATGTCGGGGTGTTTGGGTGTTTCCTCAAACGGCTTCCTCCGCTCGGCCCGGGCCTCCTCCAGTGGCTCACACTTCAGGCTCAGCTTGGTGCTGCGGCTCGCTGGGATCTTGTTCTCCACCACTGAGGCGATGATGTCATCCAGGATGTTGGGCATGGTGCGGCCGCTCTTTCCCGTCTGCAACAGGGACGACAGGGGGCTGGATAAGAAACCCAACACTCCACAGCTATGTGAGGATGAGGTAAGTGCTTATAACGACTGTTTTCTTCCTAAGGGTCAATGCTGTGTCAGCACCAGGGTTTTAGGTTCTCCCAAACACCATACGGCATGAGTAATGGCCTCATGAATACCTCTTAGAAGGTCTGAATGCATGTTTGGCTGACTAGGAGTACATATTTATTGCTACAGTCTGGGTACTTAAGTGTTTACCATGCAGGTCATTCCCACAGAACAACAAAAAAAATGGGAGAGAAGTTAACAGTTCAAGAAGTTGATTGACTGAATTATAGGTGGTGAATTACTTCGACTATTAGTTCAAGCCTTAGTGTTTTGCCTGTACCTGTGTGTGTGTGTGTGTGTGTGTGTGTGTGTGTTCTGTGACCTGTGAGGCGTTGGAGTACACTGGAGCGAAGGCAATGCCGGCGTCGGTGGAGCCCAGGCGCAGTTTTCCAGCTGTGGTAGTGAGCAGGTCTCTGAGTGTGGAGCCCTGCTCTGTGCTGTTGGCCACCAGAGAGGAGGCTTTACAATGCAGTGCCTCTAGAGCCTCGGACTCCTTCTCCTCCTTCACCTTCCCCACACACGACTCCTTATTCTCTGCAATAAACACACAACATGCTCAAAACACTCTGCCCACATTGCTCACCATGAATAAATACAAAGCCCAATCATATTTGACCTCTAAAACATTGCTCAGTTTCGGCAGGATGATGATACTGCAGGGATAATTCAGCATGTCCAATCAAATATCTGATCAAAAATGATCATGCCTAGAGAGCAATGATTCATCTTGGTACAGGATTAAAATCTACGCAATGCATAGAGTTGTGTGTTTTCTGACTGATCTCATAAAGGGATTGTAAATTGCCCGAGTACATCAGGGCAAGGAAAGAGGAAAACATGCAGTGCGTAGTGTGTACTCTTCTGTCCCTTTTTTTTGTAAAGATACTGGCTAATTTAGCAATTTAACAACCACATTACGTTTTAATCTGTGAATAAGCTGCTTATTAGCAGGTCAGGACAAAGCTAAAGCCCACAGATCCAAAATTCAGTTGGAGCTGTATTTCAGCGAGGCCTATAAGGGCAGCATGTAAAAGCAGCTGAAGGACTGGATAAACATGTGGTTAGGTAAGCTCTTTGGACTGTGGCAGTCAGTAGGCTGAGAGCGGCAGTAATGTATACCACTAAATGCAAGGCTTGTGGAATGCTGGCTGCCTGTCAAGTGTACACACAGCTGCCATTCCTTAAACTGGGTCAGTTTAGCCATGCACACAACAGTTTGTTTCTCCCATCCCTCAAACCCTTATTCTCTTCTCTCAGCCTACCTTTCTTCTCCTCGCGTGATTTCTGCTCGGCCAGGTCGGCCAGGAAATGTAGTGGAGACTGAGACTCAGGTGGTGTGAGCTTGCTGTCTGCACTTGTGTCGCTGGCTGGGCTGCTGCCTCCATTAGCCTCCACCTTCTGAGGCAGGTTGTGCTGCCCACCCTCAGGCTTGCACAGGGACAGTTTGTTGCTGTGGTTCAGCACGTTCTGGAGCACCTGCATGCAAAAAGCATGTGAAGGGTCAGAGCAAAGGTGGTTATCAGAAAAGCAATGAATGCTAATGCTAAGAATTTTTGAGAATTTTGAAGGTGCTCTAAAATAGAAAACTGAATAATTAGAGTTTGGTATATGAAACAGGTATACTGTGAACCTCGAACCCTGCTGTGTCCCTTCTACTATGTAAGTAAAATACGGGCCAGTTCCAAAACTCTAAACTGTTATGTAACTTGACTCATTTTCTCGACATCACCTAAAAGCCACAAAAGCAGGCAGCGATTCTGTTATCCAGCAGTCAAAAGCCCCTAGAGCCTCTAGAGCGGCAGAATGCTAACACTAGACCAATCAAAGCAGGCAGTAATGCTGTTATCCAGCGGGCAAAAGCCCCTAGAACAGCTAGAGCAGCTGAAAGCTAACACTAGGCTGACCAAAGCAGACAGTGATGCCACAGTTCATCCAGAGCGCGGAAGCCTCTAGACCCTCTGAGTGGTCTAAACCCAGCACAGATGCAGTTATCTTGTGCAGGAAATCTTCTGGAGAGGCTAAAAGCTAATGCTGGCCTGACTGAAGAAGGGGCTGATGCAGTTATCAGACGCGTGGACACCTATGTCAAAGTCAAAAAGCTCACACTTGGCTGACCGGCTACAATCTGGATTCAGCTAGCTACCCGCATACTGTGCAAATGGACACCAGGAGGATTAATTAATTAATTTACCACCATTTTTAGGTATGGGAGCCCTAGCCTTCTGTAACTATTGCACACTACATAGTAAGTAGTGAGCCTTAAGGATGCAAATACTTTTCACGGTAGTTGAATGCCCACAGTAGACAGCATACATAGGACCATAAGCATCAGGAGTAAGGTGTTGGAATAGCATGTATGTATGTATAGATGGATGGATGTGCACTGACCTGTGAGACGCCGTTGGTGGAAGGGAGCTTGTTGTGGAGGATGTTCTTGCTGCTGACACACACGCAGTGCGATTTGATGCCATACTTCTCCCTGAGCATGTGCATGGTGTTGACCAGGTCCGTCAATACTGCAACACAGCACAAAAAAAGCCTCTTCACGCTATGCTTTTCCGCCTCTGAGCAGTGCAAAACAAATTCCCATCCACCTTTTGTTTTGCATCTCTGTCTGAGGTTCATTTGGTTGTAGTTAACTGCAGCTCTTGTTCCTGTACTGCTGAACTACACATCAAGAGTGAACTAAATACGGTGCAGTTTTAACTTGGCATCAAGCATGCCTCGAGGCCCTCAAAGTGACCTTTTGTTCCACGCTTTCAGGATGCCCACTTTGGGCAAGGGCTTGTTTTTCTATGCCGTTTGACTTTGAAAACTCTGTGGTTGTATGTACATGTGGGAGTACTGAGTGTGTTAAGCTAGTCAGTAGTAGGCAGTAGCCAAGGCCCACTGTGTGAGGAAGCTTATCGTGAGGTAACCCAGCACACTCTGCTATGCCAGAATGGAAAACCTGAACATGTGACTTTTCATGTCTTTCTGAATGAAAGAGGGTTGATCCTACGTTGCTCTACAGAAACAATGATTTCATACCCGTTCCTGGAATAATCTGCGTTGGCATCAAGTGCTTGTGATCGTGCGGCTGTCCCTTAACGCACTTCAGCCAGGCGTACAGCTCTTTGTCTGTGGAACAATGAAAGGAACATTACTCACACAGGGGAATCGGTCACAGCTTTCTTTAAAAGAGGAAAAAAAGAAGAGAAGAAGCAGGAAAAAAAAAAAAAGACCCGGGCAACGGTTAAACGCAACAGCACAGACATAGACAGACGCTCTCTCCCTGGGCTGTGGCGGAGTGGAGGAGTCTTAGTGTTTACAGCGCAAAGTAAATATGAGGCATTCGGAGTGGAAGGGGGAGTGGAACACGAGTGTGACTCAGCAGAAAGAACGGCAGGGTTTAATGACACAGCTCTGCGGGGGGGTCGTCTGATGAAGTCGACTCCGTTTCACACACTGCGGAGGCGGACGAGTCTGAGAGTTGACATGACGGGATGGGGGGGGGGGGAAAGGGAGAGCGCACTTGTGTATCTCAAAAATTTTGAATTTTGTGGAAAAAAGGTAATTCAAAAAGGTACTGTCACATATGATATCTATTAGACATACAGTGACATATTTTAAGCCTTTTTGTGTTTTTCTTTTGATCAGTATGGCTTACAGCTCATGAAAGTCAGAAATCCAGTATCTCACAATATTACAATATTCCATACGATCAAACAGAAAAGGATGCACAAAAGAGAAATGTCAGACTTTTGACAGTTATGCTCATTTATACACTCAATACTTGGTTGGGGTTCCTTTAACACAAATGACTGCATCAGTGCGGAGTGGCATGGAGGCATTCAGCTTGGGGCACGGCTGAGATGTTACTGAAGCCCAGGCTGCTTTGATAGTGGCCTATCAGCTCAGTAAACCATTTGGTAGTAGTTTAAGCCCTGTGGGCAGGTGATCAGTCCTGCTGGAAAAGAAAATCGGCATCTCCATAAAGCTCGTCAGCAGATGGAAGCATGAAGTGCTCTAAAATCTTTTGGTAGACACTGCGTTGACTTTGGATTTTATAAAACACAGTGGATCAACACCAGCAGATGAAAAAAGAACTTTGGACCACTGAGCAATAGTCCAGGTCATTTTCTCTTTAGCCCAGTTTAGGCAGCATTTCTTTTCTTTACTTTGCGCAGGATGTTGATGATCGCCTTCTGGACAATTCTCAAGTCAGCAGTCTTCCTCATTATTGTGGGAACTTGACTTTGTTTGAATAGTAATTTACTCAAACCTGAAAATAAATATTCTAATAACATGAGAAACTGGATTTCTGATTTCATGAGCCATATTGATTAAAGGAAAACAAAAAAGGCTTGAAATACGTCACGTCACATGTAAAAAATAAAATGTGACTGTTTTCCTCCCTGAACAAAACTGAACATTCTATGACAAGCTTACACTAGCTAGTAGAACAGACAACCGAAAATGTGCCATCATTCTGTAGTCAGCACCATGGCCATATTCCAAACTCTGAGTTCAGGTTTAACTGTTCATGTATCCTCTGAATTTTAGGGTTGTTAATCAGTTGAAATGCTAGCTAACATTGCTGTGCACTAAACTAATCTTATAAAGGTTTACAACCTTAACTTAACACCCCCAAAACAAAAGCAGCACACTTTGTCTAATGAAGGTAGTTGGGTTTCTCTTACTGTGGTAGAGCTGTATTAAGATTAGTAGCGTTCTTTTTTTAAATGTGCAATTCAATGCGTTAGCCTGCTTATAGCATGGATGTAGCAATGTATATACCATAACATTAGAACTGAGCATTCAGTGGCACTGGGGACAAGAATGTAAGCCAAGACACCAAACACTTACATTTAGGCCATTAAAGGCCAAAACACTTACATTTACATTTATGGAAGTTAGCAGTCGCTCTTATCAAGAGAGACTTACAAAAGTTCTTCGCTATTTACTCAAGAATACCCTCAGCTAGTTTGAATAGGCTAGAATGCAAAGATACCTCTAAGCTTAGATACTACTAAACACAAGTCAATATGGAGACCATAATACTCTACTCTTCACCCAAGTGTTATTGGAAGAGGTGGGTCATCAGTCTGCGTGTAAAGACAGCGAGTGACTCTGCTGTTCGGACACCCAGGGGAAGTTCGTTCCACCACTTTGGTGCCAGGACAGAAAAAAAGCGTGGATTTAAAGTATTGGCGGGTCAAGCGAAGCCGTACTTGAAGCTCGAAGGGCTCTTGGTACTGATCGGCTTTTGACCATTGCAATCAAGTACAGAGGGGCCGGTCCATTCTGGGCTTTGTAGGCCAGCATCAGGGTTTAGAATCTGATGCGGGCAGCTACAGGAAGCCAGTGAAGAGAACGCAGCAGTGGAGTGAAGTGACCGTGAATTTTGAAACATTGCATTCTGGATAAGTTGCAGGGGTCTGATGGTGTGCAAAGTGAAACCAGCCAGAAGGGAGTAGCAGTATTCAAGTCTTGAAGTGACGAGAGACTGAACGAGCACCTGAGTGGCCACTCTAGAGAGGAGGGGTCGAATTTTCGAGAAATCTGTATGACCGAGTTACCGACTTTTGTTTACCAAAGAGGGCGACAGCGGTGATTTACAAAAAAATCCCATTCATTGCTTTCCTACAGAATCCAGCTTAAACCCATAGATAATTATCTAATAATTATGCCAACTACAGAATGAACTTCGGAAGCCATACAGACTCTAGAAAAACAAAGCACAGTTAAAATTCTATACCTTTTGAACTATATATTCATGCATCCATATATTCACGACTGCTATTTTCTATGCAATATATGACCATAATATAGATAAACATATATCATATGGTGTCAAAAGCCACATTCGCAAGTCTGTTCCACGTAAATAAACATCATGTAGTTGTTCGACATTTGTAACATTAAGAGTCTCGCTCAAGGACTCTTATGGGTGTAGTATAGCTTGCTAGCCTAGATGGGGGATCAAACCCCAATCCGCTGACTTGAGGACACAGATTTTACTATACCAATGTTTCACTAGTCTTCAAAGCAGCCAGTGCAATAACTTACTTTAGACCTCAAGACATAAACATGTCTTGGTTGATCAACTATGTTTGGGGTAAAGGGAACACAGTGTACATTTAAAACAGCTTATTTGCAGCCCACCAGCCCTGGAAACAGTGGCAGCAGGCTTAGAGTTGTGTGGATGCCAGTTTTTCTTCAGTACAGCACACCTCACAGTGCGTCATCGTAACCAGCCATGGCCTACAGCACTCCCAAACCTCCAGCATGGCAAACCAGCATGTAGCACGCCAACCCTTCCGCAACTGAGTCACAGCAGGCAGAGTGCACAGCACACAGGCCTGGGCACGGTGGCACGGCGGCCCTACCCAAATGCAAAAACATGAAGATCAAATTGGAGACTGACCTTTGGAACTCTTCCTCTCCTTCGCCTTGTAGCAGTCCAAGCACACCACAAATCCGCATTTCTGGCAGACCCAGTGGATGTTGAACAGCGTCGCTTCGCATGCATCACAGCTCTCCCTCACCCCCCTCACTGCCCGCTTCCATGCTATCTTGGCTGCAAAGCAATACAAACAGGACTTGGATGAAACAAACATTCGCAGCACAGACTGCTGTTCGAGATGCAGACAGACAGACAGGTCTATTCCTCCCCTTGCACTCGAGAGGGTTTAGTTCACTGCCGTATTTCCATAGCTTATGCATATCATAGCCACAAGACAAGCACTTACCCCTTTAGACTTGAGGCTTATTAAAGTAAATGATCTTATAACCTACAGTACAATAGATTACTATTGAGCACTGTGCCTGTTGGAATGTGAGGATACTATACACATCTTTATTCTGTGCCAATCAGCCAGTCAAATCTCACAAACGACCTTATACAGCCTCCTCTGGTAAACGAATCCACATTGAGTGGTGTTTAATATGTATATTATGAAGTTATCACAGTGAGGAGGGTTCACATACATCAATCAGACAGTGTGAGAGTGATCATGCAAATAGAACATGAATATGTTAGTGCAGATGTTGAATCTGAATCCTCCTTTACCGTCTTTCTTGATCCACGTGGCTGCGGTGTTCTCGCTCACAACCAGCTGGCAGAACTTGTCTCCGATGTAGCTGAGGATGTACTTGGAGGTCTCCAGGTCCAGGTCGTTTTCCTCATACGTGTCAGGAGCCCATAGACTCAGCGCCTCCTCATCATGCTGGTCAGGGGAAGAGAAGCCATCGATCCGGATCACTCCATTCTTACTGTAGGAAAGACTGCAGGGAGAGAAGTGGCATGAGAGAGAGAGAGAGAGAGAGAGAGAGAGAGAGAGAGAGAGAGAGAGAGAGAGAGAGAGAGAGAGAGAGAGAGAGAGAGAGAGAGAGAGAGAGAGAGAGAGAGAGAGCAATTAGAGTTCGGTTCGTCCCCTCCGAGCAACTCTGAGCTTTAACAACATAATTAAAGAAAATTGTTGGCTTGAAATGAGTGTGCGTGTGTGTTTAGACACAAGTGCGGAGTACCGTAATAGGGACGAGTTAATGGGGGTGAATGTAGCTATATGACTATACAGATATCAGAAAATGTCATTTACACACACATACATGTTATAAATGTATTATTTAAAGTCAGATTACTATGAAAATATTTAGTATTTGGTTATATAAATACAGATACACTAGTTTGACAAAAGTATTGGGACACCTGCTCTTTCACTGTTTATCCTGCTTTTACTAGATTTTGGAGTACTGCTTTGAGGATTTGTTTGCATCTAGCAACAAGAGCGTTAGTGAAGTCAGGATGCTAGATGATCACCACCCTAACACAATCCAAAAGTATAAATTGTGTGCAGTGTGCAGGTTGAGCTGATTATTCTGCATGGCTGCCTTGAATGTTTTTAATTTTAGTTTCATAAAAAAAAATTGTATAATATATATTATATATATAAAATATACATATTATATATACCGCTCGTGTTTTTTTTTTTAACCCTGCCTCATCTGTGCAGGCTTTAATGTCTAGCCAAATAAGGCTATAAAAACTGAACGGGTGGTCAACACCGGACGATATTCAACTAATCTGCAGTGATGTTAGCACTGCAACATGGTAAGCTCTGGTGGCTGGGGCTGCCATTGAGTACGATTAAGCAAAGGAAAGAGGAAAATCCTCTTTTTCAGATTTCCCCTGTTAGAGGATTAAAGACGAGTGCTTCAGCGATGAGAGAGAAAAAAATTAATTAATACATTTAGAAAATGGAAGAAGAGTCTTCCAGTCTGAGCTAAACCAAGCCACTGCAGCCATGCGTCAGAGTGCAAGCAGCAGGGTGAAGATTTCTCAGGCTCTTACAAGCTTTCTAACTAGCGGAGCAGACCCAACTTCCGCCCTCTAGAGTGAAATTAATGGTCATTGATCCGATACACCTCTTACTGGCATAGTGGTTGCATTCAGCAATAAGAGCATTAGTGAGGTCAGGATGTTGGACGATCATCACTCCATCTCATCCCCAACCCCCCTAACTCAATAGAAAGGGTGTCCACAAACATTTGGACATAGCCTATTTTTCTTGTTCTTGCGAGTTGAGCATCCTAAGGCATGCAACATCTTGCTTACAGGCATTAGCAGCATTAGCAGTTTCCATGGCAACAGTGTCATGTCTGTCATTGTTTGCGTCTGTCTCGCTCACCGGCGGAAATAGTAGAAACGGCAGAAGACCGGTGAATGTGTGGGCTCTTCTCCTTTCTTGGTGCGGATGGAGCGGCACTCGCGGCACTTCTGTAGGTTGGGGCCGATCTCGGAGCAAGCGTCGTCCTGCAGGAACGACTCGCCCGTCTGTTTCAACTTCTTCACCTTCCTCCAGTCCTTCAGCACAGAACGTGGGATACCATCTAAACAAAGACACACACACACAAATACAAATGTAAATGATTCAACATGACTCAACAACAATCAGAACAAACTTCTTTAATGTACATATTGCAAGTCATTAAAAAAAACAGCTTGGTATGGTAGAGGTCAACAAGCCCTGAAGCATAACCCTCAGAACTAATGTAACTAATAATACAGTCTAAGAAAGAGGACCCAACAACCGCACAAATCTTAAGTTAATCGTCTAAAATACCTTCCACAAAGCAAACACTTTTACAGCTGCATCCTACTAGAAGTATTCATGACAGCACTCTGAGCCGAATGTCTTTCAGCTATCGGGTTACAGGGCAGTGCCGTAGTTATGACTGATGTGCGATATTGAACACCTTATGAAAACATGACCAGATGGAACACTAGTGAGGCTGTGGGTGACTGCTAAGAAGCAGAGCCTTCACCATTTAGTCACAACAGAGCTCCACCAACTCCGTATTATGACCATAGCTATGAAACCTGACAATTCAGTGTGACCATGTGCATTAGAATGTATATTCAGTTACAAGGAGGCTCTTTTCGGTGTGTAACAATAATCCGAGAGGCCTGCTAAAAGCTCTCCGGTTAGAAGAGCACTTAACGTGTCCTGGCAAGACGCATTTCACGTTAGGGTCGAACATTCCAAAAGCGGCTTTGAAACCCACACAGCTGCAGTCCAGATGTGTGCACACGCCCCCACCTCCCACTCCACTCAAACCCCACTTCTCTTTCTGCCATGCAATACCTTTCTCTTTAGAAACCAATAACCTCAGCATTAAGTATCCCATATCCAGGGTGTCAAAGACATGAAGACATTCCTAAAGCTATAATGAGGCCTCTGTAATGTACAGGGTAGAGTTATGGAGAGCTGAAAGAAGGATTTGATGTGTTCTAAAAATGCATGGGCTATAAAAATCCCTGCACTCGAGGGAAAGGACAGGGGAAAAAAAAACCCACAAAGGACTTACTGCTGCTGGCCAGCTTGAGCTTGGTTTTCTCCTTGGCACTCCTAAAAATGCCGTTGGGCTTGACATCATCCTCTTCCTTGTCATTGTCCCCTTTCCTCTTCTGCATGTCGTTCTGCTTCTTCTTGTAGGTGGGCTTGGGCTGCCGCTTAGTCCTCTGCTCCAGCTTGCTGTCGCTGGCGTCCGAGTCGTCTGCACTGTCTGAGCCCGACTCGTACAACCGCTTGGTTGTGCCTCGTCGCAACTTCCTGTCCTCCTGGGACGTCTTGCTGTCCTCTGCACATTTGCTGTCCTTGCCTAGCTCCGCCTCGCTGGAGGTGGATGCGATCAGGTTAACTGTGCATGGCTTAATGATTTCGGAGACTGCGCTGGCAGTCTTTTCAGCCTTGTTGGTGTTTCGGTCTTCCTCTGAGTGGCGAGTGAGCCATGCTTTCTTCAGTTTGTGGAAAGGGGGTTGGCTCATGGGTGCAGGCTGACCATTCGGAAGAGGACTAGCTTTGCTGGTCGAGTTCTCCTGAGCCGCAATGGTGGGGGAGTCCTGAGTGGATCGGCCACTGCTCTCGCCCTCAGAGGCACTACTGGAGCCACGCGAATGGGCAGCGGCTAGAGCCGCTTTGTGCTTCTTTGGGTACATGAAGCTACCCGAGTAAGCCTGAGAAGCCTGAGGCACCGGGGTTCCAGGAGAGGCTGTTCTGGAGCCACCCTCTTGCAGCTCAGGACCAGTGGGTGTCCTGCATTTGGATGCCGGACTCTCTAGTCTGCTAGTGTTAGCACTGCTAGTACTACTGCTGCTGCTGCTGCTGCTGCTGCTTGGGGTGGTCAAGCCAGAATGGGGTGGCTCAGCTGTCCCTCGACTCAACACACTATAAGTGGTGGTCAAAGGGGTTACATCAGTCCTGCTATTGCACACAGAATTAACAGCCACCACAGAGCTGGAAAAGCCACTCTGCGAGGCTCGGATGAAATTCTGCCTATACTGCGAGAATACATCTTCCATATTTGCGTTAGACTGGATGACCCTTCCAGTGTCCCTGGCCTCAGCCGGTTTGGGGCTCTCCAGCTGATTCCTGCCTGCGGGCGACGGCCTGCCACCGATCGCTTCCTTGGTGGCAGGTTTGGACCCCGGTGAGCCATCAAACTTGATGCATGTGGACGGCCGAACAATGACAGACGCCACAGCTGCCTGCGGCTTCCCTCTGCCCTTGTCCTGGTGCCACTGGGCCTGCGGATCAGAGCCGGGCCTCCATGGCTCGCCCTGTTCGGCCCCGCCCTTCACCTCCCTGAGCTCGGGCAGCAGGGTGGGTGGCTTCTGCTGCTCGGATGCCTTCCCTGCTGCCGTGTTAACAGGCTGGATGGGTGTGAGTGTGGGAGGCGAGAGTCGGCCATAGCCAGTCTCCTTGCGGTCCAGCGACTGCTGGGTGGGGGGGTGAAAGACAGGCGCCCGGTGCAGGGCAGGCATGCTCCTGAGTTGGCCCGAGGGCGAGACGGCAGGGCTGCGGCGGTCGCCGGCTGCTGCCACCACTGAGGTACTGAGTGAGTGCATGGCCACCTGCTGGCTGAGCTGTTCACTAATCTTCCCCACCAGGCCCTCGCCCTCTGGCTGGTGCTTGATGAGAGGGGGAGGCTTGGAAAGGGACTTAGCGCTGCTGTAGGAACCCAGAGGGCTGGAGGAAGCAGGTGCCTTTTCAAACAGGGAGTTGAGCTCTTTGGAGGGATACAGGCGAGGGGGCTCGTTCACCACGCTGTTGGACAGGTTGGTGAAGTAGTTGCTCTGGGGCAGGGACTGCGCTCCAGAGTGCTTGTACTTGTAAAGCTCGGAGGGAGGGTGCTCAGGCTCTTTTTCGGGCCCTTTGGAAAGCGAGGGGATTCGGGCATAAGGCTCGCGCTCAGGCTCACCCGGCCGGATCTTGGCTGTGAATGGAGCTACATCCTTGCTCTCCTGCAAGATGCGCCGGTTCTCCTCTTTGTACTTGCTGGAGCGGTCAGGCGTGTCCATAGGCAGGCGCGAAGGCTGCTGCTGTTGCTGCTTGGAGTGGGTCGAATCCATATAGAGGCGCGGCAGCTCCTTGCTGGTGGGCGTCCGACTGCGGTCTGGCTCCTGCTTCAAGTGGCCTGTCACCAGGCCACGCATGGGGTCAACGAACACCTTACTCTCCAGCTCCCTGTTGACAAAGAGTAAAGAATGTTTAATATTGCAGGTGCACACATGCAATTTTAAACTCAGAACTGTTTCAAAGCATGTAAGGTTTCCGTTGGACTACTTGTAAAGAAGAAACAATGAAGTAATAAATGTCTAACCGTACCCCACACACACAAAACTAATGCTAGACACACTTCCCACTTCATAAAAATACCGCTTCTGTAACAGGAAGGCTTAGCAATTTCGTAGCTTACAGGCCTGATATAATACAGGCCTCTATTCTTTTCACTTCCCTAACTTGCAACATCGGCAGTTGCATTCTTCGCTTTCTCTCACTCGAAAATAGAACGTATCATTATGTTTGCTTTGCTGATATTTTTGAACATGCAGGCCATGCTCTGAACGCCTAATTAAAAGAGTAAAACAGGCTTCAAATAAAGGGAGCTGGCAACTCAATCAGAGCAAGTGAAAGCCTGCGACAAAAAGGGAGAGAGAGATGTTCTTTCCGGAAAACTGTACTAGGGAGGGGTTGTCTGGCTTCTGTAGACAGAGTACAGCAATTCAGTTGGAACAGAAAAGGTCAGTTATGAGCACAGTCAATGAATGAGTGCACATGTGTTCCACCTCGGGTCACAAGGTATTTCAACAACCGAGGCTCTGTTTGTGTGTGTATCTGTGAGTGTGTTTGTTTTTGTGCAGTTTCAGGGCAGGGTGTTTTTCAGTTTTTCTGACGGTTGCGTGTGCACTTACTCTTTGTGGAGTTCGGTGGAGGTTTTGGAGAGTGGGGGGCTGGGGTGTGAGCTGATTTTCATGGGCCGGTGCGGCTCGGCGCTGGCTGGTCGACCTGGGACGTGGCTCAGAATCCCCAGGCTATCTGCCGAGGTCACAGGGGTGGGCTGATGGAGCCAGGGGCTGGGGGTGTTCTGTAAGACACACACACGTGCACATACAGGGTCATGACATGCTAAAGGCAACGCAGACACTACACATCAATCTAAGCAGCCCTGGAGAATGACTGTGTGAGTGCGAATGACTTTCGCACATTATTAGTCATTCCCTCTTGTGTTCCTGCCTCCCCCTCTGACTGTCTGAGTCACAAGCAGGTTACACAAAATGACAGTCCAGCGTCTGGTCACTTAGGCTCAAACTGGCCAGTATGGAGCATGCACACACACACACACTTTTGTGCTGTAGAGTCAAGCGGTGATTGTTGGTCAGGATGAAGTCATCATGTGATGGCCCCATTCGAAAGCCAGAGGAAGGGAGAGAGACTTGACTCTCAACGAGCCAACCTAACAACCAACAGCTGTCTCGCAGTCATGCTCTCTGCCTCGCCTGCACAGTACAGCTCACAAGCATGCCCGGAGTGCCCTGTGGCACTCTAAGAGAGAGCTTGTGCACCGAAGCTTTCTCAGTGAGAATGGGCCAGATTAACAGCAGTCTACCGAAAAAGCGCTGTAGTGAACAAGAAAGGATATGTTGTGCACTAAGCCTTCAGCAACTGATCCACTGTGACAGTATCTATTTGTAAACGGTAGAGAAATGCAATCTCATTCATTAATCTAATGGACACTGACCTTAATCTGTTAATTAAGGCTGATCTGTGGCACACTAGTCTCACAAACCACTGCTAGAGAGTCTGTTGAGAGTTCAGCAATTAGCATGGCCAAGAACCACCTAGTTTGACAGTAGAACGCTTCAGTAGAATTTGTGGCATGATTGTGACAGCTGTAGACATCTTAGCATATGATATACACTCCTACGGCATAGACCAGACTTACCCTCCTTAGGCTGGCTTCGGAGTTCACAACGTTCTCCTGATGCACCCACTTTGACCCAGGCAGGCTGAGCCCAGGTGGGTAGGAGTGTGTGCCGTTGGGGTACTGCCAAATGATCGGGTAGAGACCCAGGTGGTTGTAGGAGCCTCCTGCATGCGTCTGGGGCAGCAGAGGAGGGGGTGGTGGCTGCTGTTGAAGAAACTGCTGCTGCTGCTGGTGGGGATGTGGGTGGTGGGCAGCCAGGGCGAGGTGGCTAAGGCCACCCGAGTCCAGGCGAGGGTGGCCACCCAGTAGGGAGGCAGGGGGCATAGCGGGCAAGACAGTGGGAAGCAACGAGTGGTGAATGGAAGGGTGTGGGTGGGGGCTGAGGGAGGAGGCAGGTGGCAGGAGGTGGGAGGGGTGGTGCGAGCCAGGCGTCAGGCACGTGGCATGGGAGGAGCCATGAAGAGGGTGCAAGTGGGGAGGCAGGTAAGCCACATGGTTGCTTTCAGCTTCAGGCCGCACCAGCGCCGGGTCCCTGTATACGGTGAAGTGCTCATTCTTGTCAATGATGAGCGGGCTCTTGGTGGACGGCACCGGCTTGAAGCTGGAGCGGGGAGCAGAGTCAGACTCCTGTTTGGAAAGGGGCCGCCCCACTGAGGGTTGAGGGTTGTCTGAGTGCCGGCCCCCTTTGTGCCTCGAGACCTCGGGTGATGTGTTTGGCTTGGGCTTTAGGGCTTCCAAGACGCTGTGGGTTTTGGACTTCATGGCATCGGGCGATGGGTTGCGTTTGAGGGGCTTGAGTGTGTCGGGTGAGGGGTCGGACTTCGATTTAGCCACGTCGGGCGAGGGGCTAAGCTTGTGCGGCTTGCGGATTTCCTCGGCTAATGCAGTATTCTTGATGCAAGGCACAATTGAGGCATACTGCTCCTGTGCCTGTGCCTTCTCCCGCTCCCTTTCTGCCACTGCCGCAGACTCGCTGACCGAGGTCACGGGCCGAATCACCTCAGAATGGGCAAACTCAATCTTGCTGCCCAAGCTCCGGGATAGCTGCTGTGGTTCTGCCTCCGGCTTCCTGCACTCTGAGGCCGAGGGGTTTAGCACCAAATGTCGAGTTTCAGTGCCGTAAGCCTCGCACTTCTGAGAGGCTAACAGGGCACACACAGCCTCTGAGCTTTCTCTGGAACTTGGATGAGATGTGGCAACATCATCCGTGATGTCAATTACACACTTGGGGGTTTGCGTCCTGGGTGCCCCTGTGCCATAATGGTCCTTGGGTAAGTTTTTCACAGTGCTTTTCATTTCCACTATGCAGCCTTGAACATCAGAGGGGCTTGAGCTCTGGGGCTGGCTGGAAGGGGGCAGGGGAGACCTCCTTTCACTCGGTGACCTCTTCTCAATCAGACGCTCATTTTCTATTGATGAAACCCCCTCCATGGTCACAGGCTTGCTGCTCTTATCTACCGTGGGCATCTCCTCCCAGGGAGAAAGCCTACTCATGGCAGCTGGCTGTTCAAGAGCTTTGCAGCTCTGGGGTTTCTCCTCATCCTCCTCACTGGCCTTTAAAGCAACTTTTACTTTCAGCTCGTTCTCTGAGCTTGGCTCCGATGAGGAGTCCAGGAGCCTCTTGTTCGAGTTCTCAGAGTCGCTGCTCTCGGATAGGTCAGACGCCTCGGTCTTCAAACGTTTGAGACCACTCTTCTTTTCTTCCTCTTCGGCTTTCCTCCGCTTGCTCATGATCTGTTTCGCTTTATTCCTAGAAAAATCTGCAACGCAAGAGAGAGTTCTGTAAGGATTGGTCTGCTATGCCAGGAACTTCAGTACCCAAAGAAAGCTGCACAAACCCACAGAAACACCCAGGAGAGCAGAGGAGGAGACGCTGTGATCTAATAGGTCTTTTAAACAAGGCTCTCTGTGGAAAGCTCAAGCATGCTCTTGAGTGGTTCTAACAAGGGGATGATGTCACTCTCTACTTAGGTTAGATGCTGATTGAATCTTAAGTGCTGCATTAGACAAGTGACTGATGAGCTCCTGGTTACATTTGTGCACACTTAAAAGGTCCATTTCACTGCAGCCACTGTACACACCCCATCCCTCAAACCGATGGTGCGGACATGCATTATGTGCCCTGGCAGTGGTCAGCTACCGGATGCCTTTGTGAGCTTTTGTTTTACTAGGCATGAACCCAGACTTAATAGTGTATTGCCTGGAGCCGGGTTCTGTAGTCTCAGATATAAAACACGTAACCTGTGAGCAAGTTCTAACACTCAATGTATGATATGAAGCTCCTAACAGGGGAAAATCCCATTAATCGGGGTGAAGATTCCAATTCAGTGGAGTGGGAATGTAATTACTGATCAGCGTTTGGACTAAACTAAGACTGAGTAATGGAACAAAGAGTAATGTCTTTCGAGTCACTGTGGTCTATGAAACAGCATGAACCAAGACTGAAAAGCAGTGTTTAGGCATTTCGATACGTGGATGGAGCATAACAGCATGGATTTATCAATTGGAACAGATACTATGTAGTTTAATATGCTGTAGCTACCTCCTCTTCCTCCTCCAGTGTCCATCTTCTCCTCCTTGATCTTTTCATCATCTGGGACGCTGCTGTCTGAGCCCTTCCTGCGTGACGACCGGGAGCCGCGCTGCTGGCCCGGTGACGGCTGCTGCTGCTGCTGTTGCTGCTGCTGCTGCTGCTGCTGCTGGTGCTGCTGGGATAGCTGCTGCTGAGCATGCTGAGATTGCTGCTGCTGGGCCTGGGAGCCCTGCTTGGGGGTGGAGCCAGACGAGTTCATCACCGGTCTGGGACTGTTGGCCTGGGCGCGTGTGTAATGACCCTGCAGGTGGCATGCGTGCACACACACACACACACACACACACACACACACACACACACACACACACACACACACACACACACACACACACACACAAACACACACACAAATTCGGCAATGACGCAGGAGGTCACCCATGAGGGAGAGTGGATTTACAGGATTTGGATTACACTTGGCACGAGACTGTGACAAATGTGTATTATTTATTTATTTATTTTAAATACCAGCACTAGCAAAATACCACAACCACTAGCACCACTAATACCAATACCAAATACATCACAAGGAATATAAGGAAATGAAAGAAAGCTCCATCTCAACACTTCCTCATCCGTCAACAGCTGGACTACAGACAGTCTAATCCAAAAATGGACTAGCCTTAAAAGGAGAGTTCCTATGGCTCTTCTCTGCTCCGTAATGTAACCCTTATGGCCAAGTTTGTGGAACAGCTCTTGCCACAAATGCATCTCATTTGTGCTACAAAGCCTATTTGCGGTGGCACGAAGTTACTCCAGAGGTACAGAACCAACAGTGCTAAAGCTGCAGAAGTTACAGTGCTACTAGATCTACATAGTTACACAGGGATATGCAGGTTTCTAGGTAAACAACTCTAGAGCTATTGAGAGGAGGGGGGGGCGCGGCCCGGTACCTGAGTGCTTCCTGTGTTGCCGCTTGGTCTCCCTCCTGTGGTCTGCTTGCATATCCCCCAATTAATGTTTTTAACAGGGGAAAAAAAAGAAGAAAACAAAACAGAAAAAAAACAAACAAAAAAACAAAAACAAGGTGGAACAGAGAAGTCTTGTTAATAATAAAGGGACCAGTGATATGTTTGTTCTACAAGGCTCTAGGCTTTATTTCTCTTAAAATACTACTACAAAAAAGGAAGAAAAAAAAAACCAAGACTTCTAAGCACATAGGAACTTTACTTTAAAAGCTAGCTATAGACACAGACAGCCAGCACACACACACACAAATGGACATGCACACAGCAATGCACTCTCGCAAGCACAAACAGTACCAACAAGAAGTTTCTATATTTTCACAGAGGACACAAAGTAGCTGATAAAATAGGTATCTATAAAGTAACTACCACCAAACTGTGCAGCACAGACAAGCAGTGTGTGTGTGTGTATGTGTGTGTGTGTGTGTCTAAGCAGCTATTGCAGTACTCACGTGGGCAGTGTTGCTGTTCTGGCTAGAGCGTGACCTGCGTCTGGACGTGATACCGATATTCTCTCCTTTTAGCAAAGAATGGACCACATCATCCAGAAAGGTCATCTGTACCATAGAAGGGTCAACGTTCTGAGGCTCTAGTACCTGCATTTGGAAGAGATGGACAATCACGCAATAGCAAGTGGTGTGCCTGGTTGCTCAGTAGAAGTTAGATCCCCGACAACATACAATTTTGCACCATTAAAACGGGCTGATATTAAGGTTATTGTTATCGTTTATCTCCAATACGAGGAGAATCTCACCCTTATTAGCCTGCTAATGGTTTTATAATTCTATTCCTTGTTTATTTAACAAGAACCATTAAAACTATGCAAAATATATTAACAAAAAAAAAAAATTCTTCGGTACTGTGGGAACTGTATTTGCTTTAAATGCATTGAGGTTGGACAATAGCATTTATTATTATTATTATTATTATTATTATTATTATTATTATTATTATGACAATAAAACCACAGAAACAATAAAAAAGGAAACCTTTAAGAGATGGGCCCAAAAATGATTTTTGCTTAGACCAATAACTACAGCAGCGACGAGGAAAAGTAGGTTTGATAGTAAAAAAAGAGGGTCCAAGTGACCCTATACCTGATCATTCATCACGACCATAGTGCGGCTGAAGAGGTCGTGGTGAGTGATGATGCCCGTGAACCACTGGGTGGCTGAGTCTTGTCTGTAAACTCGTACACGGTATCCATTTAATGAATAGGGACCTGGGAAAATAAGGGGTGGAGGAGATAGCAAGCAAATGCAGACGTTAAAATCACTCAATTTCACTTTTCCTAAAAATACAAATATAGAACTACGCACATTCGTCACATACACATTTGAACTGACCTCAGATTCAGGACAATGACGCTCGGGTCAAAAAAACACACCAAAAAAGCATATGGTCTGAAACTGGATTGACGGCTTAAAAATTGAATCTCCGCCACTCACGCAACTCGATTTTCTCTCCAACTATCGACTCCCGACTGATAGAAAATCTGCAGGCTGGAGTCAACCAGCACCGACACTCTGGGCTAAAATCGGGGGGTGTGGGGATTGCATAGTATAACCCCGGATTTAGCCACCTAGACAGAGCGAGGGCAATTATGTTCTCCTGCAACTCCAGGCCATTAATGGAAGTGATACTGTTCAAACGTAGCTGTATAAACATAGCAGTCACCAATTAAGTACATTCTGATGCTACAAAGGATTCCATGGAGGAACCACTTTTGGGTCCATGAAGAACTATGTTTATAAAAGATATATGTGAGTGAGAAGAACCCTTAAAATGGTGATTAACCTTTTTTTGAAGGTTCTTCACATTTTTACAAACAAGGTTCTTTATGGGACCAAAAGGGTTCTTCTATGGCATCTCTAAAAGAACCCTTTCTAGCATCTTCATTTGTAAGAGTGTAAGGCTTGTTTATGTTGGATGCATGCAAAAACATGTTCACTTAACATTTATAAGTAATTTCACTGAAGACTGTCATTCTTTATAAGCCACGTCTGAGCCTACGACTGGAATTCTGCCCATTTCTCCAGCAAACATGAATCATCCCTAGAGGCGCTGACGGGCACTACACTTTCCTAAAAGGAACTCTGTTTAGTTTACTAGCAATGTGAATCACATGCAATACAAATGTAACCTTTAACCCAGTTCCTGAGAATCCCCAGCCAGTCCACATTTTTTGCTCTCTTCTATTCCGCAGTATGCCTGAGCTTAGTCACGCAAGCAGCAGAAACATGAAAAACTGGCTCAATTCAAGCAGAGAGCAGGAACATGGGGTAGCTGAGCTGGTCCTTCAGGGTCTGGCTGGAGAGCTCTGACTACAGCTCAGACCTGGAATACACAAGTATGCCATTGACTTTTTGAAAAGGGGCGTCTGCTACCACAGCAGCCTCATAAATGGCTGCATAACGGCCCGTGCTCGGCCATGGGAACCAAGCTCCGTCATAAAGGCGCGATATCCGCAGAGTGAACCGGCCTGCCAACTCCATCCCCAAACACTGCAGCTCAATAAAGCAGGCTGGGTCGTTCTCTTTTAATACTGCTCAATACTGCTGCACTGCCCTCTGCCAAGCCAGCAAACCCAGCACATACACAGAAGACACGTGAACACTCCTACACACGGACCTGGGAGCCCTCACCCCACATTCGCAGACTCGAATACAGAACAAAACCACACTTTGCATTTTTTCCCCTCCTTCTCAATTTTCCCCTTCCATCCATTCCTCCACCAGAAACTTTGGCTGGGAGATTCTTTCCATTCTGCCATGCCCTGCTGGTTGCCAAGTTCAACAATTATCTCTAATTGTGGGGCTGGAATGCTGTTGTGGACCTTGTAAACAAGACCTTTTGCCAAGAGCCACCAGAACAGCCTCCCCATACGCAGACACGGGCCAGGTACTGCTAAGCAGCCTCAGAAGCACAGCACATAAACATACTTGCCACACCCACATCCCCACATCAGGGGAGGAAGGGAAAGCACGTGGACGGCTTCTTTGTTAGAAGGAATTCCACAATCCGTAGCTCCAACAAAAACATACCATAATAATTGGATCGTATGTTATGATAGTCTTACCTTGCATAAAAATTTCCTGCACCTTCTGATCCTTCACCCAGCCTTTCACTTCTTCATGAAGCTGTGGATTGTCCCTGAGAACAGGACTCAAGCTGTCCACTTCATCCTGCAAGACATGAGGAACACACAAGCAAGTTAGCATCCAAGGAACATGTGAGCTACACGTGAGCGTGCAGCCACTATTTACAGTCCGTATTTGAGCTTGTTGGTGACAAAACCCAACTGTATCCACTCAGTTAAAGGCATTAGAGGTCATCACCTGCTAACTGCATGCTGGACCCTACAGGCAGTGTCTATTTCCCAATATCCTGCTTCGTTGTTTGTTTTCAGGAAGAATGTAATATTCAGGTTTGTCCCAAAGAAGAGGGAAATCCATTCTGGGCAATTCACCAGGAAAGGACAACAGGAACTATGTCCTCCTCCATGTGTTTCTGGAGGCTCTCTTTTCTCACTACACCTCATTTTAGGTGGAAGTCAGTCAATCACATGTGAGGATTTCACCCTCACATCATTCTCTTGCCAGGCTCTTCTTGTCTTCTAGGGTCTTCTTGTCTTCTCGACCCTAATAGTGACCCTGATTACCTTGGCAGAGAACACCAGCATCCAGACAAAATGGTCTACTGCATAAGGACCACAAGGAACTTGAGGCAGAGTGCTTGCTTGACTCGTAGCTTCTCTTCACACCCAGTTTACAGGCCAACTGCTGATCCTACACAGATCATTTGCTAACTGTTGGTGGTGAAGAGTGATCAACGCCTTGTGGTCCTTTTCTCACTACCTGACATCTCTTCATCTAAATTCCACTCAAATGCAAATGTCATGCTCCTGTCCATCCTCTCAAGGTCATCTCAATGAAGAACCTGACTGTGTTCTCACACTGTTTGCTGATAATGAAATGTCCTACAATTGCCTGCTGCGTCATGTTGTTTAATGCTAGCATCTTTCTAGAAATAATCTTAAACAAAGTGGTACTCAGTGCTTCCTTTGTTTCCCCTTTTGCATGTTTGCACCAGACAAAAGCTTAAAATCCTCGACATACCCCTGTGACCCCTGCGAGAGGTGCATTTATCTGTTCCACAGTCAATCCCCATGCCTTTCAGAGGATTACTAACTAACATCTTGTTGGACTTGATCTAGACATTGATCTACACCCCCTACAAAATGCTCTTTATAGAGCTACTGCTAAGAACATCAATCACCCAACCTTCTCAGGAGTTCATTATATCTACCAGATCTTGCAGATCTCTACTCCACAACAACAAAGGCTGCCCATATTGTCCAGGCATTAGTGATTTCTAGACTGGACTACTACAGACTAGATGTTCTTTCTTCATATGCCACAATCCCTCTAAAAGCTGTCAGAATTGTGTTGCTTGTCTTGTGAGCAACCTCACATGACTCTCTTGCTGAAGCCCTGCCACTTACTTTCCAAGCACTGGTATGTCTTTGGCTGCGAGGCAACATCTGACCTCTGAAACCACTCTATCGTGGTCTTATCTGCTCGAACACTGATCTGTAAATCAGAGCCTGTTTTAAGAGACGGTTAACTCTTAGTTAACCGTGTTCACTTGCTAGGAAGTTCTTTTTACCTAAATGTAGGTGAGACACAGCTGGACTAAGGAATGTTTTTGTGCCCTAAGATACACATGCACTCAATCAAGATAAGATTAGACCTTACTTTGATGTTAGAAATGCTAGAAATCCTCTTTGCACTTTACTTAAACAGCCTGCAAAAGACTTAAAATGCATACAAACTCCAAAACAACACTCTCCATCCAAGACAGTAATAATAACAGCAAAAAACTAAATAAAAATAATCGGCAGGGCGAGAAGGGTGAGCTTACAGTTCTCCCACTGGGGAAAAAAGCAATGAACCAAACAAACACAAACAAAATCAGCAGACTTTTAAAGAGGTCAGTGAGGATGTTGAAGGCTGCAGTGCCTATATGTGCTAACAGAGCTAATTGGAATGCTCTGGCACCTCCTGTGAGTATGTGTTATGCAGAAGATGAGGGTATGAGGAGCAAGCTGGATATTCTCACGCAACCTCTATGCAATCAATGGCGAGCTTCGAACCGCTTTAGGGCAGCACAGAGTGCTGGAAATTTCGATCCCCCGCTGTGCAGCGTCTCAAATACAGATTCCACAGAGTTTCCTAAATTATATCTGCCCAAATGCACACAGAGAAATCATGACTAACAAGACACAAGGCTTACCGTTCAAATTATACTCGAAACACATCGTCATCCGAGCCTCCACGGAATCTGTGTTTAAACACAAACACATTTCCAGCTGAACTTCCCAAATCGGAAAAAGTCCAGGCATTTCGGTTTATGTACCCGAAAAGCTAATGGCCCCTCGGTGGCAAATCAATCCAGAGTTTCCGAGCTCTTTCACACACTCGCTTCTGTAGTACGTTTCCGCTTCACAGGGAGCCTGCAGTCAGCCTGGTGTGTGTGCGAGCATGTATATGTTTGTGTGAGAGTGGTTGGCAGGGGTCAGGCGGGGTGAGAGGGAAATCCGCCCACCACTTCCATTAATTGTTGTTGGTGATGAGGAGTGGGAGGAGGCCAGTAAGGGGAGGGTGTGTGTGTGTGTGTGTGGGGGGGGGGCAGCCTGACAGAAGCAGACTCAGCCTATTTACACAAGCACTCACAGCATGGCTGATAAATGGAAAGAATCATATTGCTTTGCCACACACACACACACACACACACACACACACACAGACACACAGACACACAGACACACAGACACACAGACACACAGACAATATAAAACTATATAAAATAACTGCTTCAAAATCATTGTGATGCTCCATTGACCTGTAATAGGGAGAACAGTGTTGCTATCGTAGGTACTCTGGCCTCGGCACACTGCTAACTGCACTGTGTAACTCTGGTGAAGCAGGTAGGATAACGCTCATAAGAACTGTGTAACGCTGAGTCATGTGTGTGTAAAATCCTGTAATATTACTACTAATATCACCACCTCAGTCCACATGCTTCTTTTACTTTCAGTGCTGGTTCTGCACTTCTCAGCTTAGTAAAGCATGTCCTTAACAAGTGTCTAAAGTGCTAATTCCACATTCCGACTGTAGGGGAAGCCCTACAGGAAGTTCCTAAAATTTCTACATTTTTAATTAATTAGAGGCAGAGATGGCAGAGAGAATTCTGAAAAAAAATCTATGTCTGAATCTTGAGCAATCCTACAGTTTGGCCAAACAGAGAAGGCGGTGTTACTGATTTGTGGTACATTATAGCTACGGCATTGTTTAAATCAATGGTTCCCAACCCTGAACCCTGAAGACCGCATTGTCCTGCGCATTTTAGCGATTTCCTGCTCTAACACGCCACCTTTAACTCAGGAAGGGTGTGTTAATTAGCTGATTAGCTGAATCAGGTGTGTTGGGAGCAGGGTAAACACTAAAACGTTCAGGGCGGTAGTCTTCCAAGAGCAGGGTTGGGCAACAACAAAGATATAGGTTAAGCTTGTTGAGTGGTCTGGTAAATCTCACACAGCTAGATAGTTATGTTACTTTCTTAAGTGCAAGTCAATGTCGTGTTTCTTTTTCCCCCCAAATGGAATGAAATCAGTCCAATCTGAATAAATGGATTTAAACAAAAAATAGATTCTGGATGTTGTTGTGTTGTGAGATCATGCAGACAAATGCAAACAATCAATGTAGCCCATTATCTGGGTTGCATTCATTTACATTTGAACAACTGGGTTGGTTAAACCTTCTTGGGGGCTGTGGAAGCTTTCGTGGCCGCTTGAGAGTAGTAATGCAGTCTACAGGTTCTCCAGGTTCTCCAGTGTGGGCGCCCACTATTTGCATGCCATGACTCAGCGTGAGCACGCCGCTAAAATGAGAGAGCGTTTCCTCCAAGCCTAATGTAAATAAAAATGAAACACCATGTTCCACTCTTACCCAAATGTAATGACATCATCTGATGTTATCTGAATGTCTACCTCCTTCAAAAAGAGATCAGCAACCCAATCTCCAGATCAGTCATTCGTTAGAACAAATGTACCCTAACACACACAGCCAGACACAAAAATAACTACCCTGTGGTCAGTGGCTTGCTGACTGCAGAGCTGCGGGTGCAGCTCCTTCACAAGTGACGCATGGTTGCAAAGCAAAGCCGCCATCAGGCTGGAAATCTGGAGTACACCGTGATTCACACTAGTAAGTGTTCACTCTTCTGCTGCTGTTAGGCAAAAGCAGCCAGAGGAAACCATGAAAAAAAAAAGGAACATGAGTGGCCGTGAGTGGACCTGGCCAATGGGGCACAGGGCAGCCCTGTGTCATCAAGGTTAGCCGTGGTTACTCATAACCAAATGGCTCTGATGCAATGGTTGCGCGTCAGTACCCCTTAGCCTGAACGGAATAGCGTGTCACTTCCCGTTCCTTTGAGAAAACACACACACACACACACACACACACACACACACGCACACAAACGCCTCTATTCCTGTTTCTATTTTAGGCCTGGAGGCACAGAGGGAAATACATGATTTATTTATCGAGCTGCAGGTTCCACTGGGCACTTTCTCTTTCTGTGCTTTCCTGTACAGACCTTCTAAACAAGCAGTTGTCAGAGAATGAAATCTGCAAGTGCTGCGTTTCCCCTAAAGCCTTTCTATATTTCCACAAAGGAGGGGGGGCGGGGGGAGGGGGGGACGTGTAGAAGCACCTTTTATCTTACTTCATAACATCAGCTTACACCCCTGCCTGCCTCTCCACGCCTCTTTCTACCTTTAGAGCCACATTTAAAGGGTGAATAAAAGCCTCGGTAGCCTTTGTTAGACACTGGGCGAACACTGAATGGAATACCAGCACAGATGAAAGACAGTGTGCTATGAACTAGATACAAACAACTACTATTGAACACCTGCAGAACAAATACTTATATGCATCGGGCCTGTAATGTATTAAAATCGCAGCTTTAAAAACACCTTGATGCCATATTTAAATGCACAGAACGGTAAAGCTTGCATGCTTTCGTTTTTACATAGGAAGCACCTCCAAGGACTTGGATACACAAAGGGTTTAAATCAAGGAGGAAAATAAATAAATAAATAAATAAAAAGTTTAATTCAAAGTTGCACACATTTTAAGCCAACAAATCAGTCATTCCATTAACTACCGCTACGAGCAAATGTCCCCAAAAAAATAACGAGACAAAAGACTGTCTCATGGAAACTGGAATATGTTAAAAAGGGAGGAAACGGAAAAGTGAATATTGTTCAAATGAATGGGATGAAACAGAAATTAGATGTTGATAAAATTGGACATTGTTCAAATGGGACAAAACTGAAATAGGGAGATGAATTGGCAATACTGTTGATAGTTAAACCGAGACAAATTGAAATGGGATTTTGTCAAAACGGGACATAAACTGGATTAGGTTAAAATGAGATGAAACAGGAATTAAATAGTCTTAAAAAAGAAGAATCAAAAATTGGATTTTATTAAAACGCAACAAAAACTGGAATCTGTTCAGATGGGATGATACAGAAATTAGAATTTGTTACAAAAGAACAAATTATACTTGGAAGGTCATCACTTTTACAGGCGGGGGTGTGTATAGCCCATGTTAGATGAAACACTGAGAACACACATTAGTGGATCAGCGATGCGACATGAACAACAGTAGATTATTATTATGGTCAGAAGATTAAAGAATTCAAAAGGTTTTTACTATGTGCTGTGAACATCCTGATCAGTGATCACCAGACTGTTCTGTAGAGACCTAATGTAGCTTCCTGGTGTCTTCTGCAATATCCGTATGAGAAACGTCCAAATCATGGTACCAATTAAAATACACTTATGTTGTGCAGCCTCACTGTGAAGAGCTTCAAAGTTCCGATCTCATCTCACCTTTAAAAGACGCAGCTCTGTAATCTGTCTACCAGTTTCCAGCTTCCCTCAATTTTCTGCCAGTGTTCACCCCCACCCTCAATTCTCACATATCTCTTTCTCTCACACACACACACACATCTGAAGGGCAGAGCAGACATCCTGTTCTCTATCTCTCTTTTTTTTTTTTTTTTTTTTTTTAAACACCCTCTCGTCCTCTCTCTCCAGCAACATCCATCACTTTAATGGCAGTGTGTGTTGCAGAATTTTCCACATGGCTCTGGAGTAGAAGACACAGAGGGAGAAGGGAGGTGCAGTTTTTGGGGAAACTGGGAAAGTGCTTCCAGATCCAGAGCTCTGCTCCAGATAAACACGCCTTCCCCTCTCTCTTTTTCTCTCTGGGAACATGGCTGGGTGTGTCAGTCCCAGTCTCCACACCGCTGTCCCAGCCAAGTGCCGCAAACACCACACACACACACACACACACACACACACACACACACACACACACACACACACACACACACACACACACACACACACACACACACACACACACACTTTGGCCACGGCTACTGGAAGCTTCCAGAACACCTCGCCCAGCCTCCGAAAGCCTGTGTTTCAGAAACATCCAAAAGATTGAAGTCAGGGGTTCATTTATACTAAGGTACACAAACGTGGAAATGCCTCAGAACACCTTAAAATCCATTTCAGCATTCCATGTCACAAACTACGCTGGCAGCCAATCACTAAACAGCATGCTAGTCCCTCGTCGCCTCCACTCATAAACCCCTAAGAGATTGTAACCCCGCTGAAAACTAGTATCCGCTTTCATGATACGTGCTGGACAACACCGGCCTCAAAAAGCAGGGCTCAGTCACCACCATATAGCCACCATATATCGTTATATGTCATTATATGATTAATGCTAACTATGGCTATTCACCTTCACTCTAACAGAATCACTAACATTTTAGACTGAACTGTTCCTTCACGTCACCAACAGAAGGCTACCAGAAGGCTATTATGGCATTTGCCTTCACAGCAAATCTCCAAGACACACTGGACGACGCAGAGCCTGCTGGAGAGCCCTG
Organism: Salminus brasiliensis; assembly: GCF_030463535.1. NCBI lineage: Eukaryota > Metazoa > Chordata > Actinopteri > Characiformes > Bryconidae > Salminus > Salminus brasiliensis. The sequence continues at coordinate 25,216,439 of NC_132899.1, read as the reverse complement.
CGGCCATCTGGGCCTGCGGAGGTGAGGGCTCTTATCAGCAGAGGAGAACATTTCACCGGCGGTTGTACGGTACTGACGCAGGGCACTGGAAAAAAGAAAACACGCTCCATTTTGCTCTCCCTTTCGCTGCTCTCTCTCTCACCCGCTGATTCTTTTCATTATCTATGACATTAGCACGCCGGCGCTACTATGACAGCGCTAACTCCGGCTGCTCTTTACAGCAGGCGGAAGCAGTCGGCTCTGAAATAACGGCCCAAATGAACTCCAGTGACCCCCTGGGACGCCTAATCACCGCTCTGTCTGCTCCAGCATCTCTGTCTGCGGCGTAACCAAGACAACAGAAATGATCTCAATGTGTGATATCTATTCTGAACTGTGTGCGTTACCAAAATCTAAAATCTGGAATAATACAGGATTCAGAATTGGAAGATTACTGCTTACATTTATGCAAATTATGGGTTTAGATTTGACTGATATTTCATACTGATAATTGTATTTATGCATTTTTTGGACATCTGAAAAAGCAAAATGCTAAATACTGCATTAAAATATGTGCTTAATTAATTTAACTATTCATAGGTCTATAGAAATACACTATAGGGCAAAAACCTTCTTCAAAGTGGTAACTTTACAGGATCAGCAACTTTCCAACTTACAATGGAGATCAATGGAACACACTTTTATTCCGAGTCATTTGGAGCATTTCTATAGGTCCATTCATTATAATTTATAATTTTTTGGTATTACCAATTTGGTACACCCATTTGTAACTCCCCCTAGCACTAGCAATGCTCCCATCTCTGGGAAGGTAAGGACTTAACACGTCTCCTTCAGCCTTCAGCCACTGCCTCTTTTCAAACTGTCGCCAAAACTGCATTGCCTGGCAGCTGACACGTTAGGAGCCGGCACGTAAGTCCCCAGCTCTACCACGCCAGCTAACAGTCCTGTGCTGGCCAACATCGTGCTAAGGAGAGTGAAATGTGAAAAACACCCATCACTGCACGACAGCGACAATGTGCAATATTTCTCTTTATTGTAATGTGGGTATCAGCATGTGCCCACAATCCCCATATAGGTGCATCCCTACAGTCCAGTCTTACTGAAGCTGCTATAACGGGGCTGTAAGCACTTGCCCTGCCTGCACATATATCCACATCCACGAACTAGAACTTACTGCAGGTCAGTGAAATTAACACCATGTTCATTAAGAATGAATGGCTGAATCTCATTACAGACACGGGCTGAGTGGTCCTGTTCACATTTGCCGGCTAATTCCCTCTGTGTGTGTGTGTGTGTGTGTGTGTGTGTGTGTGTGTGTGTGTGTGTGTATATGCGAGTGTGCCTGCATTACAGTGCTCTATCCTGCTGTGATTCAACAGCTCCAGGCACATGTCAAGAAAAGAATCTTTATTCTAGCCCTGTGTGGCATATCATTTGTTAATCGTTACTACAAACCTGGCTTTTGTCATATTGATATTGCAGGAGACGACAATATGCAAATGATTCTCTAGCCAATCTTTTTGTCTACTCTGACCATCACCGGGCATCTCTGTGGGCGTTTGAATTAATGGAGGTATTCACTAGGCAGGAGGCAGAACTGTTGAGCATTCGAGTAGTCATACAGAGAACATGGGATTGTTCCAGACACGCAGCTGTGGAGCACTGCTGGCTGAATGAGGCTGTTGAAGCTAGATATCCGGCTTGTGCAAAAGGCTGTCTATATGGTAAGGTGTACATTTCAGGACATCCTGAGACCACATCATCTGGTCTCAGACTAAACTGTCTCAAAGACATTTCCCAGCACTTGTAAATCAGGTAGAACGGGCTGGTTTAAACGGCCGATGGCCGAAATCGCTTCAGAAAAGATGTGGTCGGTGCAGCCTAGTGGGCAAGACCACCACCCTTCTTGTGGCAGACTAGGGTTCAATTTCCCAGGCAGGGTAAACACACCTAACTGCACCAAAAAGAGTCTATGGGCAAGGCTCCTAACACTACAAGCTTGTGGGACATTTGCAATTCTACACTTACTGTCCTCCACTGCTCCCCACTCAGCCTTTCCATTTCCACTCTCTCTTCCTGCCGCTCACATTCGCTCGTTTTCCGCTGCTTTTCTTTGGTTCTGTCAAACCCTGCAGTTGCCTGATTGATGTCGCTGCAGTGTTCTGGTTTCAGTTCTCGCTTTCACAAGGGATGCTGAAGCTCCGGCGCTCCGGGACAGGAAACTAAACACCTCTCAATAAGCTAACAGGTCAATTTCACATCTTGCGCTTTGCTGAGCAATTACTCTGCATTGCTAATTACTGGAACGCCAAACAGGCAGCACGGCCCCGATACGCAGCGCTGATAAACAAAGAAAAAATAAAAATACAACGAGGGGGGAAAAATGTTTTAATCGCTCAGAGGAAGAAGAAAAGAAGCAGAGCTGCCTAAAGAACAGCTGAGCCACACAAGCCCGTCACAGATGCAGCTCCAAAGGGGAAAAAAATATCAGGGTATTTCTCCAAATCACAAAGCAGCCTCTGATCTCAGTACTGATCTTTTATATCGGTCATCGGAGAGGACGGGAACGGCACGTACGGAAATGAAAAAGAAGCGTTCTGTTTGCCTGGACACATAAAAGGTATATAAAAGAATATGCGGGGAAGCTGTACTGTTGGCAGATTATAACATCCCCATTTCATTAAAACCAAACTCATCCATTTCATTTTCCATTCTGAAGCAGTTTCTCATTTTAAAGCACTAGCTGCTCTTTTTACATGTGTGCGACAAACAGACTGAAAGACACGGCCCAGAGATCTGCTGAAATAAAACCCCATGTATTGTGTTCATGTTTTTTTTTTTTTTGCTCTTTACTTTAGAAGGTTCAGCTGGGGCAGTGAAAATAAGCAGAAGATGGAGCACTGTTACCATGGAGGCAGAGCAGCACAGGAGAGATGACACAATGCTTGCATCAGACAGAGGAGTAAACAGAGAGAGAGGGGGGGGGCATGGACACAGAGAGATATACAGAAAGAGTTAGAAAGAGACACACGGACACTGCCATGGACATAGGGAGAGAGTGTGGCGGACAGACGGACATAGCATAGAGACACACCGATAGACGGTGTGAGAATTGTACATAGAGAGAGACACTGAGAGAGATGGGCACAGAGACATGGGCATAAAGAGAGAGACAGAGACATGGATGCAGAGACAGACAGAAGGAAAAATGGATGGAAATGGAGACACCGACATGGACAGCGAGACACGTGGACAGCGAGACACGTGGATAGAGAGCCATGGACAAAGCGATAGAGACACAGGCATGGACACAGAAAGACAGACAGAGAGACAGGGTGTTCTCACAGCTGTTTTTCAGAGAAGAACTAAAACGGAAATGTCAGAGACCATTTGGGCAAGATGACGCACACTGAAAACTACAAATTGTTAAGAAAAAGTGCAGCGAGAAAGCGAGAGCGAGAGTGTGTGTGCGCGAGAGAGAGAGTGAGAGAGAGAGATCAGGAGTAATCACATCATAATGGTGCTAAAAGCCTGGTGGAGCTGTGTTCTAATATGATGGTAAATACAGGTGGAATTAAAGAGCAGTGGAGGGGAAAATGGCACGCTTGCACGTGGAGGCCTTTGTTGGAGCGCAGAGACAGCGCTCTTGTTGCTATGGCAATACTACGTATGAGGCGTATGGTGTGTGAGAGAGGCTGGTTGCCGGGGTAATAAACGTGAGTGAGAGAGTGTGTGTGTGTGGGAAGGGTGCGTGTGCAGCATATAGAAGTAGGTGTTGTTGGCAGGATCATGTAGAGAACTCTAGAGGGGAGGGCGGGGCGGGGGGGGTTGGGGCAGCCTATATTGAAGCAGGGCTTTGTTAGCATGGGCCAATACAGTCCTGCTATTTTTGTGTCCAGGGTACAAATGTGGCATGTAGATGCTGTAACAGGAGACATGAGAGATGTGTGTGTGTGTGTGTGTGTGTGTGTGTGTGTGTGTGTGTGTGTGTGTGTGTGTGTGTGTGTACACCTTCATTACAGGGCCTGTGCCAGAGTGATGTATGTCTCTCCTGTAAATGAGGTGTGTATAAGTGTGTGAGAGTGTGTGTGTGTGTGTGTGTGTGAGTGTGCGCGCGTGTGTGTAAGAGAATGCACAAATGTGTGCCCATTGCGCGCACCCCCCTCCCACCACCACCACTGCAGGGTCAGACAGAAAGGTTGTTGTGTGTGTGTGGTGCTGCCAGGCAAGGCCATAGAGAGGCAACACACTCACACACAGCTGCAAGCCCCCTCCCCCTCCCACCCCCTGTGCAGCAATGTCACTGAGTGCTTGGCTCAGTGCCACTGTTACACTCTGTGTCCTCTATACAGTACTACAAAAGTCTGGACAAGTCTCTGACAGGCAGTGTGTCCATGCATCACACACACACACACACAATATATATATATATATATATATATATATATATATATATATATATATATATATATATATATATATATATATATATATATATATATATATATCAAAACAACTATTTAGACACTTTAAAGTGGCTCCTTGTTGCAATGCTGCAGTTTTACACTCTTGAAGTTGTAGATGTTGCTATTGGATATTTATCTTGTACATATGAGCTAATGTTGATACATCAGCACCCTTTGAACGGGTAAATAATCTGGTCTGATACTTAGCCAAGTCACAATTATAGACAGGCTAGAAAAAGTAAGTACATGTTCTGTGTTAATGTCCTCTAAGCTCCAATGATGGAGAAAAGGTGTTTGAATTAAGGAAAATAAGATTGGTCTTAAGTATGAGTATCAAAGGTGCTTTACCCATTAAATAATGATGACAGAAAAGGCCTGGTTGTTGACAAGCAAAAGAAAAATTTGTTAGCGTGAGCTAACCCTAGTGTGAACGATCTGTTTAGAGTGTATGCAGTATTTTAAAGTAACTGAAGACCTTATGGTACGGAAGGTCAGTCAATTTGAACTATAAGATATGGTGAAGCAACTGCTGCCCGCTTTGGAGACTCCTCTGCCATGTGCAAAAATCATGCACCGTGTTTGTTTGTTTTGCACGTCAGTCAAATGATCTTTCCAGACTAAGCGACAAAGCGCATCACATGCTCAACCACTCGTCATGATGTTCATCCCTTCTTTCTGCCTCCCTCTTCAAAACAGCAAACATAGCTAACAATACTCATTCCATCAAGCTGCTCTTTCCACCTTCCTCCTGCTTTTGTGTAGCTGCTGTGGTGGATAAGATCATGGAGTCAGCTGAGTTTAACATGGCAACACAAGAGTTCACTTTTTCCTCCCCAACCACACACTACAACACTCACTCTCTTGCTCTCTCTCCCTCTCTCTCTCTCTCTCTCTCTCTCTCTTTCTCCAACGCTCTAGCCAGTTGGCCTCCAACACAGAGGCTCTATTGTAGCCTTTATGCTGAACAGATTGCAATAGTTCAGCACCCCCTACCCGACCCTGGTTTTCGGAGAGAGGGCATGGAAATGCCAGCCACCTCCCACTGCCCAGCACACTGTATAAGCACTGGATGGGACCATCGCCAGTTTTAATAAGGTACCACGGTATAAACAGCAATAAAAGTCTTACTGTGCCGTATCTGAACCGTTCTGATGACTGTGGAAGTAAACAGTCTACTGCTGCAGTGCTCCTGTAAAGCACAGGGATTATACAAGTATAATCCCAACAGTAAACAGCAGCAGCTGGCCATCATTCGGATGTCATGAAGAAAGATGAAAGGTTCAACAGGAAGCCGGTCAAGATAACCTGTAGAAAAAGTTATTTGGATGGAGGCCCGTCCCGATAGCGGTTATCATTATCAGCCTATCTTTCATATACTCTTTGCAATTATGGAAAGAGTGTAACTGCATTACTAAGCTATTATCAATATATTAAATATTACCATTAAAGTAATAAGATCGCCTCAATTATTTCTGGGACAGTATATAGTTCAAAAGAAATCTATTACAAATAGATAGGCCTATTTGGGTGTAATAATACTGAATATTATAAAACGGCAAAGCTGCAAAACAATGCACTAGCCACAAGCCAATACGTCAGCCCCAAGCCAAGATACACTTGCACAGAGTTTGGCTCAGGCTGATTTGCGAATGGCAATCGTAATTTAAGCACCGGAGCTAGAGGACCCGCCTGCTTCTGACAAATCAGCTGTGTTGGAAAATTATGCTATTTATGCTATTTAATAATAGGACCCATATGAGACACAGATGAGACGCGCTACAGGTGTACCAATCTTCGCTGTTGTTTTTGTGATCCAAACCGTGGTGTGATCCAAATCATCATACCCCCATACTTAACAATACCATGATACTGAGAACCATTTTGCTCAATAATAATACAGTGATGGGCAATTTCTATATTGTTCCATCCTTAATAATCACTGCTGGGGGGGGGGGGGGTAGAATGCAGGAGTGATAGAATTGTGCAGATTGTGGAACGAAGCGGCACATACAGGAATGCATGCAGGGCCCTCCGGGGATGGGAGGAGGGCAGCGGCGGGTTTGAGGAATGCTCTACTGGAGGAATTTCACAGGCTGTGGCTCATGAACGAACTGTGGAATGAAGGAGAGACGGAGAAAGACACGAACAAAGACGACTGCAGCAGCATGTTTAGCGTGGCCCTGTATCGTGTCCTATGGGGGTTTTAGCCTGTCCCCTGCACTGGTCAGTAAGCAATGCTTTTGAACGCGGAGGCCATGTGGGTTTTTTTTTTTTTTACATGCTCACTGGCCCTTTCATTACCCAGCCTGATGGTTTTTACATTTCAGACTCATCCATTGTGAGCCGACGAGGAGCAGCAGTGATTTTCTGAGCGAGCGTGTGTGTGTGTGAGAGCGAGTGTTCTTTTTTTAAAGGCCAGGCAGTCTGACAAGAACATAGTGTTCTGCTGCACACCAGGAGAAACTCGAATGAAAACAGCGACTAAAATTGCCCTGCAGGGGACGGCACATCACACATCGATTTGCTTCATTTATTATAAACTCTTCACATGGCACACTGCTCATTTCTCCTTTCTCTCTACCTCCCTCTCTCTCTCCCTTTTCTTTCTTTTCTCCTCTTAAGTGGAGCCTCAAAATAGCAAGCAGTCAGATGTCTTGTGGCTCATATACAGGGAGTGATCAAACGCAAACCGGAAGTACTGAAGGGCAGAGGTTTTCTGCTACCTAACAACATACTGCCGAGGTTATGCTTGTGAGTTTTGCATCTGAACCTTCCTTCTTCATCTTAGAACAGGAGGTGCTAGAATAAAGTTGCTAACGAATACTGTACTTCGATCGTCACTAATCTTATCTTGGTAACATCTCTCAAGAGGTTCAGAGCAGGTGAGTGGTATATTGTGTTGCTATTACGGCCCGGAGGTTGAGAGTTCGAATCTCGAGCCATGGCACGTTGCCTTCAGCAGCCAGAGTCAGACAGGGCACAATTGGCCGTGCTCTTTCCGGGTGTGATGATGCCGGTCTCTGTTCTCATCACTCTTGGCTGGCAGAGGCGTCTATTAGCTGTGGGGGACCAAACGTTTTTCCCTCTGGAGTGCATCAGCTGGCTAGCGATCGAAAAAAAGGGCAGCGTCTAGCTTAACATATATCAGAGGAACACAACGGGAGGTAATTGGCAGAATCAAATAAAGGGAAAAAAGGGAAAATTGGCTAAAGGAAATTTATAAAGAAAAAAAAGAATTTCTTTCAAAGTGCTTTTGAAAGACATGGATTTGTTTGGCCCAGACTAACCGAGGCGGTTTACTATCAATCTATCTATCCATCTCTGCATATCTGAATAGTGGGCAGCTGTTTTGCATAACCTCAGCACATTATGTGGTATCATTCCACGCACTGCAGCGCAGTTTAAAAGTGGAATAGTGATAGAAAGTGTTATGTGGGCGATGATATACACTCAAACCATGGGATGCATATATAGTTTGTTAAAGGTGATGCCTTTGAAGAAACATTTTTGGTTCTATATAGAACCATGTTTTCAATGTTTTCAAGAGAGAGTGTAGGTAAAGAACACTTTGAAGTCTAAAGGTCTAAAGCATCTTTATTTTTTCGAGAGTTTTTAGGGATTGTGACAGTGCCATGTTTGTTAGCATCATTAGCCTAGCATGTCCTAGCACTGTAAACTAAGGAAGCTCACGTCATATTAAATGTCTTGGCTGATAGACTGTATCTGAAGTATGTGATGAACAATTTGTCTTGGATTTTTCTGCTCAACTGTTATTTAAAATTGTGTAATACACCGTTGGCTGATCATCACTGTGAAATCAACGGATTATGCACATATTTTCGAGGGAACAATATGCAAATGGCCCTCTAACCACTGGCAATTATGTTTACCATGGGCTGTGAACAACCTGACCAATCATCGTTCAGATGTAAATTCATTTGGCCAAAACACTGCAGGGTAAACCTTAACCACACCACACTATTCTTCAATATGTCGCTATTTGTAGCAATATAATCACAACATTAGCTTCATCAGCTCCAACATGATGGTTAAATTTTAAGGGAGGAGCTGCGCTTGATGTTCCACGCAGCCGGGCGTTGTGGCCCCTTTAGGAGGTGGGAGGGAGACTGCTGTAATTTGCTGGCAGATGGCTTTTCATTATCCGTTCAACAAAATGGTGCCGAGGCGAGCCTACGACACTGGGGCTAAAATGCGGCGTGCATATAAATCCAGCAGTGGAGGAATACTACAGAGAGCACCCCTCCTCCATGTGCCTGATGGGTTTGCTTCCTAAGCTCCTGCATCACTGCATTTTCTCCCCCAAAAGATACCGAAAACGTTCGAGTCTGAGAGAGTGGCTTAGTGGGGAATGAGAGGGGGCCGCTTACTGTCAACAGGAATACCGTGATCAGTAGGCCACTGATGTACTGTAGCAATCGTTAGTAAAACTAAATTACTTCTAGAATGGATTAACTTGATGACTATTCTCTGATTAAATGTTCTAATCTAATCTACTGTTATTAACCCTTTTTGGGCTCCTCTCCATTTGCCACCATTCAGAGTTCAAACAAACACAGATTATCCACAGTCTACATTTTCAAAAGTTAAAGCAATTTAAAGGTCTGCATTGTGGAGCTATTTTACAGTGAAAACGTCTAAACTCTGCAATCCCCATGTTTGAACTACCCACCTTTCTTCTAAACATGGATCCTTAAAACGCCCAATTACGCTATTGTTTACTTCTGCTGTTTACTATAAGCGACACACCACCAAAACTATGCAGAAATACTCTCCCGCAATGTGTGTTTAACGGGAAAGTCAGAACTGGTTGAAAATATAAATTTCACAGAAGAGTTTAGCTTTACTGCCAACAGTGCTGCACGTTGTTTCTAGCTTATAACTGGTATTTAACTGTCCACTGAAAACATGAAGAGAAAGGGGGAGCTACGGTGCATGTTAAGAGAATTCAAGGCTTATTCACAGCACTGTAAACAATTATTTTACGACAATACCGGCAATTTTACTCTCTCGGATCCCGGATGCTGGGGGCAAGCAGCATGACCCTACATCTGAACCAGTGGTAGCACCACTAGCCACTCGGGAGCCTATCTTTCCCATAAATTGTCCAGCTGTGTTGTGTATAAAGATATAAAGATAGACGTTGACTGTTACTCGCCATTAAGGTGCTTGGACCAGAGAGCTAAAGACCTGGCTTATGATCACTGTTTATTAATCACTGCAGACTTCTATTAATACCAATATGAATGAAGTCCAGTGCACTGCATAGCTGATTAGGACCGGTAGATATTTCAGGAGGGCAATTTTATGGTATCAATGGCAAAACAAGGTAAGCAATTAGGACTCCCAGTATTGAATATTATAGTAACTGAGCAATCTGACTGTTATCATAACTGTTGCCCGAGTACTCAGATACTTCACATATATGATGGATATGTCCACCAGGCTCTGTTTATTATGAGTGCTATCACAGTTTTTTTTCCTCCAAATCCTGGTCTGTAGCTTTGTAATGCTGCTTTTCCAAGTTCCTACATGACTAAAAATGAGTGCTTCCTTGTCTGTAGCTTCCTACGCAAGCACATAATCCACACTTCCAATCCAAACCACTGTTCATCACTGTTTGAATGTTGGTAGGCCACCAGAGGAACGTAATGCTACTGACAAATGATTCTTTATTATCAAAATACTAATGGGATGAACCATTAGAATCTACCATTTTGCAAAAAGGTGATGCACGGGAACTAAAGAAATTCTGCTGAGAAAACGAACCCGTTTCCCAAGCAAGCTCAGAACAGGTTCTAGTGACAGACTGTCCCATTTAGGAAAGTGTGAAAACCCCTATACTGTAGTAGAGACCAACAAGAAAATAAGTCATCATGCTAAGTGCAAACTAATCGTTGCTGATTCATCAACAAGGTCAATTTTAATTGCATAGTTGTTAATTATAACAACCCTATAAGACTTGGTGCAATATGGAGGAAGATGTATGTAGGCCATGTAAACAATCAGTGAAGCTCTGTCAGTGCCTGGAGTCATCTAGCACCTCACTGTAAACACTATGCTGATTCAATAAGACACCATCATCACCTCTATGTCGCAGCACAACACCCACCCAATAATCAACCCACCCACACAAACGCACACTCTAAGGGGCTCACCTGATAGGGCTGGAATGCTCCGTCGTCGGTCAGGAAGTCCAGCTGTCTGTCAGAGAAAAACTCCACGGCAGTGATGGTGCCCAGCACGCTCTTTCCCACCAGAGGTTTAAAAGTCTGCGGAGAAAGACACACACACACTGTTCACTACAGAGCCAGCACACAAGTGAGGGAATTCAAGGGCTTCAAAAGCAGAACCAATGACTTTGATGCGTCTCTTTCTCTGGAAGACACCCCCCTCCCCACCACCCAGTTCCTCCGCCACCCCAGGCAGCTGATGAGCAAGCTCTGATGTCATCATCCAGTAGTCTGACCGCTGGGCCAACACTCATCAACACCAAACACACAGTCATGTGCCTTGCAGCTATGGATGGAGTGTGTAACTTTGTATGAGTGGCATTTTTTTAAGCACAATATTATTACTAATTTTCATCTTTTAATTTTAAAGCCAAACAATAACAGTGAACACAACAGTGATCTTGAACACCACCATACTAAGAGAAACAACTCTTACTATGACTAGGATGCATTGGGACAAACCGGACAACCAAACAAACCAACCAACTACATAAAGTGGCTGCACACCATCATTTACCAGCCTTTCAGCTCTGCTCCACCGTCCATTTTCTTTAACCTCCACATCTTTACCGTCAGCGTGTTGCAGCTCATCATTTAAGCTTTTATGTTCTGCCGCCATCATGTTGTTCATTTATTTGGTCTGCAACCATGACAACGGAGCTCTGATTGGTCGGCCTGGTTTTAATGCATCCATCAAAGGCAGAAAATAGAGCAGGCTATAATTGAAAATGTAGGTAGTGTTGCAGTCCGTCAGTTTCGGACTCCGGAGTGTGAAAGACTTCATTAATATAAGCGTGTTGGTTTTCGTCCATATAAATCAGACTGCGTGGGAATGAGAGAACAGAACAACATGACTGGCTAAAATACTGCTCGAAAAAGTAAACAAAAATATTGAGGTGAAAATATGAAAATACTGAGGTTATGTCCATAAATATTCACAAAGGTAAAGACTCAATAAAGTAATCTTTTAGAGTTTAATCGTTTGCCCTTGTCTTAATAAATGAATCAAATCACTAATGGGACAAATTAAATGTCGGTATAAAGTATCAGAGAAAAACAGATTTAGCCGCCTCATCATATTTCGTAGGTAACTGTATTCACTCAGCAACTGTTAGGATAAAAGTTGGACCCAGTCTCAGATCTGAAGCTTCTGGGAATCTCAAACCCTCTATTCATAGCAAATCGACCACATGGCTATCAGCACACAGAGACAAAGAAGAAGAGTCAACAGCCTAACTGAATCACCACTCTCCTTTGGGTGACTACAAGCACCAGTGGACAGACAGACGGCATGACCGCAGGCCTCACATGACAGCGGCTGCCATAATTAGAACTGTGCTCTGCCGCATTAGGAGCGAGGCACAAAGCCTTTTCAGGCTTCAGTGCAATTTTCCATGCAATTTCTCCCTTATGTTCCTTACGAGCAGAGAGTGGGCTGAGTAGTTGAGAAGTCAATGTTTGGTAGCCGGGGCGAATTAAAATCCTGTAATAGCCTGAGGCAGAGATCAGGGACCATTAAGGAAGCGTAATGTACTTGTGAAGTAGCTAACAGTGCAAAACAAAAGACTGGACAAACAACAAAAATGACTAAAAAGGACATCACCTGACATCTCATTACATTAACGTACATTAAAGCCACCTTCCCCCCCTCCATTCACCTATAAGGTTACTGTTCCGGAGATATGAGGTCTTGTTCCAACATGTCCATTGCCCATGTCTGTGTAAAATGATAGGATAGTATCTCTTGCCTCTTGACTTGACATTAGACAATAGGCCTTGAGCCTGTGTGTGTGTATGTGTGTGTATGTGTGATCAGCTGTTCCTTTACTTTAGCACTGGGGCTAAGCACTATATCGTCTATACTGAATACCGGTATTGGCGTCACAGCAATATTGATTTGATTGATTAGCCACAGTGGCATTGATCAAATGAGCCGCATGATTAACTACGTTGTTAAAATGATAAGATTCTTGAGGAACTTGTGGAGGTTCTTCAGTTTGACTCAACTGTGGTTCCTCAACGCACCTTAGGAGGTGGCTACAAAAATGTGGCTCCAGGTTGGTGCGATTTAAAGAGGAGTAGAACAGAACAAATCAGGCTAATGAACAAATATTACACCAGGGTTGCACTGCTTTAATCTTCAATTCATGTACACTGAAATAAGAATTAAATATAAGTTCAAATACATTTATCCCTACCAACTTCACAGCCTTTACAGCGTAGGTGTGAAAGTAACTACAGGCAGAAAGCCCCTAATGCATTAAGGAACTGAAATATGATGTGGCCTGGCAGAGCATCAACACAGAAAACACCCTACACTGAAACCTGCACAACCTCCATTCCTTCATTTTTAAAATAGAAAAATACAATCAAAGCCTGGATTGAGAGCGTATTTGGAGCAATGTAAAATAAAAAAATTCTCTATATGAAACAATGAGGTTCTATATCTACCTTAAGAGTAGCACACAAGCAAGGTACCACTCCAATGAGAGTTTAGCACCTTCTCCCTCACCGCCCCACCGTAAATAGGTCACACACTTCAGACAATCACAGACTGAATAGGATTTGCAAACGGAGAACTCTTGATTTCTTCAGGTCAGTCTCCTGAAATGAGACTTTCTACACGGTTTAGATGTTGAATCAAAAGAGCCAAAACACAGGCAGATACAGCTGAACTCTGGCCTGTGTGATGTTTTAGAAATCATTCGAGTACAAAAGCTGATCAGAGTCACCAGCGGGAAGTGCATTCAGTTCGGTGCTGCTGACCACATATCAGTGGCCGGGGGAAGTAGATGCAAGGTCGGAGAGAATTTACGCAACTCCGTGCACCACAACACTTAACTATCTGCACACTGTCGCACAGCTGTAAATCATTCACCTCGTTTTAGACTGTCCAGTATTTAGGATTTGACCTCTCTGAAGGAGCTGTAGTCTTTGCAAAGTCCTACAATCACTGTACACAGGCCGTACACTGTACCATCACTGTAGAACTCCTGCTGCACAGGATTCGTCAGCGGCCAAATATCAATTTCCTCAGTCAGTCCACACGTCCACGACTGCCCCTTCACTGAGTGAGACTGTAAAACCTGCTCAGAGAATAAAGAGGGCGCGCCTGGCAAGCAAGTTCACTGCAACAGGGGCCAAGAAAAGGACAAGCAGCAGGTTAACACAGCTAAAATAAGCAGCTCTATAAAGGAGACTGTGTTTGGCCAGTGGGGGAGGTAGAGGGGGTGGATTGCAGGGGGAGGGGGGGATGGGGGGCGTTTGGCACATCTCTGATGTACTGACACACTGTAATAAAACTCCCGATTACTGCCTCAGCTTTAATTACACTGTGCTGCTATTCATTAGATACATGAATAAAAGTCCTGGGGGGAATATTTTTGGTAATGTCACAAAAGGTGAACGACAGCCACGCCTCGCACTTCAATTTCAATCTGAAATTAACAGCATGACTGCCCGCGACCTGCTGAATACAGGAAGCCGCAAAAAGGACGGGACGCGTGGTGAAGGCATAACCTTGCCAGGTGGGTTCTTAACCATGCACGGCGCATATAAGGTTTCGTTTTAATGGGATCGGGATTTGGTAACAAGCTAGTTACCCCCCCAATTTGGTGCGGAAAATTAACCCACCTGTCCGTACTTCCCCTTTGCACTAGGAGGAGGGTAAAGACTTAACACACATCTCCTCCGATACATGCAGAGCCAGCCAGTGCCTCTTTTCAAAGTAGCATTGCCTGGCAGCCAACACGCTTGGAGGAAGCCGCACCTGGGCTGGACAACATTGCTAAAGAGTGATAAGGCGAGACAGCGCTGCCTACCCACCTGAAGAGATCTTGGCCAATTGTGCTCTCTCAGACTCCGGTCACTGATTGCAAAGCAGCAAGGCTTGGGATTCTAACTTGTGACCCCTGAGCCACAGTGGTAGTCAGACATAGACAGACACAGTTTATTTCCACAAGTATCAGTTTTTCTTTACATTATTTTTACGTTACTTGATAAACGGACCAATAGAAATGCTCTAAAATGACTCCTTTCCTCCTCTAAAGCGAGGATATATGCCTGTACAATTGGTTACAATAAGGATACATGCGAGTGCAATACTGCACTGTACTTTATCACAATAATGAACATGTCGCAAACTGCACTGTACTGGCATATTTCGGGAAAGCTAAGAGTATTTTTGCAGCTGTGGAGGCTGGTGAATGTTGAGCATGGCTTGTGTACCCAGTGGCTTTGGGAGTTGAAACAAGGCTACAGTAGCACTGGCTCTTTTTTCTTTCTTTCTAGGGCAGATAAATATAGAAGCCGACCTGGTACGCATCTTAAAGGAAAAACCAGCACTTCCTCACCGTAATGAAAACATTTACACACAATACAAACCCCCGGAAAACACACAGGCTGGTGCAGCTGCTGGAGGCATGCAAAGTGTGAAGCTGTGGTGGTGGTGGGGGACCTTAAAAGACACTAAATAACAACACTTGTGTTGGTGGGTTCAGTTGGCGGGGCCCATGCAGGTGGAGCTGTGGTTTCACAGCAGTGAGCGTGTGTGGGCGTGTGTGTTAGCGAAAGTGCTAGCACATGCTAACATCACTAATGCAGGACCTTTTGGTGATGCACACCACGGTTCATTAGCTGTATTGACTATGATGTGAAGTTCAGAGCTGGTCAGACAAACAGTCCTGTAATGTCTAAGAAAATGTCTGACCTCAAACCAAACACACACACACACAAGCTTCCTTGTGTCACTGCAATTTGGGTCACATCTGCCACTTGTCATTAGGGAGCTACCTTTCACTCGTAAAGCACAGACAGGCAGACACACTATGATTAGTGAGCACTGGGAGTCAGGCTATTTAATAAAACACACACACACACACACACACACACACACACACACACACACACACACACACACACACACACACACACACACACACAAAAAACACCATGGTATCGCCACTGCTGTAAGAAACCTCACATTAGAGATTTGATTCGGATACAAATACTGCCAATACCAGAGACCAATCCCATGCTTCCTTAAAAGGTACTAGGCTTCAAATTTTGCCATTTTAAATGAATCTCTAGGTTTACAATTCAGTTTTTAATCCTAATGCATAAACTATTGTGAATTATTTGGTAAAAGCAAATCTTGGGAGTTTCACATGGTTCTATTTTAGGGCCTATGAAACTGATGTTAATGGTGACAGTAAGAAAGTTAGAATGAAATGACTGTGGGCTTACATACAGAGTCTAAGGGGTTGAAGCCAGCAGTTTTTTTCCAGACATCTGTACCTACTAATTCTCGTATGTAAGGAAAGGCAATGTGATATTTTAGCATCACAATCAAGTGACTCATTTGGGTTCACAATCAGAAGCAGCAAAGATGAGAATCAGACTATTTTGATCTAAATAAGCAGCCAGCAATCAGACGTTTTTATTACTGTTTAAAAAAAGTAAACAGTAATACTGTGAAACACTGTAAAAGCAGTAATAAATGACTTGATGTGGTAACGCGAAGCTCGGGTAATTCATTCAAAGCATTCGCTTCCAACCAAACCAGTCCAATTGTCGATCAATTGGCTATGTATCTATACAGGCCGGCTTTCAGCATATATTTGCGATATTTCTAGAGAGCAGGTCATGAGTTATACAATCCATATTTCGCGAGTTGCTGCAGTGTTGTGCAAGGCCTCGCAGTCACAGGCCCCTGCAGTTCCTCACTCAACCACTACACGTAGAACCAGGACGGAACCAGACTGGCGGTTTACAAAAGCCCTGCACGATGATGCATAACCAAGTTTGCCTAGATTAGCTGGTTAATGTGGTATCCAGACCCGTCCTTGATTGGTAACTGCGGCTTGCTGATCGAGCTGAAATGCGATCGCTGATCAGTATCGCCCCATAAAAAAACTCAGATCAGTCCATCTCTACTTATAACCACGAGTTGTTACTTTTTTTTTTTTACTCTGCATGCTTCATGTCATTTCTTCTCAGGGCAAAAATGTAAAAATGGACTGAATCCTGTAGACTGTACTAAAATGTGAAATCCATCGCTCCACTATGCTTTTAACACTGATTTTATGTTATGTTAACAAGCTTCTAATTCTGGACTGTTTCGATTTGTCCACTCGCTGTGAAATAGAAGCTAAGCAAAGAGCAGAAAAGAAAACAACCACCACAACAAACACACATGATGACACCAATAAACACTCCTTCCAACTGCTAATGCTTTAAAAAATGTGCGTGTGTGTGTGTGTGTGTGTGGGGGGGGGGGGGGGGGGGGGTGTCATTGTAGGTGCTTTCTGTTCAGAGAAAGCAGAGAGGCAGCTGCTAGCAGACAAAGCAATTCTAAAAATATTGTCCTTGGCGGGCGCTGGGAGGCTGCCTGTAATTCGGCAGTAAATATTTTATAAGGCTGAGTGCACTGGAATGTAAAGAAGAAAGACTGGCTGGAGCTCATGCATAGCTAAGTGATGCGGAGCGCCCGGCGCTTCCATCACTCTCCGAAACGTTTCAGCAGGCAGAGGGGAAATGGGAGGCCCATATCTGATGAAGGTCAGGGAGGAACACGAGCTACGGTCACACACACCCACACAGTTCACCCTGCTGTGAATCAGTTGATAAGAGATAAACACTGTTAGAAAAGCTGAGCGTGGCCTACACACACTCCATACTATTACTCAATGATCCTAATCAGACGTCTGTAGACATCTGTAGATCTGAACGCTTCTGCTGAAGTCAAGGGACTAGTAGGTGTTTTGTTTTGTCTACTACGCTTTTGGAAATGCTTTACACATTAGATGCTGGAACGTTGTCGTGAGGACACAACCCAAGCATTGGTGAGGACGGGTACTGACGTCGGATGATTAGTTCTGGATCATAAACCAGATGGATGGAGCTCTATGTTTTCAGAGGATACTGTTCCACAGCTCCACAAGCTGGAGAGCTCTTTAACCTCTTTAGCTCATGCTTGGCATGCATCAGGCACGGTGACCTTAAGGTCATGTGTGGCTGCTCCAGAGAACCCCATTCGATTAGCTGTGCTTTTCTATGGAGAGTTACAACCAGACAATGGAAGCAACCTAACACACTAATTTAAAGGGGCGCCTGGATACCTATACAGGACGTTCTCCTGCATCATGATCTATGCTTTTCTCTTTAACATCACAGTTATTCTTGGTGGTGTTTGTGCTGCTGCTCTGGCTATAAATCTATGCTGAACTACTGTTTTTGATTTCTTACTACACACACACACACACACACACACACACACACACACACACACACACACACACACACACACACACACACACACACACACACACACACACACACACAAGCTGTCACAAGCAATCTTCTCCGAAGATGGGTGACACGTCTTTCATTATGTAAAGCAAATCACACTAAAGTGCTTCATGAGAGACAGGAAGAAAAACAACTTTCCTGTTGTCGCTGAATCTTAAAGACATTCAGAGGCAAGTTTCCCTTCAGACAGCGGGCGTATTCAGGTCACTCCCGTACACACCACACATCTCACACACACACACACACTCTTCCTAACCTACACTGCACTCAGATCTGCAATCCGAGTTAATCACACACTCAGGCGGCAAGTCCAACCCATCACCTCATTGGATCTAGCTCGAGTTACTTATGGCGTGGAGCTAGCATGATGCTAACTGGTGGAGTATAAAGCTTCCATTACCTGCTTGCTACGTTAGCCTGATAGCTTCAGTGGCACAGACCTGAGCGAGAGAGCTGAGGAATGAACTTTTGCAGTGTTTCCTCTTAAGGCCATAGGAACACTTCCTGTCTCCTGAGCTCCTGTGTAGTGCCACAAAGCTTTACGTCTGTGTACGAGCTTGTGAGTGTGTGTGTGTGTGTGTGTGTGTGTGTGTGTGGAGAGACCTGCCTTGCTCTAGATACATGGGAACTTCACTCACCATGTGAGAGCGAGAATGAGCAAGAGAGATATATACATGTAATCTAACTGAAAACAACTGTAGGTGCTGTTGCGCAAAAAACATCCATCTCCAAAACAGTAAGTATGTGTGTGTGCGCGTGTGTATGTGTGGTAGACAACAGAGCGCACTTAGGCCCCGCCACTATCACCTCATCACACCCACTAACGGCACAAACACACTTTAATCTCTTCGACCTTCAACCACTCTGAACTGTGATGACCTTAGTGATGAGTCAACTCAAAGCTGAATGACTTTAAAATACCAGAGGCGTTTCAACGCCACAGTCCCAATACACTCTGTGTGTGTGTGTGTATGAGAAGGCATAATTACAAACAGCCACACTCTGGACAGAGCTGCATTGAGGAGCTGTTGGCTAAATGGGTCATAGTGCAGCCCTACCCCATTTCCTTCCACACACACACACACACACACACACACACACACACACACACACACACACACACACACACACACACACACACACACACACACAGTTCAGAAGTGCATGTCTCTGTGGATCAGCCAGATTACACAGTGCTCCATCCCTGTGTCTAGACTTTACCTTCAACTGCATCAAGAGAAGGGGGGGGGGGGGGGGGGGGGGGCAAAGAGTGAGTGAGAGAGAGAGGGAGAGAGAGAAGGAGACGACCAAGAAAGACCTGCCCTACATTGGGAAATCAGGAGAACACTATAACAGGGATGTGAATTTGTGATTGAAATAAACGAGTTCACACTATAAACATTATACAAGCAGACTGAAGTTACTTCACACGCATGTCTGCTCTATCATAAACCATCAAGCCCAGGTTCAATGACCTCACAGCCCATAATAAAGACCAGTAGTTAGACATTTACTCCTGTAGAGTTTGAACTGATGAACCAACTGAACAGTCTGGACAGAACATTCTACAGCTGTGTAAATAAGGGATAGAGCACCCTACTACAGGGTAAATGAGGGATAGAGCACCCTACTACAGTGTAAATGAGGGATAGAGCACCCTACTACAGTGTAAAGGTAGAACACCCTACTACAGGGTAAATGAGGGATAGAGCACCCTACTACAGGGTAAATGAGGGATAGAGCACCCTACTACAGTGTAAATGAGGGATAGGGCACCTTACTACAGTGTAAAGGTAGAACACCCTACTACAGGGTAAATGAGGGATAGAGCACCCTACTACAGTGTAAATGAGGGATAGGGCACCTTACTACAGTGTAAATGAAGGTAGAACACCCTACTACAGTGTGAACGAAGGATAGAGCACCCTACTACAGTGTAAATGGGGGCAGAGCACCCTACTACAGCATAAATGAAGGCTAGAGCACCCTACTACAGTGTAAATGAGGGTAGAGCACCCTACTACAGTGTAAAGGTAGAACACCCTACTACAGGGTAAATGAGGGATAGAGCACCCTACTACAGGGTAAATGAGGGATAGAGCACCCTACTACAGTGTAAATGAGGGATAGAGCACCCTACTACAGTGTAAAGGTAGAGCACCCTACTACAGGGTAAATGAGGGATAGAGCACCCTACTACAGTGTAAAGGTAGAGCACCCTACTACAGGGTAAATGAGGGATAGAGCACCCTACTACAGTGTAAATGAGGGATAGGGCACCTTACTACAGTGTAAAGGTAGAACACCCTACTACAGGGTAAATGAGGGATAGAGCACCCTACTACAGTGTAAATGAGGGATAGGGCACCTTACTACAGTGTAAAGGTAGAACACCCTACTACAGGGTAAATGAGGGATAGAGCACCCTACTACAGTGTAAATGAAGGTAGAACACCCTACTACAGGGTAAATGAGGGTAGAGCACCCTACTACAGTGTAAATGAGGGAAAGAGCACCCTACTACAGTGTAAATGAGGGTAGAACACCCTACTACAGCATAAATGAAGGCTAGAGCACCCTACTACAGTGTAAATGAGGGTAGAGCACCCTACTACAGTGTAAATGAAGGATAGGGCACCCTACTACAGTGTAAATGAAGGATAGGGCACCCTACTACAGTGTAAATGAAGGATAGGGCACCCTACTACAGTGTGAACGAAGGATAGAGCACCCTACTACAGTGTAAATGGGGGGCAGAGCACCCTACTACAGCATAAATGAAGGCTAGAGCACCCTACTACAGTGTAAATGAGGGTAGAGCACCCTACTACAGTGTAAATGGGGACAGAGCACCCTACTACAGCGTAAATGAAGGCTAGAGCACCCTACTACAGTGTAAATGAGGCTAGAGCACCCTACTACAGTGTAAATGGGGCAGAGCACCCTACTACAGTGTAAATGGGGGCAGAGCACCCTACTACAGTGTAAATGGGGGCAGAGCACCCTACTACAGTGTGGGTAAGGGTATAACATTGCAGAATAGTGTGAACAAGAACACCCAAATACAGTGTAAATGAGGGTAGGCCATCCTACAAGTGTGTAACAGGGAAGGTCATTCCAGAAGCGTGTACGCAAGTTTAACCTCTGTACTACAGAGAAGATAGAACTGTACTACAGTGTGAATGAGAGTAGAACACCCTGCTGTTGAAAACCCTACTATAGCATGAACGAGGACAGAACACCCTACTACAGTGTGAACACCACCCAGAACAACGGTGAATTGTGTGAACAAGAGTGAATCACTCTAGAAACAGCCAACAATCACACACAGACTTGCTCGCTGTTGTCGGACGGCAGACATGGCCTTCTCCAGTGTTTTGTTTTTTTAACATAATGCCTATCTGCTGCATCTCTATCAGATAGTACATCAGCAGCAGTGACATTTCCGATGTGATTTCCTGCACCTGCTCTAGAAAACATACTCCTAACAGAAGCCACCGGGCGGTCACTGTAGCTCCAGCTCTGAAGCTCTTGCTCATGGGCTTCAATCATACGTGTATTTGGACGAAGAGGATTTTTATTCTCTCAAAGAGTGGTCTACAGACGTGACTACCATCAGGCTTAGAAACGCTGGAGTGTTACCTTAAAGGAAGTGGTCAGTCCTGGCTCCCAGCACTACCTTCAGTTTGCCTGGACGAGCCTCCGGGCCCTCCACAGCGTTGTCCCTTCATCAAAACCCTAACACTGCCCAGGGGCTTTCCACACAGCTGCACTGGCTGAAAACACCATGTCTGGATTCTCTCTCTGGCGCGCGCGCACACACACACACACACACACACACACACACACACACACACACACACACACACACACACACACACACAGACACACACACACAGCTTGTCTATGCACTGCAGTGATTCAATAAGCACTAGGCAGGAAAAGTCCCTTGCAGTACCTCCCACCACCCCCCCTCCCTCACCATCCACCCACACACACACACACACAGAGGGATAAATCAAGATGGCTCTCCGCCTGCTGCCTGCTATTACACAACAAGGCTGCTGACGTAGACAAGCCCACGAAGAAGAGGAAGAAGAAGAAGCAGGTTAAAATATAACTCATCTCTTAACGCACAGAAGCAAAATGTCCGCTGCAGACGCCACCGCACACTCCAGCCCACAAACATCCTGCGAGGACGGAGCGCACGTGTCCAAACTGTTCTCAAAACACTGTTCCCGAAAGAAGAAAAAGGGCGTGAACGCGACACAGCCTGAAGTTAACCCTTAAACGACAAACTTCAGCGCTGACCCAGCTGACAGGGTACAAGACAACCAAACATCTACGCAAATAGATCATCATCATTTTTATTATTATTATTATTATTATTATTATTATTATTAATATTACCTCTCTTCTGATTTGCCAGCCTCGGAAATGAGCTGAAAATCCAAAAATCAGGAGCGTCTCACATGTCCAGAGCAGAGCTGTCTCGGGTCACGAAGGAAAAGTCCTCGCTCGGTTGGCAAAGGAACGACAGCAGCCTGTTTTCCCGAAAGGCTTCTTTAAAGGAGGGTCATTAAAAGCCAAAATGACGAGCTCCGAGAGGACAGGGTGTTCGCCCCGGCGCCGGCCGCATGGCCGACATTTTAAGTGGCTGACCAGGAGAAAGTGGAGGAAAAAAAAAGAAGAGAAAAAAGGCGACTGCCGCAGAGCTGAGAGAAAACAGGGCAAGGAGAAGGACGAGTGGAAGGAGAAGCAAAGCCACTCTCCCTCACTTACTCACTCACTTCGCTCGTCTCTCTCTCGCTCGCTCTCCCACACTCGCACACACCCCCTCCACGTCTCTCCCTCTCTCGTTGCGTCCGAGGGTTCCGGAGGCTCGACTGGATCTGGGTCAGAGCCGCCCGCTTCCTCCTGCTTACACAAGCGCTTGACTGTTCTGCGCTCTCTCTCTCTCTCTCTCTCTCTCACACACACACACACACACACGCGCATGTACACGCACTGCAGCCAACAGGAAGCTCTTCAGACCCACGCACACACACACACACACACACACACACACACACACACACACACACACACACACACACGGGGAAAAAAAAAACGAGAAAAAAAAAAATAGAGTACAGGCCCTCCTTTTCTTCTCTTCTCTTTTTTTCCTGTCCTCTCTCCTCCTTATGTTCTCTCTCTTTCTCTCTCTGTATCTCCCTCCCTCTCTCTATCTCTCTCTCTCTCTCTCTCTCTCTCTCTCTCTCTCTCTCTCTCTCTCTCTCTCTCTCTCCTCTCTCTCTCTCTCTCTCTCTCTCTCTCTCTCTCTCTCAGTCTCCTTCAGCTGTCGAGCCTTTTTTTTTTTTTTTTTTACAGACACTTATTTGTGGGAGCTCCTCAGAGAGAGTGAAAGAAAGAAAGAGAGAGAGAGAGAGAGAGAGAGAGAGAGAGAGAGAGAGAGAGAGAGAGAGAGAGAGAGAGAGAGAGAGAGAGAGTGAATGAGAGAGAGAGAGAGAGAGAGAGAGAAGGGGGGGTAGCACTGAGGGGTGTGTGTATGTGTGTGGTTAGCAGGAAAAGGGCGGTGGTGTGTACAGTGTAACTAATCTCATCACAGGTAGCCAAACGGTTGCTTCCAGATTCACACACACACACACACACACACACACACACACACACACACACACACACACACACACACACACACACACACACACACACGTAGAGAGTGCCCAAAAGAGCACTCTCTGTTGATACTGTAAAGTTTACAGTGTAACACAAAGTTGCCCCCCCCCATTTATTTACATACGGTTCAGTTGCCAACATTACACCTGTATTACAGTTACCACACTCTAACTCTAGTAGTGCTCTCTCACACAGACCGACACAGACACCAAACCTCTGCCCTGAACTTTTAGTACTGCAAAAAGGACTGAAGCCCCTAGGCAGAGACGCCCACATTTTTTGTCTTGGGGGCCCCAAAGAGCAGTTTTTGTCATCGGATCGAGGGCCAAAAAGACCACAATATAAACATGCAAAAACAGTAGATAGGTAGAGTTACATGTAGAATCACTACACACTAACAAAAGGGGACACAAGAAAAGTTTTCTTCTGATGAAGGTCTTGGCTGAACAGGTGTCAGTGCACAGTAGAATAGTGCACCACCACTCCAGAGGCTGCCAGGTCATCCTGAAGGTCAGATGTCTAAACAAGATTATGAGCAGTTCTCTCTGAAGGTTTTCTTGGTCACCTCAGTTTGTAATGTAATTAACAAATGGCAGATAGCAGCTACCTGAAATCTTCTTATAGGCCTAACAAGCCATAAAAAGCTAATTAAGGCCTTAGCCCCTGGTAAAAGGTATGCAAGCCCAAATTTCTAAGGATGCCCAAACTTTTGCATCGCACTCCGCCCACTCCCCCTCTCTAAAGAGCATGCCTTCTGGAGATTACATCATTTACTCAAGTACTGTATTATTGGCTGAAATAACTTATTCTAGCTCATCCTATAATGCTCCATCAGTCACTGACCTCAACTCGGAGAGAGTCCCACTCCTCCAGGCAGAAATCTTTCAGCCATGTGACGTTTCAGCTCAGTTGTTAGACAGATCTTACATTTTCCTCAAGCCCCCTCTGATACGATAAAGAATTCCTGGTGGATTCTATGTTCTGCAGTAGGGCTCTCCAGGCCCCAAACCATCACATTTTCACCTCCATGCTTCACAGCTGATATGGGTTCTTGTGCTCAAATGCTGTGTCTGGTTTACGCCAAACATGTCTCTGTTACTGTGTACAAATAACTGCACTTTGGATAAATTTCTCCAAAGCACATTTCTCCAGATGTCCTGGTCTTCGTCCAGGTGTTCCCTAGGTGCCTAGGTGTTTCCTTCTTGCGCACCTCCCATGACAATCAAACGTGTGTGTGGTCTCTTTCTGATGAAGCTGCTGCTTTGACTTCGGCTGTGGCAGAAGCTAACTGTGGATCAGATTTGCTGGAGGATTGCTGAAGACTTCAGTGAACATTTTGTGATCTGCTGATCTCGCTTCAATGATAAAGAGCAAACTAAACTAAATGAGGTTTAAATAAAATATAAAATCTCATTGTAATAAACGAGGGGCTGTTCTTACTTTCTCTCACATAGAAAATGTTACTTTTATTAATTACACTTCACAAATGATTTTACTATAAAAAATTCTTCAGTTTTCTTGGTTAGTTATGTTATTTCACTTCCATTCATTTTAGATTTATTCTAGGACGTAATTGGGAGTTATACATATACTTTTTACATAAACACAGTTACCCAAATAAATGTTGTCATTGGGCTTCCTTAAAGAGAGGTTTGGCAATGGTTAAGTGAACACTAATGTACGCAAAGTCATTAGTAATAATGCAATTAGAACGCATTGTAACAGTGAGTGCGTAACAGGTGTGTGTGTGTGTGTGGAACAGTCAGGAGGCAGATATTAAGGCTGGATGGAAGTTCTCTTTCTACAGTCCACTGGCCACGGGTCGCCTCAAGGGCACAAGTAAGTGTTCAAAGTCGCCCCAGTGTGATACAGCACACAGCAGAGAGACCTTGTAAAGAACAACAACTACAACAGCAGAACACAGACAGATAACCACACACACACACACACACACACACACACACACACACACACACACACACACACACACACACACACTCAGATAGGAGAAACAACCTCTCTCTCCCTGAATACAGACCAATATCACTCTCTCCTTCCCATCTCATCACCTCTCTTTTACTCTCTGCATTCTCTTTCCTGTCTGCCCTCCTTTTACCTTCCTCCCACACTCACTCTCTTCCCCCTTCAGTCTCTCCCTCTCTCTCTTTTCTTCCCCTCCACCTGTCTGTCCTCGTCTATTCCTCCATCTATCACCCCCCTTTTCCCTTTCATCCGTCTCTTTTCTTCTCCCTCTCTTCTCCCTCCATCTCGCTCGCTCATTTACCCCCCCTTCTTCTTACCTATCTTTCCCTTCATCTCTCTCATTTTTTCCTCATGTTCTCTCTCTCTCGCTCCCTCCCTTTTATCTTGCTCGCTGCATCTCCCTTTTTCCAACCTTCCTCTCTTTCTCTTCTGTCTCTTCTCCCTTCTTCGCCTTCTCTCCTTCCCCTCTGTTTCTCTCTTTCTCTTGCTCCCTCTTTTCCTTCCCCCTTGCTTGCTTGCTTGCTCTCTCGCTCTCGCTGTGCATGGAGTGTGTGCTGCAGTGTGCTGTTGGCAGCGGGGCTGTCATGCTCAGAGAGAAGCCCGGAGAGCGCTCCGCCATGATCAAAGCCCACTTCCACTCAGAGAAACGTCAGAGCGGCCGATCCCTGAAGGAGCCTCAAATCACAACCACGCGCTCAATTTTTCAATACGCACGCAGCCTCATTAAAACCGCAGCACAGCCAAACTTTCCGCTTTCAAGCACCAAGCAGGCTGACTTACCCTCTCTGACACACACACACACAGCTTTAAGTCCTCGAAGAAACCTCGAGAAACCACTTTCACATTCAGAGAGACTGCACAGTGCTTTCAGTCAGTAAGTGGTAACTATGATATCTCCGGCGGTTGTTCGGGTTTTGCAGAGTGGTTGCTATGGTGTTGCCAAGTGGTCACTGAGGTGCTGCTAAGTGGTGGATCTGGTATCCCAGGTGGTTGCTATGGTGTTGAGAAGTGGTTGCTGGGTGGTTTGTGTGGTGTTGCCAGGTGGCTGCTATGGTCTCCGAAGTGATTGCTAAGGTGTTGCTAGACGGTTTGTGTGGTGTTGCCAAGTGGTTGATTTGTTGTTGCAAAATAGCTGCTATGGTCTTGATAGGTGGTGGGTATATATATATGGTGTTGCTAAGTGTTTGCAGGATGAGCATTATAGTACTTTATATAGTATAGTAGAGTATAATAGTGATTGCTATGGTATTTCAGGTGGTTGTCATGATGTTGCTTAGTGTTATTAGCATATTAAAGAATCCAATGGTTGAATGCTTAAAAACAAACAAACAAAAAAAAAAACAACGGACTGTCTGTTCAAACTGACCGAGTAAAAACTAAATACTGTAACATGTGCTGTACTGTGAATGTCCAGAATGCCCAAAAACAGTCTGTATCACGCTCAGCTGAGTGAGCTATTAGGGGTATTCAGCTTTAGCTTTCAGTACAGCAGCCACTCCCCTGGCAAGGACGGCAAAGTCACGCTCAGGCTAACGTGACGGGAGATGTAAAACGAGACACCAAAGAGACCGGCTGCTGAACAGTGCACCAGCTAGAGTACAAGTTAAAGCAGAGCCCTAGACTTTGATTTTTTTATTTATTTTTTTAAAGCCACACACAATTTCCTGCAATCAATGGCCTAGTCCACACGCCTAGCAGGCTATCTGCTCAAACTACTCAAACACTCTCTCAGCGCTGCTCCACAGAATGAAACACACGGCATAACGTAATCACGCCACACAGACTAGACGCGATTCAGAACTGGATTCTACTTTCCCCCTCAGATAACCAACCCCACGGTTTCTACTGATATCACAAGATACAGATACTATGAATCTCCATTCTGACCAATTAGATGATCATGATTAATGGAGGTCTCCTTTTAAGGCAGCTAGCGAGCAGTCAGTTCTTGAACGTGATGTGTTAAAAGCAGGACAAATGGGCAAGCCTAAGAAGCTGAGCCACTTTGACAAGAGCCAGAATATGGATAAACAACTGGGTCAGAACATCTACAACAGGGCAATGAGCACCCAAGGCTCACTGATGTGATCCACTAAATCTGCTGCTGACGTTTTGGTGACAGATACCACAGGTCAGGTGGTTTTAATATTATGATTGATTGGTCTATAGCAATGGCCATAATGGAAGTTCCACTTGGTAATAGTTTATCGGGATACATTTTCATTCAAATAAAACAAAGGGCAGCAAATGAAGATGCTGGCTTGTGTGATCACTGAAGGAAGTAAATACTGGTGCTTGATAGTGTAAACAGTGAAAACACTGTTTAAAAGGGAGGTTTAAGCCATCCTACACCTTTCCAAACATTCTCACACATTCCCTGTAGTTGAGCTTAAACACTCCAAGTAGTGCAGTCAAACACAGTCTGGGTTTGGCCCTCCAAACATGCTACAACTGCCAAAACACCACAAAGCGTGCTCATAATGAAACGCTACAAAGCTAGTTATCATCTGTCGAAGAGAACCTTAGAGATAAGAAGTCTTTGAGCAATGCTCCTACCAGACAATTATGACTGCTTTTCTTAGTTTGTCAAATCATCAGAGCAGAGCAACTAAATCAGTGGGTTCAGCACAGTTGTTGGTACGCTCCCTCCCCTCTCTTTACCAGGGTATACCAGCGTGATATCCAATCCCATACCAAACTAGAACCTCTGTGCTCCTCAGGTCTGCTGTAATATGTAGTGCATGTTTGAGCAACTCCTCAGAAGAACTTCAGACTTTTGCTCTCAAGCTCTTACACCACTTCCAAGTTATCGTAATGGCCAGTATGACTGAGCCTCTCTGCTAACTATTGCTCAATGCGCTGAACAGTTCACACTTGAATGGCTGAATGGCACTTCTCGTCAGGAAGCACCCGAAAGTGGTTACGGAACGTGCTGCATATTTGCTCATTTACTTCAAAAATACATTCTTCTTGTTGGAAACCTGGTGGTCCATCAAAAAGAAGCCAACGTTTACGATCCTGAATCAGTACACCATTTATAATCACTGTCTGAACAAAAATCTTGTATGTCTGCTTTTGACTGACAGCATTTACAAGTCAAATTTACCAAAATTGTCATAAAAAAAAAAAGAAAAAAAAAAAGGGTCCCACCTTTTTAGCTCTGATTGCAACCGTCCTCACACACACTGGCAATACGCTGAGATTACAAGTATTACACGCAGTGAAGAACGTGACGGCAAGAGCCTGCATAAAGCATCAAATTTAACCTGCTGCTGGTAAAAACTCTGCAGATGCCTCTGTAGTTTCTGTGCCTCTGCCTGCCGAATGCAAAGAGCTTACGCTACTCACACTGACGCTTCATCTAATGCAGCTTTTCATTTGTGTGCTGCTAATTTTGCATGATAATTTTGCCTATTCAAATCACCACGCAGAGTGGGTAACGGTTCCGCCCCGCTGTGATTCCTGTCTGCAGACAAAGCACTGCCCGCTCAAGCCTTGAGAGGTAACCGAACAGGTTTGGCGTTGCCGTGGACGGGGAATTTTAGTCCGCTGGCTTTTATTCGGTCCTGATCAATACTGCAGTGTAATGTTGGGCTGGTAGAAGCGGCAGGGGAGTGGTTGGTGTGGATTAAAGTGGAGTGACTGACAGCAGTGAATGGCCCAGGAATATCCCCCTTTGGCTGCAGAGCCTGCATGGAGCCTGCTAATCTGTCTGCCAGCTGCCTGCCTGCTACTCTACACACTCAACCTGTCCTGAGATGTCACCCAGCAAATCTTCGCAGGGCTGGACACTGGGTAATTGGCTAAAGCTGCCTCTCCGTGCTGAGGTCACCATTACTCTCCCTCTCGGCTCCATTTTGAATGCTCGGCCGTTGACTCCCGGGCCTGGAGAAAGGTAACATGGGCCAGTAGCATCAGCTTTTGCTTCAGATTTTGTAAATTAAAGACCTACTAGGTCTACTTCAGAGGTCAAAATCTTAAAATTAGCTGTGTTTAATTGAAGAGCTTTCCCTAGTCCACTCCAAGTCCATTCCAGGTCTTCATTTGATCTCTCTCTTACAGATATGAATGGGTCTGAACTATGGTCAACAGAAATGCCCCAAATCCCATATATTTTATCCTGCATATGTTTTTCTCCCGAATACCACTGCATCCCTGGAATTGAGAGGCTTTAAAAGTGTCAAAATATGAATGTTGCTTTAGTCATGCTGCAAGCAGCAAGGGAAGGCTGAAGGAAAACTAAGGAAATGCTAACATTACACATACCTCCAACATACCTGAGCACAACAGTCCCCAACTGCGTTTATTAGACTACACATACGGTCAGTCAGGAGACTATATCATCACCTATCTGGGATTTTACTGGCAAGTTAGTAAGCATGCTAATCACCAAGTTACCTCCTCAGCTGAGAGATGCTGATGCACCAAATCGGCTACTGGCCCTATCACAGCAGTTACACACACAGTTTTATTATAAAACTCAATGCACTGCACTGTACTGTAGTAAGTAGGTCAAGAGCTGAGGATATTTTGGTGACCAGGCTTTAAGTCCAGCCTCAGTCACACAATCAAATGGTCTCTTTTCATTGAAAATGCATTAGGGAGTCCTTGATAATACACTTTACTCCCCCCCCCCTCCCCTGGATAACAATAATAACACTATAATAACCCATGTCCAAATATAATGCAAAAGAGCAGCACAGGAGTTACAGCCCAGTTGAGCGAGGAGGCAGAGGGAGCAGCTCCCGTCTCCTATTCACCCGGGCCTGTCCCAGCCAGCTGACCCTAAAATCCCTCTCAGAGCTCTGAGCTAACACCCTGCTCTCCATCTGCCACTCTCACACTCACACACACACACACAGAGCCTGCACTGAGAGACAGCCTGGCCAGCACATCCACTGCAGTTCACTAAAACTAAACTAGCACTCAGTCACTTCTGTTCGACACCAGCACGAACACACACACACCCACACAGCACTATGACGAGGCACCCGCACAAAGAGTCCAAGTGGAAACACAAAGGGGCTAGTTTTGCTCAGAGTTAGTGCACAATGCACATGTAAAGACAAATCCCCTGCTCTGCTGTACTGTACTGGCACGCCAGCAGGCAGGTAGACTACACACACACACATACACACACACACATACACACACACACCAAGACTAGGGATAAGCCTTACTCATCTCCATCTGCACAGCTCAGATCTGCAGTCTCTCCAACTCATCTCCCTCTTTCAACCACCACCCCACCCACCCCCACTCCTGCCCTCATTTCCACAAACCCCACCATTCCAGAGAGCGAAAGACCGTGAGAGAGAGAGAGAGAGAGAGAGAGAGAGAGAGAGAGAGAGAGAGAGAGAGAGACAGAGAGCGAAAGAGAAAGACAAAATGCAGAGAGAGAGAATCAGAATGAGAAAGAGAATGTGACATCGAGAAAGCAAGGGACTGAGAGCATGAGAGAAAGAGTTAAGAAGGGGGGGGAAGGGAGAGACAAAAACAGGAAAAAGAGCAAGAGACGAAGAAAAAGAGAAGAGAGAAAGTGAGGGACTGAGAGCATGAGAGCAAGAGTTAAGAAGGGGGGGGGAGTAAGGGTGAGACAAAAACAGGAAAAAGAGCGAGAGAGAGAGAGAGAGAGAGAGCGAAAGAGTGAGAGACGAAGAAAAAGAGAAGAGACAAAATGAGGGAGATAGAAAAGACACCAATAGAGAGAGCAAAAATGAGAGCACGCGAGTGATTCTCCACTATTCTCTTTGTTCATGTTTTTCTGCTGGGGAGGGAGGGGGGAGAGGGAAAAAGCAGTAGAACAGTTCTGAGTGTGTGAGGAGGCGACGGAAGAGCTGGTTTATTCGTTTGCCCGCTCGTCAGAGACGGGAACATGCTGACGTTGGTCTGATTGTGGGAGCCAATCTGTGCCATTAGACATCAAAAGACAGACAGGAGTGCCTTTGTTCCGCTCTCCCAGTCTCTCGCTCTCCCAGTCTCTCGCTCTCCCAGTCTCTCGCTCTCCCAGTCTCTCGCTCTCCCAGTCTCTCGCTCTCCCAGTCTCTCGCTCTCCCAGCCAGGCAGCACTGCAGCTTTTCACATTCGTCATCATGACCTTCAGCTTCGGCACAGTGCGTGCGCACACACACATACACACACACACAAATTATAATGTCAGATCATTAGAGTCAGTGTTGGAAAAAACAGACTAGACTATAAACCTTGGGTGCATTACAGCCAAGTACCCAATAGACCTTGGCCAAGGATATATAGCATGTGGATAAAACACACACACATACACACACACACACACACCTGAACGCATAGCCCTCAAGATATGCAGGTTTACATTCATTAAAACTGTTTAATATACTTAATATAAATATATTTTACCACACAATGACATTAGCTCAATTAGCCACTGTATAATCATATCTACTGTACATCCATCATATAAACACCTCCAATCTGAAGTGTGCTCATCCTCATATCTGTCCATTTAAAAACCAATTACTACTGACATCATTACTATTTATATAATGCGTCTGGCAAATGAGCTTTTATCAGACTTTGTGGTTGCTCCCTTCCATTTCCCTACATGCTTTATGCAAAAGCAGAAAATAGACAAACGTCTAGAGGAAAGGCAGCCTATACACCGTCAAAGCACTGAAATTCACTGAAAAAAAAAATTGTTCCACACCACAGACTGCTTGTTTACCTTCTGAGAACCTTTTCACTGCTGAGGGCTGTACGTAATGTCTGTCAGTGGCATCAAGAGAAAGCCAGGGGGCGTTCTGCTACAACACAGCGGTAAAAACAAAGGATCAGAACTGGATCAGGCTTAAAATAGTCGATACTCAATCCACTGAAATATGCCTGAATCGGTGCCAACCCAACCTACTGGATCTGACCAGGACATCTCTAATAATTAAAGCAACTAACTAACCTCACTAACCAAAAAGAAACGCAATTCATAAACACAAAAACATACACACAAGCAGCCTGTGAAGTTGCTAAGAAGACGTGCACAAATAACCACCAATAGGCATCCACCTGCCTGCAGCGTCTATCATACAGACGACTTCTAAAATAAGGACACACACACACACACACACACACACACACACACACACACACACACACACACGTTATCCACACTCTAAGGCTGTAACGGCAGGAAGGAAAGCTATTATGTAATGCATGTGAGCCATATTCAGCTAGGAGGGCTTTATGGCTGATAGGTTACTTACATGCTAAGTGTCTGACTGCAGTCCAATGAAACCGTGTATGGCACAGGACTATAAACAAAAGCCCTGAAGCGGCTCTAATGGGACACGTCCATCTCTGAAGCTTTGGCAGGCCCGTTGCAGGACTCGCAGGAAACCACTTCAGTTCAGACACTCGCTCCTTTGTTTCCACGTCGGCGGTTGGAACGCGTTGCTCTCGGGGAGAGCCCAGATAAAAGGCAGATTGTGGCTAGCCATGCCTCATGATATCAATTTGTGTGTGTGTGTGTGTGTGTGTGTGTGTGTGTGTGTGTGCGCTTTCAAGGCAGATGCGTAAATATAGCAGAGTCTCTGGGAGACCCGCGGAGCCTTGGTCTACTGTAAGGAACGCCATTTGGGGGCTGCAATTGGAAGCGTTAATTTTAGCCACGACTGCTCCTGAAAATAACAAGGAGCTAGACAGCTTATATATATATATATATATATATATATATATATATATATATATATATATATATATATATATATATATATATATATATATATATATATATATATATACACACACACACACACACACACACACACTCGCTACGCAACACTACAGCACCCAGCCTGTATGGCAGTTGAGCACATCTTCATCTCTGAAGAGCCAGCGGCGATGGACAATCTCTCACCGGCAAGGCATGATGGATAATTACATCATCAGCTATTCGCAGGGAAGCCCTGGGAGGGCGGCCTCTTAAATATTCAAACAATTGGCATTAACTTGCCTCAAACCGCGTCGGCTTGTTAAGTTATCTCAGACAGACTTCCTTACGTGGTTTCTGACGTGTGACCGTTATTTACACCAATCAGCCATAACATTCAAACTATCTGATTAATATTATGTTGGTCCCATCAAGGCATGGACTCCACAAGACCTCTGAAGGAATCCTGTGGTATCTCGGACCAAGCTGTTAGCAGCTGATTCTTTAAGCCCTGTAAGTTATGAGCCTTGGGTGCCCATGACCTCGTCACCCCACAAGACCTGCTGTTGTGGAGATGTCCTTTTCCAGTTGTCTAGTCATCACAACCTGCCCATTTTACTTGCTGCCTAAAATGCCAAATATGACACAATATGGACAAAAGTATTGGGACACCTGCTTGTTTTTTATTTGTTTTTTCCCCCCAAAAAGAAATCCAGCTTATGAAAAACTGCTCATTCTGCTTTTTTGAAATAGCTGTTTCTACTGTCCAGGGAGGGCTTTCTACTACATTTTGGAGCACTGTTGTGAGGATTTGATTGCAGTAAGAGGCAGGAGCGTTACTAAAGTTCTCCCCAACCCCCCAGCTCATCCTTAAAGGTATTAGAGCACCATTTTTCAAGAGAACACCGCTCCACTGCCCCACAGCTCAATGCTGGGATCCTTTATACCCCTCTAGCCCACGCCTGGCATTAGGCATGTTGCCAACAGGTATATGTTTATCTCCTCCAGAGTCCCAGTCTATTGGCAGTATGTCTCTACAGGGACTACATAAAGGGTGAGTAAAAGGTTGTGGATCTGAACCGGCTCAGCTAACCTCCCCAATCAAAGCACGCTGTAACATGTATTGACAATTCTGGCATCATCATCAGACTTCACAGTGTGCTGGAACTTTTAAGGGTTCATATAAACTGCGCCGGATTTCTGCGGCATCTCCCTGCGGAGGGAAAACCACTTCAAAGCGCAGGGTTTCCAGACAGGTTCCTGCTGCAACTGAGAGAACATCCTGTGGGAAGGCCGTCCCCATGCCCTTCCCTTCTCTTCTCAACAATACCAATACCCCCCCCCACACACACACACACACACACTGCTTCACACCAGTCGCTATTTATTACCCATTAATATTACAAAGGCCGTTTGCGTGTTCTCAACAGACAAACTGTGAAAACCACCTTCAATACGTCAAGAGGGCAGTCGTCCTCAGTCCTGCCGACGGAGGAATGCGTTGACCCCTAAGCGGAATGAGGGATGTACACTGCCCCCCGCCACCAATTGCAGAGGGTTGAGTGAAGATGGCTGAGCTGCGTCTGTTCTTTATCGCTCCACTCAGCTCTGCGGTCCCTGTCAAACTCATCATCCTCGGAGCTCGAGCTGCACTGCCGCCCGAAAATGAGGTCACTCGGAAAAAATGAAAAGTGAAGCTATAAATAATGTACAGCTACCGCAGCGAGCGTATTCTGAGAACAAGGTATTTTCAGCCCGTCGTCTCCGCGCACAAAAATGGAAGCAAACACTGGGGAGGACAAACTCGTACCTACAGTGCTCGGACATTTTATGACTTCTATAAATACATGTTTATATATATGACCCAAAAAAATGGCTTTAGGAGCGCAAGGGGGGGGAACATTAAACAGGGTTCCCATAATAAAAATGCATAGGAGACTGTATACATCCACACCCACAAAAACCTAGCCTTTGCCCAAACAGCAAGCAGCCTGCAGATACTAAAATACTGCAGAGAAGCCCCAAAACCAGTCTATAGCAATGAACTGCCATGTTTGCCTGCAGCTGTATAAATGTGTAAATTAGGAACGGTCTTGTAAAATACATTTAAATATATGACATTTCCATATTTTTCTATGCATCATGAAGATAAGCTAAAGGTGCCCTATAATGAGTGTCCATATTTTAGCTTTCTAGAGACAGTGGTAATCAAGTAGTAAGCAAGGCTTCTATTTATTAAATCAATGGGAAAGGTTGTGTACATCATGGTAGTTTAAACAGCACTTCCAATTACACTCTTTTAAGGAAGGGGAGGAGTCAAACTCCTGATTTCCAATGCTGCAGTAGTTATCTTTTAGTACGGTTGGGCATACAGTCATATTGTCTCAAACTATTACGGTATACAGTATTACTGCAGGGGGGAGTGTATAGCATAAGCTGTGAAAGTAGCGTAGATGGTCCTGTGTATAGTCAAGTCAAGTCAAATGTATTTGTATAGTGCTTTTTACAACTGCTGTTGTCACAAAGCAGCTTTACATAATTAGTAATTAGTAAAAGACAGAAAAAAAAGAAATAACATAAGAAGACATGAAGGATCCAAGACCCCCAGAGAGCAAGCCAACGGCGACAGTGGCAAGGAAAAACTTCCTCAGAGCTGGAGGAAGAAACCTTGGGAGGAACAAAGACTCACAAGGGGGACCAGACCCATCCTCCTCTGGTCAGAACTATTTATAAATTATTAATAAAAGTTACCAAACTATTGAACTGCTCTGTTCATAATCATAATATATTAATCACGGTGTACGCGGCTCCCATACTGTAACTGGGTCACAAACTAAGTGAATAGCGGCAACATTTTTTAATCAATGATTACATACATTACACCGTCAGCCTGACAAAAATGTTAAAACTCCTGTGAATCAGGAGAGAGAGGTTAGCATTAGCTAAGGACGGCTGACTGAAACCTCACTTAAGCGTTTAGACGAGAATGGCTCTGATTGAGTGACAGTTGTTGGACGGACAGGAAGACAAAATATAAATACAAATATACATAAATTCATATGAACTCAGCATGTCG
This sequence comes from Salminus brasiliensis, assembly GCF_030463535.1. Lineage (NCBI taxonomy): Eukaryota > Metazoa > Chordata > Actinopteri > Characiformes > Bryconidae > Salminus > Salminus brasiliensis. The sequence continues at coordinate 25,180,001 of NC_132899.1, read as the reverse complement.
CTGAAGTTGCACAGTGGGCCTGTTTTTCCCCACCTGTTTTCAGAGCTTGCCATCACTAATCAGGGAGCTCCCATGCACCTCTACACTGTGTCTGACATGCACATGAATGAATGAGCTTATTTGGTCGTGTACTAGAGAAATCTGACACATCAGACATTTAGAAAGAGCGTTATAAGGTTTATATACAGGAGTAAACGATATTATCATTATACAGCACAACTCTCCATGTGGCTTCGGTAAACAGAACTGTGACAATGACTATAATGAGCTCAACCACTGTGGTGGTCATCATATAAATGCAACACTGCAGTAATATGACCAGCATCACAGCCCTATGTTTTATTAACTAAGAGAACAGCTCGTTTCTGAAACCTATTCACACAGAGATTATGCCCTCTTATTCTCAGTAATGCAACTAAGGAGCTTTGAAAGCAGGTTCAACCAAATCCTTCAGAGAAGAAATTAGAAATAGATGTCCAGCCAATTTTACCTTTAGAGCACGATGGAGAGAAATATCAACTGTCCCAATGTCTCATTCATTAACATCCTCAAGAGCCTCTTCCTGAAGGTCATTGTCAATTAAAAGCTTAATTCACCAACAGTGGGTTTGGATGGAGTTGGAAAGATCTGCTGATCATGGGGGATTGTAGACCACCACTGACGATAATAAAGCATACAGCAGGCACGCTAGATAGACAGCCAATCAGCGGCACTCTGCATTACTGTAGTGATTTGGCGGGGCCTGTAAAGATTCTGAATTCTAAAACCCAGCCCTACTGCTAATGCTGCATGTGAATGCCACCATAAGCAGTTGCGTAATCGCAAGACAGGAAGGGTAAAGACTTCGTCACGACATTACACAGCACCTCTTCTAGTACACGACAAAAACGAAGTATGAGGCCTTGTGTTGATTTAGTGAAAATAAGAGAGCCTTATTACAGATACTGCACACAGTTAATACTGCAGTTCACATCATTAATCTACCTGGCAATTCCTTTACCTCCAATCTCACTGCATTTAACAAGGCTTGTCCATTCCAACCACTGCCTCCTTCCACTGAAAATCACTCCGTTTTGAAGGGAAAGCCTGAAAAATAACATGCAACGCCATCGGCTGGAAAACATTGAAATACAATTTAACCATATCGGCCATATATATATTTATATACATTCACATCCCACCCTGAGCCGTGTACCACCCACCTACAGCATTGTTCAGGATACCACCTGCTCTGAAAGAACATGGCGTCAAAATTTAATCCAAGAAAGGAGTCAACGTATCTGCACTGAATGAGTGCGAACAGCCTGTACCACCGAGCAAACGCGGGGGAGTCAGAAGCATGCTAATGCTATCACGCAAACGGATGAATGTGGATTATATGCCAAGATGCGACTAAAAATAACCACAAAGACGCATTTTCTATAAATTCAATTGGAATAAGCCGTTTCTTCCCCACCCTCCCTTCCTCCCTTCTCTCGTCCAACATGAAAGCGATAGAATTGGGACAGCGCAGCCTGCCAAACAGCGTCCTTCTGAGCTGAAGCTCTAGGCAGGCAGCCAAGAAGAAATCTGTGAAGCAAGAGGAAGGGCAAGCATCCATTAGGTTTTAATGCAAGCTCGGCACTCTGCTCTCCCTCTAGTTCAAATCAGGCCAACCCATTGGCATGACAAGTATGAGTACACTTGCATATTAGCACACCACGCCGAGGGATTGCTTACACACCTTACGAATACCATAATAAATGACTCAAGTCACTTAAAGAGCACTAGGTCTGCACAATACGTCGCTTGCTAACCTGTCGCTGCCGGCTTTGCCGTACTGGTACTGGTAAGGCCACAATAGGCAAAGGAGTCAAAATGTCACGTTCCACATGAGAGCTTCTGTGGGTGTTTGGATGAATCATGGTATCAAATGAGAATTACTATGCTCCAAATAATGAGGCCAGTCTTTAACCACAGTCTCATTATTGATTCACCAATGTGTTTGTTAACCACTTGAACCATTTAACTCTAACAAAAAAGGGTCTTCAAGGCTTCTTCAGAGAAGGCAATGGCTCAATACAGAAACATGACAACTTAAAGAATCATTTGGATGCTTTCATGGCTCTTTGAACCCCTTTCTTTTGTAAATAGAGCCTTCTGAAAATGGCTCTACGTAGCACCAAAAAAGAAGACTTTTTTAATTACTATCCTTTTAGAGTTTAGAGCATGGCCTGAAGACCTATTATTTAGTAACTCCTGAGTAGGCCTATTCAATATCTACTGAATATTCTTCTTCTTCTTATTATTATTATTATTATTATATTAGCTGCTATGAAAGTTATTTGAGGGAAATAATTGAAGTACAGGCACACAAAGGGCCTTAATGTTAAAATTGGAAACCTGCCCTCGAGTTTATCTAAATATCTATCTAAATATCTAAAAAATCTAATTATTCAGCCTACTGCAGCTTAGCCACGTATCAACAGTCACAAAAATCAGCACTCGAAAACCTGTACCCTAACAATCTGCACGTCTGTGGTTTGGCAGTTTCTTGCTGTAGGTTTAATACATCAGCCTTTGAAATCACTGCTTGTACAACATTAACAGCCATAGCCTACTATATTACTACCCTGGACTCTGGAGCTGGGTTGTGTGTTATTATCCACCTTATTTAGCCACGCCCACTCTCAAATTTCTGGTCATTTTGTATGAAACGGTTTGCGGTCGTAGCACATTCAAAGTGAATGCAGTCTGAAGTGCTACAGGGCACCATACCCAAAGTAGAGGACCTGCGTCTATGGTTGAAGGCACCAAGTTAAGAACCAAACACCCATCCAAGCGTCCATAGGTCTGCTCTTACTATTTTGTTGAGGGGAAAAGTGACACCCTTTAACTGAGCACATCATCGCATCAGATCACAAAGTAGCCACCCCCATTGTTCAACGGAATATAAGGTGAAGGGCTTTCCTTTACTGTTAATGTAGCCTATTGTTATTTTCTATTAATAACAAACATAGGCTTAGTTTTGTGTTCTTATTAGCATCCATCGGGTAACCACAAGGACAAAACCACTTAAGCCCTCGTCTACGATTCACAGGGGAAGGCACTGACACCGTGAAAAGGCATAAAAGGCTTTCAGTTTTACAAGCACTTGTAAAGTGTTTCTCTGAATCACTTCAGCCAGACATGATTAGACTAATCTGGACAAGTAAACACATTAAAGGAAAGACACACTAAAAGAAAAGGAAAAAAAGATTGACATCTAAATCGTCCAATTTGATCTGCGATTCACAATACTATTGTCACATGGGCTCAAGCCTAGCAATAAGAAAATGACAGCACAAACGTAAAGTGAATTAAACTACAAATTGAAACGGCTGGAAAAAAAAGAATGAAAAAAAGAACTTGGTAGAGGTAGGAGTGTGTTCACGTGCCAGTGTAAGTGTGACAGGCTCACTCATTGTCCCTTGGTAGGCAGGAGGCAAGGTCATTGTGCTTTCATTGTACAGCACTCTTTGTATTCTTCCAGCTTAGCAGAGAGTGTAATTTCTCATTACTGAAGCTGTTCTCGACTTCAGCTCAATCTTTGGCTAATTTTGGCAAAGAACTATTTGCAGCTACTTTGGGACTCAACAGCATCTGTCAAAAAGTCACTTGTTCAGTTTGACTTGTCTTCACATTACTGATTTTTTCCCCTTTGTTTGGACTGTCTTGATTTCATGTGCACTCCACTTTGGGTGTAGTAATTTACTAAACAAAGAATCTGGTTTGCCGTTGTGGCGTCTCGACTCTAGCGTGATGCAGGAAGTATAGGAGTGGTTAAAAATATACCTGATAGGTTTCCATTACCAGTTCAGAAAAACCAAATAAGCAAATAAACAGTTTTTGTCACTGTACTGTGTAATGTGTCCTCCGCATTTAACCCATCTGTGGTAGTGAACACACACACACACACTAGTGAACTAGGGGCAGTGAGTACACACACACACCCAGAGCGGTGGGCAGCCAGCTCCAGCGCCCAGGGAACAGAGAGGGTAAAGGGCCTTGCTCAAGGGCCAAACAGTGGCAGCTTGCCGAGCCCGGGAATCGAACCCGCAACGCTGTTATCAATAGCCTGGCGCTCTAACCACTGAGCCACCACTGCCCCATTTAATGCCATGTGTGGGCTAGAGGGGTGTAAAGCCCCCCACAGCACTGAGCTATAGTGCAGTTTATATGTGTCCTCTAAAATGATGGTGGTCCATCCAATACTTTTCGGACGTGTTGGGGAGTTGGTGATCATCTAATATATCAAATTCTCACTGTAGTGCTCCAAATTCAGCAGCTACAGCATACCCAGGCCAGCCTGCAAAACAAACTACTGTAAAAGTAATCATTCAGATTTTATTTTTTTTATTTTTTACTGTGTCACATTATTAGCCCATTACTATTCCAATAGATCTCAAGTTGCTTCACAACCCAACCACTATATGTAACATGTCAATCTTGTACAGCATTACTATGATCTTATGGCGCCTAAATCCATCCGATATGACCGCATTAGAGTTCCCTTTTCTAATGCCTTCTCTCGCTCTGCAGAAGGCAGGTCACATGGGACAGATGGATTAATTCCTGTCTGAGTTTTTAGACGCAGCAGACTGCAGCTTCACTCCAGCCTCCACTGCAGCCTGATCAAATGACAGGCAGAGCTGCTTGACCTTCGGAAGGCCAGCAAGTCCATCCACAGATCTAACAAACACAGTCCAGATGGTGTAATATCTGGCGCAGAGCTGCAACAGACAAACATCTGTAACCTCGCTCTCATGTCAGCGTATACGATGAAAACGAAGTGGACGGGAGCCAGCCATTGAACGAGAGTTTGTCAGAGTGTTTACAAACTGCTTTCGGCCTAATCTGTGTGAACCTCTTCAATCTCTGAGCATGTCGCAAGTCAGCGTGCGTCCTTCCTCTGAACATAACAGATGACTGCAATGCCCGATCAGGGCAGACAATCAAAGAGGACGCTCATCATCAAGGCTATGAAAATGACTCAAGCCATAAAACAAACACAGGCAAGAGCGTCTAGACGTATTCCTGCATTTTACGGCCTAACCTTCACGGTGCGCGACAGTAAGTCAGTCAGGAAACCATCGCACACTGCTCAGCTCTCTCACTTTCGCCCTCTCTCTCTCCACATACACACAATCAAGTAGGACAGTCAACAGAACTAGACTTAACTGGATTAGATTAAAATAGTCATTGCAAACCTCATACCATACAGACACAGCAGGTTTACATGTTACTAGGCAAAAGAAAAAAAAAAGTGTGTGTAACTGTGGCAGATTTCAGTTCATTTGCGCCATCACTGGTGTACATCATTGATTCACTGGAGGTATTACTAGATATTGCAGTTAGGGATATGGTGTCGAGCAAGAGAATCTAGAACACTAGTAACGAGCAAACCTGATATTGCAAAGTTTTTAAATGCATCAAAGTGAGAATCTGCAATATTTGTCCATCTATTTCCATGATCTTATCGCTTAATTTTCAGTGTATCTTTTTCACTTCAGTATTCTTAAAGCTATGCATGGCTTGTTATTATTCGGTGACTTCCATTAAATGCACAGTAGAGACTAATGCCAACACAACTGATACTGACAGCCATATAATCCAACTAAGTCCAACTCACCTCGTTCTGAAAGCAACCGGCATAGTCCTAACTGGATGTTCTCTCACTTCCACATGGCAAGTAAACAGGAATGTTCTTGGCAGAGAAACGGCAAACACACACTCATAAAAAAACACACTCTACACTTCCCCTTCCCCCTATTCACTTCATGTCCCCTGCCTGCACAACCTATTTTTTGTACCTCTGTCCCCCCTGCACAGCCAGCCTGCCTCCACCATCAGCGGTCATGTGGCAAAGTCCACCTGCGCCAGCGACAGGAAGTAGCAGGCAGTGATGTAACAGCGCTGATTACATCACTAGCCTTGCGCTTGCATAACATGCTGTCTAGTGCTGACCTAAACACCTGGATCAGTTGCTTTGCTTAAGAGCTTGCCGGTCACCAGACCTGCTACATTGAAAAAGCAGCAGCACAGAGTTTTGCTGCTTCTAGGAATTAACAGGCTAATGCTAGCAGTCCCCATGCCCTGCTGGTAAGATACAGTTTCAAAGCAGAGACTGTGAGCATGTGCCTGAAGAACTGTGTGTGCTTCAAGAGCTTTTCCTCACATGCATGTAGGCTATTTGCTACACTACACAATCACACTACACAAGCTGCCAAAAGCATCAGCCTCTCAGGAGCCCTTTGGTTCATCTACTGGATTTAACAGAAGTTTGCCACAGACTTCGACAACCCAAGGTATCTGTGCCATGTACAACAAAACTACACTCCACAGGATAGGATGAAATATTTACCCACATGTCGATTTGCACTGGATTAATGTAACCTAAGGTCATCCATGTGGCTCGTTTTGCAGAAGGTGAAAGGCGCCAGAATCTTTACTGACGCAGGAGGACGCGGCCTGTAGGAATGGCTAACATGGTGCATTCAGACAGGACTGAAATCTCGGAGAAACTCCATGTACAACTGCTCTCGTCCAAACAGACATTAAAACACTCCAGTTTACATTTACATTTGTAGTATTTAGCTGATGCTGACATTTGTGTGATGTAACACAAGGAGGTGTAACATGTATGTTGTGTTAGGAATCTTACCCAAGGACTCTTATTGGTGTAGATAGGTGTGCTTGTCCAGCAGGGGAATCAAACCCTAGTCTACCATGCAAAAAGCGTGTGTTTTCACCCAACCACTACAGTTATACAGACTCAGGAGCTACATGGTTCAGCGTCTTACTGTATAAACTTTAATTCACATGTAAAAACATAAACCACACACATGAAGATGCAAATTTCAGAATCAGAACTGCAGTCAACCAAGAATGCCAAGACTAAGAAGTCAACTCAGAGATGGCTGCTCTAGCATGTGTGATTGTACAGTCTTAGCAATTACAGCACGCATGTAAAGGTGTGTGTGTGTGTGTGTGTGTGTGTTTGTGTGGGTGTGTAGTGGCTGCCAATCCTCTCAGCCTCTCCGAGTTGAGCCCAAACTTGAGGGTATAAATAAAAAGATCCTGCTATTGTTGAACTAACTGTCTGTACTGTCCAGAGAAGGCATTCTACTAGATTCTGAAGCATTGCTGTGAAGATCTGACCGCATTAAGCCACGAGAGCATTAGTGAGGTCAGGATGTTGGATGATCACCACCCACATCATCCCCAACTCATCCCAAATGTATTGAATGAAGCACAATCAATCCATAGAACACACTTCCACTGCTCCACAGCTCACTGCAGGGGGCCTTCATACCCTCTAGCTTAAGCCTGACATTAGGGACGGTGCCAATAGGTTCATGTTTATCTGATGCAGAGAGCTCTTTGCTATTTGCAGTACTTTTCTACAGAGACTAGACAAGCTGTGTGTGTGCATTTGCACATCTGTGTGGGCAATTTAGAGTAGTTGAATGCAAAACTAGCTGCAGGACAACATTTTAGGGGAAGGCCCGGAATTGTACCATTCCAACAACGCGGCTAAGGGGCACCATATCACACTGTGTGTGTGTGGGTGTGTAATGCAGCTGTGACACAAGCATAACCGAGCATGGCGCTAGGACACACATTGACAAGTGTGATTAGAATGTGCCGGTGGTCTGATCTCTATGGACAGTGCAGAGCGTGTCGTTTTGTAACCTGCATGTCAGCTGACTGGCTGTCAAATTTCCTGACACTGCTGGGAGCCGGTATCACACACTGCTAGTCTGCGGTGTTGGATTACGTGAGCCCTGGACAAGGAACACAGGCGCATCACACACACAGTGGGTGGTGTATGGAGTCTTTTATGTTTGCTTCTGTGTGTGTGTGTGTGGTGTGTGTGTGTGTAGGGGGAGACAGGGTGAACTCACACCTCTGCTCTATGACTCAGACATCCTTTCTACAGTGTAGGAGTACAATTAGGCCGGTGGGGGGCATAAATAAAGCATAAAAGCACAAAAAGCACAGCAGCACTCATGAAGCCCGAAATCTGTCTCTGCTCCTCGTCCATTTTAACGAACCCTGCTGGGGAAATAAGCCACTGCTCCTCACGTTGCAGTTTTACATCAAGTATTTTTGCTGCTCAAAACTCTGCTGGAGTTTAGGTGTATAAGCCGGCGAGCTAAGCTAGCGCTAGCATTACAACCTGCTCCACTTGCTGTGGTTAGACTGATGATTTGGCCTTTATTGAGTAACGCACAGATTGGAGCGGTATTTTTAGAGGCTGTTTAAACACTAAAATATGCTTCTGGTGGTTGGATTACGTTGGGATTTCACTTGACCACATGAAAAGCTAGGTGTAAACACGACTAAGACTTAAGCTTATCGGACTACCAATCCATCCCCGTTCAGAACTCATCCAGACCACATTTAACAAGTTTACCAGGATGCGTTTTTCGTATTCAGATACAGTTGGTCACGTGGAAATATTGGAAAAGTGAACATATGTAACTATAACTTTTATGGTTTCTCCCTCTGTGTGTGTGTGTATGCATGCTTATGCCTATTTACAGGTACATGATGGCAGCATTACATCACAGTATCAAAAAGCTGGCAGCATTACAGAGCGCGTTCCCATGCTGTTAAAACGGTCCTTCGGATTTTCTGAGTGAGCCGTTCTGGCTTGAAATATCTACCTAATGTGATTACCGTTCCATGTTGTGGGAACTTCCACCATTACTCAAAACTATTCCCACTCTCCCAGAGCTGTAAAACATCAGTTAGAGCAGTGTTTGGTAACGGAGGCCACACAGTTCAGCACAGTTTGCAGATTTTTCTGCTTTAACAGACCTACTAAATCAGGCAATTAACAGACGAGTTGACTTAGACATGCTTGAGCAGAAAAACAAATGCAAAAGCTGTGCAGGAATTGCCCACCCAGGGTTAGAGGAAGTAAGGCGGCAATTGTGCACATGCATTTGACACGAAAAAGTAAAATCGAATTTCAGCTGGTCACACTTGGAAAAAGTGTAAACGGATCCCAGCTAAAGTATATTCAGATCCTATCCGGATATTTAGTAGTTGTTGCTGTTAGATGCTGCCTCAGGTGCTACGTCTCGCCTATGCATACTTTGGCAAATACGCTGAAAGGCCATGAGAACAGCAGATAATGAAGCTGGATAATAAGTCTTTAAGGAAGCAACACTCGCATGTTTTTTTCATGCTGATCTTAATCATAAACAAGGAGCAAAGAGCCCCCAAAAGGCAGGGTGTACAAACCAAAGCAGCGAATTAAATTACCTTGAGCGGCTTTCATTAAAACGCCACGGAGTAGTAAGCGCATCATTCTCCGCTCCGAACATAAACAAACACACACCACGGTGACAGCTCCCACGAGCAAAGTTCAGTATTTACCCAGGCATATGGAAAAGTCATGCTTAGATTCCACCATCTGCACATCACCCCAAAACAGCAGAGGCTTCCAGTTCTGTAAGGACCATTAGGATTCTATCTTCTGGACAAAAGACAAAAAGGTCAGCTCAGTTCACTGTGTGTTGCTGCTCACAGGTGAGGCGGGGGCCTGGTTTGTTAACAGTGTAAACTCCACCGGGGTCACAGGGTGAGGACTGACTCTTCCAGCGTTGTGCTGGTTCAAAGTAAACAGCTACGTCTCGGAGGGGCTTGCTGGGCCGGAACAGTGGAAGCGGAAGCCCTTCTATAAATAAATCCCTAACGGGAGGAAAATGTATTAGGGGCTTGGCACGAGAGTATACCACCTACAGAGAAGATGCAGCTGATCGAAGAGAGATTCTGAAGGCTAGGGGGCAGGTAGTGGGGGGCTGGGAGAGCCCACCCAAAGAGAACATCACTGAGGGATGGTGTTAGAGTCTGACTGGCCAACAAACAGGCGAGAGAGAACGAGCAGAGATCTGTACGAGTGAGGCCAAAGAGCACTGCTGCATGCCAACAGCCAAATGGTGACATTGCACAGTGATATACACAAACCTACCTGCACTGGCATTGCATTTCGTGAGCGTAATTCAATAAAGTCTTGCTGCTTCATGCCCAGACAAAACCCACCGGCTGGTGGAGAGATAATGGGACAGGAAAGCCATGGCTGCTGCTGAGGTGAACAGAACAGAAACGGGCGGGAGCACTTCCTCTAGCGTGGAGAGGGAAAGAAAAAGAAGGAAAAAAAAAGGAGAGGGGGGGGGGGGGGGGGCAGAGGGGAGGGGAGAGGGAACGAGCCATAGTTTGACAGTCCTCCCTGGGGCTGACAGAAGTGTGGTTTTCAATAGCAGTCACAGCAAGAGGTTACTGTAATCTGCACTCAACAGAGAGACAGCAGACACAGACATCAAAGACAAGAGGACACAGGAAAAGTCACTGCGTCGGTGCCAACTAGCTGAACTAATGCCAATGTATGTGAAAGAGGGTGGGGTGGGGTGGGGAGGTGAGCATTTGGCCACGTCTCACGGAAACATTTCTGCAAAACATTCAGAACGTTTAAAAGAGACAATCCAACATTGTTCCTCAAAAGAGTTTTTATGTGAAATGCATGTTTCTAAATTCCCATATCCCAACATAGGGCACGAGAGGGCAACACATACACTGCTGATGTGGAAGTTCCGATCCAGGCTTTTTCTTATAGTTCATGAATCAGCTATTTTAAGCCTGATCCAGCTGCGATCCTTTGTTTTTACCACTGTGTTCTAGCAGAGTGCCCTCTGTTGTCCTCTAGACGCATTAACAGACATTATCCACAACCCGCAGCAGTAAGGAACAATCTCAAAAGGTAAGAGAACAGTTTAGAGTCTGCAGTGTGGAACATGAAGACCCTTATCTCCAGAGACTTTACTATTTTCTACCGTTTTCTGCCCATGCCACCAAACCTATGTATATAAATCCACTCCTTCCAACATCTTTACTCTTGAATTCTGGCTGGTTAGAAATGAAACTCTTGTATAAAAAAAAAAGGCTTTGCTTAGCCAGTGGAAGTTTCTTACACACCTTTCTTTGGTTCTAAACCAGCACTGAACAGCTCATTCAAAACTTAAAATACAGAATGTTACGCTATATACACTGCTTACTCACAACACACTTCAGTATTAATCATTAGCGTACCTTATCTAAACAGTAAACATACAGAAACACAAAGATTTACATTTACATTTACATTTATGGCATTTAGCTGACGCTCTTATCCAGAGCGACTTACAGGGTTACTCATATTACAGAGGTGGGCCAATGTAGTGTTAGGAGTCTTGCCCAAGGACTCTTATTGGTGTAGCGCAGCATAGTCACCCAGACTGGGAATCGAACCCCAGTCTCCCATGTGGTGAGGTAGCTCACTAGCAGGTAGTGGTATTATCTGTTGCGCCACACCAACCAAAGATCAGATCCGTACTGGATCTGTATCTAGGGCAAAAACACTGGACGCTAGAACTGGGACATGCCTAGAAGAAGTGCTATGGTCAACACTAGTACTAGGCCTTAAAGGAAATAGCTAGAGTAGAAGGCCACTGCTAGAAATTGTGATGACTATATGAGAAGCCATGATTTAGGATTAAAATAGTATATGGCTGATATATTGTCTGAGCAAGCAGTAACCTAGCTAACCTCCCCTTTAAGCAATACTACAAAAGCATCATTCACTGTTGTGCAAAAGGCAAAGTAGGCTGATTACAATTTGTGTGGCCTATAAACTGATAGGAATGCCCTAAACACCTTCTTTTACATTCATCTATAAAAGCAAATTAATAAGTTACTTTATTTTCCATTTGGGAAACCACATGAGTAAATACATATTCAACTCCTTAAAAAGCGCTGCACTGTACATTCTTCACAAGTATTACCTGTACTGTATTCATCCAAGAAACTTGCATCACATTAATCATGCTCCAATATTGAGATGCTTTTCAGAAAAAGAAAAAAAAAAACATTAAAACTAGTTGCTAAGATGTTGCTATGGTATCCTAGGTGGTTGTTATAGAGTTTGTAGATGGATGCTATGCCAATTCAAGCTGTTGCTATACTGTTGGTAAGCAACAGTATAGCAATGGTGTTCTCAACTGGTTGCTACACAATTTCAAAGCACCTGCTTTGCCAATTCAAGCTGTTGCTTGACTGTTGCTTAGTAGCTGATATCATGTCCCAGCCGGCTGCTTCGCTTTTGCTAGGCAGTTGTTTGGCTGTTGCTTAGTATTACCATGGTGTTCCAGGTGGCCGTCATGCAGCTGCTAAGCTGTTGCTATGGTGTCCCAAGTGGATGCTATGAGGTTGCTAGGCAGTCCATTTTGCTTGTTCCAAGTGGCTACTGTATCCCAGTATGTATGGTTTTTGGATAGTTATGCTATGCTATTTACCATGGTTGCTATATGGTTGCTTGGTTATTGTTACATGTGTACATGTGTAGATAGATTGCACTATTCTAGCTCAGACTGAATACTCCAGGGTTGACATGGTGCCGTTATCTATGGACATCAAGAAGGTGGTCTCCAAAGACCGATCATAAGAAGTAAACCCCCTCTTTATAATACAAAACCTGACTGTGGCTTCTCTTCCTATAGAGCCATACAGATCACTGGGAAATTGCACTGAGAGCAGACAGAGAGCGGCAGAGAAAGAGTGGGAGAGAAACCGAGAAAGCAAGAGAGGGATATAGCTATTGCCACGGTAACAAAGCATTGCTCATGCAAATCTAAAAGGCATGCATGTACCACCATACGACATTAACACATGGGTCCTTCCTTACACTGCACACTCCTGTTAAAAGCCCCCTCCAAAAAAAATAAATAAATAAAAATGCTGCAGCACAGCACGCCACACCCATCCGTCGCTTCCAGCAAGGGAAGCCTCAGGTTGTGTAAAACTCAAAATCATGTAATGGTGGGTTCTGGAGCGCAGGCTCCACGCTGTCTCATAAAACAGCAGATTGAGAGCTTGAGAAATGAGTTAAAGGTCTGTCTCCTCTCCCACGCTGCTAAAAAAAAAAAAATGAAGAAAGAGGACCGGCATTCCTCAGTCAGAAAAGGCGACTGTTAATGCCTGCCGTCAACCATGAATCACCTCCTGTGCAGGCCTGAGCTCATACTGTACGGCTAAGGAAAACCATCTTTTGTGTCCTTTGGAACACAGATGGAGAAGGTCAACATGGAACAAGGCTGCTACACACAAGGTTTTGGTGTTCCACACATACATCTGCAGAGAGCAAAGGCCTGGCTCCAGTGACAAAGATAAACAAAACAGTGTACAATGAGAGGTTGCAAGTATTGTCCACTGCTTGACCTTAAGCTTCCAAATCAAAGCAAACTTAGCTAAAGCAAAACAGATGAAGCTAGCAAACCTTCTGAGGAGACCCAGTTGGTCCAGAAGTTCACTTGTACTCCAGTGCCAGAATTTTTTTGTGGCATTGCAGATTTGAAGGACATTTTCCCCTGATCTGATGCAACGATTCTAAAGCATCAAATCAGAGGGCACTCCTGCCTTATGCCTAATGATTCTGGAAAGGCTCTGGACCCACCACAACTCTGACCAGAAAAAGAAGAAGAAGTGGATAAGAAGACTGATGGCATTCAGAACAACAATATTGTTGGTAAATGAAACCCCAGAGGCCACAGGTAGGGACTTTGTAAAGTCTTAACACGAATATCCAACAAAGCGCCCAACATGCTGGATCTCAAATAGGGAGACATCGGTTTGGATACACAAGGGAGGCTGGGAAAAGAGCTCAGATTCACCTGGACACACCTGGCTCTAACATTCAGCTGACCCTGAAGCGCTTCATTTCCTGGTGTGTTAAAGTAAAGGACCAAAGCTAAACTCTACAGACAGGGAGATCACTAGGGCCCAGATTTAGCACATCTGAATTAGCGGAACAGTTAACAGCAGCTAACAGCAGCCTCGCAATTCCCAGCACAATCTGTTGAGGGACTAGGTGTGAATCCAAACTCGACAGACTAAACTGGGGCGTAAGCGGTGTTGGAGACGAGCCCTATGCTCCAGAAATCCAGTGAGGCTAATGCTGTGTAAGCCATACAGAACACCTGGTTCTAAAAGAGACGCCTGAAATCTTGATGGCACCGCATCATGCTTACAAGAACAGGTTCTTGGTGTGAGAGGGATCCACATTCACTACTGCAAAGGGTGAAAAGTCATTTGCATACTTGCTTAGAGTATTAAAAGCCAGCTGAATCCAGTTTCTGGTGCTGGATTTTGTACTTGCTGATACTGGTGGCACTAGTCAGCAGTACTAGCAATTACAAAATCCAGGACTGGAAACTGGATTTAAAGTCTGGATTACAGGATCTCTAAATAGGCTTTTAACTACAGAGGAGGAATACCACTGCAATTGTCTCATAAAAAGAGCTTGTGAGGGCTACATGGAGAGACTTACCGATAGGAAGAAACCTAGGAAGCAAACGCATGAAAGACTACAGGGGTCACAGCAGAATGGAGAGAGAGACACAAATAAAAGCCAGCTGTGGTGAGGGTACACGAGGCGGGGGCTGCAATCTGCATCATGAAGTCATGACATATCTCCCAAAGCTCCACCCCTCCCATCCCCTGGCTATTGGCGCTGGTGGGACAAAGCAACCCAGGGCCGGGCCGTAAAAGCTGCCTGCCCATGGTTGGTGCGGTTATGAAGCCAGCTGTGCAGCGGTCAGTGAAGGATCAGCTGCACTCTCCTTCCTTTTCCATTTCTGATTACAACAAAAGGACTCTGTTATGACTGACATCTTGTACTGTAGATATTCACCCTTACAAATCCAGGAAACCCAATGGCCCTACTACAATTCCCAGCCAGGCAGGCCAACCAAGAGGACACCAGAGAAATACACATGGCCAAAAGACTCAACTTGGCTACTGTGTAGGCAAACAAAGTCAGTCAGAGGGCTAAGGTCAAAAGTAGCTAGGCATGCTTGATTAGTACCAGCAGCTAAAACACAGCAGAGAACTAAAAGAGCCCACATGCTGCTTAGACAGACAAAATAGAGACTGTACGACACAGACTGATCAAACTGAGCTAACACATGGGTTTAGGGGGAGGATTGTGCTTAATTTGTTGTGTCTTGACTGATAAACTGATGAAAGAAAAAGCCAGAAAGACATGGATCATGCTGACAGGCGTTATTGACAGCCTGCTCATGGGCTAATGCAGAGGGAGGGACTGGCTTGATTTCCTCCAGAACTGGGCAGCAGCCTTAAGCTAATGAAAAACCTTCATCTAGGCCCTGTTCACACCAACAAGCATAGCAAAAACACCCTCAGAAAATACACCAAAGGGTCTCAAGTGGTCCAGCGCAATAAGGCACCATTACTAGGACCAGAGGATCGCTCTGCTCCGTAGTTCCATCTAGCAGGTGGACAAGAAACTGCAGCGCCCTGTGACCGGAAGCCTCACGCAGAGCCGCTGTAATGCTTGACCTTCGATACATAGCCAATTGATTGGTCCATGGCTATTCGTAATGTATAATTACAAATGCAGTACAGCTGTTCAAAGCCAGTATGTTTTCAGCAGCTGTCTGCAGACACTGATATCATTCCAATGTTACCGTGCATCCCTACATTCTATAGCACTGAATTCAAGCGGACAGATTAAAAATCTATCAATCAATCAGATCCTCTGGTCACATGCATTTCCCCATGTGTGGGAAGTATGGGAATACTTGATGATAACTGGATAACTGGTATGTAATGCCCGTTTTAAGACCTTCCGATTTGATTTATAAATGTTATGTGCCCATTCCTTTTTTTTTTTTTTTACACAGGTTTTATTTGTCATGTGTTATCCACTCACATCATAATACGCTTGACTTAGTTATGTGCTTTAACAATCTAAAAGGGGAAGAGAGGGGGGGAGGTACTTTCTGGTTATGTTCTCTCAGCACACAGAAGAGTTTCTATTAAGTCTGCATGATCAAGATCATCCCAAAACACAGGCGGCCCTAGCCTTCCATTATAGTCCCCCACACCGGCTGATGAAAATAATGGGTTTTCACGCCACGGCTTTGAAGATTATAAGCGGGCGCATTGTTCCTCACAGGAGTAATTTCATCTTTCAACAGCAGACTGACACGCACTTCGCTTAATCCAGCAGGCGCTACAGCAGCAGCACCACGTGAACAACACAGGGGAGCACTGGATGGAGTGCTGGCGAGTGTGTCCGAGACACTGAACTGAGCATGGCTCTCGTTAAAGCAAACCAGTGGAGGATCTTTATGCTACGCTAGATGGACACCCCATCTGATGAATGCATTCGGCTACTTTAAGTTGCACCCAAGATCCTGACCTGGTGCAATGCTCCAAAACCTACTAGAAAGCCTTCACTCGTTTTAAGATCCTTCATTTCAAAAGAAACACATAAGCAGATGTCTCAATACTTTTGCCCACACAGCGTTCCTTAAACTAAACAGTGATTCACTGTCCAATATATAAGTCGGGAGCCAATATTTTCAATAATCAGAATACGCCCATAAAACAAACGCATAGAAGCAGCTGTTTTCTAACTGTACTGATGACTCTATAACGAAGCTACATGGCTTTATTGTCCAGCTGAAATTTCAAGGCAGTCTGCAGTGTGGTCATTCTCATACATCAATCAAAATCAATTGACCGGTAGCATATAGGCAGTCGACTGCTCCTTGCTGACCACAGATACGGGAGCAGGAGAATGAGAAGGAGGGCAAGGGCAGTGGACATATAATGACATGATGCCCAGCGCTGGTAAAATGCATGCAGCATTAGGAATTAATCAGCAATGATTGTGATGACACACATTACAGCCTGGCCTGAGATAAGGGCCAGCAGCCATCTCCAAGACAAGACGTAACCACTGCTGTCACTGCGCACACCACGTCTCATTAGATATACACAGCATGTGTTGAGAACCTTCCTGCGTATCCACAGCAGGACAGACTGTTCTCAGACTCGCTAGTCACGCTGAAAGGGAAAGCTGTACACTTACAAAGCGAGTGGTGAAAGAAAGTACAGGCCCCAGGCCTGTCAATTCTGTTTGTGAGGAATTAATCTACTGCTTATTTATGACAATTAAAGTTAAAGAAAAATAAACAAAAACATTTTTAAACAAATTCTTCTTCTTTGGACGATTACATGTTTAACCCATGGCAATGCCACAGCCATGGAATCACAAGGTGTCCAACAGAGCACAATGGGTCCTCTCCCTCTCCCACCAATTACTCAGCGTGAGGCTAGCCAACGTGCCAGTTAGCTAACTTAAGATAACTGGCAGATCACTTTCTCCTTTAAGCATGTTAAGCCCTGAATTAGTGGCGGTTTGAAAGGATGCAATGGCTCTTTGCATGATTGGTTAAAATGATGAACTGCCCAGTAACCCCTACTAATCCAGCGAGGAGGTCAACTTTAACTAATCACACCAGCACGAGCGTCCACAAAACCAAAACATCTCGGAGAGGCTCCTCCTGAAAGAGCGAAATGAAGACGTGGTGAGGAGACGAAGAGCTGGGGGAGGAGAGGGAGGACATAAATACCCTGGGCAGGAGGCCAACAGCAAAAGCTCTTTAATGGGGCCTGAGGAGAATGACTGTTGCACCCGTCCCCAGCCTGCAAGTCCCGAGTCACCTTCTGTCAATAGACACAGCCCGTGTGGTCAGGAGCGGAGATCGGTGGCAGATAGAAGAACAATCGACTGTCTCAGTATCACAGGGACCCGCATATATCAAAACGGCCAGAGCAGACAAAGGCCAAAGCGTGCAGGAGAGGAGAGAGAGAGGGGCGAGCTGCTGAGTAAGGGCGATCGAGCAGCAGTAAAAGTCTGCCTTCTCCTTAAACAGCAGCCATAAATAACGAGGTCCTGAATGCAATTGTGTCAGGGACAGCGACAAGAGAAGGAGAAAGGGAGGGGGAGGAATAAAGGAAACATTGATATTCCTAAAGCTGAACAGGAGCACCATTGCACATGCACTGTTGGTAATGACTGTTTGGTGGGGGGGGGGGGGGGGGGGGGGGGGGGGGGGGGGCAATTCAGTATGGGATCATGACCGAATACAGCTTTGCGAAGTAGTGCAGCCTAGAGATAGCATTAGCATTCAGTGTGTGAACGGTGACCTGTGTCAGTTGTCATAGCTCAGGCTGAGCTCAGTAAACATGTGCCTTTAAAAACTAGAGTGATCATTCAACCAATGCGACGGCAGCCTGACGCACAGCGATTAGAATGATTACAGGTATTGATTGGGCTCCCTTTGCTGGAGTATGTCCAGGGTCCGTACAGAAGTAACCTAGGATAACACTGGTTCATTGTCCACCGGGCTGTTGCCTTTCATGCTAGATAAGATTATCTCTGTGGCAGTTCAAAGGCATAATACAGGTAAAAGAGGAGGGTAAAATAAACGCTGAACAAAGGCGGTGCTGCTGGGTATTAAAATATCGCCATGGCTACACCTCTAGAAAGGTGCACCATAAACACCACAGCAAACAAGTATCAGATAAGCTCTTGTTCCCAGTTTTTGTTTATTATGAGTTCGGCCCAATATAGGACAGAAATATCCACGCTTACACAACGAGGGGCTTACAGCCGAGACGCATGTTCTCAGGGGAAAGGTGGATGATGACACATTGTGTGTGTGTGTGTGTGTGTGTGTGTGTATGAGACTGAGGCTTCTCTTTGAACTCTTATCTCCTGCGCCTGGGCCAGATGGCGCTGTGCTGCACAGCGTTACATAATCAAAACAACGCGCACATTTCCTCAGCAACGCGCCGCTCATCTGAGAGCACTGTTCAACATTTTACAGCCTCTCTCGCACTCACACAGGCCCTTCGCCACATCTCGTTCAGCTGCCGTTACACCCTCTGTTCCATCACCCCCAAACCGCACAGCAGGGTCCACAAACCCTCCGAACAAACAATGACTTTATTGTCAGACGCGAGTCACTGAGATCAACGCAACGAGCTCAGAACCCCCAAATTAAGCTGCTGCGACCCAACAGGCGGCAAAACGGCATCCCACTTCTTTCCCAAGCCTTGGTTACTGCTGAACAAGCAGCGCTGGCTGCAGATTCACACACAACAACACATGTCTGCAAAGAGGGAACCAGAGATACTCATCAAGACATTTACTCTTACAAGTAAATATGACAACCTAGAAGAGGTTACTACCACTTTTGGCTCCATGAAGACGAAAAGCATACTTGTAATAAATAAGTTTCTATTATAAATATCATCTTTATGGAATCAAAAGTGGTTTAAAACTAGAACTAGCACTACTGATCTATGCGTGCACCGTTCCACTTGATGATACACAACACATATTGAGGATAGGTAGTTTTCTGAAGTTCCCAAAAAAAAACAAAACAAAAAAAAAAAAAAAACAAAGGGCCCAGCAGTGCCACATTTTAAAAAATCAACGCAGCAACATTACTCTGAGCCACCATTGAGAATACCTACGCAAGTCTTTCAACTGAAATGAACCGGCATAAACACTTAGAAAGGCTTATTTCACAATTCCTCAAGCATCCATCGTCTTAAATCAGAGAGAAAATTAGATAAAAAGTCCAATTCCCATTTTTGCCCACTAGCTACCTCCCACAAATCAAAACTACTAGCAGTTTATGAACTATGCACTACTATATCCATCTAGCAAAGACTAATGACGCTCTCTTTGTTAACAATATCCACAATACCCTCAGAAAGATAATGCTATCATAAAATACCATAAAATAGTGCCATATATTCCAGCACTATGCTCGGCCTAGAAGCAAATCTTTCATAGCAATTATAGCAACCTAGTCGCCAGATTCGACTAGTTTTAAAACGCTGTTAATTCCAGAACAAAAACCTACTAGAAAACTGCAGCACACAACAATGATAAATGATATTCTCATGAGTTAACCCCCTCACCCACACCCAGAAGGCCCCAGCCCACATCATAGGTTCTTACGCCAAGCATATAGCTGCACTCAAATGACCATAACTGTATTCATTTTTTTTTTACTATGCGTAACGTGTGCCTTACACACACACACACACACACACACACACACACACACACACACACACACACACACACACACACACACACACACACTATCGATTAACCACTGCTTGATGCTTGCTTTTCAAGCTTTAACGCTGATCCAACATAGTAAAAGTTAGCCAGATAACAGGCTGGAAGTTGTCCTTTCGGTCAACAACTCTTGTGAAACTCGGCAGTGTAGGTCAGCAACAGCTGGGCCTCTTCCAGAGTTCATTTCCACAACCCAGTAAAACTTAACAGGGACTTGGGGAATATGTGAGCTCGGCCTACAAGTCAAGTTACAAAGTCCAGCTATTTCAACCACACAAAGCACAACTATGCTGGAAAACTACCATTAATCAATAGACGGTGTTGTTTACACCCGAGTGAGCACAAGGTTTCATTTGCATGTTTGCTTGAATGTGGGTCATTTGTCTGAATGTGTGATTCAGGGTTAATTCCTTTCTCCAGTGAAACCCTATGAGATGCAATGGCAAGCCACGGAACCCTGAAAATAATGACAGGGTGTAAAATAATTACTCACACATTTCCAATCAGACGACAGTAAATGCCCTCATCAGACCCAGTATGAAAACAGTGAAAAAGCATTGGTTCAGAAACCAGTCCTGTAGAAGGTCCCGTACATTGTAGGTAAGATTTTGGTGTATTATAGTGTACTCCGAGACTACAACTGAGGAGTAACTGAGTTGTTTAACAACTATGCAAATCAAAGCTCCAAAAACATCCTTTGAGCTCACTCATCCACTGCAAATCATGTCTAAAACACTCATTTTTCAATCAATCATTTTTGTTCTACTGCTTTTATAACTGCATTGAACCCCAAAGATGGCCACTTAATAAAATTCGAAGATGGACACAATTTTCTATGGACTGCCGTAATTGCTATGAGAACATGATGTGCCCTACATTTATTTCAGACAAAAACTAAATATTAGCTGGTGGCCTTTGCTGCTAACAGTGATCATTCAATCAGCATTTTCTTGTCCACTGTAAGAAAGCTATTGAAAATATGAACAGTGAATATGAGAAAATTACTGTTCCCAAGCCCTGGCTTTCTTTTCACGTTTACATCAGTTCTGATTGGCCCATTAAAATGAAATCCTATACCTAGACCACCTACGTAATCAGCTTGTGTATGGAGTTTGAGTAATAATAGAATACTGATATTTTGGTACACTTTAAAGCAAAAAGGGCACGTTTTTCTAGCCAGCTGTCCAATTTCTCTTCCTGTTCTTTGTGAAACATTTTATGAACACTATATCATTAAACTTTATGTGGTCTCTGTTCCAGAACTTAGCTAGCAGACCCTTCATGATATTTCCTTTTTGATCCTATGTTGTGTAGCAGTGATCTTTCACTGATGTCATGCACGCCTGCCTGAGTAAGCGCAGGCGGAAGAAGGTGCAGCTTTTGGGAGACTCACCAGAGCTGGCCACTGGATCTGCTTGGCGCGGGTCACCTGCAGCTGCGAGCCCTCCTTCCTCTTTGCCCAGACGAGTTGCTGCTCCAACAGAAAGATCCGGAAATCCTCGTACACCTTCACCCACTCGCGCTTCTCCCACTCCAGATCATCAAACTCTACATACACCTAAAAAGAGGACAGAGAGAGAAGGTGGGCTTATTAGCACAACACAGCAGCAGTCAAACAACAAGGCCTCCGGCAGAGCCCGTTTTTCCACCCACACTCTTAAAGAAGGGCTCCTTTTTTCCCACCAGGTTTATTCTTAGTGCTGAAGGGTGGGGAGGAGGGAGGAGAGGGAGGAGGGAGGAGAGGGTGGGGAAGTTAGTTTAAGTCGCAGCGTCTGAGCCAAGTTTACCAAGCTGGCATGAACTTGCTGGGTTCCAGTGTCTTATGTCTCGCAGAGCTGTATGACAGATAGGTTGGGCCTTTGGGGAATCCCCCACCAAAAGGCTCAAAGGAGCGAGAGCGCGAGAGAGAGCGAGAGAGAGAGCGAGAGAGAGAGCGAGAGAGAGAGCGAGAGAGTGCTCCTAGAGAGTTAATCACAGTTTGCAGTAGAGCTAACACACTTGTTTGGAGCTGGACAGAGAAGGGGGAGATTTAGCGAGAGAGGAAGAAAAGAAATGAGGCGTGAATTCCCAGCAACGCTGCAGCAGTGTTCGTGTTTGCAGACAGAGCGAGGAGAAGCTGCTCTTTTTTGGGGACAAACATTAATGATTAAGTGAATTTCTGAACACTGCGGCCCGAGCGTAGTTTTGGCTCAAAGTCTTCAAGACACAGACAAGAATTTGAAGCTGGCTGAAACTTCTGAAACCAAAAGAACTCATTCCTTCTGTTGTTCCCGAGCACCCGTCAACAATGTACTGCCTAAATGATTCAAAATGGTCAGAGTCGAGCACAGACCACCTCTTCAACATCTCCCTGACAGATGCACACAGAGTTTCCCAGAGCAGTAATCGCCTGTAACGTCACTGTAAGACTGCACCACCACTTTTGTGACCAGGGGAACTGAAACATTGTGGTTACTTTGAGCTGTACAGTTTATAGGGATGGCAAATTCGGGCACATTTTAACGGATTGGGTATCAGCTATTTTATTGGCGATTCCAGAGTCTTTGTTTTCAGAGCGCCATCTTTGAGTGTCCTCAAGGTCTTTAGCGGACTTTAACAGACATTATAGCCCAGTCGGCAGCAGGGTGCATGTTCTCAGAAGGTAAATAAGAGTCTGCAGTGAAGCGAAGTTACAGTGAAGCACGAGAAACACAACATATGACATGTTTTCCCAGCGGGAGTACCACCAGGGCTAAACCAGGACTGAAGAGTGTCTTCAGAACTGGGTGCAGGCTTACGCTAATGCAAATACACACACACACACACACACACACACACACACACACACACACACACACACACACACACACGAAACCCAATAACACATTCACCCACTATAGTCCAGAGTGTGCACCCCTATACACATACAGTGACTTGACCGCAATGTTTTAAAGGAACTGGAAGTCACCAGATTATAAGATATTAAAATCAATACAATTTGGAGCGAAGAAGAACGTAACTTCAGCCAAATGAAAACTGGACTGGTTTGCTGGTTACTGGTGGTTCATTTCAAAGAATTATCGTTTCCTCTCGCCTTGCAGTTGCTCGAGATTGCGCTCTCTTTGCTTCAGCAGCCTTATGCAGAACAAGCTCTCTGGTGCCGAGACGTGTCTGAACATCAGTCAGCTGTAATCATGCTACCTGATATTCCTTGGCATAATGCACTCATCTGTACAAAGCAGCTCACAAAACTGAATAAAGGATGTTCAGGAGGGTTAGATCTGCAAAAGCCCTTCATCAGTGGCACTAGGGCTGCCTTGTAGACTCCAGTGGAGTCGAGGAGTCTGAGCAGCCTTCACAAAACCCACAGTCGTGTATCACTGCTGCGGCTGTGTCTGGAACTTAACAAGCTCTGCCTACTACTACAGCGTTCTGAGGTAGGGAGGCACCCAGCCATGTTTAAAGTAAAGTTCTGTATCCTGGCCTTTGTCAACTGCATTTCTATTGAATGGAAAAATTACGAAGGCGAACACTACCACGACAACAGTGGGCTATCAATACCATGGCAACAACAAGATGTATTGCAACCCTCGCAATTCAGTAACCTTCATCCCTTCATCAGTATCTTGCTGTCTAAGGTACTAAGGCAATTAAATAACTTCGTAAATCTAGCCTACGCTGTACATTACGGCTGATCTCACATAGCCCAGCTGACGGAGTTTGGTGTGTGTGTGTGTGTGTGTGAGGTAAGGGAAACCTCCTCCTCCTCTTGTTGCACATGCACTAAAATGCCCCATAGCAGCAACAGCAGCAGCAGCAGCTCACGCCACGCTGGCTAACAGACGGACGTTGCATAATGTGGACTCAAACCAAAAATGATTCACCAAGCCTGCTGCGTTTTTAATCACTCCGACAGCCTTCGCAGCCTCCTCCTCACTCTCCACTGCGTATGAGTGCACCAGTGTGTCTATGTGTGTGTGGCAGAGTGAAAGAGGGGAACAGGTGAGGAGCAGGACAGATGTCAAATGGACCCCCCTCCCTTCGTCTCTCTCGTACCAGTCCTCATTCTTCTCAACTGCACCACTCGCTTACCTTTTCCTTTTAACCTTAGCGTACTTCTTATTAGCCTCTACACTCATCCCTACTGCCTACTTCTCCTACTTTCTCTCTGTGGGTCATGTGATCCCATCCCCCACCACCCTATGTTGGTTGGCACTAGTAAGACACCCCTCCCATACTGCAAGGATCATTGAGGCTGGCTTTTACTCCTCACTCGCCCACTTTCCCTCCTCTCCCTGTTGACAGACGACATGTCCCACCCCCACATCCCTTATGAGTTACTGAAGCTGTGTTTAAAAAGTGGAAGGGGGCGGGGGCATGTAGTTTGGTACTTTTTTTTTCTACACAATATGAATACAATACCAACGTGACCATTGGAATTTTAGTACATAGTAACAAAGGCCCCGTTTGGCAAATAACATGCGGCCTCCGGGTATCCGATCATAAGCGGCTAACACAAGTACAGGCGCGAATGAGGTACAATGTGTCTCAAAGACGCACTGTAATCAAACCACACTGAGAGGTGGTCAGAGACACATAACCACATTATTCTAGTAGTGTAAACACCAAAGCATCTCAATGAGTGCCTGACAGCAAAGCACTGCCTCATTGCATCAACTGGGTCACCGCCACAGCCGGAAATACACAACAACCACAAGACCAGGCCATCCACTGTCTGCAGGAGTTAGCGGAGCACGCTACAATCACAAACAAACTAATGGACAAAAGCGAAGGCTCATCGATGGTATTATTATATTGGTATATTGACGAGCGCCATGTGCCTCCTCCAGTGAAAACGAGAGTAATCAGTGTAATCGGATCACCGGAGACGCACAATAATGCCAGGTGTGAACAGGGCCAAAATATAATCAATAAAATACAATATTTTTTATTTGTTACAATTTTTTTTGTTTGTTTTTAAACAACATTTGACAGTTGTCTAGGCCAAAAAATAAACCAATATGATGGCTATTATAATAATATTTTAATCAATTAGGGGACAGAAATCGTTAAATTGAAACCACACTACTCTTTCCTGAGCATATAGAAATTTGGATGTCGGTGGTACTTCATGTTAACCTTATAACCTTATAACCTTAACCTTATATATATATATATATAAAGCCATTTCTTGCTCCTGGGCTTCCTCTACAGTCAGGAAGTGGAAGTGTACACTTCGATCCACCACTAAACACCACATTTTTCTGGACAAGCTGAGCGATACAGAACCATTAACCACTGAAAGTGAAAGAATGATGTGGACTGAGGTGGTAGAGTTATATTACATATTATAGTTATAGTCCTCACAAATGTGCCCTGCCCATGTCACCAGAGTTACATAGTGCAGTCAGCAGTGTGCCATATATATTGCTGGGGGATATTTCTGCCAGCTAGCTAGCAAGATGCCTTGTTCTTTTGTTTGAGCACACCGTACCAATTGTTAAGCATGGTGAAGGTAGCATAATAAATGGAGCCGTTTCACTGCAAGTGTGCATTGCATAAAGTGAATGGAATACTGAAGGAGGACCCCAACCACACAGCAAATGTGGTTGTAAGCAGATCAGCATTAAGCATTACGTCCAAAATACGTGGACGTGGTTTTTAGAACCTGGAACAAAAAATGTAAACGAAAGCAGAAGCTTGTTGGTGGATCTCAATAGCATCTGGTCAAGACGCAACTTCCTATAGAGTGTAACCAAATATTAGGTAAGCTGTGTATCTACATGTCTGACTATGGCTAAGGGACCACATCTGTACATCCAGAAACAATAAAATTACATTTCTCTGACAAACTAGCATGGAAGCAGAATGCAGACCTTGTGTAGATGTTAAGAAGTCCTCATTAGCATCCAACATTATACTAGTTAGCTTTGTAAGCTCATTAGCTCATGTGAAGAAGCCGCCTCTGTTAACGGTTTCTCTGGCAACAAGAAACCCTAACAATTTCCTTCAGCTGGTTTTGAATAATGAGACATGTTCTACATGTGGGCTGCAGCACCAACTAGCCTACAGCACCATATTAATTTCAGCCAAAGCCATTTTTTAGGAGTACTCAAATATCAAAATGAGTTGAAACGCACCTCCCTAGTAAAACCTCCCTGCCTTTAAACGATGCGATATTTAGATTTCCATCTCCTCTCCGAGCGCCATCGTCATTACCTCTTTAGATTAGGCTACAATTCCCTTTTAAGCAAATGCCTGGCAAGCATGTTTGTCATGTACTGCTGGCATACACACATCAGACGAGCTCTTCTGGTCATGCTGCACCTTTTTGGTCGGCGGTGGAAAGAAAGGAGAGGTCGGAGAGAAACAGAGACAGGGAAACAGAGTAAGAAGAGGCTTCTTGGAGGGCACGTCTGTGCAGGGCTCCTCTGGGGATTAACTGGAGTACAGTACTGAGACAGATGGTGCAGTTCTGTCCGATTCAGCAGGGGCTGGAGCACGCTCAGCTGACTGGAGTGTTGATTTGAGCTTATCTGACCACAGACCAATAGACAAGAGGGGAAAAAAAAGAAAGAGCAAATGATTTAGAGCTCATGTTTGAATGCTGTGTGTAGTTGATTGTCTCCGTGCTTCATGAAATGAAAGCTGCATTTGTGCGGCTGCAGCAGACAGGAACAAGTGGGTCAGCGCAGGTTACGGACCACTCGCTCTCGAGGTCAGAACATTCTGCCCCATTATTTAACAATCAGCTAGCAACCGGACAGCTCAGCAACTCCGCCATCTCCATCTCCGTCACAGCACTCGCTTTTCCTCTCGCGCTTTCTCGACTGCAAAAACACTTATGTTTGGCTTTAGGAATTTATTTAAATCATGTTGGGGTATGGACTTACATAATGGGACCCCTTTGCTACTTAGGCTAATAGAAAGAGGAAGTTAGAAATGACATTTTATATATCAGACTATTTAAACAATGATATATTCCAGTAAGTTAAGGAGCTTTGTGTTTTTGTCACATAATTATAAACAGGTCTCTAAACAGCAGCATTTAATGATGACGAGCCATTCAGTTTAACAATAGTCTTTTTATAAACAATAGTCCATCATAATGCATCAATGCCACTTTCCATGTTATGGTAGCACCAAGCTAATTAAATCTAAGCTTTGCCTTCTTGCCTCCACAACTGGTCCATAGGTACCACTGGTCAGACTGTGGGACGCAACAGGAGGACTGAACAGTGTATAATGAAACAACAGCATTTTAAGGTAATTTTTTTATGTATTTTTCAATATTATGATTTTTATACCGTATTTTACTCAATTAGACTGGAGTTGAAACAAAAGGGGATGATTTGGTCATACAAGCTATCGGGGTTATCTACTTTAACCCCCTTCATTTCTCATACACACGCAGTGCCACGGATCTACTACTACTTATAGCCTCCCGACCACAACATCCCAACCACAGCAGACACCTGTGTTTCTGTTCTACTGTAAAAAAAAAACAAAAAAAAAACACAGATGCCCATCTTAGACACACACACACACACACACACACACACACACACACACACACACACACACACACACACACACACACACACACACCTATCACTTGAAACATCCACACGGTACAAAGCTTGTGCTTTGCATTAAATACATACAGTGAAAACTGAAGACTGTATGGACACCAACAGGATCCAGCTATGAGGCCTAATAAGGCAACCAGTAAAGTAAGGATTACAAAGAAATGCTGCAGAGAATTTTACATGGTTTACTGCCAAAAAGCACCAAACTCTGATCCAGTGCTGATCCTTTTTAAGCAAATTTCAGCCGGATATCACAGCATTGTTTGTCCCCATTCTGCTAGACAGACTGTCACTAGTTGCAGCTCTACACACAGCCTCTCTTTCAGCAGGGAAGCATTGTATTGACAGATTTTGTGCTCAGCAAGCCACAGCCTTGGACATTCCCCTCTTACTGTAGAACACACAAATGCTCAGTGACGTCAAATGTTTCTTCAGGCTGTCCTGCAGCTGCTCTTCGTGCTGATTTCCAGCAGGACAGGATGGCAGCTGAGAGCAACACAACCAGAACGAGCAACAAGATCAGGGCCTGATCCAGGGTCTCATTTGAGTGGATGCAGTGAGATCCTGAAGGTGATTCAATCATGGGTATGTTCGGAACATGTTTTTTTTTCCTAGACCAATTGCATGCATAAACTGCATAGTAACAAACGGTACATGGGATGAATTACACATATTTCCTAGACTTTCCTGGACCTGCTCGACCATTCCATCCAGTCCAGTTTGTTCATACTCCCCAAAGAAACCACAGTATTGTGATATCACCATGAATCATGAAGACGTCTTTCTGCCATATCTCCCAGCCGTCATGGATACGGTGTATGAATAAAGATCGGGTCAACAAAGGAAGCAGTGCAGACAGCAGGCAGGTGAATAAATCATCGTCGGAGGCCTGGTTGAACTCCAGCAACCTCTCGCGCTCAGTCACAGCCCAGCATTTACATTCAGATTGCCCAAGGACACTGATGGAAGGAGCAGAGTTCGCCTGGCTTGCAGAGAACACTCTGAAAGGGGGGAAAAAAGCTCACATTCTTGTGGTTAGTGTCTGCGGTGGGAACTTATTTCAATGTCAGCGGCATCTGACAATCGCCATCCCTCACACGCTCACTACAAAAAAAAAAAAAAAGAAAGAAAAAAGGAAAATAGCTCCATAGCAGCGCTGTGCCAACAAAGACATACACAAACAACCACACACACACACCCTGATAACCATCTCTCCTGGAGTGCTCTCCGATTGTGCTGGTGATGAGTGATCTGAGCAGACAGTGTGAGCCAAACACACCTGGAGATCACAAACCTACAGTTCAGACAACCTTAACATTGCAGCTAGCCCAGTGGTCTGCCGGCATATCAGGACAGTGGAACTTGCTTAGAAAGCACAACAAAAAGTATAAACAGTAAGTATGTGACTTGGACTGGGGTGAAAAAAGGCCAGATGTGGTTTTACATGCCCATTTATAGCCCTGTTATAGATTGGAAACATGCTAATTTTCTTATGGTGGGCTTGATTGTCTGGCTTACAACAAGGCACTGCAACAGCTCACATAGAACCCAGCCCACATAGCACTGTAACAATCGTGCCGGACAGTGCTGCTATCCTGTCCTGTCGTGTACAGTTAGCTAGCTAGGGTTAGGTTGGTCATATAGGATTAGCTTTTAGCCTGGCACAGACACCCACTGACTTTATCCGGCTTCATCACTTCTTCATGCTCTCTGCTTTTGACGTCTTCTATCCTGGATCAGGCCTCCGGCAAAGTCGCAGTGACCAGGCCTGGCTCGCGTATCAAACAGATACAAATAATTAAATAGAATGGGGTTAAGAGTGAACATGAGTCAGAGTAAAAATTCTGGTAAAATTGACTTTGCAATTTATCTACAGAAGAATCTGGAAAACCTCCAGAAATCTTGAGAGACACGTCAAAGACAGTTGCTTGGTATGCTAGCAAACTAACTAGATGTTTTTAACAGCTAACAGATAAATTTATCTATGTATTGCTTTTAATTATTGGGGATACACATAGTACCCAGCCCATTCCTCCCCCAGAAACTCACAAACTCGCACCTCTTTCACTGAATTAAGCCCACAACACCTCTGGAAGGCTGGACAATGAGGACTGCCATCCCAGACACACCCTTCTCCAAGCTCACTGCACAGAACTATCACCCAACATCATAAGTGCCTCTCCGGTGACTAATGCCGTACCTAGCCCAACTGGTAATGGCAAAGCATGCTCCGTGCAGTCAGTTCCATGTGGACTAGTTCCATATGCATTACAAATGGCCTCCCTATGGCCATACCTAGCCCCTCTGGCACAGTTAATACATGTGTAAAGCCAACAGTTTCTTGTGGACTGTTGTAACTCGTGGACGTGGATTTTAATAACACGATATCAACAGCATATGCCCCCCCCCCTCAAAAAAAAAAAAACAACACCACCCACCATCCCACCATTCTACCCCTGCATATTTAATCACACCCTGCTCTTCCCCACAGCCCCTGAATCCAACCAGCAAAGATGTGGCAGACCTCACATGGTCATGCAGATCATAAAAATATCCCACGTACCAATACACTAGCCAATAAAACACAACCAGGACAGCGGACTAGAGGCATCAGATCATGCCAACATGCAGCTGACCGCTCAGGACCCCGGGCCCAGCTGGAGGTAAAGGCTACATGAGCCTTTGGGAATGTCACCAGGCTGTTGGCTGTTTGGCCTGCACTGCTGACCCAAAATCCAGCTCCACACAGTAGTGTTGGAGGAGCAGGACTCTATGTTTATTACAGACACAAGAACCTCTAGAGTCAGTAACAAACCATGTACGTAAAAGACGGCACCCCATGCTGCCTGACTGCAAGAGCTTGTATGCATACACTTTAGAAGGTCAAGCCTGGCCTGTTCACGCATGCATAAGGGAGAAAGTCTTGTTCTGCTTCCAAGCTCAGGCGGGCTGTGGAGGTGTTATATAACTGCAGTCAGACGCCCAGAGAGCAGGGGCTGCCTGACTGCCCGCTGAACCCTCAACACAGGCTGCAGATGAGGAGCTGAAGCTGGAGCAAACCGGACTGGCCATGAGAACATCCAGTGCTCAGCCATTTTATGGATGGCAGGGCTGGAGCATGGAAATGCCCGAAAAAGGCAAATCAGGAGAAGTCTGAATTCCTGCATTAATAAATAGGAGTTGGAATTGGTTAGGCAAGCTGGGAGCTCAGGGCAGTGTAATGAGCACAGGCAGAGGGGATGAATACTGATGTTGGTAAACAAATCAACCAGGACAGTCATGATAACTTGGCTAAACTTGATTGTCTTATAATCTTACTGAATTTATCACCATTTTTTGTTCAGCACTTCACTTAAGCACCTATAAGCTGGAAGTCTTTAAAATTTCTCATCGTGACTAATCATACTAACATGATCGACATTCCTAAAACCAACCTGCTGTCACACTTTCCAGTCCTGCCTGTCAAACGGACTTTCTTCACAATGCGGACTCCCATGGCGAACCTGTTGGAACACTCGTCTTCACCGACCAATAGTTCCCAATCAGCCTCACCTGAGCACCAATCATGTTCACCTATTGTCCCACAGCTCGCAACTGTGACATTCACAACTGAAGAGAATGTTCCCAACAAGCCATCAGAAGTCCTTCATTTATTTATTTGTTATTATTATTATTTTTTAACTGGGCACTCTCAATCACTCACACACACGCGCACACACACACACACGTTCTGGGAAGTCTGACCTCACACAACACAATGTGCAGGCTCTATGATATGTAAGACCTGGTTGCTATGCAACTAACAGCGCGCACACACACACAGAGTTGGGTTACTCATGCACAAACATGCTTTCGCTCCTTTACTCTCCCTTATTTTGCCTCAGTCTCTCTCTTTCTCTCCCTCTGTAGTACAATATCTTCAGGACTGTGCTATTATGTATACCAGTATTGCCAGAAATGCAGTAATGAAAACACAGGGCAGTAGTAACAGTGGGAATGGGAATAAACGTCACGCAATTCCTGTAGGAACAGTAATAAAAGCGCCGACCTCATTTTCCTCCAATCACTAGTTAGTAACTGTTAAATTCTTTAAAATCAGCCTTTATCCCAAAGTTTCCCCATTCCACCTTAAATGATGCTTCAGTTACACTGTTGTGTCTGAGCAAGACTGAAGTTAACTACAAACATGAGGCAACTGCAGTGTACGTTGCGTTGGAGGATAACCTTTACAGTGTGCGCCAAGTTAAATCTCCAAGTTCAGGTCTGACCGAGAGACCGCAGACGTCCAAACACTTTTGCATTATAACCTTTACAAAAGCGAAAACGCTGCCCATTTCTACTCCAGCAGAAGGCCGAGAAGAGAATCAGGCTGTAGTATCTGAATCACCAAAAGGTTAAGGAGATCAACGAAGGCTAAAAGTACCCAACAAGCACTGGAAGCTTTAACCTCTCCAATTAGCATCATGCCTAAATCACACATTTGCACTGAACCATACTGAGATGTGCTTATGTGCTTTCACACACTGAAAGAAAACTTCAGGCTACAGCAGACGCTAGTACTGTTTTTAGCCAGGTGATGCAGCTGCTGAGGATCAGACGCTTTTCACATAAGGGAGTCTTCTTCTCATAATTAAAGGGGATTGCTAGAAACTGGTAGAATGAAACCGCACTGTTACACTCTCACATCAGCAATTACACATGGCCTAAACCGTATAAAATAAAGCTAAATAATATTACCATAATAGCCATAATCGTTGTTATGCTGTAACCAATTGTGTGGCTAGGCCTTTTATGACCATATATACATATATACACACACACACACACACACACACACACACATATATAATATATGTATGTATGTATGTGTGTGTGTGTGTGTGTGTGTGTGTGTGTGTGTGTGTGTGTAAAATAATAAACCATGAAAGACTTCAACACTGGCCCACAATTCCCAGATCCGTCCACCCCGAGGTGCTTTCAATAACAAACTGAAGTACTGTGATATTTTAGTATTTTCTACAGCAAAACAGATTTTTTTTATTTACATCTAACAAACAAAACAAATTCCATGAAGTCAATACAGAGGTTCAGCTCTAAACATTACCTGGACGTTGACAAGACAAAGGAAAACAATTAGGCCAGTGTCTGGTCAAGCGACAAGGCCACAAAAAAAAAAAAAAAAAACTTATGGCAAAGCAAAGGGAAATAAGCTCTGGAAAAACTAATAGCTGCTGTGATTAAAAACAGAAACTACCCACTGTGTAGCTACAGAACCAGTGCACTTTCCAGATCCATTCACAGGTCAGACTTCAGTGCCATGTTCGCACAGTCTTGGCAAAGCTCAACAACTCTTCAGTAGGACAAACACACAGACGTGGGACATCTGGGCTGTGCGCTAGAAGTCTCTGCTGATACGGGCTTATTCTTCCTCAATGCAAAAATATGGTCAGAGGTTTGTGCATTTAGGTTTGTGCAGGTCTGTGCTTAGCTTCAGGTACTAGGGATGAACAAAACCACAGCCTGAAACTACAAAAGGGTTTTCCTGAAGAAAAGCTGTACAACCATTCTGCGTTAGGTAGTTCCCTCTCGCAGGCAGATGCTAAGTTTTCTTTCTACATGCTTACTAGGGTGAAACAGTTTGCAATGGTATTTCAGGTGAGTGCTACAATGTTGTTAGGGTATGTTTGCAAGGCAGTTGCTTTGGCGCTTGCTAGCGTGCTGCCAAGTGGTTGCTGTGGTACCCAGTGTGGCTGGATGGGTGACATTACTGCATTTGTATAATTGTAACATAAGAAGGGAACCCAATAATATATATATATATATATATATATATATATATATATATATATATATATATATATATATATATATATATATAGAGAGAGAGAGAGAGAGAGAGTTGTAAGGTTTATGCACAATAGCAGCAAGACAATTGCTGACTAGCAAAAATAACTCCTTTAGGCATTACTGGAATCGGGCAGTTCTTGCCATTCTGTGAAGAATTTCAATGAACTGACCAATAGAAATGCTCCAACCTAAATAGAAATACAATAGACACGCTCCTCTTAACTACCTAATTTAACAGTTACTACATAATGAATACACATCTGATTTTGACCATGTTTGCTAGGGCTTTCTGGCTATGAAAACAGCAGAAAAGGTTATTAATACTCTACTTGAGTGCTTCCAACTCCAAAATCAGTGCAGCACAGTGATGGTGTATTATTTCCAACAGCAGCACAGACATATGCATATTTACATCTGATAACGAAACCATACCCATGAAGTCAATACTGAGGTTAAGCCCTAGACATTACCCCGACATAGCGGCTGCACTGCCTTCGGCCACATCTTTTATTAAGTACACAGAGTTAAGTAAACAGTACACAGTATACTGTGTGCGTATGCTGATGCTGAAGTGTTAGTCCTACTCACTGTGTGTCTCATATCAGCGCAAACATTTAGCTCCCAGGTTAAAAATAAATAAGAAGCTCTGGGGGAAAAAAATAAAATAAAAATCGGATGACTTACTCACTGCTAAATACTTTTTGATATCAAAACAAGTTATGCAGACCAATGTAACCAGATCACGGTTCAGCGGCATTAGCACACTGCAAGGTGTGCCACAATCGCGGTGTGCAGTAATACGATTGCAGTGCTGTGTTTTGTCCAGATCGTGCAGCTGTACTGTTTACTGCTGAAGATCATGGTGCTGTAGTGTGTATTGTTGTAGAGTGTAACGCTGAGGTGTGTACTGCTGTGGCGTCTGCTGTTGTAGCATGTAGCGCTATAGCATGTGCTGCTATGGCATGTTCAGTGGTAGCATTTACAGCTAAAGTGTGTTTTGCAGTAACGCGTACAGTTGTAGCGTGAGCCGCTGTCTTGTTTGAAGTTGGGGCATGTTCTGCGGTAGTCTGTACAGCTGTAGCGTGTGCTGATGTAGTGTGTGGTGCTACTGCTACAGCTGGAGGAAAATCTGCCCGTCACTAAAGGCAGCAGGACTACCCTGACTGGCTGGGCTCAGGCCGCCGCAGTCCAATCACGAAGGACCCAGACGCTGCTCTTTCTCTCTCTCACACACACACACACACACACACACACACACACACACACACACACACACACACACACACACACACACACACACACACACACCTTCCCCAGCATGGCTAAATCTGCCTTTCAAATCACTGGAGGAGAGCGAGAGAGAGAGCAAGAGAGAGAGCGAGAGAGAGAGCAAGAGCGAGAGAGAGAGAGAGAGAGCGAGAGAGAGAGAGAGAGAGAGCGAGAGAGAGAGCGCGAGAGAGCGAGAGAGAGAGAGAGAGAGTTCACTCGTTTCCTCCCTTTTCATCAGATTAGTGTTAAGGAAAGCTTCTTTTACAGCGCTGGCTTGTAAGGACACGAGGTGTTCTCTCATCTTACAGGCATCATCCCTCCGGCGAAAGAAGAATAAGGCACGGTAGCAGTGATGATGAAATGAGCTGTTAATGTCACTCTGTACAATCCACGAGACACAGGAGTATGGGGGGGGCGGGGGTCTTTGTTTATGCTGCATCAAAAAAGAAAAAGGAGAAGAAAAAGAAACACCTGTATGCCGAAAGTGGCCGTGTGTGAGGTTGTGAATATCACAGCGTCCTCATTTTCCCCTGTCTGTCACGAGCTGTCACAGCTTCAACACATCTGTCACACACACACACACACACACACACACACACACACACACACACACACACACACACACACACACACACACACACACACACACACACAAAACACACACACAGGCCCAACTCTGAGCCCAAAGGATAGAATCAATTTTTTCCAGTGCCTGCTGTTCCTCACCTCTGATTCCGCAGTGACTATCAAAATAGTACAATATGTACCGTTGGATCACGTTACCATCAGCCTTCACTACACAGACATCACAAAAACACCACAAAATGCTATAAGTAGATATTATATACAAGAGACGCAACGCAGTGTGTTGGGCCAAAATGCAACCCAGTACATTGTACTGCAGTATTAGTGTTGTAATGTATTGTTTTGTACTGCATTTTACAGAAGTACAACCACTGCATTTTATTTAGAACTGCTGTACAACTAATGCAAGGTATGGTTTTGTACTGTATTACAGTACAGTATAATGTAGTACAGTAGTTCTACTACAGTACTGTACTGAATTATACTGTAGTACAAATGTTCTACTGTAATATACTGTGTATATAAGTAAATATAAGTGCTGTACTGCAGTAAAAGTATTGTACTTTATTGTACAGTAGTACTGCAAGTGCTGTGCTGTTTTGCTTTGTCTTGTTAAATTATACCTGTGATGTGTTAGAAATATGATGTGCATGATGAAAAATACCTTGTTCTTTTTTAAAACTTGCCTGATAGCTTCAACTACGGTTCACTGATACACTCAACTCCCACACAAGTCCCCAGTATAAAGAAGCTCCACTGGTTGTACAAACTGACTACTGTATTTTTTTTACCATACGCCATGTACTGCGCAAATTGAGCTGCTCAGTGATAGTCCACTGCGGCTAGCTTGGAAAAGACACTGCTGGCAAAAGGACTGGCAAAACTAAACAAAATATGGCTCAAAGAAATTCAACAACAACAAAAAAGAGCAGCAGTGAAGTGAAAATATCAGGACAAGTGGCAGCAGCCAAGTCAAACAAAAGATGCGGCAGTGGGAAAGTCTGTTAGGCAGTATGTTTGCCAGTTGTACTAATGAATAGACACACTTTCTGTTGGTTTGGAATTCTGCTTTTTTTAATGGATTTGAGGGTAAACACACACACAAACACACACACACACACACACACACACACACACACACAATAAGCCCTCAAATCCAAAGACACAAAAACACCTGCAAAAATATCACCATCTAAAATCAACGTCCTGATTATGAAACTGGCAATGCTAGGATCACAGTCTCAACACAGAGTCTCTGAAGGTTCTGTACACACTGGATAGGGGGAGGGAGGTGGTAGTCACATACACACACAACCGTATCAACTCAAATTATCTTCAGTCGAAGCTGTTTTCTGACAAATCCCCAACAGACTGCACTTCCTCTCGATCTAAACGACCCAGCACAATAAAAACAACAGCAAACAAACAGCCAGGCCTGAAAATAAAGATGAGAGAGAGCACACTGCCGTGACCTGAGGCACCATCTGGAGAGAGAGAGAGAGAGAGAGAGAGAGAGAGAGAGAGAGAGAGAGAGAGAGAGAGAGAGAGAGAGAGAGAGAGAGAGAGAGACAGAGACAGAGACAGAGACACGAGCGCAAGATCCATGCCTTCCCCTGACACCAGGATTTAAACAATGGCTTTGTTTACTGGCACTCTAATAGAGCCCCGCCGCCCTCACACACACACACAAACACACACACATTCCTCAACGCTGAGCTCAGCTGGAGACAGGGCATCATGGGCCAGCCACTGTCAGCACACAATCCCCCACATGTGAGAAACACACCAACTTCAGAGAGACACACACACGCACACACACACACACACGGTGCGGATATACTTCAATTCTACATACATGCATCCAATCGCTTACATTCATCCACATATATGTGCTCGCCAACCTAATACTTCACTTCCCATCCCTGCCAGCGTCAGTGAAACCAAGGACTCCACTGCAATGTAAGAAGCATGGAAATATGACGAGCCTCAAAACCGGTATAAAATATGCAGCAGCGCTCTGAGTGCTGTGCACTATTAAGGCAACTTGGCTACACTGGCGACCTCCCGAAAATATGAAGCTGCAAACCAGGCAGATGCACAGCCGAAGGTGCTGTAAACAGCCCGTCCTGCTGTGGGAAAAACAAAAGGGACGGTGATCTCGCAATATAAACAAGCGTGTGAGGGGATATAGGCCAGGCCTGCCACTCTTTTTCACTGAGGGAGGGGCCTAGGCAGCACGGTACAAAGCTCAGCGTTATTAGAGCGCCATAGCCACCGGCTCTTACCGCTGACGGTGGACAGATAGAGGCAGAGTTGTGTAAGCAAGCGATGAGGGGATGCCAGGTCTGCTGTCACCTTGACAATCAGCCACAGTTAAAGCGAGGACTTGGCCAAGGCACTGCTACATGGCAGCTCCCCATATTTCATGTCGCAAATTCTGTCCATATGTTTGCAGACATTGTGGAAAGAGGGTATGAGTATATTTTCTTAAGATCTTTAAATCATTAAAAGGACCAATAAAAGGTGTCATAGAATGCATTTGTTGTGTATTATTGTGTGTGTTCAGTTAGGGTATAAAAGAAATACTGACAATTTAACAAGTCTAATTACAACCCTGTTATTTTGCCCATTATTCTGTGTGGTTAGCCATTTTAAGAAAAGTGTAACAGGGTCTGCTAGGGTTAGCTTTTAGCTTTTTTAGCCCCACTGCCATATTATCCTGAAGTGGCCATAGGGTTTGGCTTCATGCATTTGCTAGATGGCTGGGTGCATGTACAACTTGGAATAGGCCTGTTGTATGGCTCAGTTTTTTAATTATTATTTTATTTTCAAACAGAGAGACAACAAATGTTCTGTATGTACAAATGTACTGAACTCTCATTGTTGAACTAAGCTTCTCCTGCACTACCGGGTCATGATCATGCAACTTGAGAATGCAAGACAGAAATGTCTAATCTTTATACTGATCTTTATCTGAGTGCTGGATTTGGTCATCTGTTGAGTTTAGGAGGCCCATCAGATGGGAGAAAGTGAGCAGGAGGAGGGGAAGGGGGGGGGGGGAACAGGAGAGGGAGAAGGAGAAAGAAAACATGTGTGCTGTGGACTGTGAGCATGGGAGGCCTGTGGTATTTATGGCTCCAGATTGCAATCGGAGAGCAGGTGTGAGAGCTCAGCCTGTGCAGCCTCTGTTTTCTACATGGCATTTCCTGTGAGGGAAGGATGGCGGGGGAGACCGACCAGACAGAAGTGTAAAACTGCACTGGTGTATCATTATGCATTGACCCAAAGACTGACTCAACATCAGCTTTTTACACAACATTTTAATGAATAATATTCCACTACATACAGCATGTCTATACTGCCTTCCTATGCAACCAGTTCCCCCAGTGCCATTTGCATGTAGAACCCTACAGAAAGAAATGTTCTTCTCATGTTTATGTATCAGCTTTAGTATACCAAATATCAGTCCACAAAGATTCTCATAAACGGTGCATGCCTAAAACTGATCAAACTGTGAAATTCGATGAGTCAACATGCACTGAATCACTTCTCAAAGAATCCTTACTGAACTGAGTCAGTTAGTGAGTTCAGTGATTCACACAGCTAGTAGACAGACTGCAAAAGAGCACAACATGTACGCTACGGTAAAAGAGAAAGCGAGCATGTGTGGAAGTACGTGTGTGAAATCCGTAGGCATTTCTCTTTGCAATAACATGACTCACACGTGCCCCCAGGAGAGGCCTGGCCAGCACTCCTGCCAGCGAAATGGGGATTTCCACACAGCTCTCCAATAAAGCCTTACACACCCGGAGAAAGCTGATGACCTCGCAGCTGATTAGGCCACACAATTCCACAACCAAGCAAGAGTGTGTATCTGTGTGTCTGTGTGTATCATCAGGAACAATTCTGCAGACAACACGGTGTTCCTCACATGAATAATAAGTGTGTGGCTCTACGCCTGCCATACTCTGTCTCCGCACATTCGCTATGATTTATCGGGCTTAACTGAACCGCAAACATCGCTTACTGCACTGCTAAAAGAGCCCCTTCATGCAGACTGCTCTCTTTCTGAACAAAATTAGTGGGGTTAAGGGGTGTGGATGAGAAAGAAAAGCGGTCAGGTGGAGGGTGCAAGAATTTCTCACCTCTTTCCTACCCAACCCTCACTCCCCTTAACTGTAAATGGAAGTCAATTTAAAAAAACTGTATTCCAAGTCATTTGTAAGTAAGTTTTCTGTCTGAGCTATACATTTAGCTGATACCTAGCTGAACGTCTCCGCAGATGGAGCTGCATATTTAATTTGATGTAGAGAGGTGCCAAACACAGCTGGAACTAGTTGTATACAGAGCTCCAAACTAATACTAATAGGTTACTGCTGGGAGAAAGCCGGTCTAATATCAGCCGCTTAAATGATTATTTAGAGTACTGTCCTATACGTGTCTTTTATTACAATAGCTCAGCGGTTTAGGGGGAGGGGAACTTAACATGTCACTGTGTGTGTGTGTGTGTGTGTGTGTGTGTGTGTGTGTGTGTGTGTGTGTGTGTGTGTGTGGCAGTATGTGGGTGGTCAGAATGGGGAGCAAGTGACAGGGAACAGCACCTGCACGCCACAGATAAGTGTGTTTGTACTGAGCAGCAGCCTCAGCTCACACGGCCTACTCAGCGATTCACAAACGGCGCCAGCAATCAGTGACTGTGTGTGTGTGTGTGTGTGTGTGAGTGAGAGAGAGAGAAGGTGCAGGGACTGAAGTTCCAACTCACTTAGACCCAAACTGTAAACTCACCCAGTTCCAGAGAACATTCTGCCTTGAGCAAAGGCCCGACACCTGACCTCAATGACCTCAAACGATTCATTTCCTTCCGAATGAATCACTAAACTAAATGAATCACTGACTCAATTTGATTCAGAATTTAATCCGATAGAGTGATCAGCCACAAGAGAAATGATTAACACAGAAGTAGCATACAGAACAAAAACAGGAGGTCCACCAAATGAAATTAGAACCTTCAAGATTTTTTCTTTAAAAACAAGCTGTTGTTAACTGAATCATTACACTTAAAGGGATAGTTTAGCCCAAAAGTCAAATGAATGTCATTTTACTACTTCTTGGCCATATTTTTTTTCCATCAGGGACGAATGGTGACAGTTTAAGCCCAGTGTTTGCAAGCAATGTTTGCCTAGCATCTCCAATTCTGAACTAAAGCAAGACACATCAGATACCAAACATGTCTTGGATGATTCACTGTGATTCATTGTGCACCAGTGATCAATCATGTAAATTAGATGTTTCGCTAAACTATATGTTTAAGATGAGCATCAAATGAGGCTCAAATTATGCTAAAACTACTCAAATACTCGACTCCCCCTCAGGAAGAAACGCACAGCTAACAGCGTCAGATCATGCACAGTTTGAATGTGCAGTTTCAGACTAGGTGTTACTGGATCGGATCATTTGTCCTAATCTTTCCTCCAGTATCCAATCCAGCAGCTTCTGCAGATAACAGCCTGATACAGCCTGATACCCTTCAACACTGATAAGCCATCTTTAAATCTAGAGAATTTTACTGATGCCAAAAATGATGCATGTACCAGAAGTCCTGGAGGGCCAGTATTCTCTCTGCTGAAAAAACACACCCCCTAAACCGTGCAATTAAAAAATGAGTTGACGCAGGTGTGCAAGAGCAGGGAAAACGACAAACTGTGCTGGGAACCAGCCCTCCAGGACCAGATCTGAAGAACCATGGCATAAGCTTTTCTGAATATTATAAACTACAACAGATTTCAACATTACAACCGCAACACCAATGTTGAATCACTGCCATCAGGTCGATGCATCACAACACATTAGGATAATGCAATTCTCCCACGCCGTCCAAGTTATTAAAAGCACACTGGAGATCCCATAATGTGACGTCACTACACGTGTTACTTATGTGGGACTGCAGAAATCACATGATTCATCTAAATTATCACAGAACTGACCATTTAGGACATTTAGGACCATTGGCTGGTCATGCTGACCACAGTATACAGCAGGGCAGCACAATATCTGGATTTAGTATGGCCATTGCAATGTGGGCATGTGTAATAGCCACACCACAGGACGTGCAATGTCCCATGATTAAATCAAATGCATTATTTCCAGGACATATCTACCAGACGCACCTTATATATCAGATATTTGAAATCTAGTGTTAGCAGAAATAAATAGACATATACATATGTATGTATGTATGTATGGGATTGTGCACCACCACTGTAAAAGATCAAATGATCAAAAGAACCGTGCAGCTCTACAGCACACAGATGCATTTGCAAACTATCCATACGTCAGAGGAGCAGCTGCTGCGGAATCTAATCAGCGCTTTGAGAGAGTGAAGGTGGACGTTAGCTCCTGGTAGCATTTGCTAATGGATTTCTCAACATTATGGATCCTGGTAGCTGCATTACTAAATGTAATTGCTGGCGATAGGGGCCGTGGATTGATTCTCCTGCACAATGGAGAGGATAAATAAGGAACAAGAGCAATAGCGAGAGAGTAAGAGAGAGGGAGAAGGGGGGGGGTGGCTTTGACACAAGCAGCAAATAAATGACATAACGGTACGCTGCATCAGAAAACATCCCCCCTCGCCCCCCAGAAAAGCCCTGACTGGATGTTAAAGCATCACCAAAAAGGAATGTAAACAGCAGAATGAAAAAAGGCTGTCGAGGCCGCTTCCTTTTCTGTCGCCCAGCTTTCCACAGGACTTTCATGTTTCAATTCTGCGCCGCAATCAGCGTCCTCTCAGGTTAGAATGTGATTGGAAAGCTTCTGGGACTGAAAGCAGGAGGAGGAGTAAATTATGATTATGCTGCATCTCAGTGATGAGCAGATAAAAACACATTAGAGAGCGTCTCCCCGCTCTAAAAATAGACCATTAAGAGGATGCCGCTAATTGATCAGCCATGAAGCCTCTCGGGAACATCACTGGACTAACTAGGACAGAGCCGGTCACTCAGTGGAGTGGGCTCTAGAGCACCTCTCCTGGACAAGATGTAGTAGTGTGTTAATTCAGGACACTGTGTGTGTTCGAAAGGCAGCTTCTTCAGCTTAGGCACTTAATAAAAACAGGAGAGACGGGGAGAGACGCGGAGAGACGCGGAGAGACGCAACAACCACACAACATGAAAGTAAGTGACAGATGAAGCAAGAGAAAGATGAGCGAGCGAGCGAGCGAGCATGAGAGAGAATAGGAGAGAGAGAACAAAGCACAAGAACAAGAGGAAAAGTAAAAGAAAAGAAAGCTGAGAGAGAGCGAAAGAGTAAGAGAGCGTGAAAGCAAACGACAGAGAAAGCGAATAAGAGGGTGAGAAAGAGGGTGAGAAAATGAGAGAATGCAAGAGTAAAAGAAAGAGAAAGAGAATGACAATTTGAGAGATGTAATTTGGGAGAGAGACAGAGAGAGAGAGAGAGAGAGAGAGCACGAGCACGAGAGAGAGAGAGCACAAGAGAGAGAGCACGAGAGAGAGAGAGCACGAGCACGAGCACGAGAGAGAGAGAGAGAGAGCACGAGCACGAGAGAGAGAGCACGAGCACGAGCATGAGAGAGAGAGGGGGGGGGGGGGGGGAGAACGTGAGAGCAAAAGAGAGAATAACCGAGAATGACAATGACAGAGAATGCGAGAGCAAAAACAGAGAGAGAATGAGAGAGAGCGGGCAAGAGACAAGGAGAATGAGAGAGGATATATGAGTGAGCGTCAGAGCAAGAGACCAAGAGAAAGAGAGGGAGAGAGAGAGAGAGCATAAAAGAGAAAAAGAGAGAGGGAGAAAATTCTCG
This sequence comes from Salminus brasiliensis, assembly GCF_030463535.1. Classification (NCBI taxonomy): domain Eukaryota; kingdom Metazoa; phylum Chordata; class Actinopteri; order Characiformes; family Bryconidae; genus Salminus; species Salminus brasiliensis. The sequence goes on along the minus strand of NC_132899.1, from coordinate 25,136,878 downwards.
CGGATCCAATTAAATACTTTTTCATTCAACCTCTGGAGCCGTGCCATTCCCAACAGGCAATACACTCCTCGCCTGGCGATGAGACACACCAATTAACTCACCCTCTCTCTTGCGCACACGCGCACACACACACATACTGCAGCTGCTGGTGCCATTAAAGCAGAACAGAGGGAGACATAAAAGGCAGGCAGCACATCTTCCCTGTGACTTTTGTCCATTTAACAAAACAATTAACGGCATTAAAAGACACCGCCTGCATTCACGCGGCACCTACTGCGCCGCCGGCTCCTGCACCACCGGGCGCTTCCCTCCGGGGAGGACAAGTGCTCTGAAAATGTCAGTAGCACCAGGCAGAGTCTCGGCCGCTGTGCAAAGCTGGTTAGTGTGTTGGAAGCGTGGAGGGGATGCAGGTTTGTGGAGGCCGTGAGCGGCATAGCAATGACCAGCACATCAGCATCAGGCCACAGGAGACACACACATACACACACACTCTTGCACGTGCACACAGCCGCTCAGCAGCAGCAACAGCCTCACAATTACACACAGGAGACAGAGAGAGAGAGAGAGAGACAGAGAGAGAGAGACAGAGAGAGAGAGAGAGAGAGAGAGAGATGAAGAGAACCCTGCTTGAAGATCAACAGCCTAATCCTTGCTGTATCTCCTAACACGACTGGGACGGTTAGTGTTTGATGATTAACCTGACACTTAATGCCTTTAACATATACAGCCATGACATAATGAACGTGCCAGCTGTAAATACAGCATGAACTAATGAAGAATCCTTCATAATTTACTATACAGGTTGGTCAAATAGCATAAAGCTAATTTCTTTTACCCCGTCTCTTTAGCTTAAAGATGGACAGCTGAAGCTGATTAACAGACATCTATTTGGCTTCAGCTCAGTGTTCTCGTAGCTAGTTGCTGTCATGTTTATATCAAACACCAAGCCTCGGGTTGTTCAGATCACAGCTTAAAAAGCCAGGGATCGGCCAGGCTATGGCCTTGCACAAGGGCCTAATGCTGGCAGCTTAGCGGACGTCTGTATTGAACCCAAAGCCCTGTGAACATAAACCCAGAGCTTTAAACAGATCATTGTTTTTTTGTTGTTGTTGTTGTTTTTTTATAATCAGCATTCATTCTTTAATTCTCCATCACTTTAGCCCAGAAAGGAAGCAGAATATGCAGTATTGTTTAAGTAAAGTAAAAGGTCACAGAACTGAAGAGGGTGAAGGCGCCAAAATGTTCAAATGCCATGCTTTGTAATATTGCCTATATTGTAATTTTCCAGCCTATTCGATAGTACTCTCCCCATCACAAGTAACGCTCCCACCACTGGCAGGGTAAGGACTGACACATGCCTCCCCCAATACATGCACAACCAGCCACTGCATCTATTTAAACTGCCTTAATGAAACCTCACTGGGCAACCAATGCAGCAGGTACCCAGCTCTGATGCAACGAGATATCTACCCACCCAGAGAGAATGCAAGGCCAATTGTGCACTCTTGGGCTCCGGCTGCTGATGGCAATATCATTTATCGCAATAATTCTGCCATCAATAATCCTTTGACTACATTTACGTCATAAGCCAAGCCTAATGTAACGCTTAAACTGGATCTGCATGATAATACAGAGCAACTTCCCCTTAGATGGTCTGTTTAAACCAGAATCCAAAAGATCCCTCTATGCTTAGAAGCTAACAAATACAAAAGTCAGTATGGAGACCACAGTACTTCACACTACACTTTGCCCAAGTATTCTTCAGGTTCTTCAGTCTGCGTTTAAAGACAGTGAGCGACTCGACCATTCGGACACCCAGGGGAAGTTCGTTCCACCATTTCATTTCCAGAACAGAAAAAAGGTCAATGCGGGTCAAGCTGAGCCATACTGAAGCTTGAAGGGGCTCTTGGAACTGATTGGCTTTTGACCATTGCCATCAGGTATGGTAGAGACTGTCGGCCAGCATCAGGGTATATGCAGAGATATCATATACTGGTTAACTGACTGAATCTGGGGTCAGTGATTAATCATGCAAAATACAGGAATTTTCTCCAGATTTCTCCAAAAGTCAATGATCCTACATGTCATGATATTAATAATGCACTTAGAGTATCGACAACAGAAGTAAAGTAAATGATGCACGGGAGATAAACTCTGCCTTTGGTAGCTCGCTCATAAAAAAAAAAAAAAGAGAGCAGTGGGAATTTTCCCTTTGTATCAAGCAAGTTATAGCATGATGTGCCTGATTTCATTAGCCTAACCTAACATATAGATCTGGTGTTGCTTACAATTTCACAATATGGCAATATATTGAATCATAACCCTGTAGCGTGATGCCTAATGCATTGCCAAGTTTCTTGCCTATACCCAGCCCTGTTGCACGGGCACTGAAACTGAGAATGCTAGCCAGATGTTTGTAACAGTATTTGATGATCTATAAGATCACTATATAAAAAAAACAAAAAAAAACAACATTGTCTACATTTACGGAATGCAGTTACTAGTAACGAAATGAAATAAAACTGCAGTTCTGCCAGTGGTTTGTAAAGCCTGTCCAGCTTAGCAACAGTTGCTAAGAAGGAAAGAAAGGGAAAAGAAGCTGGTGAACGAAGTGCCCAGAATTCACCCTTTCGGACGATCTCTGCATGTTCTGCGTGTGTTTAGACCGCAGCTGCAGACTACAGATTGCTGCTTACTGCATTATGAAGCGCAGCTGCCCGAACCTAACCCCTGCTCGCTCCTGTTACACCCTGACTCTGGACCTTCCTGACCTCGCAGCTTCACTGAAGACTGAGCTCCGGCTGCACGTGGACACAGTCCAGCTGCTCTTCTGCACACCAGAGCTTAGCGAACGCACTGATAAACAAAACGATAAACAGTAACGGCTACATCCTGGGAGGTCGGATACAGACAATATCAGACCTCTCAGGAAAATATATTAGATATGATAACAGGATAATAACAGCAGACAATACGCACAATGCACTACAATATATGATCTAGATTGGCTAAATTATTAACACTGTGCTTTCTAGGGATTGCACAGACTCCTGCTGTCCTGAAAATGCCCCCACTAATATATTATTTTTATGAATTCTGCAAGGAACAGAATTCATGACACTTCATGTCACACAGGTCTGCTCATCAATCTGCAAGACTCGTCACTTTCTACTCTACACAACACTGCTTTATGGGTATTTATGGATATTTCTCATCCTCTAGGGTACACTGTTGGCACACTAATCCGGGTAGAAAGAACACAGATGATGTTCTTCACTATAGTTTGGGACAACTAAAGTGAACAGCAACTCTCCAAACAGTGAAGCAAGTAGAAGGGGCTTGTGAGGTTGTGATCAACCTTCCATCAAACAATTGCTACTCTTAGCTTCCTAAAAAGTTTTAAATGTGAAAATATTAATAGCCAAAATGTTCCCATATGCAGTTGAAGGGTAAAGCTATACATTATGCTTTTCCTTCTCTGTTAATATAGCAGTATACATTAATGGCATTATTATGCTATTAATTGTAACATCAGGCTCTGGTTGCTTTGTTTACTAATTATGAGGTCAAAATATTTGACCCTACACACAGAGCCTGGGAGATGACCGCACCTGAGTTCACTGGAAGCGAACCCCAGACCACTGATTTCAGGAGAACCAGAGATCAAGGCTCTGGACCGCTCTCGGGTTAGGAAACCACGTTGACCCTTGATCAAATGTATTAAACTAGCCGTGCAAGCAGACCAGGGTGCGGGGAAAAAAATGGAAAAAAGAGCTGCGTAAAGCTGTGATAAGGTGCTTGATTGCTAATAAAAAAAGTATAATAATCTGGTGAAGTTTCATGGTGCAAAGAAGTCAAAACAAAAAGGCCTGTTCGAGTTGAACAGTGAAAGTATATGGCACTCTAGTCAGATACAGCTCAAAGCACTGCATTAAGAAAATTCACATCATTTCACTAGAACCAGTCCAGTGCGTTTTTGCCTTAGCTTAAGAACAAGCGTCGCAAGAACGCAGCGAGCACTGAGACAAGCCTGCCGGACTTAAAATAAAAATAAATACAAATGTTAAAAGCCCTTGTGAAACTCTTCTGCAAGAAATTAAATGTCTAGAAAGAGATCAATGAGGCTGAAATAATGTTAAGTGACAGCTTCAAGAAGCATCTATTTCCCATCAAGGTCAGACCTGTCAACCCATTTCAGAGCACGCGGGAGAGAGTGAGAGAGCAAGTGAGAAAGAAACAGAGAGTGAGAGAGCAAGTGAGAGAGAGAGAGAGAGAGCCATGAGCAGCCACAGTATCCTGAATCCTTACCCACCAATGGGTGAATGAGCATAGATGTGTATGGATGTGTATGTGTATGCATGTGTGTGTGTGTGTGCATGCCCTGGGGCCAGCACAGCATCTCCAAAAATAACCCTTTTGCTTCTGAAGCTTTCCACTCAAGCAAGAGTGCAAAAGACAGCTTCTGTTATAATGACATCTCTGTAGATTTTCTGCACTGAACTGCTCGGTATGCTGCAATTCCTCACAAACCATTGAACGCTAGGCCCACATTTCGACGGCACGCCGCAAAAATGCAGCGCAGAAACGAAGTGCAACCACAGCACTGACAACGGCTTCGGCTGGAAGATCTTTTTACTTTAGAGGAATACAAGACTGTCCCAAACAGTAAGGGTGGGCCCTTCAGCTCGGTCACAAAAAGCCTTTTCAGCGTGTCAGTACTTCCAGAACACAGACAAACCGCACAAATCATAAAAAAAGGACTTCACAGAGCAATTACAGAGAGTCCGTAAACAACCACCACCACCAGCGTACAGTAACTACATAAAAAGGCACAGTAACAAGAAGCTGATTGGCTGCCAGCCTACTATGAAATCATAATAGGTTTTGTAAAGGCTCATTTACGCTCAGAGTTAAATACTGCTGGTTTTACTGCATGGTAGCAATGAAAACAACATGGGGCCACACCGGCCCTTTGTGGAGAAGGTGTCTCATTTTAAACTGCTATTGTGCTAGCTAGCATACTAGCTACCTAAACTAATAGTCTCAAGTTTTGAGTGAAAGGGAAGGGACTACATTCATCTACATTGAAAGGCTCAGTTTAAGCTCCATCAAATCTGGCTCCACTGTGAGCTGCAGGAGAACCTCTCCAGATATCCGCCTTCCTGTCGAGGTGGGGTAAATGATCACATTCTGGGCCCTTCCCCCGAATCTCCAAAGAATGAGTTGGGTTTGGACTGAATTTCATCACCCATCAATTACATAGAGTAATATTACAAGACTTTCCACAAAAATGACACGAAGCTGTTATTTAAAAGGTAATATTGCTATATAATGTTGCTTTAAATCTAAGTGTGAAGGAGTTTGTATTATTTGCTTCTTCATGAGCCAAACATTCTAAAAATAGCTGTGCCGTATCTCTAGACGATCTTCCAGCTGGAAATCTGGGGCACAAGCAGCATGGGAAAATACCCTCCTATTTGCAACACGCCTGCTTGTGTGTCTCCTGGCCTCCACACCGATGGCTAACTCAAATGTTAAAGCCTGTCCCACTTATAGATGGGGGGGAAATAATAATAATAATAATAATAATAATAATAATAAAATACATATTTATATAAAATAAAGTGCCTGCTTGTGATCAAAGGGAGCAAACTGGAAACCTCGGCTCCGCAGGAAAGCAGGCATTATTCCACCAGACGAGATAAGAGTGAAATGTAAACCAACAGGCCACACAGGCACAGCTGAGGCTGTTTGTTACAGACAGACAGACACAGACACGTGACTATGCCGTTTCCTAAAACTGGCTACGGGGGGGGGGGGTGGGCGGCAACATTCTCCACAATATTTACAGGAGGCAGAGGGCAGGGAGGGGGAGGGAGGTGGCAGAGCACTATGGAATGTGTACTCTGAAAGAGTACAGCAGCAGCGAGTCGATAGGAAGACCGCATGACCTCCACACTGAGTTATGGCGGCACAAAGTGTACGCATAAGGACGCTGTCTTGGGAGTGAATCATGCACATAATTTACAGGCACGTGGGCGGCGGAGAAGAGCCACCGTACTGGCCGAGCTCTGCTGGAGCGTCCTGCATTATTCATACAGGGGGCTCCCCATACGCTGGACACATACGCATTTCTATCAAGACCCCTGAATTTATTCACATAAGAATGTACATGCCATCATTATGCAAAGAGTGTGAAGAGTGTAACATTCAGCCCAGCGAAGTGAAGTGGACAGAGAGAGAGGGAGGGAGAGAGTGTAAAAGGCAGCGAGAAGAGCATGAAGCATCAAGGGGGTCCAGACGCGGTCTCTCGGCTGTATGTGGGCAGGGCTGGAAACAGTGTTGTTGTTGCTGAGGGGAAATGGCTGGTCTTATCTCGGCGAGACTCCCTCTGTGATCACCCTCATTTTCTAATCATGATTTAGCACAGACTTAGAGTGCGGACAAGCGTGCACGCACACATGCACACAAAACAACATGACCCTCGCTATATCTACTACAGTGAATTTACTGTACAGAAGGTCAATTCCTTTAGTAAGATTTCAGAACAGTAGGTCTAGGCACAACTAAACATCTCTCAATATCAAATCGTAAAGATTACGTTCCTATGCAGGTTCGAGATTTCGTTTTCAGGGTAAGTACTTCTAGGGTAAGTTCAGATATCTGTATCTTGAAATAATCAAGCTCACCCAAGTGTGCGTTCTATAAGAGAGAGTCTACAGCAGCATACATCTGAATGTGGGTTAATGAGGGGCACCTACCCCACACTGGAGAGAAACACTGACTTCTAGGTTTGATACAGAGGCGGTCAATCAAGAGGTTGTCATGATTTAAAAGACACCAAGGTTCACTGTGGATTTCATACTGCCTCTCCTGTGTCTCCAGTGACCTTCTCTGACCTTCTGTGGCAAGCCTTCAATTCATGGAAGAGAGCAGCAACAGTGAGTCCCAGTCTGTTCCCATAGTTTCATCAGTGTGCACAGACAAGACGATCAGAGATGCGGACGGAGAGGGGAAACGGGCATTCGTGTGGGCATCGGTTCTCAAAGAACTGTTTTCCTCCGCAATTTGCATTTGGCCTTCGCTCACAGGCAGAGTAGATTCAGCCACAGCTGATCCGGGACTAGCCGAAGGCCGCCGCGGGCAGGGTGGGGCTGATGAGCAGGACAGGAGGCCGCCGCAGCGGCTTTGTTTACAAATCTGAGCGAGAGAGCTGATGCACTGAGGTTGGTGGTCAAGGCAGCCGGCTGTCTGCTCCTCGAACGAAGCCCTGAGGAGCCAGATTACCTCAGGCCTCACCATATTCTCATTCAGCGCAGACACACACACACCCAGCTGACAGCTAGAGACCAAAACAGTGGGGGGAAAAAAAGAAAAGTCAGAATGCTCCATTTTCCTCTCACTGAAGGCCGAGCTGCTAAGTGAGCAGGTAGTAAGCGGGTCTTCTTGCCTCATTGCTGTAATTTGCACTCGCCATAGTCACACACCAATCAGCCTGACTTATGCTTAGCATGGCATATTTGCCAACTAGCTACTGACTCACAGATTAAGGTTTCCGGGTGGAACGCCATCCATCGAACCATCCACCTTCTTATTCGCCTCTTCCTGGTCCAAAGCCTACCTGGAAGCATTGGGTACAGGGCAGGAACGCCCCCATGACAGGGGGCCACTGCATGGTACCTAGGGTCAATTTAGCATAACCAATTCACCTACCATGTGTTTCTGGGAGGAAACCGGAGTACCAGGAAACCCTAGCAGACAGTGACCAGAGCAAGGACTGAACCCACAACACCAGGCCCCTGGAGCTGTGCAGCACATTTGATTTTCAGAGGCGAAGAAATTGAAGTACCCAGAAAAAACCTGCACGGACTGAACCCAGAACCCCAGGTGAGACTCGCACTCACACACAGGCTACCACATGTTCTCTGTCCATCCTGACGCACTAAACTGTAACATCTGTACCCTAACAGTTTGAGATGGACACACAAACCATCTAGCATGTTTGGTTGGCAACAAAAGATATATTTAAAAAAAAAAAAAAAAAAAAAAAAAAAAAAAAAACAGTGCTGAACTGGCACGTTGGCACCTTCTAGGGAACAATACACAGTAGATCACAAACCACATTAGCGGCCATTGAGGTCATTCGGTTTATATGTACTTTTGTTCCTCCATTTGTAGAGAGAACTGTATTTCACACAGTGTCAGAAACCACATCAGCTCCTAAGCAAACCTCAGACAGCAAACATGTCAGCTGAATGACCACATTTAGGGTGAGGGGGGGGACTGCAAGTGTGATTTTTCAATGAATGACTCCTTTAAAGCAGCAGTGGGCAGGTCATTTGTCACATGAAGGCTCTTCTCTATGTATCGCCGCCTCTGCTAGATTGAGGACACCATTGCGGTCACCTGCTAACCTTGACAATTCTCCCCCTCCTCCACCTCCACCTCCTCCTCCTCCTTCTGGAGCCAGGATGAATTTACGGCAGGCCGCTTCTCTCCTTCTCTGCGTCTTCTCCTTTCTCTCTCTCGAGGCGGACATGTCTCCTGCCCGGGCCTCGGCGCCCCTGCTGCTCGCTCGCGCGTGAGGCGGAGTGGAGCGTAACGGGCGAGGATTAGGCCTTTACGCAGGCACTGACGAGAAATCCCCAACTAGCGGCGCAGAAGCTTCTCGAAACACCAGGCCACATTCAGAGCATGAACAAAGCTGGGGCCCAGCCAGAGCTGGCCATGCAGAGACGGCTTACACAGCGTGTTTGAGGGCAGTTGTACTTGTTGGCATGGTTTGTGGAGTTTGCTGCGGGTCACAACGCCACATTGTTGTATACTGTCCATTGTTTGCATTAATATCTTAATTATTTATTTTTATTTTTAAAATTTTTTAATGCAGCTAAACTCCCAGGATGTGCCCAATTGATGCTCCCAACAAGTGCAGCCACCTTGCTGTGGATTTAGTGTACTCCGCAGGGGGTTTAAGGGATTCCAACATAATGCGATCACAGTTAGGGCTGAGTACTAGAGATTGCTGGTTCAATCCCAGTGATGTCACAGCCAACCGTGGCCAACTGACCGCTCGCTTACTCTCGCTCTCGCTCTCTTTCTGGGTGGGTGGGTAAGACAGCCATCCCTCTCTCCATAACTCAACACGATGCTACTTAGTGCAAGCATCTGTTAGCTGATTTAACAGGACTGAGAGTTGTCCAATGGCTGCTGGCTTCATGTAACGTGGAGAAAAAGCTCCCAGCACTGGTGGCATTGTTTTAACAGCTAAATACTAGTCACTGTCTTGGGCAGGTTTACAGCTGGTGTAAAATGTCCAAAATGTACACAGCTCTGGATACAACACACATCTGCTAAAAGCACAAGCTAAGAAGAAGTTTTAAAAAGTTTTTTTAATCAGTATTGGGTTGGGGGGGGTATGATTTTCCACACACTGTGTGAACAAAGAGCCCCTCTGTTTCTTACTGCGCACATGCTTGGCTTGAAGGACTGTATTAGGTTAGTGTTGCTTTAAGTGCACGGCACATTTTTCAGGCGCCTTCCGATGTTTGGCTTTTGAGCCGGGGCTGAAGACAGATGATCCCCCTGACAGCGGCGCTTCATTACCAAACAGGCTGCTACAAGTGAAGGGAGTGGCCGCAGTCCCGCCCTCACAGCCACTGCCGGGCTTAGTCTTGTCGTGCCTGTCCGTACACATGAGACACCTCCTGCTGTACCGACTTCCAGCACCCACAGAAACCCTTAAGCAACATGTTCGTATTGCTAGCTTTGTGAGGACTAGTGTAGTACTGTACCTGAACACTGCCTTACCTCGGCTTAATTCTGACCTTAACCTCAGGAACCAAAAAGACAGCATTCGGTGGGACCGTCCTCCACCCGGTCCCACCAACTCACTACTCCAGTAGCCTGGGAGAGGATTCCTGTGTTACGGCCATGAAACCTAAACTCCAAATTGGCCTCAAGCAGCTACGACCAGTTCTGAGGCCCGTCGCGCAGGTCGGCTTAATTACACCCAGCGTGAAACACACAGAGAGGAGTGTCTGGTTACCGCAGCACGAGAGAGTTGAGAAGTTAACTGAACAGCAGTTCAGAGGAGCTATGCTGCCAGTCAAAAGTTTGGGGACACCATGTACAGCTTTTACAATTAAGTAAGACAAAGTAGGGGATGCACAAAGATATCCGAATCATGTTGATATCAGCAGGTATCTGCTTTAAATTAAAAATTAAATAAATAGATAAAAATAAATAACACTGGACTAACCCACTGTATTCATGTTACTGCATTTAGAACTCCACAGAACTAATGTTACATTTCTCTGCAATGATTATCCATTATCTACACTGGGGGGCGGGGGGGGGGGGGTCAGTGCACATAAAACATGCTGTAGAATGTATGGCATAATCCCCACAGTAGCAGTGTCTTAACAAGTGTGTTTCTTCAAATGAATCTGCTTTATTATTAACATTTATTATAATTACATTATTACAAACCAACACCCTTGCTCATTTCTACTATAAACCATTACTGAAAAGCTGTCCCCAAACTTTAGATGGGCAGTGTGCGTGTGTTTTACCATGCTGTGCTAGCAAGCGAACGCAATCCCAAACTCTCCAGCTTCAGAGCTGCTGTCTGGAGATGAGCGCAGTCATTAATAATGAAGTGCAAATTGCCTCCCAGACTCCTCTTCTTATTACCTATGACTTGACACTCATCCAACACCTCATCAAATCCTATTGAGAATCCCCCACCAAGACTATGAATGGCAGATGACACCACTGCTGTTACCCAAGAGCCCATTAGCATCAGGTTACAGTTTACTGTTGTGTGGAAATAGCTTGGTTCTCTTGGTACCACAGGGTTTCATGCACGGCTAAAAAAACACTTACGAAAACTTGTGGTCATATTGTAGAGGAAAGCATGTGCAAAAAGCCACAATAACACCACAGTAGCTGAAGATATGTACTGTGGTCCTCATCATGACCTTCTGAGTTTTGAGACCAATGAGAACCTCTTGTAGACGGGGTCATGACAGGTTCGGGTATTTCTCTTATAGTTTACCACAGAAAACCTTTTTTTCTAGGAGCCTGCATGTCCACTGGCCCAACCAACCGAACCTATAGCCCACCCGCCCAAACTGACTACCCAAAAGCTCGTCATCCGTCCATTTATTTATCCATCAGGGCTGCAAGCATTATCTGAGGACTTGGTTCACCTTATTTTTGGGGACAAAAACAGGGACATGCTTCGATCAAATAGATATATTATGAAGTATTGTTACATCCCTACCACCTATCCACCCATGTCCTGACCATGTCCAGCCCGCCTGAGCTTCTGAAATGAGATCAGGCCTGGTCAGGGCAGTGTTTAAGCAAGCTTGTATTCATGTGTGCGCTTGAGAAAATACAACAATAAGAAGGTAGAGACACAACGCTGGGGGAAGGGTTTCAGCAGCAGCAGTTGCCACCAAACATCATCTTTTGTTCCCACCGGACACTGATGAGGACAGTCCTCCACCTCCTCCCTGGGTTTGGAGCTAGTTTGTTAGCATGCGCTCTCCAGCATAGTCCTGACTGATCATTTTACACAACCAACACACAGCAGCCAGCCTAATTAGGATGATTTATTCACATGAGCATTGGTTTCGCTCAGAAGCTGAATAATAGCCAGACTACCGCTCACATGGAGTTATAGTGCGATGCACATATTATCAAGATGTAATTTCAGGAAGAAGTGGTATATGCAGATAATACCACATCACTTTTGCATTAGCATTCTGCATTTAAATCCTGCGTGCACGCTGTGCTTGAGCTGAACCTTCACAGACACCAGTTCTGGTTGTAGGTCATTCACGGTGAGGTTTAAATCTAGCTTCAGTGGTTCAGTGTGTTTTTACTGATTGCAAAATGATCCCAGAGCTCAAGGCCTGGCTAGCATCTGGCACTATTACTGTTACACCATCTCTGTGTAATAATGTGGCCCTGGGGGCGAGGTGAAAAACTGCTTCCCAGGACTTTTCCCCACATTGCACAATCGCTGATCGCTGCAGTGTCAAACAAAGATGGAGTGGGCGGGGTTTCACTGGAGCAGGCCTTAAGTTTGAAAGCCGCAGAGAGCGGGCATTTGGGGGGGGGGGGGGGGGGGGGTATGCATCGCTATGCATTGATCTGGAGTTGGCGCCTCGAAACTGGAATGGATTAAAGTGGTTTAGGATATTACTTAATTAAGGATGCACTTATTTTCTTTGTTGCAATGAAGTTATCAGGCTATTATGAAACAGCATGTACTGATCAGCCACAGCAGCATTGACAAGTCAGGTAAGTGAAGAACATTATGATTAGGAATGGACCAGCCAAATTGTGATGGCTACAGGTAAATCAGGTAAAAACCTTACCAAAACACTAATGCAATCTTACAGGGCTTACATCTGCTGCTATGGTATTGGTGCCAGATACCACAGGACACCTTTAAAGGTCTTGTGGAGTCTTTTAACATGTTATGACTGCTTTGCGTATACACTGCATCGTTTTGCACTGCGCAAAAATCACATTGTGTTGTCTTGCTTGGTGTTGATGCTGCGTTAAATTTGAAAAATGGACGACGGTGCTGGGAATGATATCACACCCCAAGTTAACCGCAGTTAAATATTCAAATAATTATACCCAATTTCAAGACATCCATTACCTTATTTCTGATTTATATCCTCACTGTCTCCCCAGTTTGGACTGCCAATTACTCCCCCACCCCACTGAGACACACCTTCTCCGACATGTGTGCAGCCAGCCAGTGACTTTCTTTACTCAGCGCTGGTGCATCGGCCAACAGACGCAAGTGCAGCCCAGCTTTGCACTGGAGTGCCATCCACCCACCACGAAGAGAGCAAGGCCCTATTGTGCTCTCCCGGGGCCAGCAGTATCACCCGGATTCGAACTAGCAAATGTGTGTATGATTGATTAATGAGCCACAAACTGATAGAACCTGTATAACACTACTGCTTTGATTATTGTTGATGTGTGGTGCGGCCATCTTGGTTTTTGAACTCTATTTTAGGAGAGGCAGCCCTGTCTTTCGATCTAGACCAGGGCATTCGAAAGTACTGCTTAGGCGTCAAATAAAGGTTCATATTAGATATGATCAAAGCTGTAATCCAATGGAAATGTAAACATTAACATAAACCTCATTTTTAGCTACTCTTTATATTTTTAAGGTTGTTCAAATATGTTTATTCATTAATTTTGTGAATCATTACACCCCCAGGTGCATCCCTAATCTGTCCTCACCACTGCTGTTTGTTTGAATATCTGCTGCTAGAGCGAAGCGTACCAACTATAAAAAGGTACGGCTGGACAGAAAGCGTGAGGCAGAGTTGTTTAAACCCAAGGTCATAAAACGCTGCTCTCGCTGTATACGCTAGCAAAACGGGGCCGCGGACCAGATGTTTGTGCGGGTGTGGTGTCGTTTCCATGTAAAGCAATCCTCCCCTACCTTCCTCCTACGGACCTGCGATCAATAATTCAAAAGAGCCGTGAGAGACGAGGTCAGGTTTCAGCAGCTGATTGGGACGCGCTACCGGCAGGAAGGAGCGCCGACAACCAGGAGGTTGAAGGCTCATGTGTGGAAAGGCCTATGGGTGCGAAGGTAATGATTATGCCATTTCGAGGGAACTCAAGAAGGCGGAAGAAGCCTCTGAAGTAGCGAAAAGGGCCAGGAGAGTGGAATTATTTACTTAAAGAAACACTAAACTGGCTGAACTGAGATCATGCCCTTTTAATGAAGAAGGGGAGAGGAAAAGACATAAAAAAAAATCCCACACAGGAACGTTTCTGCTTCAGATTACCTGATTAAGCATACTTGTCAACAAGTTCGCTGCCGTTGGGCCTTGGCTAGATCAGGGGGAATAACATCTGGTTCGAGGTTAATCTTCTGATAAGGTTCCCCTACACCACTTGGTCAACTGCATGTAAAGCCCAGTGCAAACACAAGGAATGTGTGAGAAACATTTGGTGACTGCTATCTAGACCTTGAATGAGAAATCTGACCAAAAAAGAACACCTTGCTACAAATGTACGTCCTCGTCTGAGACCAGTCTGGAGTTATAGGACCGATTCTTTAGTTCTGCGTTGGAGCTACAAGGCTAACATTGCTAACAAGTAGGTTAGCATCATGAAAACTACACTTCCCTGAAACCATGAGAAATGTCAAATGATCTAGTTTCTGACATTGTTTAAAACCAGACAAAATACACTTTACACTACACGACCAAAAGTATAGGGACACATGCTCATTCACAAAGAGTCTATTCTGCTTTTGTTGGAGTAACGGTCTACTGTCCAGGAAAAAAGGCTTTCTACTAGATTTTGGAGCACTGTCGTGATGATTGCATTCAGCGACAGGAAAGAATTAGTGAAGTCAGGGTGTTCCACTGCTCCACAGCTCAATGCTGGCATACTTCTCTGCAGAGACTTGACAAGCTGTGTGTGCACATATATTGAAGCCTGAAGTTAGTAAGGCATGTATTTTGCCAGCCCTGTGGCTATAAGCATGTATGCACAAATTTGACAGGATTGACGCACTTCTTACAATGACTGATGAATATGCTTAATAATTCAGTAGTTGATATGTAAATCACGTAGTTCATGGTGGTTTGATGTGAAATGTGGTGCATTGTAAAGAAATGTTCAGAAGCCTCACAGTGGTGGTGTGCACCCAATGACTTGCTCCGGTCACCGGACCTCTCTGAATACCTACTGGAGGCACCATGTTGGTTTTACCTATTTATAGCATCGTTTGGTTCAGCAAACTGCTCAGTCATTACACAAGGAAGCTGTTATTGGCATATAATGATTGCTAGGTCATACTTCATGGTTAAATGCCAACGCTGAACTTGATCCTAGAAACTAGGTCAGTGGTCTTCTTGTTTTAATCCACAGGTTTACAAGGTTTTCTTTTATGTCCAGGCTGCGCACAAATGTGGACATGCTGGCCCATAAAAGGTAAAGTGAGTTCCATAACAGTACTTTTTAAATATGTGAAGGCTACATGACACTATTTTTGAATACTATTATTTAGTCTTGTTATTTATTACACTTAGGCTATTAATTAATTGGTTTATTTTTGCAACACTGTTATCCATACTATAAAGTAGCGCTATTATAGCAATTTTGTTGCATGGTATGTCATGGATGTATCGTGTCAAATGGATCTTGACAGCCTGCAGTTGTTCAATCCCTCTTCAATTACATCACTTTGTTCGCCAAAGCCTGGTGAACTAGGTCTCTACAAGAACTATACAGCAGTCTTGAGGCATAATGCTGATAATTGTAAAACAGTGGTAAAACAATATTAGTCATGCCTATCGCCTTCCTACAGGTACCTTTCCACCAAGAGCAGATTATGAAAACCTTCTTTCTGGCTAAAACTAGCATTCAGCTGCTCGGGCATCTGGTTTTGTTTACCACTGCATCACCGTAAACAACTCTGATAAGTTGCTCTGGAGCAGAGCATTTCACACCAAGACTTTCCGAATATGCTTACATCCTAGCTATTTAATATATGCATTTATGCAGAATTTTAGGACAAAAATAAATCTATAAATAAATAAATAAATAAATAAACAAACAAACAAAACAAACAAATAACTGGAATGCCCATGTAAGTGTGTTATGCTCCTGCACTGCAATTGTGGCTTTGCTGTGGAGTAAGGTGAAGAATGTCTGGGTTCTGCATGTAGAACAGGCCCAGACAGCATTGTGCAATTCACTGCTGTGTGCTCAGCTCCTGCCTCAGTGCTCAAGCATGAAGCATCATACGAGCTCAGATGTGTGTTTAATATATTTTTTTAAATGTTTGTTTTTTTTAAACCCACGCAGGGATGGGTCTTGGGCATGCTCAAAGTATCTAGAACTCGATTTAAAAGAGCACAGTTTGGAAGCAGTACTGCCCGTTTCCTGCAAAAACAATAGACACACACAGACCTCGCTTGACACCAGGAAAAGCAGGTCAGCAGCATTCCTGAATAATTGGCTATTCAAACAGTTACCTAACCGCACTCGTTATAAGCATCGCATGAGCGCGCACAAGTGAACGGGGGAAAAGAGAGAGTCCAGCATCAGAGCGGCTTGTTTAAAGTGCGATTGTGGTTATGTGGAGATTACAGCACCATTGCAGCATCCCTCACACCGCCGTTTCACAGGAGACACTTGAAAAAGGGTAGCTGGAGCGAGACAATTTCAGAGACAAAACAGTGTCTTTCTCCTTAGCCATCTGTCCAAAAGCAGGACTAAACAGTGGAAGCATTTATCCCAGTATTAACGCCACATGTGCACACACTGCAGGAGGCTGACACACACAGCGCATCAGCCCTCTGCTTTTCTTTCTACTACACCCACATGTACCCGACAAGATCCTGTCAGTGTGTCCACACTCCTAGCCAGCTCCAGTCTTTGTAAGATCCACCTCTTGGCACAATGACATGCGGCATGGCTGAAAAGCAGTTCATTAGGGCTGTAGCCATACAGTGAATTCTTCAGAGGCCCACAGAACAGGACCCGACTGATATATGGCCTGGTCAATAACATCAGCTGATACTAAGGTTCTGCAGATCTATTAGTGTGTAAATATGCAAATAAGCATTGTTCTGATTCGCTGCCTCATTCTAAAAGCAGTCCAGGCTGAAACAGGCGGAGCTAAATGGCTGTAGATGGCGGTACATACAGCTGTGGGTGAACATTTGGGCACATTTGGCCAAATGACTGGAACCTTGCTTCACACCAATCAAAAGTTTCTACACTGAAAACACAGCTCAGGTTAGTCAGCAAACACAACCCTCTAGAGGCAAGCCTGGGACGCAGCAATGGGAAAAATACCAATGTGTGCACTGAATAAGGGTGCCGACGAGACTTTGCCATTAATTAGATCTATGGGTGTCCTATACTCTTGGCTACAGTTTCAGGATTGTGTTTGGACAAACTATTATCCATGTAGTCTCTGTCTCCAGGCCACATAAAAAATGTTTTAAAAAAAATATATATATATAAAATAATTTTCCCACAGTGTCCACACACAACTGCTGTTAAATATACAGAAATATTAGAGTTGAGAGATCTCCCTGTATTGGTGGGCAGTATGAGAAAACTTTTGTGCTAAATGATGTCACTGCACACACATACACACACACAGCTATTTTTATAGAGCTCCATTAGTAGCAAAGTAAGTAGTAAAATGTTGTAACTGGAACTAAACATACCTGGATTAGCATTAAATTTGATAAATTTGATTTATATCAAAGATCAACCAAGTGCACACACAGGTCGCATCATCTGCCAACTGCAATCAGTTCTCTCCACATCAGATGACCTCAGCTAATAGTCAGTTATATTCAACAGAAGCAGAGGCACAAGACATTATTACTGACAAATCCTTCATTTAAAGCTCAATTTATCCAGCTAACTGGATCTAGCTAACTGGATAACTCAAATCACACCTTCATTCTGCTTTACAAGGCTATCCTTGACTCTTTGAAAGATCAAGGACTGCTGAACCTGGAACTAATAACAAGCAAACAGGCTTACATTGAGCTCTGCAACCTGAACGCTGGATCTCTGTGACTTTCCAATAAAAAACGGTCTCTTGGATCGCTGAGGTTTTCACACAAGTTGGTGTTGTCTACAAGGTGACACCGAGTGACCTTTCGCTGAGGAGGGAGTGCCGCGCTTTGTCGTTTCCTCTCCCCTGAGCCAGGGGCTCCGCTTCACAGCGGCCTTAATGTCTTTCAGCTGTGCAGAGAAGAAATGCGAATTCCTGCTGCTATCGCATAAATCTCACTCTAAACTCCCTACTCGCTCGCTCTTTACGCCGCTTTCTTTATTTCACGCTCCTTCTCCGTCCCCTGACGGATGTAGAGGCTGTGTAGCGGACAATACGGGTCAGCGTAGTGGACAGAGAGGGTCTATCAGCAGAATGACCATCAGTGTACCAGTGTTTTTTGGCAGCAGGGGTTTGTACACATCCATGCGCTTGTCTAGCAGGCCAGGTGAATCTCAGAACAGGAAATTTGATTTCTAAGGCTATGCACATGTACACACACACACACACACACACACACACACACACACACAGACGTTCTTACAACTATTCCAGTTCACCTCAGGGCGGGAGCCTGACATCATGGAAAATAGCTCTCCATTTTTCGCAATCATTACTGGCATTGTCTGTGTTTCCTGTCGAGAGGCCACTGGATTTCTCAACCACCCCAATCACATTTGGAGGGAACAGGCGGGAAAATCAAGCCAAATGAATTTCAGCTGTTGTGCTGAATCTGCTGTTCCCATTCAAATCCTTGCATTTTAGAAGCCTGCAAACCACTGGAAGTCAAGCAGATGTGTACTTGATAACACAGGCCTAACAGGAAGTCACGATTTTACATAAATAAATTCCGGACATCATAAACTCATTCATTCATAAGTGAATTGAAAAAGAATGTCCAATACAGGGTATGCACTGCCATCACATCCCTGCTGGAACAGACTCCTTTAGTCTGACTGAGTGGCAAAACAGTCTCCAACAACAAATTTGAAGTTAAAGGCACTTAGGCTCAACAGCAGTCCATCCAAATTACTAAAGAGCCAATGGTCCATGGACAGTAATGTGTAGCCAGGAACGTCCAGCTAACGGATACTCAAATCAAAAACCTGTTTAGGGGATAAAACCTCATATCTGAGGGCACACACACCTGGTTTGCTAGCTTTCCCCCTTACTTGATCTTAGCATGTGGCTAAATTCACAACTTTAGTGGGCTTTTGTTATTAGAGCAGCAACCCATTGGTCTCTTCTCTTTAGAGCTCTGATTTCTTGCTGAATCTGTTTGTACAGTCAATCGCACAACAGCTCTTTCACACTGAAGGTTTACGATTAGCATGTGTTTAAAACACTCAAAATCAGAATACCGACACCCCAACATCAGAGTGATAAATATACATTGCTATGGTGTGATCGGATGTAGCTGTGTACCCCATAGCAATGTATATTTGTCACTCTGATGCAAAGAATTGCACTTCTTTTCTAAAGGCAACTCTGCATGTAAATGCAGCACCTAGCCTACTGTCTGATATTTGCCATATCAGAAAAATACTAATATATAACCTGTGACCCCATGCAGGCCTGCGAGCTCAATTAATGGTTTTCATTTATGGCACTCACTAAAAGCTTTGTCAATTACTCGCAGACATGTTACTCAATAAATGGGAGAGCCGTTTCAAAATCCTGAAGATACATCAGGATACGTCCCCATGCCAAGAGGGGAACATAGCAGGGTGTTGTGGCCTGCTAATAGAAGACAGACATCTGGTCAAAGGCCTGCAGCCAAAACGCACCGAACACAAACAACTAAGCCAGGGGTTGGGAGGTGGGACGGAAACTTCATTTCCAGCTTTTTTCCGAAATAAACGAAAGCTGTGTGGGTAATGAGATTCCATCCTTGCAGACAACTACACCCCCAACCCCCCTTTAATCCGAGCAAATCACAATAATCTCCAATGTGACGGCAGTGCTGACATGAGACGTTATTTTCACAGGAACAGCGGCGAAACACACAGACCCATAATTACCACGCATTCACCTTTGCATTAAACAGTATTGCGGGGAAAAAGAAAAAAAAAAAAAAAAAAAAAAAAAAAAAAGACAATTCTAGGTTAAACGCCATATGAATGACTCAGTAAACAGCTTCACATTGGAAAACAGCACTGTGCTCTTATTAGCAAACTAGCTGTCTTTCGTCGTCCCACTGCTGCTGCAGCAGCATGTTCCTTTAGATCCGCGGTGTACATTATGCCGTCACGCTGCAACAAGGCCCAACTAGCTAGCACAGGTGGGCAGATGTCCAGGCTCAGCCTGGTATTAAGATGCCTGCTGTCGCTGCTTTCCTCTCAGGCATGGCCTAATTCACAGCAATGGGATTTTCCAGCAAAGCTGAGCCAACGAGCGCCGCTCAAGAAAAATCTAACATTCCATTATCAGTGTGTCACATTCCATGAGGACATGGCCAAAAGCAGAGAGCCTCAACAGCACAGAGAGTGGTGTCCACAGGGCTAGAAGGGGGAAGGGCACAAAACGTTCCTGTGTGTTTGTGTGTGTGTGTGTGTGTGTGTGTGTGTGTGTGTGTGTGTGTGTGTGAGCACCAGCTAAAACACATGAGGAAACTAAATGGGTTTTAAAAGACTAAGACAAGGACAAGGTTGAAAAAGGTGAAGGTCTACAGAGGAGCACAAAACTCCACGACATGTGGCCTTCAAGGATAGCGTCTAATAACGAATGGAAGCTGGTAGCCACAAGCTAGTCTGACTGCTTGGTCAATACCAGAGTGTTTCATGATACATTAATCTGTCTTAATCTGACACATTTTCCATACAAACTAGGCCTTATGTTAGTTGTTCTTGTTTCCATTTTCACTTTCAGAGCATTCAAAAATGACAGAAGCTCTAGATTTGAAAACTGTGCTTTATAGCATTTCAACCTTATGATTTAGCTAATATTTCAGCCCAAATATGACATGCTAGTTATGATACGACAATACAGTACATTAGTCACATTAGGTATTAGTCAACCAATCCCGCTACTTTAGACTTCTACTAATTAAGGGGGAGGGGAGAATAATTTAATTCAGTTTTTTTTAAATGGTAATTTATTGACACTAAATATAGCAGGATCGTAACAGGCCTAACCACCTTACCGACTACTGCAAGAACAGGCCGCAGGAATTCCCACGTGTGTCCAGAACACTGACTGACTAGAGGATGTAACAAAGAGAAGTGGAAAAGAAGGGAAGAGGAAAAAAGTCAAGTCATATTTGAAGAGGAAAGCAAAGGGGGGGGGGGTGTCTGCAGAGGCAGAGAGGGCTTTATAAAAGGTGGGAAGAGAGTGGGAGGAAGCAGGAAGCCCCTGGGAGCTATGAGCTACGGCCAGGCCGAGACTGAAGAGGCCTCATGCCTCTCCGTGTGAACCCCAGGAAGTCCCAGTGTAGAAGCCTTAAATTACACCCAGTCCCACGCACCTACAGGAAACCACCCCCACCACCACCACCAAAAATGCTTATTGTGTCTTCTGGTGCTTCTGGTTCTCCTTTAGCACAGCATAAAGAGTGCATGATCTACGGCCGCTGCAGCGTGAGAGCGCGCCACAGCTTCTGCCTGCAGTTGTGCGGTACAACAGGCCCTCCCTCACATCCTCAGGCTGATTTCTCAGGGTTGGTCTTTTAACCATTTCTGCTATTCTAAGATCTGCAGTTTAAACAAAGAACATTCAGACAAACCAATGAGAAAACGTTTTACATTTTGCTATCTTTTCTTTTCCCTTGATATAACGACCATGTGGATCCACATGCTAGTCAGCTCAATACTGCCAAAACAGTATTAACCAAGTGTCTAAGCTACAGATAAGGCAAAACTACCGCTTCGTTCTGGAGTGCAGACGCAACCTCTATAGTTCCGATGCCTATTAGCTCTTTTGTAAATGCTTCTGAAGGGTCTCCGGACCCTTCTTATGACGTTTTTTAAAAAGGTTCCACCTGCTGAGACACAACTGATCGATCATCTTGACTGCCACCATGCCTACCCCAGATCATACAATCCTGAATTGACAATTTTCACCAACACCTCCCTCCATAAAAGAACACTTTCCCAATCTATTACAAATCTGAGCTGAGGTGCCTGTGCGTTTATCCACAGCTGCCAGCATCACATGCTGATTTAAAGCAGAAGACCTTGCCCTAGCACAAGAGGGCCTTACAGTGTGACACTCACAATGACACACTCTGACCAGGACCCCACTTTTAGAGCCCTGGGGAAGAACAGCCAGCTGAGGACTGGGTATTGCAAAAGCAAACAAAGCTCCAGATGAGGCCCTCTGGCAGGATGTCGGAACAAACCTACAGAAGAAGAAGAAGGGAGAGGAAAAGGGGGAGGAAAAAAAGAAAAGACAAAAACACCACATGGAAATCTTTCCACCTTCATGGGTAAGAAAAAAAATGTAGGATACAAAAATGTACTTAGGGTAAGAGAGATTACAAGTGTAGCGCCTGCAGACAGTTCAACAAGTATGTGTTCCCCTTCTCTGGAGAGAACGTAACACCAAAGCTAAATAATCTTAACAGATTTAAGGGTTTATAGCTGGAGACACGGCCCAGGCTGTGTCATAAGACCATTCTGCCCACCCCACCGCCCCTAAGTCCATAAGAATTTGAGAAGTTTGAGAAGTTTAAACATGGAAAAAGGGTCCAGTGTATCCCATCATACACTGTGCCCAAACACCCATTGCGGGGACATGGCATCCATTGATTCTGGAGCTTAATTTCAATCGAAGCACAGGCAGCCACAGCACTCAGACTCGTTCACCCCAGTTATTTTTATCTTTACTATCATGGCTTGAAATGCTGAGCTAAAACCTTGTCTAAAAGGACACACACACACACACAAAGTTGGGCTAACCACTCATTTATCTTACTCGGCTGTGACAGAGCTTATATCCAAATCTAAAGAGTCGCCCTGGGGTTTGCAGTGGCGGTTGGCTCGCCTGTCATTACGTTTTTCAGTTTACTGCTGAATAACCCAGCCGATTCCTCGTCTCTGGTTTCTGGGAGCTGAGCTGGATTGAAAGAGGTCAATCGTAGAAGAGCTGGATCAGCAGAGGAAATTATTTGCAGACGAAGAACATTAACAATGCAGTAAGGTGTGTGAAATTTCCCTAAAGTCAGGGTCCAGTATACGATCCAGTGGTGTCTGAATTCTGTACATTTTTCAATGCAGCAAAACTAAAGAGCAAAGTACAATTAACGAAACCAATGCTCTGTGTGACAACACAATTCACTGTATTGCACATCTACAACAACAATACGACAGGATTACTGCAATAAACTATGCGATCATTTCTCAATACACACTTTGTTGAGTGTTGGGTCATTGGTTTCTTCAGTATTTCTAGAACTCCCAGAACGACCAAATAAATCACATTATACACTAAAAATGACTTAATTATAGAGAACATCTATACAACAACCAGTGTATGGCAACTGCACTGACCATTACCACCATTTTTCACTTTGCAAATACTGTATACTCTACTGTATACTGTGACTGTGCTCGTTTCCCCCCTCATTGACCACCTTTAACTCCAGGGGAGCTTGAAAAGGTCCCAAATCATAGCCCACACAACACATATATGCAAACCAAGTGGCAAAATTTATTTTTGTGAGGTCATAAATCTAACATATATAACCAGTCCACACATATGCTCTGGTTCTCTCGTTGCTAAGGGACTCGGATAGTAAAACAACCGTGAGTTAAAGCAGGTTGCTACAGCTACTGCTGTTGCTGCTGCTGCCGCCTTCACTTCCATTTGTGCAGAAACCGTGAAGAAGAAAGGGGTAAAAGCTCCTTTCAGTGAGGGTCATGGATGAGGGACATGACCAGAGCATGTTAGTTATTAAAGTGTGCATGGTACAGGCGTATGATTGTGCTTGTGCCATACTCACTTCATTCACAAGCTCTGCTACTGCATGTGTATGCTTGTTTTTTTTTCATTCATTTCATGCTATGAGCTGCGATTGGTTCTTTCACTTCTTTGGCTGGAATATAACGTCTAATACACACTGACCTCCATGATCATTTAGCTCTGCTGATTTGCAGCAAGATGTGCAGCACTGCGTATTGGCAAGAACCTGGCGATGCAATACATAATACAGTGGTTATGATACATTGCGATATATTGTGATACTGTAAGCAAGGCAATATTGTGTTTTATTTGTTTAAATTAAATTTGACTACACCTGTCACAGCAGGTAAAACAGAGTTTCCACCATAGTTTTATTCATAACCAGACACAATTCCAGAGTAAAGTCATGATGGCGGGAGTGCATTTGCCCACATGGTTTAGGCAGCATGGGCAAAAACTATGCAGCCCAAATGCATTCAAAGCACTAGAAGCACAGAGGTTACGCTCACAGTTTACCTTCCACAGTAAACTAGTTTCACTTTAAATTGTTCTGTTACTTTCTGAGACCTCTCCAAACAGGGCTGGGCTGTGGATAATGTTTATTAATGGCGCCTAGTGGGGATTGGAACTAGATCTGGCCTAAAATAGCCGATATACAATTCATTAAAATATGCCTGGATCGGATGGGGACATCCTTAATGCCAACTGATCTGAACTGCGATTAGGAGTCAAAAAAAAAAGTGAAGAGAGTCTCTGCCTCTCATACACTGCTCTATTTTGCTCCAACCGTCCACTCCAGAACCTGCAAGTTAGAGCCAACCAGCACAGGCTCGGCCTAGACTAAGAAAAGTTAACATCAGCCAAAAATATTGCATAGTTTAATCCCAGCTCAGGAGAAAAAGAGGCTGGAAAACAGTCATGCAAAAATGAATTATGACAGACATCATAAGTGGGCCTCAGGGGAGAGAATGAAATACAAGAAACACACAGGCCCTTTAATGCAGCCAGAAGTCACTCTCTCTTCTGTCTGACTGCAAATATCTCTCTCTCATATCTCCTTGACTCTCTTTCTTTAGGCTAAATGTTCACCATTCTCAGAAAGCTAGTCCAGCCTGAGAAACTCTAACAATGGAGCGCAACACCAATGCGTGTCTCATCAGCCCCTGAACAATGGGGCCCATTTTTCATTCCATATTTTCACAGGATTCCTTTCTCTCCCTCCACGCCTGACACAGAGACTTCCACTGCCAACCACCACCTGCAGAAAGAAAATTCCAGCAGTGGGTTTCTGAATGCATTCAGACACTTTTGCACACGCACTGAAGTCCTGGTCTGACAGCCTGGCCGGGGTGAAAGTAGCACCGGGGGGGGTGGGGGTACACTACACCACACAACACAGAGCACACTGTTCATTCCCAAATCCCTCAGCAGGGCAGCCGCGTCTGCTCCCATCCCATTTAGCTGCCCTTCAGGGACCACCATTCACATAAAATTCACAACATCCTGCACAGCAACTCCCAGGCTCGGCTGCCAGGCCAGCAAATGGCACGTCATAACCAAGTCTGTTTGATTAGCCGCTGCTCCTTGGCAAACAAGGTCCTCTCGGCGAATGCAAACTAGTTGGTGTTCCATTTCTTTCTGCGCTTTTTATTTTGTTTGTTTGGGATGAACCAGGGATGCGAAGGGGAATCGATCTAGAGGAGAAGAAGAGGAGCTAGCGGACATTTCCATCTGTAGTCTAAGGCTCCTGGGTTTCACACAAACATTTACATTACATTTACATTCATGGCATTTAGCTGACGCTCTTATCCAGAGCGACTTACAAGGTTACTTGTATTACAGAGGTGGGCCAATGCAGTGTTAGAAGTCTTGCCCAAGGACTCTTATTGGTGTAGCGCAGAACAGTCACCCAGACTGGGAATCGAACCCCAGTCTCCCACATGCTCACTAGCGGGTAGTGGTGTTCTCTACCAACACCAACCACCTACAGCACATCTACCTAAAATATTCCATTTTCCATATTCCACTTTGAAATCTGTATATTGCACATATGGTGGAGTGGGGAGGGTGGAAAATTGGATGCTGGCATCAGTCCCCATACCAGCATGCTGCTCCCAAAACTGTTGGGACTATCCCCATATTAACACAGTATTAACTAAGCTTTCTTATTAGATTTACATGATTATGGAATTAAAAGCTTTGTTTTTATTGAGGTGAAATCCTGACCAATACAATAAAGGCAAAGGTCATTCTCTAGGTAAGGAGGAACACTGCTACTGTATATGAACCATTTTTAACCTCATGTTCCTTCTGCTAAAGACACTTTAAATTCATTGGAGTCCATTTGTTTTCCATTCCTCTTAAATTGAGACCAGAAGTATTTTCATATCCCTTGGGAAAGCTGTTGGGATAGAGGTTGTTTAATGAAGAAACCTGTCCACCACACACATTTCCTGCAGCTATAAATCGCAGCGCATTGTCATGCTAACCCAGCGGAGCAGTCTAATATCATTTTAGCATGAGAACCTCAAGAACTAAAGCTTACTATTTCCAAATTCCGCTCCAATCAAATCTACAGGGCTAGCATTCGGTTCATTTGAATATGTCAATGCGTTGGTTTTTAAGATATTTTTTTTTCTTCCTTAAAGATTGATGTGCCTCTCTGCCGACATAACAAGGAAAAAGCTGTCTGGTGGGCAGATCATGCTGCGCCTTGGCAGAACCTCAAACATCTGCTAAAGGTCAAGTTTCCACTGTATGGAACCAATCAATGGAGGCCATAGAACAGTCCTCAGCACCACAAGAGGTTCCAAACAAAGAATAGTGTTTCACACTGGAGAAGGAACCTTGCCCTACATTTTGAAGGACACTTGTGTTACAGATTCACTCGCCCCCAGGCAAGATAACCCCTCAAGACACTGCTCCCGACTTCAAAAGAGGAGTGAAGTCATGTGAAGGATGACTATTCCAATAAGCTGAATTTGCAGAAGCACCAAATCAGGGCAGGAAAGTGCTTCACAGAGTTAACAACTGATGAAATGGTGGGTCGTCACTGAAGAAAAAAAAGAAAAAAAAGAAGAAACAGCCAAAAACTGCATTCTTCTAAAAAGTCACTTGTTTGAGGAGTGCTGGGCAATAAATTATCCACACCGATCAACCATAACATTAGCATCAATCACTGGTGAAGTGAAAAACAGTGATTATTTTCATTTATGGTGGCCTCTGTCAAGGGGTGGGATATTTTAGGCAGCAAGTAAACGGTCAGTACTTGAAAGTAAGGTGTTAAAAGCAGGACAAATGGGCACGCGTGAGGATCTGGGCCACCTTGACAAGACGCTTTCAGAGGTCTTGGAGTCCATGTCTCAAATTGGTACCAGTCAATAGCATTTGACTGGCTATCTGCATAATTGTGACGGGACACTTACAAAAAGCTTCTCACACACACTCACACACACTCACACACACTCACACACACTCACACACACTCACACACACACACTCACACACACTCACACACACTCACACACACTCACTAAAATGATTACTTTCTGGAAATGGAGCGTTCGCTTGGCGATAACTCATCGCTGCTTTCAGTGTGAACTGCTATAAGACGCAACCAGAGAGCTTGTCAAGTGATCGTTGATGCCTCACAACCCCCTGACAAACATCTACAAGTTTTAATATCTGGGCTCGTCTGTGATTCTTAATCAGTTCTTGTGCAAGAACTGGCTCCACCTACAGCTGGGAAGAGTGATTCTCACTTTGAGCCATGTGCTGTACACATGCATTCCTGGACAAGCTGAGAGATACAGAACCATCCCTCAACAGGAAAGAAGCAGACAGTAAAGTAATATTACCAGATTTTGCTACAAATATAACTTGGGTTACGCAGGGTTACACAGTTCTCATGTGCATCGTCACATACATAATGCAGCTGCTGGTGTGCCTAACCCAGAGTAGCAATGATAAGGGTGCTATTTTCTCTTTCCCAACTCAGTGGAGCATCACAATGATTTTGAATGAGTCACTTTAACTGCTATATAGCGTTACTTCAAAATAAGTAATAGGCCATCCATTAAAATATGCCTGGATTGGCCCCAAAAATATTAAACATTAGTTCAGGTGCTTACCGATGAATAATTTGATATAACTTAAAATTACAGCTCATGTTGTGATATAATTGGGAAAATCCAGCTATACTGAATCATGTCGACAGTGCCTTTCACAAGTTTGAACAAAAGTTCACCCATCAGAAGAGCATTCAGTGCAACAGCCTCCAATCTAGCAACACTCTTGCGCAGGACAATACAGAGTAGAATCTCAGTACAAGCATCAAAGGCTTCCTGAGAGGCCCTGTGACAGGTCCAGCGCTTGATGAATAGGCCAGAATTCCGCATTGTTCTGGACAATCCACTGCCCGCAATAATTGCACTCAAATTTCCCTTGAGATTTTCACTCGCTCCAAAGTGCAGCAGCCACATCACGTGCCTTACATGCTGAAGGAACAGTGTGTGTGTGTGTGTGTGTGTGTGTGTGTGTGTGTGTGTGTGTGTGTGTGTGTCTGTGTGTGTGTGCCTTCGCTCCAGTGTCTGAAAGGCTGTTTCAGCTCCCAGTCGTGTACATGCCTCCCATTGGGCCTCTCTTTCAAGGTGTGTGTGTCGCACTGCCACAGCGCAGCCTCTCGCTCTCTCGCTGACGTTTCTCTCTTCGCTCCGGGCGCAGCGCAACTAAATAAATGGAGACGCTCAACAGCCTTCCTCAGATCCTGCCAAACAGTCACAGAGCCATGACAACATGACAAAAAAAAAAAAAAAAAAAAAAAAAGACAAAACAAGCCCTCACACTCGTTCACTTTCCAGATGTGCTTCTCTCTCTCCCTCTTCCCAGCTCTCTGGCTCACGTGTACACGGCTCACCCACGTCTGCCGCCAAACCTAGCTGGGACGAGGTTACCGAGGCCTCCGTTTGCCTTTTCCCATCACTGTCCACGCAGCCTAATTGGGCAATCCAAGCACGGCTATTAAAACAGGAAGCCAAGATATTGCTCTAATCCTGGAAATGAGATGGTATTGCTCATAGCCATCCTCGTGCCTCCGCCCTTGGCCCGGCTACCTTGAGGAGGTAACAAGAGCGAACTTGTTTGGGAGCACATTTAATTAAGGGCACATTCCCGCAGGCCCGACGAATACCGACACTGCCACCTTGGAGAGAAAATAAGGGGCTGGGAGCGCGGGAGTCGTTTTGAACGGCCGCCAAAAACGTTCCGAGCGCGGCCCTCGGGGTAACAGTCCATTTATTTGATTTGTGAAAGTATGCGCTGAAAAACGAATATACAGTGCAGTCTAAACCAAAGCCATCTGGTTTCACTTATGGCCGCGCCGAACAAAAGCACAGCCGGATCAGTACAAAGAGAGATAGGGGGCTGGAGGTCTGCGCTGGCTCACATGTCCAGTTCACCTCCAGAGAGGAATGACTAACAGTGTTTGTGTTTCATGGCTGATGGTTTGCTGTCTTAGGCGGCGCAGGAAAGGCTTTGCCATAGATAGAGTATCTGTGTGAACCAACGTTAGTCTGGCAGGAGCTGCCGAAGAAGGGAGGGAGCCACACTAAACGCTGATAGCCATGACGCTCCGCTTGGTCTACAATCGGAGGCTATGTAAAGCGAGTCACTCAGAAAGTTGATTGGGAAACGTGCGGCGTGGGTTCTGTTGCTACGCGTGACAGATGTTACTGCTATCTGGTTGCATCATTCCGCAGCTATTCAGAGTTACACCATTAATGTGTCAGTTCACACGGAGAGGTCAACAAGTGAAGCTCTGATAAACGCAGTTAAGCTTTAATGTTTTACGAGCTGAGTGTTTGCATTAGGCTGCTCGCTGGAAGCCTAAACGACTGACATTAGGCAGAAATTATTTTGGTCGTTAAAACAGACCACTCTTCATCCTCGGCTCAAGCCTGCTCGCAACCTGGCCACGCGACGTCACAACAAACCATGTCCTTTACTCTCCGCATGAGAAAACTACCACCCCACCATGCCTCAAGCAGCGGCAGAGCGCCCCATCCAATCAGGGATTTTCACGTTTTAAGCCAATGTAACAGACGCAGGCTGCTGTAGCTGAAGCAATACCAAGCCAGATGGTCCTCGCAGCGCCGAGAACAAGCTCGGCCCCTTTGTAGCGGCGTTCAGAGGGTTAAAGCCAGAGAGGCTGTCGGACTAGGCGGCTCTGTCATTCACACGGCTGAGCTGCTGTTGCCATGGGATGCAGTCCAGCCATTGCTAAAAGAGCTGCCCCTACTGAACGAACTCTCTGCTGTCACTCAGCCACTCTCCAATTTCTGCAAAAAGAACAGTTTAGGTGGAACATGCGTTTGTTCATCAAGACGACAAGCCTTTTCTCAAAACTACCTGGATGAGACTTTCCTGTCAAAACAACAAAGAAAAACATCCAGTTTTCCCAGATGTGGGAATTTTAAGCCAATGTTTTTCTTATTCGCAGGTCTGCCAATGACGGTACATAAAACAGGGTACAGAGCAGCAAAACGAAGATTTAATTATCAGTCAGATTCATCCATTCAAGGCCATCAGTCCATCACAGGGTTGTACTTAATTTGCTGTACGTATTATGTCGACCGATTCTCTGGAATTGCAACATTAATAAAATCTCAACTATAAATCATTCAATACAAAGAAATACTACTATTGTTTACCATTGTTTAGATCCGAACTATGCAGCAATTAAGGTGCATTCTCTTGGTCTATGTTTTCAAAGACCACAGTAGCAGGGAATTACTTAAACCAGGCCTAATTACCAAAAAACAATACAAAAAAAAAAAACTAGACACCGCAATCAGATTTTCAAAATGCTAAAATCACCACTGGGTTCTATACCAAAGCATGTCATAAAACTGTCCCCTCCATACCCTCTGCATAGTGTCTTTCAGGCTGTCATGCAGTAATTTTCTTAAGCACAACTGGAAACGCAGCCTGCCAATGCAGCGAAGAGCTGGAAATAATAATGTGCCTAGAACAAACATCAGCTTGCTATTGTTCTATGGCCTGCCTACAGTATTCCTCCCTCCAGGTCTGTGTTCCTGGCGCAAAGCCAGCTGAACGAGCAGTGTTTCCAGGAGAGGCCCGGCTGCAGGAAGCGGGTCACTCTAGGTTAGCGAGGCCACATTCTGGGA
Source organism: Salminus brasiliensis (assembly GCF_030463535.1). Classification (NCBI taxonomy): domain Eukaryota; kingdom Metazoa; phylum Chordata; class Actinopteri; order Characiformes; family Bryconidae; genus Salminus; species Salminus brasiliensis. The sequence goes on along the minus strand of NC_132899.1, from coordinate 25,106,218 downwards.
AAAGCGCCTGTCAGGGGCGGCCGACTGTTGACACATGCAGCAGACAGGGACCTGGGGCTGACAGCAGAGCTGCAAAAACAGGACCTTCATCAGGGGCCAATTACACAGGTCAATACCGGGGCCGAGCACATGGAAGAAGCTCGAACGAAAGGTGAAAGACACCGTGGCTTCGTTTGCAAGAAATGTTGCTCGACCGGCATCGCTTCAACAAGCAGGCCGAGCCTTTCACTGTCTACACGGTTCAGACATATCCTGGTCCGTGAGAAACGCGAGCTTCTGACTGAATTTTTATCAGAGGAACACTCTTCATTCTCCCTCTGCCTCTCAGTGGCACATGGATGTATGTTTCATTACTGTCGTATAAATAATTTGCTTTAAAGAAATAATAATAAAAATGATCAGCTTTTTAGCTACAGTATGATCATTTCATGACAAATGGCCTAACAGAAATGAACCACATTGGTGTTGAATAAAATCTTCTTATATAAACATTTGCATTTGGATTTTTTCTTCTATAAAATTACAATATGGTCTTTGATGATACACTCATGCAGCCACAAAGCTATTTCAAAACTAAGCATTACTGATTCTGAAATGGCTTCATATCGGTACACAATTCCTTTAAAACAGCTTGCAGCTCATTATTTTCTATAATATGGGTTAAATGATAATTATTGGACAGATATTTAGATCTGACTGATATTTGATGATATACGTATTAAACATCAGAAGAGCAAAATGTTGTTGCAGCTGACGAATGCCATCCTCTTAATACTGATCCGAGTAGACTTATAGTCTCCACATTTTATAGATGTTTTAGTATCAGAACTGTAGATATGAATATAGAAGAAAGGAAGGGGAAAAAAAAAAAGACTTTGGCATCGGACCACAATTCTCACATCCTTAAAATCTATGTTCACTGTTCCACTCTCCCAGCCGGTATAGTGCCAATCCACTCCTGCAAGGAAACACTTTAATTCAATTTGCATGTAGGTCAAGGCTTTTGTGCGCCGCTTAACGTTTGTCCATTCAGGCATGTCAACAGTAAATCTCTCACGCTGATAACTCCCATATCTCGTCTTCTCTCTTTTATGACAGCCAAGAATTACGTGAGGTCAAATCGGCATGATGTAACTCAGACCTAATGAAGATAGGAAATGTGCTAAAGTCTGGTTTTAAGAGATCAGTATATTTACAGGAGAATCAAACAAAGAGCTCCACTCACGAGCCTCCGAGCGCAAAGATAGCAAAAATCGAAGCTCGCCATCAAAGGAATAGATTGTGTACACTACGAGAATGAACAGCTCTTATTCAACAAAAAAAAAAAAAGAAGGGGGGAGGTTGTTGGAGGGGTCTCTGAACATAGCAGTCTTTATGTTGTGGTGCAGTGGGGGGAGGGCTAGGAATGACCACCATGGTCTCATGTTACAGGCTGTTTTCCTAAGCCACAAATCACATGCCCACTTCCAGCACTTAACAGCCAGTTGCTGCCTCTAAAAACCAAGGCCTGTCCCAAAGAGCAGTATTTCTGTAGGTTTTAGAGCAGAGGCATTAGGGCAAAGCTTTTAATGCTACGGTTTGAAATGGCATAAAGGATCTTGCCGCTGCAAGATACCTGCAGTGCCATCGCATGTGCAGACGTTTCAGTGGGCGTCACTGAACAGATGCAAGACAATGAAACATCAAGCACATGCTAGGTCCACACAGGCATTATTTTCCATGAGTGCCTGAAGAATTGCAGCTAATTTTACGCTGTTATGAGGCTGCTAGCAATAAGCATTTAGTATTACGCATCTCTTACGTTCAGCCAGCAAAACGCATCACAGCGATCCATGCAAGCAATTCTGTTCAGCAACACTTTTTTAGTGCACAACTGTGTACTAAAATTGATATGATTTGATTTTCCCGATGAGCCCCTGTGTAAGCAGGGCTACCGGTTCAATTCTGAGCCGAGAAAGCCAGCGTTCAGCTTCAACAGGTCGACCATTCACTGTGGAAAATTCGGCCCCTGACCAGTTTGTGCTGATTAGCACTAATGCAGTTGGTGACCTCAGGCTACATCCCTGAAAACAAACCAGCGCCGTACTGTACACATCACACCGACTGTATGAGCACAATGGCCCGAGCCGCTCCATTCAGCTCCGGCTTCTGTCACTTTGCAAGGTGGCACTTTCCTGCCTGTCTGTCTGTCTGTCTGTCTGTCTGTCTGCCTGCCTGCATTTCTACTGTATCTGTGAACAAATCGGAAAGGTCAAGAATATCCCTCTCTCTTCATTCTCACAGACATGTCTTCTCCGCAATCAGTGACGGTAGATTTCAGATATAGATTGATTTTTGATGATCCCTGATTGGCAGTCGGCCAGACTGATATTTTAGGCACCCCCAAATTCTGAAATAAGGGTTGTGAGACGTGCCACCGCTTTCTAGAGGAGACAGGAAGGGGAGGAAAAAAATAATGAGGAGAACAAAAGCTGGCACCCTTCTTCTACACTTCTACATCTGGAAAACAAGACACCTCCACTACAAAGGCATTTCAGCTTTAGGAAAGCTAGTTTTAAGATTAACCACAGACCTAAAATTAGAACTGCCATGTTGACTGAAACGGGTGGCAAACGAGTCACAGCCTAGAGAGGAGCAAATCCGTCTTTGCACAAAAACGTGCTCAGATTTGAAAAATCCCAATAAACAAGTCGTGCAGAGGCGTGAGAGGAGACTGCCTTTACTCGTGATGAGAAACAGTGCAGGTCTGTCCAAATTCCACAGCCAACAAAAAAAAGGGGTATTTTGGCAGTCTGTTTACAAAGCTGCAAATTGTAAACACATTTCGTGCACTGCTGAAATCCTGGAGAAACGGTGGAGCTAGCAGAAAATAACCGCCAGCTAACGCAGCTAACGCAGCCTACGGAGCGCTGGAAACAAATGCAGGCGCCTCCAGTGAGAGAGCAGACCCGGACTGACCAGCAACATGGCTCTGTACTGTTCCCCTCAGACCAGAGCTGACCAAACGCTCACCTTCAACGTTTTGTCGAGAAATAACCGTGTTGTGTTCAAATGTTGACAGAACCAGCAAGCAGTTTCCACTGAAAGAAGAATAAATAGTAGCCACAGCGAGAACTCTCTCTCTCTCTCTCTCTCTCTCTCTCTCCAGTTAGCTCGCTAGCCGTTGCCTGTAGTGACAACAGCTTGTAAGCCCCGCTCGTGTCTCCAGGCGAGCTAACGTTAACGTTACTCTGCTTTCGACGATTAAAACACGCACAAAAAAAAACACACTAAATATATGTCGAGGTGTCACGTTAAGAGCTCACGCCGTTTACACTGGTTTCTTACCGTCAGCTCCGGGTTGCCGTTGTCTCGGTGGCTGACTGCGCGGATTACCCCGGCTCTCCAAGCCCAGTGCCCGATGTCGCCGAGCTCCAGCGGCTCCTCGCCGCTCACGCACAGGAACCGCTTCCCCACCAGCTCCGGCCGCGCTTCCCCCGCCATGGCCTTTCACGGGAGAGTGAAAAACCCCTCGGAAAACTTCAACGTCGATGCCCTACCGTTCGGGCATGAAAACGGTGGATGGAACAAAAGGAAAGAAAGAGAAAAAGAAAAAAAAACAGAGGATATTTTGCCTTTTTTTCTTTTTTTTTTTTTTTTCGCCGTATCGACCGCAACCCGGGGAGGGATTTAAATGTGTTTCAGCCTCCACCCGCACACACTCGCTCTTTTCGCTCTATGAAACTGAATACTGGGACGCATCACTGCCACGGGAACGCGCGGTATCCCTCCGCCTACCTCCGTGTGGAAAAGCCACAGTGAGGACTCCTCACGCGTCCTCTTCCGCCAGACGCATTCATTCTCAATGAGAGCCGGAGAGCCTACCTAGCCGTGAAAAAGTAGTGCTTACATGTTGTATTTTGACCACCGGGTAAAATATCAATCATTTTTGTCATAGACATTTATCATACACATCTCGTTTAAAATAAGTAGACTATTTCCAAAGAATTGTCAATAAAATATAATCTGCCTATGTGAAGGTTTTCACCCAGTACATTGCAGCAGCAAGCCGTGTAAGGCATCAATATCACAGGCATTGAAATGCACTGAAAGAATGCCACTTTGTTCCGATCTGTAGTGCATGCATGCAGTTTATTTCTATTTCTCCATACAGTTTGAGCTACATGGCACAGAGCAAGAATTTGAAGACTGATTGCTTTTCGTGTGCGCTTGCATTTCGTCTCGTTTGCAGGTTTATTGCTGCCCCTCAGGCTGCACTCAAGGGCCGTGCGGCGATGAGAACGAAGAGGGGGTGCTGTTGTATGTAAAGCATGTCCACTGGAAGCAATCAGCCTTGTGTCACCTTCAGGTCAGAGGAGTAGATGGAGAAAGATAGCTTGCTGCTGATAGAATCACAAATCATAGCTCCTGAGACGGTTGTTAAGCCCTGCCTGTCTGGTCATGAAGAAACTCTCGTGTGAGCAGAATAGAAAAGCAGCAGTCCTCGGCGAAGAGTATATATATATATATATATATATATATATATATATATATATATATATATATATATATATATATCCATCCAGCAGAGAGAAAACCTAAACGACTGATACGCAACGTTGATCTCAAACTGAAATGGTTAATGGAGGCATGTTTGTTGTAACGCAGTACAGTCTCAGTAACACCTTAGTTTAATTAGAGACCTTCGTACTTCCATACGTGAAGTTGTAATTATCACTTTACCAAGAGCAATACTGAAATTCTCACTCTGTGTAATTAACACATTAAAAGATCATCAGAGCGTTGATGACACTAGCATCAACAGGTCATTTGCAACATGGACCAGTGTTGCATATTCGCAAAGGTCTGTGGCTGTGCTGCTCGAAGGCCTGCAGATATTCAGTGCTGAACTGCGGAGCGTTGGAATAGAGATGCTAAGGCAAGGGAGGAAATTCCCTCCGTGGCGGACATGCTCATGAATAACAACAAGATTAGCAGGAGAGGCCACAATTCACAGATGTCATCTGTTGCCAAGCGTGTTCTACTGCCCTTGATGTGTGCCCGGTAAGCATGTATTTCAATCAGTTAGAAAGCTTCTCCTCATCCCCCTTGGGGTGAAAGAAGGATTACTTTCAGCACTTTCATGGAATCAATGTGAAAAAACTGCATGTTTCGCGAGGTAAACATGCTGACGTTGCACACAGACGAGGCTTTTGCAGTGTTTGCAATGTTATCCACGTCATCTATTTTTAAATAAAAATAGGTGAAAATACAGTCACACGAAGAGCTTAATATATATATTTATAATTATGTGTTTATTTAAATATTATAGCAGTTTCATTTAAATCTCGTTTTATATTGCATTGATAAATTGTAAATATAGGCCAGTTTTTTTAGATATAAGTTTGCCGTTCATGCTAAACGCCATTTGCAAGTAAATATGAATAAAAGTCATTAGAAAAGCCCAGACTAAGAGTCTGAAATCAGATATTGGACGATTCGTTTGTTTACACACTACTCGGTTTTATGACCAGTCGCAGTTTGAACAGTGTTGTTGAACGCGTTGCCATGTCGCCGTTCGCCAGCCCAAATACCACTGCTTGAGAGACGTGCGTTTCGACCAATCGTCGTTCGCTATCCATGTAAACAAAACGTATTGTCCAATCACAAAACGAGAAAAGGCGGGTCTAGTAAATCAAATTATCTCTGACGTCAATGCGCGCACCTTGCTAGCCGTACGGCCCCAAGGCAGCGTCGGTTAGGTGGAGGGCTCGGAGGAGCTGGATGAGCCAAAACAAAACTAGTTACAGAAAGCTGTCGATACCTAGCTTACGTTACAGACCTCTTAGATTAAACATGTCCGGTTTAAAACACTGTTTTAGACTTTATTAAAGGCCGTTAGAGCTTGAGACGGAACTTTAGCCGAGGTTGTAGCTAAACAATTAGCTAGCAGTGCTGGGTTAGCGAGCTAGCCGTTAGCTTAGCCGGCTAACACTACCCCGGTTCGGCCTCTCCAACTTCTCTGGGCCCTTCTTCTAGTCTCATGCTCTGCCAACCCGACGGAAGATGGTGTCGTGGATTATATCGAGGACCGTTGTGTAAGTTCGACAGTCTTTTATGTGTAAATTCGTTTGGGTGCATGGATATTTTTTAATCATGCCGTCCCTAATTTAGTTGTAACGCTAGTGCTACCTGCCTCTCGTTAGCTGGCGTTAAATAACGTTGTCCACGGTGTCCTATTTGTAATCTCGTTTTGCACTTCTAATTTTAGGAATGGTGATGTTCACTGCAGTAGATATACAAGGTTGTTGGTGTTAGTGCTAGCTAGCTAACTCCACCGGATCTAAATCTAAAATTCACTTGGTTCGGCTTTAGACAAGATGGCTAGCTCGTCTTTGTATACGTTGTGCGTATGTCGCTCGCTAGCTTGTTGGCTTCGCTGTACACCGCCCGTACCTCCTGCCTAATAACGGACCTCCAGTCATACGAGTTGTCGCTAAATAAGCCTGTTAAGTTGTTGTGGGCAATGTGGATAACCTAACTGTGTGGATTCAGTGTCTGTAACTGAATTAAATAGCTGTAAGGTTTTTGATCTTAACCCTGAGCGACCTGCACTGCCACTGAAGCTCCTTTGTTAATGGTGTGCTTTGTCGTTTGTGCTCAGTCACGTAGAAAACAAAGCTAAGCTAAGCGGTTCTGGACAACCGATGCATGATTTGGAGGCGAGAATGAGTCAAAATGAGTGATTCCCCCTGTCTGTTACGGACACTCAGGTTTTAACATACACGTTACTTATCCTGACTGTCCTTTCTCAAAAACTGCGTCCCATCTTTTACTTCAAGAATTAGATTTCTTAAGTAGCGCGAGTGTCTGAACAGGGTGTGTTGTTATACCCCCACCTTTAAACTACCTCCTTTCTTGTATAGTATTTTACCTGTTTCCACTACCAACACACCCCCAGGCAGGTGAGGAGGAGGAAAGATGGAGAGGGGGGGGGGGTGCCTTTTGGTGTCCACTATTTTCAAATTTCTGAAAGTATATGGATCAAAAGCGGACAGAGTTGGTCATTTATGTTCCAGTCTTTGTTATTTAAAACCTGACAAGGCATGATTTGCAATATTTTAAGTATAACTTCCCATCATTTGAGTTTTTTTTTTCTTTTAAGAAATGACCAAGAAGGCTCCTGGGCTGTGTTTACGCTCTGTGAAATGCTGCAGAACAGTTGTAGGCTTTAGTTGGATCACGTAAAGTAATAATGACTGCATATCATAGTCCTGGGATATACCATTCTGCTTCTGAGTTATTAACAATGTCCCCTACGGTTTACTAAGTACCTGGTTCAACCCATTAGTGAATTACCAGATTTAAAGAGTGTGTTTCAGCAGGTAACCCACCAAACTATGCTGAGAGCTGACTGCACAGGCCTTGCTATTATAGTAAAGCAATCTACAGCAAACAAATCGAAAACGAGCATTATCAAATATTTCATTTATGGTTGTCTGACTTTTACAGAGCACATTTTGTTGTTGTTTTTTTCACACATTTAAAAACAATATATTATTAACATATACTTTGCTGTGCTCCATGATCTGTTTACATCAGATCAATATGAATGACCCGTTCTTATTGATGTGATGAACACAAAGTAGGCTAGTCTTGTTCTAGGCGTGTGCCGTTCAAGCCAAACTGCATTACAAGAAGGAACGAACCTGGCTGCATTGTTTCAGAATTGAATCACTGTGGTCCACCCTCTCAGGAGTTGCCTTAAGATGTCCTGAAACGCACTTCCTTCGACTTCCTAAATCTGACAGCACTGCTAGGGGCTCTCATTTGCGTTACATAAGACACGGTTTCTGTGTGTCCCCCACCCCCACCGCCCTCTTTTTCAAGCTTCCCACACGTCTAATGTTTAGACCAACTTGTTTCATGCAATTATTATTTTAATCTGTGAGTTTCTCTGTGTCCTTGAGGCTTTTTATTTCAGAGTACTACAGAGACTATTGTTAAATAATATTGTTAAAAGATAAAATGGGTCCTAAATTTGTGAATTATTTAGTTTCATTCAGCTTTTTTATTCTCAGTTCAGCTTAAAAATAAATTTAAAAACTATGGTTGTGCCACCCCATGTTAAACTCTACATGAGTATCTGTATATAACTATAACTATACTTTGTTTCTCGTTCAGCTGTAGTAGACAAACGGCATGTTATGAAAGTCTGCATTGGAACAAAAAAATGGATGTGGGCTTATCACATTTACACACCTTATTAGTGTTGTGACGGTTTTGCTGATGTGCCTCTTATGAATAACAAAAAGGCTGCGTCCCAAATGGTGTATACAAAGGAGTTGATCACCATTAGAAGCAGGGATTTACCAATACCAGATTTTCAAGTATCTGCCGATACCGAGTACCAATACCAACTTTAACTTAAATACTCGATTGATGCTATAAATCCTAATGTTTATAGTGTTCCACTTTTTATAGGTTCTACTTATAATGTAATAGTTCCATTTAATTTTCTTAATGCTTTAACTATTTATGACTGGCTTCTACTAGTTTATTAAACGTTAGGTTTCATAAAGTATGCTAACAAAAATGTTCTATGTAAAAAAAATAAATAGTGGGGCATCGGTGAGCTTCATGGTATTAGTGCTCTCTATTACAGATACAGATACTGTGTGCACTAAATATAAGTGCATTTGATAGTGGTGTACATATATTACTGGAGTGTGCGGATTGGGACGCAGTAAAACAAACACACTCAGCACAGCAGAGAGTTAGAGATGAGTGTTATCAAAAGGAGTGCTGCTACATATTTAGCAATTTAGTTCATTGGATTTGTTGATTTCAGTGGGATTCAGTGAGCTATTTTGCATCATCAGCGTCCTGAGGAAATGCGTTCTTTGTGCTAAACTCTGCATCCATTTAGACTTTGATGAACTACACTTTCGCGTCCACAAACAGTACAACGCCTGCTGAATTGCTCATGTTAGCCATGCCTAAGCACACCAGTCCCCCCCCCCTCACTGACTCTTTTGTTAAGTAAACTAATAAAAGGAAGCGACTGCAGGAGACTGTATTATCAAATTTCTGTGATTTTACTATTTATTGTAGGCGACTATTGTGTAGGAGCATGTTAATAACATAGTTAGCTCTTAAGCTGAGAGAAGCTGACACACACCACCCCCCTTTCCTAACCACAGCAGTTATATGTACAAATTTATACTAAAATGGGGGGGGGGGGGTACTGTACAGTACGTACAGATGTACCTGGCATGCTAAAGCCTAAATCAAACCACTGCCCCAAAGCTGACTGTTATACATAGATTATGCTAAATCGTATTGTGCGTAGTGCTGTTAAAGCTCTGTGCCCTTGCCCGTACTGTTATCAGACATACTTGGAATAGTAAAAACGCAGGTAATTATGGTTGGCAAGTTGGCTAACGTTACTGTGCTAACAGTGCCAGAATGTAGGAACGTTTTGTGGTCGCCAAGGCTGTGGCTGAAATAGCTTCCAGTTAAAGTTTTAGGGCACTATTGACTTTTCTCTGAGCGTCTGAACGGTAAAGTGGAATTCGAACAGGGTTTTGAGGTAGGGCTGCACAGTTTATTGTGTCGGTGTCATTATGGGAATGTGCACATACCAGAGGCAGATTCTATTTGCCCAATATCATGTATTTTACTCCGATCTTGGATACACAGCGGGCAGTATTGATGACATGTTATATCACTCAATTCTGGTGAAAATTCCTATATTTATTTTTTTCATATTGCAAAATATATTGAAGAAACAATATGTATTGCAGTGGGAGTTTTCCCCAATATGGTGCAGCCCTATTTTAAGGGCATTATAATATCCCATAGTGCACTCTCAATTTGTAGTAAACATAGTATTTCACTACATTAGCTAAATATATATCAAAGTGTACTGCGAGTGTCTTGCTACTAAGCAACAGGTAGCAGAAAGAACTGGAGCCAATGGGGTTTGCTCATGTAGCTAAGCAAGTGATAGTTCCAGGCAACTGCACACCATGAATTTCATATTTTCCCATGTGGTTTGTTAATAAGAGGATTTTGTTTCTAAGCAACATAACGGTCAAAGATTATTCAAAGTACAGCACAGTGCTTTTACTGATTCAGAACTCAGTTCAGGTGTGCGTACAGAGCTTTAATCACGGCTCAGTCACTCAGGTGCTGACATATGATGACGAGGAGGAAGTGTCTGATTTCTTGTGTTTCTACCACTACTTAGTTAACTAAATAGTCTCTCCCTATATAGCGCAACACTAATGAGGAAGTAGGGATCATTTCCGGTCACGACCCAGGTTTCCGGTCCAGCCCCAGTTACTCCAGTTTTGTTAGGCAGTACGGACTGTAAATGTCTAGTGGGACAGTCTTTCTAAATAGGCAGTCTTTCTAAATGAACGACATGCCTATCGGTGGATTATGGGAACGGCAGGAAAGCTGTCCGTACAGAATTTACAGCATGAGTGAAATTAGAGATGCAAATATGTCAAACACAAGAGAACAGAGTTTGTGTTGCGATGTTCGCTGTGGTCTGTGTTTCTCTGGATACTCACTATATTTAGAACAGGAGTATATTTTCAACCTTGGATAGAATAATGTTCACGTGAGGTTCTTGAAATGTTCTTGATGTCCTGGCAAAAAAAGCATAGTTTAGATGTCAACTAGGCTTTTCTGTTTTATGTTCAAGGAATATGTTAGACCGATAATGCTGAGCGCTCTTTGTTACTCGTGTGCCTTTTTAGGGAAAAAGTGGGACCCGCTTTGTGAGCTGAACCAGATGTTGAAATGGAGGCCCTTTGGATCTCTAGCTTTGCTTCATTATGAGCCTCCAGCATCTGGCTCGGAGTGGTGGCCTGGCCACGCCATCGGCCGAGTGGGTGTACCGTGTCAGTGTTTCTTTGCAGGAAACTCAAAGTTGACCTAAAACAGAATGTCAAGGCCTGTCTGAAGGTTTTATTTTTTCAGCTGCTCGCTGTGAGATCGAGGCCCTGTTTTGCTGAAATTGCTTCAAGAACTCTCTCGGCAGGATCCATATCCTCCAGGGCTTCAGCTCTAGGAAGGAGGGCTTTTCTCTGTGGAAATGTCGAGACGATGATGTGCAGCACATTTATTTAAACTGCGCAGCGGCCATGTGAGTTCTGTTGTTGTGGGACCGACAGGACACAGGCAGGCATTTCAACAAGGTTTCCACATCCACGACTATGGGTTGGCCTGGGTCTTAATTTAAACAGTGAAAACACTCCAACATTTTATCTCACCAGCCAAGTTAATAGTGACACCAAGAGCACGGATCGTTGTGTGCTTGGGCTTTTTTTTCTTTCTTTTCCCTTCTCGTTTTTCATCTGATCTACTTTTGACTTTGGATTGTGGAAGGGAACTGCTGTTTATATAAGCAGCAGTTGCCTGGGTACTAATGTCATTCAGTAACTAACTCATTGTACTGCTTATACTCCCAAGTCCAGATGGTAGGCTGATGTGCAATCAGCCCAATGCACCGGTGTGTGCACGGCTGTCCTTTATAGGGTAATAACACCTCTGTGTGACTAGGATGGTGGTAACTGTACTGCTATCATGGGAGAGGAGTCCATTTAGAGCCCCTAAGTGTATAATTGCCCCACCCCATATAAACATTGGGAGGTGACGTGTCACTGTTGTATCCCCATATTTATCCTCAAGTGTCTTATTGACTTGAACACCACCAAACTCCAGCTGTCAGCAGTGCAAAACACACAGTTAATAACTTTTACATGTATTATTTAATACCTTAAGAAAGGCAGCTAAAATGCTTTAATGCTTTTTAAATAAAATATTAATCTGCTCATTAGTAAGGAAATTTGACATTCCCCTGGTTGGAATAGCTTTTGTAACTTGTAGGCCAGTCTTGCATGTTTCTAGGGATTCATGATCACACATCTGAACCGAGTCCTAGAGGAATTTTACACTTAGAGCTGTACACATGTGATCGGGCTGTTAGTTTCAGCTTGATTGAGACTTCAGAGAATTAGCACGGTATGGATATGTGCAAATTAGTTGTATGGAAAAGATGCATTAGCGTGTGTGTGTGTGTGTGTGTGTGTGTGTGAGAAAATGAATGAATGTGATGTTGAGCAAAATTTCACAAGAGTTTCACCTGGACACAGAAATTCTGGAACTACGCCGCACAGTCATACTTTAATGTGTCAGAATTAAGTGTTTTTCTCTTCACATCATGTGAAAACTATGTCTTTGTCGGAAATCTTGCTTTGAGTCAGGGACTTTGGTAGGGAGTGACTGATCTGTGGCTCATTTGCAGCTCTCTCGTGTGAATGCCCATGCAGGAAAAGTCTTTTTGGCACGGTACATCTACTCCGATCACCTTTTCCATTTAAGGAAAGAGGGGCTTTTAGCGAAAATCATTTCAGGATGGGTCATCATTTGAGAAGACACATTTGTTCCTATTGCCTTCTCATCACCAGGCAGCGTTTTCCATGCAAAAGCTGGGAATGAGTCGGCAAAAATGCTGCGGAGAGTAATAATGGGAACAGATGTGATGGCATCAGTGCTTAGGTTGGAATTTCTGTTCTCTGTGGTGTTTAGAGGGCATGGTGGGGGGTCACCTGTTGTTTTCTGCTCTGCTTTTGTAACTACTGTTACAATTAATGTATTGAGTGTATCATTTGAAGCTTACATCACAGTTCATAGTGTGTGCTGTTTCACACTACATCTGTTTTATATATATATATTTTTTTATTTACCTGCTTTAATCACACGTATGGCTTCTGTATAGATTTCTTTTTCCATTGGAATGAATATGGTGCAAACGTTTGTCTGCCCTTATTACGTCGTAATGATAGAAATAGTAGCAAACTAGTAAACACTCAAGTATTCATACCAGCCACAGGAATTACTCCTTGAGATATCATAGCAACCACCTGACAACACTGTAACACCCGTCTAGCAACTATCTGGGACACCATAGGAACCACTTGGCAACGCCATAACAACCACTTGGGATACTATAGCAATCATTAAACACTCCATAGCAACCACCTGGAATACTATAGCAGCCAGATGCTGTAGCATAGAGAGCACATAGAGGATGTGCTTTAACCTGAGCCTGTTGTTATTTCAGAAATGGAAGAGCCGGGATTATGGAAAGGCTGCGCTTGTAGGCTAAAAATCTTTGTTCTAATACCCTGTTTTTTCAGCACAACAGGTCATACGGTAGAGTCTCATGGAACCCTGCTTATCATCCCAAAAAATACACATTGCTATTTCAGAAAACTGTCTTTAGGTTTAATGCATCCTGTGTTTGTTAAAAGATAAAAAGCTCCAGCTCACCCTATGCAGGCAGACTTTGGGGCTTGGCAATATTATGTAAGTTATTATATATCCGTGGCTGCGGTGTGTGGTCAGAGCGTGATTTTTGCATTTACGGCGGTGGTGTACACTTCCCAACTGTAGAGGGGCGCCCAGTAGCAAAAATACCAGTTCCTTCATAAGGCTGCTTTAATGTTAATAACTCAATTGGCAGTTGCAGTAGATACAAACTGTTGGTGATTGGCAATATTATCACCAGTTTACTCAAGTCTAATGGGCATTGGGTACGGGGTATGGGTGCTTAGCACTGGAAGTCACATCAAAATTAGGGCTCATGGATTGGCAGCAGTACCATGCTTTGCTGTGCAAAAAAAGTGGTGGTATTAGTGTAGTATGCTGTTATTGTCTATATGGAAAAACAAACCCTAGTCTGTGGGTGCAGACAGCTGTTACCCAACTACGTTATTCTAACAGACATCTCTCTCAGAACATACGACTCTACATAATTCAAAGTTTTAGGATAGAATGAAATTGAGTGTGAACCTCTGTAAATGACAGATTGGGCTCCCCCATGCACTCTTCTTTATCTCGTGGTGCAGTTCTTATTAAATGGCAGGATAGCACTGGCCACGTGTAGCTGATGAACCGCATAAGAGCTTGTTAGGATCTCCCTTTGTTCTAGTGCCATGCATGTGGGTGGAGTAAATTTTCTCATTCAGCGCTGATTAAGACGATGGCCAAATGAATGAAAAATACCAGTTATTAACCACACAGACCCCCATTAAAGGAAGTAGCAGTTACATGGACCTTGAAATTATAGCGTTGCAGGTTTGTTGAGGGGGGGCGGGGGCTGGTATTGTGAAAAGGCTGGAACCGAAGACTATTGTTAGAGCCCTGCAGCTCTGTTGTTTCTATGGCAACAGCAAAATAAACTGCTGCCAAGGTGGATCCCTGGATGTGGGCCACAAAGCAGAAGACTGGGAGAAAGTTTCCTCTTATATAAGCATGCACTCGACACATTTGGTGAAATGCTTTCCAAGCGAGGTTACGAGCAGTTTGGAAAAAATCTGCATTTCGTAATGGTTTTGGGAAGAAATCTGTGTTCTCATGGCTCCCCCAGCCCTTTCTTGTTATTTCTTCTTGAGCTTTTGAGTCTTTGCCTTCAACAGAGAGAAACAAACCATATATGACTCGAAATGAAAATGACAGAGAGACACAATTGTTGCTCTTGTTATAAATCAATAACTTTTGATTTCCACAGAGTGGAAACATAAAAGCAGCATGTTCAGCTATAAACGTGGAAATGTACAGAAACGAGACGTCCTGATCTTGATTTTTGGTTCCCCAAAATGACTGTAGAGCTGGCCAATATGAGAATTTTATTGCATCATGGTGAATTCTGTTATTGTGGTATACAGTATGCAGTATGAGTGTATCGTGGATATTGTCATTGATTAAAGAGCACTGATTATCTGCCTGTTTTTGCTTGTAATTGGTCTTATTTAATGAACACACTGTATGCTGTTGGTATCACTGACAAAACAGCCCATTTCCATCTTATGTCACCTCTAAATTATCTTTCCAACTCCAGTGTCTAATTCCAGCAGTTAGTTTGCCCTGTGCTAATACTGGCATGTTTTAATTTCCCCCAGAAAGTGTAAGGAGGTGGGGTGAAGTGATGGACAACCTTGGCTGCATCACGCCATTTCTGTTCATTACATGGAGTAGCTAAGTTGTAGTCGAACTCACATGTTGGAGCATTCCACTTACTGGACAAACTGGGTATCCAGGGGGAAAGCCACTCTGCTTCTGCGCAGTAAGCTCAATGAGATGGGGACAAGAATGTAACTGCGGCACTGTTTTAGGGTGAAATTTCACCTTCATGCTGCAAGAAAAGCGCACAGCAATTTCTTTGTTTTGTTTCGAATTGTTTTGAATACACAAATTGGCAGTCACTAGGTGTCAGCAGTTTATTAAACATGCAAAAAACGACTGGAATAATTTAAATAAAAAAATATATCACCGGCTTCATGATCTGATCTTATCTGCGCAGTTGGCAAATATTTTAGATATACTTTTTTTTTGTCTGTAGCAAAGTCTGCAGCACTACTGACTGTGGGGGTTGGGCACGTTGCTTATTCTGCAGCATATCATTAGTATAGACATTGTTTTGGCTATTTCAAACAGGTAGACAGGAGCTTTAAACCAGTGGCTTATAAAGGACATTAATAAGCTGTTAGGCTGATGTTCACATGACATTATTGATACCAGTAATGAATATTGACGCAACATTAAAAACTAAAGATCTGACATGGCTGACATGACAAAATCCGGGTCATTAAAAATGCCTGTATCAAATAAACACAGTCTTGGTTTTCTATGGCTCCAGGTCACTGTTTTTAGACCATGCTGAGTTACTAGGTCAGACAGCCTGGGCCTATATCTGGAACCATGGCACAAATGGTCTCTCTGTTTAGCTGTGCTGAGTCAAGCACACTGTCTCTGACTGCAGAGTTTAGCAGTACGACGCATTAGGCTGCCACATCCGAGCAGTCCTACCCTGGCTGGCCAAAAAATTCAAACGAAGACAACCCCTGCGAGTAGCCAGACTCCTGTTTTGAAAGTCCAACTCTGTGAGAGTCCTCTAAATCTGTTTTAGCTGTGTTGCACTTAGGGCACTGCCGAAGTTTCGGAGGGCAGCGTCATTAGTCTGGAAATGTCTAGGCTTGATCCCTTGCCTGTGATGTTTCTGAAGTCTTCCCCCAGCAGGCTCGAAGCGAACACAAGCCATGACTTTCCCTTGTGTTCGAGGCTTTCTTCATCTGTCAGCGCTGCATTGATTAGCGCTCCCATTGCAGAACACGAGCACACTGAGCAAAAGCCGCCTTTTCTCTTTCATCGTGATCCGTAATTTAGCTCCACCTTGGTCCGAGGCATTGTTTCAAGCATTCGCCCCCGTGTTTACGCCCCTCGTCCCATTTAACTCCAATATTTATGCCTGCCCTGAAGTATAAAAGGGGGTCGTTCTAACACAGCTGTGCTCCCTCCATGCTTGGCACCCTTTGAGTGCAGAGGAGTAACTGCACACTGCGCACTAATTGCTAAATGCTGCTGGGAAGCTTAAAGGGGGAGGGTGGAGCAAGGGAGGCTGCTTTCACTGGCGGGTTTCACTGTGCATTGTTCCGCAGGCTCACCCGCAAATTTAGCCGAGTGGAACATAATAAATGAGACTCAGCTGAGAGCTGCTGCCTCCAGATGAAAGCCTGGCACCGGGCCCATCTGCCGGCAGCCGGGCTGATCTCAGGTCAGCTGCACCCGGCCTTCCCCTCCCTGTTCCACCCTGCCAGAAACACATGGCCTGGACTGCATTAGCTGGACGTTATGTACCCTATGTGCGATATGCTGCATGTGAGACCTTTTGTCTTAGATAGGAGCTTATGTTCAGTCTTTCTTTGTCCGTGTATTTATCTTCGTTGTAATGCAGAAAGCCTTGTACCTCCATTTTTCACTTTTTGACATGTGAATCTGGCAGTTGTTCGTCACATTGTCTCCGTATGTGATGTGTGGACCAATTGAAATGCTCTAAAATTGACTTCCTTTTTGCACAGACTTCCGTTTGAAAGTTAGGAATGGATTTACCTTCTGCAAACATAACATTTTGGAGATAAGATAAAGCGTGACAGCAATAAACATATATGGACAAAATTATAGGGACGCCTGCTCACCACCCCAATTCATCCCTGACCCATCGCAAAAGTGTTGGATGAAGCGCCTTCATTCCAGAGAACACAGTTCCACTGCTCCACAGCTCAATGCTGAGGGGGTATTATACCCCTCTAGCCCACGTCTGGTGTTGGGCATGGTGCCAATAGGTTCATGTTTATCTGCTTCAGAGCTGTTCTGTTGGTAGTACTTCTCTACAGGGACTAGACAACCTCCGTATCAACAATTGGTGCAACTTAAAGTAGCTGAATGCTTTCAGTAAATGGGTGTCCACAAATATTTGGACAAATATGGTTTGCAATACTATCAGTTTTAAAAAAACACAGCAATGAGTTTTAATGGTGGCAGACAGTGGCTCGTTCTGTGCGGTCTTTAAACCCAGACCGCTAGATAGCAGTGTGGCACTCCCACTGTTCAGATTCCATAAAATGTAGATTTTATATGTTTTATTTTACCTTTTTACTTTTTTTTCATGCTTCTTGCCTTACTTAGCATTGCAATACATTGTAGTATATTGAATTGTAACCCCTGAATCATGATGCATATTGTATTGCCAGGTACTTAACAATACACACATACATATGGGGGGTCCTAATGGCTTGCTTTCGGCAGAGGAGCAAAGGAAAAGGAAATCGTTGTTTATCTTGAGTGCAATCAGTGGGAGGAAATTCAATGGGTGGCTCTCAACAGCTCAGGACACACAGAAAGACAGGCTGGAAGAATCATTCTTTGTAACCGCAAGCAATACTCGTATTCCTGTCAAACAGTTAATAATTTGAAGAAACTAATAGATGTTTCTCTTCTTTCTCTCTCTATCTCTATTTTTTTTTTTTCATCACAGGCTGGTCTTTGGAACCCTCTACCCAGCGTACTATTCCTACAAAGCAGTGAAAACTAAAAACGTCAAAGAATATGTAAGTAAAAGACCCCGTGAGTTCACTCACTCATCCCTCCAGCCCTGCATTCTGAATGGAACGTGGGCTTGCGCGAGTGTTTATGTAAGAAGGGGTACTGCCGCACATACTTGTTGATGAGCTATCTGGGCTGACAGTGTTTTTGTACAAGTCCAGGCATGTGAGAGGGCGTGCGAGAGCCGCAGCCTGTGTGACTGGATCAGATTGACATTGGCTCTTTGCATTGACTTGCACTGGAGTCTTTGCCTTGCGAGGGCCTGCTCTGTGTTCTTACCATGAGTGAACCAAACAGGTGCTGCAGGAATGCTAAATCGGGCCCTGCCAAGCACAGCAGCGTTTTTAGAAAACAATGGCTTGACTCAAGGCTCTCCCAGCATAGAAACAACAAGGCAAAACCTGCTGATAGTCAGATCATTTGTGTTGCAGTGTTTTGTACACATTTAAATGAACGGCTTGGAATGAAAGTCCTGTGTTTTACCTTTGTCTTCTTTTCTTGATTGTTTTTGAAATGTGTATCATGCCAACAGATTAGGCCATTGGTACAATTTACAAGTTTAGATGTGGAGCTGTTTATCTGGGCAGTAAGTGTTGTTTGTTCAACAGAATGACAGTTAACCATTAGCTTAACCATTTTCAAACCTCTCCCAGAGAAAGGCCAGTATTTACAGTTGCTTGGTTTATAGGCGTTGAATGTTATGGAGTGTTTTTACACGCAAAAGCCACTTACTGCTGAGAAGTTTAGTTTTTGTGGTGTTTTCCCTAGTACTGTACATTAGTACTGTACTCGAGATAAACACTAGCCCTGTACTGGTGTTACTAACACAATAATAATACATTAACACAATAAATTAAAGGTGCATTAGCATGGAAAACTGTCTTTACCGTGACATGGTTAAATAATGAGATTTCAGTACATAGAATTGACAAACCATCAACCTCAAACACGGTTGTACCCTCATTCAAATGCAGATCCATCACAACCAAACCCCCCACCCCCCAAACTGTTTCATAACAGTCTTGATCCATAAATATCCATGCCTCCAAAATTTACATACACCAACAATCTTGCACTTGTCCAATTCCTGAGAATACAGTGCTTTTGTTACAAATGAATAAACTGGTGAGCAGCGTATGGCTGCCAGACTTTTTTCTAAACACAAGAAAATATGCGACCTTGGCCATGTGACTACGGCTTTGCCTGATGCCACTAGCTAGAGAATGGGCATTTAAAAGCAGTGCACAAGTAAGCGAAAACACAGAAAGCAAGCAGGTAACAGTGCTAAGTCAAAAGCTGACCCTAGTTTAGCAGCATTCCAGAGGAGCAGTTCAGCTAACCAGCTAATCCCACAGATAGCAGCGCCTTCAGGTAAGACTGACATTGGCAAGAAAAATTGTTCCTGTTGCATGTCTAAAACCAAAGTCATGACTATTCTAGACGCCTGGCTAGGGAGCTGTCGCTGTGCCTGGGCAGAGCACATTCAATCCTTCGTAAGCTCACCATAAAGGGAACATTAGGGTGTTTTATTCTAAGGTCAAGTCATAGGCTTGTAAATGGCCATGTTTTTAAGGTTTTCAGTCGTCGGTAGTTTTGGGCTATGAATGCTATGAAACTAAATGCTGTATGGTCTTCTGATGGACTCCGGAGCTAAATAGACATACAAAATACATGGACAATTTGATGCCTTAACAGAACCATCACAGAATAAACACCGCTTTGTCAGTTTTGATAGAACCAGTTAAAACTAGAATATAATAAAGAAATAAATAAAGTGCAGTGGATTAACCTTCTTTATGTGCTGTGTTAATGTGCTTAAGTACTTGTTTTAAGTAAAAAACGTTTCCCAGATTTTTTTTTTTATCAAAGACTGTTATGAATGAATAAAGGAGGGATGTACAGCGTTAATAAATAAACATTATGTAAGTTAAATAGAGGTGTGTGTGTGTGGGGGGGGGTGATTCTTAAATGCATCTTAATTCAGACATGGACGTTTTGGGATTGATTCACAAATGTCTAAAATCGTGATGTTGACAGAATACAAAAGGAGAGCAGTGTCTGTAGCGTACCCATATAAGACGCAGTATATATGAGCGAGAAAGCCAGAACCCTCTGCACTAACAGCTAGCGTATGGAAGTACTTTGGCTCTAGTTGGCATCAACTACAATCTGGCTTTTTTTCGCTGCTGTCAACCCAACTTGGAAAGGGTAAAGCGAATTACAAACTCTATCACTACTTTTACTGCCATGGATTTGCGTCTGTATTCACTCATTGAGAATCAGGGCTTTCGCGCGGTGTTGTGCACTTTGGAGCTGCAATGCCACCGTAATTTTATCTGCATTTTATCATTGATGAGTGGCAGCTAGCCTCCCCTCTGCTCCAGAACAAGAACAGTGAAGTCACACTGGTGCAGATCTGGCTGAGCTGTTTGAGTGTAGCAGAGGGACGGCAGATCACTGAAAGATTCAGTTGTAGTTACTGATAACGCGCTAACATGGCGGCGGCTGCTGCTGCTGCAGCTCCTGAACTGGGTAAATTCCTACATGTGAAATGCTATGCCCATTTGCTAAACCTGGCCTCTCAGCAAGCGCCCACTGTACTGAGACGTTTGTCCACCACAGCCCCACTGCAAAAACCTTCCAGTAGACTTTCCACAGTGCTTCCTATTTGTTAGTTTTTTTTTAAATAAAAGATATTGGGAATTCATTCTGGATCATTTCTAAAAGTTGGCACACAATAAGAATAAGGAAATTCTGTTTAATGTGTAATAATCACCTTGCAGCCCTCTGAATCGTAATCTAATCAAATCATGAGGTGCTTAGAGATTCCCATCCCTTAATAAATTAGTTAATTTAATAATTAACGGTACAAATTAGTTTGATAGCTCTAATATACATATAATTGTGTGTGTATACACATTTTATGAGGATCATAATTAATATCTATAGCCTATATTTATCTCTTAATGTATCTTGGATTTTTGCTATTGTTGTAGTCGAGATAATTAGTGGCAAACAGAGACTTTGACCTGAGCAGATGGGCTTTAATTCAAGACCAGCACTTGTAGCAGCCAAGTCTAAGTCCAGACTGAAATCAGTTATATAGGCTGTAAATTTCATGAAATTTAAATCTTAGATGTAAATGTATAAATAATCAAACTAAACACTCGATTTAGATTCTGAAATATTTAAGATGAAAATCTAAATGTTTGGCTCCACTCAACAAATAGCTAATAGCCTATGCCCTATAACAAATAGCCTGGCCCTTATAAATCATTAGGCAGATGTGTGGTCATGCGTTCCTGTTTTATGATGGGCCCAGCTGAATTTTACATTATGTATAGTATGAATTAGCTTACTGTCTGCATTCAATCTGCCCAGATAATTGGAGAATTGCTGTCAAAAGCAGATTACCCATTTTAAGTGCTTTGCTGTGTTAGATGTTGTTGTCTGCATTGCTAGCCTATTTGCCCCCCTCCTCTCAGTTCAGGGGCTTTCAGTACATTCTAAGCGGTATCCAAAATATACATTTAATATTGTAGTTATGATTTTTTTTTATTGTGGCATGCTCCAGCTTGTCCACAAACTTCAGAAAAACTACTGTTCTCATTCACATAATGTATCTTGGCATTTCTTTACGTTTGTGTAACCAGGTGTCTGGTTTGTCACCATGGCAATGTTCCTGCTATCAACATTAAACTGTTCCTGAGTTTTTCTTCAGTTGTTGAGGGACTGCTGCTGGTTGCCTCCTATACACTCCCATCCATCAGCTCCTTCAGAAACACTCATTTTGCACCTCCACGTTAGGCACCGTCAGACTGATGTCCCAGTAACCCGTAAGGCGTTTGCTGGTGCAGTGGACTGCAGTCTGCTGTCGGAGCTGCTATCAGTGTCTCTGCTAATCAGCATTATATAAGCTTGTGCAAATATACTCTCTTTTATGTGCAGCTGAATGATGTAATTCATTGCAGCATTTCTGCAATGAAGCCTCAAGGCTACAACGAATGTAGCCTAAATCCGAACGGAGCTGTAGCCTGCTTCAGAGTGCCGAGCTAAGCTGGATTTCTCACCGTGTTGAACGTAGACTCAAAAAGCGTGTTCACCAACCGAGACGTTCTCTGAACTAGAACTGTGTGAACTGTGTTCAATGCATCGCTCAGTTTAGTGCCTGCTTGAAGGAGATGGCTAAGAATGTTAATAGCTGCTCGCTTAGCCCTCAGCCTTGTGCCGTTTCTCTCTTTTGGCTCTTTAAACAGTAGGCTGGTGATTCAGGTTCGACTCTACGTGGCTCAGAACAATGAAGGTAGCAGAAACCTGACTGGGTTACTGCAGCAGGAAAAACTGGATAATCCTTCTTAGTCACTTTCAGCAGTGGTAAATTAGCTGGGGGGTGGAGGGGGGGGGGGGTAAGGGTACTGGCAGCCAGAGGTTACAGATGTTTATGCCGTTCCCAAAAATATTGAGTGTCCAAATGGAAAGTACATCTTGAGTAAACTTAGACTGAGTTTTACTGGCAAAGCCTTGGAAAACAGAAGAAAGAGCATTCCACCACGAAAGCAGTTTTTTTAACTCCCCAAACATGTCACGACTGCGGTTGCATTTGTCTTTGAGTGCGGACTGAATGGCAGACCAGTAATTCAGAGACTCCTTTTCAAATCATATCCAAAATAGCCTGGACAAATGATGCTTTGTGCCTCTTGTGTTTGTGTTTTTTTTTTCCCACCGGGAAGTTCACTGGGTTGCTGGTTTAAGTTTAAGGGCTGTTTATCTGAACTCTGGCCTTTGTTGTGTTCAACATACGGTTTTGCTCGTTGGATTAGGGTCCCTCTCCACCCTGTGCTCTTGTATGTTAATTTACAGAGAACCTCTGCAGCCTATCTGACTACTGTCCAAAATCCTACCTCTCCGAACTTCTCTGCGGACTGGGTTTTAATCTGTTGCACGCAACACACCGTCATGATTCATTCGCTGGTTGTTCAGCTGCGGTTGAACAAAGCCTAGCTGTTGTACAGCGACTACACACAGAACCAAGTTGTTTCAAAGCTTGTCTTTTAGAGGACCTGGCTGTACTAGTCCTCCGGCAGCTTTTGGACAGGAAAGGAATGCTTGTCTTGGACGCAGGCCCGCAGCTGAAGCTCTCCTGAACCCAGTTCTCTCACATTACCTCTTCAGCAAGGTAAAACTGGCCAGCTGAAATTCTGCGTACGTCCCGCATACATCTCTAATAAAAGCCGGGTAATTGCCGACTGCTAATAAATAGGATTGCCCAGAGGATTGGGACCAAAAAATAAAAAAATAAAAGGCCACCAGGTCAGATTTAGTACTTTTATGTGTGTGTGTGTGTTGGTGCAGTTGGTAGTGAAAAGGAAACGGGTCCATTTTCTACGTTCCTGAGGAGAACCAGTGCCTGAATCACGTTGAGTTGATTTCGATTGACAGTTTGTCACCACACACCAGCGATTCCACCGGCTGATGCAACGCATCGATCATCCCCGGACCGCTGGAGGTTCACTGGGAGGTCACCAATTAAATGTGATGCCGTCTGTCAGGGCAGTAATGCGGCCTCTGCATAGATTCATTTTACTTTGTTCAGCGAGGCTGAAAATATCACCTAATACCTCGGAGAGCCTCAGCTCAAGGCTTTTGGGGGGGAGGGATCACATGATCGTCTGCACTACCTTTTGAAATTGAAATGCTAAGGAGCCCTCTGAAAGCCTGCCTCTGCTTCGAGCTGAGAGGAGAAAGAGGGAAGGCAGAGCATACAAAGCAGGCCCTGCCGCACTGAGAGAGAGAGAGAGAGAGAGAGAGAGAGAGAGAGAGGGGAAGAGGGGAGGGGTGGGTAGAGGGTGACAGGGTGAGAGAGAGAGAGAGAGTGAGAGAGAGAGAGAGAGAGAGAGAGAGAGAGAGAGAGAGAAAGAGGGAGAAAAGGAACAGGAGAAGGAGAAGAGGAATGGAAATTAAAGTCACGGTCGTAATGATTTTCCGTTACACTCGGCTGTGTTCCGTCTCGTGCCAGGAAGAGAAGTGTGATTGGATTTACATTAGGGAGCCACTCTGTGTGGTATGATTAGGCATTCTCCCGAGCAAATATAAAGAAGATGATTGTAAGCAGGGTGGGGATTCGTACAATTCTGAAGCTTGAGCTCCACGCTGATCTCCGGCTGAGGCTTGGGAGTTTTGATGTAATGCTACATTAACATGTTCATAATTGGCTTGTGTATAATCACAGGTGTGAGCTGCCATTCACTTGATTATCACTCATTATCTCATTGATTCTTATCATCGCGTTGCTCATAGCCGCATGCGATGTACCCATATATAACACTGTACCCATAGATGACACCCTTATATTGACAACATATATATATATATATATATATATATATATATATATATATATATATATATATATATATATATATATATATAAAATACATGTATGTAATTCATAGGGTCTATCCTGTACGTCTAGCTGAATGAGATGTACTGTAGTACAATGTACAGTAGAAAAGGTGTAATCCACATGTAGATCCACTGAAATCTAGCCATGCTTGCTGTTTGTTTGTAATCGACAGTAGTGCAAGATATGAGTTTAAAAATGTTTCAGCAAGGCAAGTAAGCAGAATCTCACCAAGGATGAAAGAACTGCGAGCTCAGTATGTGCAAGTAAATGTGCAATCAGATAAATTTACTGTCCTACAGACTGTCTACAGTACTGCCACATACTATGTGAATGACCTCACTCTTCAGTACATAAATCAGAAGTTTATTGAGGGTTTTTTCTCCTTTTGGAGATGGATAGTATATGATACAACCCTACCCCAGAGCAGATCTGCTGCAAGCCATAGTTTTAGCCTGTGGTAATATAGGTGAGGAATCCTGTCCTAGCTGGATACGGCACACAAGGCTTCTTCCCTTGTTCCATCTGGAGAGAAAATATTGCTACAAAGTGCTCTGGCCTGACCCAGCCCAAAGACAAGAGGAAGCACCCTGATCACCTGTTCAGTCCTTTGATTTTTTTTTGTCCCTTTATATGTATTGTGTACTGTAGTACAGTGCGTTGTAGACTGTACAATAAACACAAAGTATGACCCAGAACATTGTGCTTTCCATGTGTTTACAGTAATCACTGCTCAAT
Source organism: Salminus brasiliensis (assembly GCF_030463535.1). Classification (NCBI taxonomy): domain Eukaryota; kingdom Metazoa; phylum Chordata; class Actinopteri; order Characiformes; family Bryconidae; genus Salminus; species Salminus brasiliensis. The sequence goes on along the minus strand of NC_132899.1, from coordinate 25,081,143 downwards.
AGAGTTTGACTGGTTGCAGGTTCATATCAACAAAATCATATCATATCAAACAAGAGTTGCAGTTGAGCTACAGTGATCTAATCCATTCTGACAGCTTGATAGTATATATCATTTTGATGGCTTTGTTTATTTTTTAAGGCAGGGTTTGGTTTTGAGGACAGGTAAATCTTTTTGAGGCAAGTTTGAGGCAAAGTTTTATTTAGCAAATGGAGTCGGAGGTTTTGTCTTTAATGTTTTAAGAAAATGATGCAAAGCAACCATTGTGTTTCAGTAATTAAGAAACACTGTGATTGAAAGTACTAGAATTGTTCGGGTTTAAAAATCGCTCATCCACCACAAGTTAGTAAAACTGAACTGTCAATAAAAATTAATAATGGCATTTCTTTCTGCAATTTTAAGATCTTTATTATTTATTTATTTTTTTGTCTGAATGTAACATATTGAAAAACATAAATTATGTCATCACATTTGTATGCACCATTCTGAATCTCATTTGACTGTAGATGGTATGTGAAAATGTATGTAATATGTTTTTCTCCTCGCTGCAGGTCCGCTGGATGATGTACTGGATTGTTTTTGCACTCTACACAGTAGTGGAGACCGTCTCAGACCTCACCATAGCCTGGTAAGACTGACAGCGTGCTAATCATGCCCATTAACCTTACTTTATGCTGATGTTTCATTTGCCTGATTGCGTGTGATTGGTGTCAGACTAAACAAACAAGTCAAATGACTTAGGAACTTGCTGTCGTTGGCCCAGATCGAGGAACGTAGGAAACGCAATCACGCTTTAATGAAATTAAGTTGCCTTTTTAATACGTGATTCCTGGAATCAATTTGTTGGAACACAGTCTTAATGAGTATGATTATGTCGTCTGATTAATAGGTTGTAATTTGAGTCTCTGTGTGTCTGTGGCTTTTCTCTGTATGAAGGTTTCCCCTCTATTACGAAATAAAGATTGCCTTTGTGATCTGGCTGCTGTCGCCCTACACTAGAGGAGCCAGTCTTATCTACAGAAAGATCCTCCATCCTCTTCTGACTTCAAGAGAAAGGGTAATTGTACTTTTGACTCCTCTTAACACAAGGTGCAAGGTGTAAATCTGTGTGCTGTTAGTGATATTAAATTTATTATACTAATATATTAAGAAGGCTTATCAGTCAGATTACATCATACTTGCATGCTTTTGAATACCTTTTAAAGGATGAATATGCAATTAATATAGTTTGGATGTCTTTTTTTGTTTTTAAAGTGTGGGGTCTGTTGTTTTGAGGGTGGACCCTTCCCTATTTTCTTTTTTCTTTTTTTTGTGAGTTCATATTCAGAGTTGAGCCTGTTGCGAGTGGCAACCGATGGGTCCAAGCATTATGGAGCCAGTTGTGACAGGCATTGTTTTTAGACATGGGGTCTCAAAAGGAGATTTTTGTACATACCAAAGGGTTTATCATGCTCAACTAATTGAGTTTTTTGTTTCCCTTTTTTATGCAGTTTTCCCAGATTGAGGCCTTAGTTTTATAGCAGCATCAAAGACCAGAACATATGAATTTCAGTTATTTAGGGAAATGCTTACCAGTTGTACACATCAGGTAGTAAAACCTGTCAGAGCATGGAGAACATAATTATGTTCTGTCTGTGTTCCTTGTGATAAAAACGGCAACTGTAGTTTAAAATTAAGTGACCATAAGTAAGATTGCAGCCCTTGTCCTTGGCAAGATGTTTGTGTAGCTTCTTTTTTTTTTTGTCTATTTACTATAAACATGTGACCCCCCTCTCCCTCCCTCTCTCTCCCTCTGTTGTGCTTTTAGGAAATTGATGACTACATTGTTCAAGCTAAAGAGCGCAGCTATGAGACCATGCTGAACTTTGGCAAGCAGGGCCTAAGTATAGCAGCTACTGCAGCTGTCACTGCAGCTGTCAAGGCAAGTACCGAACTGCATGACTCTGTGTGTGTGCGCGTATGTTCATTTATGTGCGTTACCTCTCTTGTTTCTGGGTGTGTGTGTGTGTGTGTGTGTGTGTGTGTACGCGCGTGCGTGTGGTGTTTCTAAGGGCGTACATATTTGTGGACCTCAGCCAGTGTTCTCTTCTCCTCCCTTTGTTTGTGTTAGTAATGCATGCAGGTTCACACCTCCAGTACGTCCTTTCAGACAGGTTCTCATTTATTCTTCTCGAAGTTCCTTCCTTTCCCCTATTTTCCCTATCCTTGTTGCAACAAAAAGCGACAAGCTCACGGACACAAAGCGCAGACGAACAGGAATAGAGCATCCTAATGGCCTCCATTCACAGAGAAAGGTCAGCATCTCGGTCATACAGTCTGCGAGCTTTTTAAGCATTTAGCCGGGAGCAGACTGCAATCAGACTGATATCTTAATCAAAAGCAGCGCGCCGCGCCTGATTTATCCATTGTCCTGATGCAGCCCCTGCAAGAGGAGGAGCAGCCAGGGAAGCAGTGAGACGGAGGATGATGCCCACCTTCCTCGTTCTTTATTAATGCTGCTGCTGATCAGTGTTTCAAAAGATGTTTTTCCTTTCTGTCTTTACCCCTCCATGTTGTTTTGTGCTCCTTCTGGAATCAGAATCCTGGTGTTGATCTCTCTCTCTTCTTACTTTGTACTGACCCACTGTCCCATAGGAAATCTGCCCTACTGCTCTCTCCAGTGGAGGTAATGGTCTACAGTCCACAGCATGGAGAAAGATGTGTCATTTACACATATGCTCATTTTTTTATTTATTTATTTATTTATTTTTTAAACCCTTTTCCCAGCCATTTCCCAGTTTTCCTTCCTTTCTTTTCACCTCCTGTAATTTTTCAAACTGACTCACACATATGGTGTTAACCACTAATGATCTCTCCATAATGGTACACTCTACATCTGTTTAGTAAAGCTCATCATTCATTTAGCCTCACATACACTCATTCAGAACCATAGCACAAGGTCTTCAACTTTGTAGTCATTTTTTGTAGACCTATTGGACCAGTTACTATTGATGTTTGCTATTCATTCATGAGCATGCATATTTTGTTTTTGTTTGTTGTAATTGTTTTTCCCCCTGAGTTTTTTGACCTTGGAGCAGTAATGCCTTGCATGGCTGAAGTACAGCAGGTTCTGTATGTTTGTGTGTGCATGCCTGTAGCTGCTTAACCTCATCTGCTTTCTTTATCTTCAGGGGCAGGGTGCCATCACGGAGAAGCTGAGGAGCTTCAGCATGGCCGACCTGACCCAGATCCCGCAGGATGAGACCGGCGGCCAGCTGTACCCGGCCTACTCCAGCTCCAACCCGGCCAGGAGAGGCGCAGGCACCACCCAGCATGATGGAGTCGGTACGTTTTGCGCACTCGCTTCACTTACTGTAAACGCTGACTTTAATGATTAACCTCGCCACTCCTCTCCAAGCCCAACGCATCGGCTATTGTTTCCCCTCTACGCTGGTGGTCTGCCGCGCCCCACTGCCTTGAAGATTAATTAGTGCCACCAGTGTAGGTCGGAAATACAAAGTCCTGGCTTACTGTCTGTTCACCCAGTGTAGTCTTTGTAGACTTGCATGATGGAAGTAGCTCCATGCAGCATATGTATGTATATGTGTGGCAGTATGTCTTTTTGAACAGCCCTTTTCACCACATCCAACAAACTCCTGGAAAGCATCGTCATTGCCATCAACTCCCAGTTCTTGCAGCAAATGGAATGGATTTTTTTATTTGTCTCAAGGGCGTAGAGGGTAATAAGCAAAGGCGGCACGTTCAGAGCATGAAAGGTCTAGTGGAGCTTTGTGCCAAGATGTGGTGAGTTTGGCGGGGGGGTGGTTGGAGGGGCATCGCAGTGAGGCACCGTCTGAGCAGAATACCTAATGCACTCTATCTCAGTATGCTAATGCACTGGCCGTGTTTGAAATTCCACCGGCATCCAGGTCATTTTCATCTTGTCGACGTTAAAGCCACAATAAAGCGAGCCGCTTCAAAATGCCACTGCCTTTCAGGAGGCAGAAAGAGACAGCCAAGGTTGTCTGCCGTTGAAGCAAACCGCTAATTGTGGATTTTTCTTTTTTTTCCCCCCATTCGAAAAGAGAAAGCCGAGACAAAAGGGGTTGTAAGTGTGTCATTCAGCCGGCCGTCATTAACAACCCTGTTTTGATGTTTGTAGAGGAATTGGGGTCAGCTGAGGGAAAGCAGTCAAAGTGCCTTTTTATTGCTCTCTCTTTGTTCTTTGCTTCAGACGCTCTTTTTCTTTTCCCTCCCCACCCTCCCCTTTCTTGCAGTCGGTCACATTCCTCGGTCACACGAGGCCTGAGGTCTTGTGGTCGTTCAGGACGAAACAGTACCAGCTATTATCGGCTGGATCTGAAATCCTGGACATAGAGGTTACAGAGGCCAGTTTTTTTGCTGTTCTCTAATGCAGGCAGGTCTGTTGTCTACATACAGTGGTAAAATATAGGGTAAATGTCAGACCAGAGTGTTGCTTATAAAAGCTCAGCTCCAGTTCCTATAGGCTCCATAATTCCAAACCACCTTCTGATTAGGTTTTATATGAGCAGTGTGGCAAATGGCAAGAACAGCTATGGAAAATAAATAGCGTCTTTGCTAAATCCAGCGGAAGTTGTTCTGTTCCACTAATGGAAAACATTTGTGGGGGTGTGGAGATGAAACAAAGAAAGCTGCTGGGGGAGAATGAGCTGGTTCCTGTATCTCTACTGCCCCCTTGTGGTCATAGGTGAAACGCATCTAAGAAATGTGTTTACTGGTTGGGTTTGCTATGTTGTGGTAATTCTGTAGGCCCTGGCTTTGCTGTATGGTGGAAGCAGAAGAGTTGAGTGGCGTATGGTGGGCTGCGGCTGCAGTAGTGTGATTTGGCTCCCTGGCACAGGCTGGCCCTGCTGAACTCTACTCGAGCTGAGGGAGAAGGCTGTGCCAGGAGCAGCCTGAGACTAGGGCGAAGGGCTGCAGCTGCTCAGCTCGTACTCTTGCTCTCCCTCCCCCTCTCTCTCCCTCACTCTCAGGGCTGCAATGATTAGTCATCAACAGTGATTATAGTACATGGTACATACTGTAAGACATTCACTGGAAAACAAAGGTGCTTCATAGATCCTTTTGATCATATGTACTTGTAATTATATTAATTTGCACCACATGTACAGCTTACATGCAAAATGTGTGTGTAATCCACGGGTTTGATACCAATTTAAATTCTAAAGGATTGTCTCCAGTATAGTCATTTAAAATAACCTACAAGTTAGATCTCCCCTTATCATACAGTGCAGGGAGGGTGAAGGCTCACCTGTTTCAGCCTAGCAGCACATGAAACCACCATGTCATCTTTTCAGTCACCTGTTGTTAACGCAGCATAACGCAGTTGTTAACCCAGAGAGAGCAAGGCTAGTTATGATCTTTGGGACTCCCAGGCAACATCACCAGGGATCAGACCGGCAGTCTGCTAGTGATTGAGACAGCGCTTAGACAGCTACACCACTTCTGATCCTGACTTTGGTTTGGGCAAGCCTGCCCCATCTTCAAAATGACTAAATAAACTAATCCAAGAATCATAACCCCTAGAATTTCTAACTGATTACTAATCTGGCAAGACATCTCACTGGCAAGTTTGGGTGTGTGAGCTAACATTAGCTCCTTGCCCTGGTTTATTCTCATAGGCTGATTTCAGATGCCAAGTTTTAATTGTTCATAATTGTGGTTTACACAATACACGACCCATTTTATTGTGAAATTGTGGCACCCTGAAAAAGAAGAGCTCGAATATCAGATGGTGGACTGCAAGAGGAGCAAAGTGAGCTCACTTGTACAGGCATCTTTGTTGGTTGTCAAAGCAGTATTAACAATCGTTGTCACTCGTGGATGATCGAATAGACTTTATGTAGACAAGCTTGGCTAAAACTTGGCTACATTGCTTCATAGACTACGGCTACATTTCCATACAGCTTATGTGTTTAAATATAGCTTCAGCATTTGGGAGGGCATGGGCAAGCAGTTCAAATGACCTGAACAAAGGCTTTATTTAAAGCAACATTATGTATCTTTTTACCTTAACATGACTTCAAAGCCATTGTGATGCTCCACTGTGCAGAAATAGGTAGAATAGTATTGCTGTCGTTGCTCCTTCATCTCTGCAGTGTGTAACATTAGCGAATAACACTCGTGAGAACTGCTTAACGCTGTGTAATGCTGTGTCCATTAACCAGTAATATTAGTGTGCACCGATGTGGTACTCTTTCTGTGACTGTTCTGTATCTCTCAGCCTATCCAGAAAAGCGTGTCCTTAAGTAGTTACTCAAAGCACAAATTCCACTTGCCAACTGTAGGGGCAGCCCAGGAGCAAGACATGTACATTTTTCATATTGTTGCTTTAATTTTATTGGCTTCTCGTGCAGGCCAGCTAAGCAGCGTATTGAACTTGGAGCCGTTTACACCGGTCATTAACATTCATTTTGGTGATCAGATCACGTACAATTTTCATTTGACATACGGTAGTCAGAGACCACTAGCACATGAGTAACTTAACTGTGGAGCAGCTCTGTGTATTGAGAAACAGCAGGAAGATGTTTTGACACTTTTTTTACTTTTGAAAAATTTTCAGGTCTTCTACTAATTGCTATGTTTAGCAAATGCTAAAAAGGACTGCCTCTGTGTTTGTGTTTCTTCCAGAGTATTACCAGTATGAGCAGGAGGAGCGGACAGACGAGGATGGCGAGGGTGTGTTCTCCGAGGACGAGGCTGTGACGCAGCGTGGCCTCAGACGATCTCAGAGTGTCAAAGTGACTCGCTCGAAACTACGCAAAGATGTAGGAGTCTCAACTTTTAACATCAGTAATGTGTTATTAGATCATTTGTAGCGTAGGTGCATCCGCATTACTCTTCCTTCTAAAATGCAACACATCTGGTGCTCCGTAAGATCACAGCTAAACAGCTGTGCTAGGTTTTAGGCCTCATAGTCTTTTATTTTAAGTAGAATTTTTAGATAATCTTCGGAGAGCATGATTACAATCAGGTCTGTAAGTATTTGGACAGTGACTCAATTTCTGTAACTTAGTCTCTGTTTATTTCCTCAGATGATTATTTCCTTGATTTTAAATTAAGCAGTCAAGACGTCAGTAAATGTGTAGGCTATCAGCTTTCATTCAAGGGGTTTAACATATTGCATTATCCATTTAGAAGTGCTCAAAAGTAACTGGACAAACTAGCATGTTTATCAGTATTGGAATTTTTTATACTTTGAAGCATTCTTTGCAATCTGGAATCTATGGACGTCATCAAATGTGAAGCCTGTTCTCTATTGCTCTCTGCCTTTCCCCCTGTCAGTTTTTTCCTCAGTAAGTGAAAAGCTGCTCAGTTGGGTTAAGGTCAGGTGACTGACTCAGCCATTGCAGAACACTCCATGTCTTTGCTTTAAGAAGCTCTTGGGTTGCTATTGCATGTTTTAGGTCATTATCCATTTGTCCCATGATGCCACATACCATCACTTTTACAGCATACAGGACATCTATGTGTTGTTATATACACCAGAATGGATCAGCAGTCATATCGTCAGTAAACCCAAGTGACTCAGTTCCATCCCATGCCACTACACTGCCTCCACCATATTTGACAGATAATGTGGAATGCTTTGATGATGTAGTATTGATCGTGAACCCTTACTTTCTTTCTCCATACTCCAGTTTATCTTCTGTCCAGTGACTCTTGTTCCAGGACCCAACAGGCTTTTTAGATGCCATCTGACCTTTCTGTTCTAGATACGGTCACCTGTGGTTTGCATCTTCAGTTAAACCCTTGTCATTTAAATTCTTGAAGGCATCTTTTGATTGTAGACTTCTGCACTGATTCTCTGCAGTTTTCCTCGGTGGTCTTGTTTGGTGTTACTGAGCTCGCCAGTGCATTTCCATGTAGTAATTGTTGGTTTGGCAACTGCTAATGTTTCTGCTATCACTCCCGATTTTGTTTATCAGTGTAATGACAGCCTCTTTTACTTGCATCATCACCTCTTTGGGCCGCAAACCCGCGAGTTCCCATGACCGGCTGTCTGATACACAATTAACACTTGGAATCCTCTTCCGAACTTTTATATAACAAAAGCCACACTTGGCCATGAAACTGCTTATCAGTCTATTGCCCAATTACTTTTGAGCCTGTGAAACTATAACCTAAATAATAAAGGAGTAATAAGTCAATAAATCTGTTAATGCAATGCTTTTTTTTAACCCCCTGAACAGAGCTGAACTTCTAAACTCTAATCACATCTTGATTGCTTAGTTTCAGATCCACTGAGGTGTAGCTAGAAGAGTGTCAAGGTGTAAACACGTATGGCTGTGCATATAATGTGTGAAGGTGGTGATTGTAGTCAGAGTTGCTACGCTCGTGGTAAACACGATTATAAATCATGGTTCTGTATCTGTCGCAGGCCCGTTACGGATCTCTGAAGATCAAAGGGCGGCGGAGGCCAGCACTGAACACCATGACCTACGCCAGCACTGACCAGTGACTACTGACCCAGGAGAGCTTTATCCACAGAAACCTAATGAGTGTTAATATTCCCTTCTTCTCTTAATGGCTGTGGGATTCATTCTTGTGCTGAACATCCAGTATGTTTTTAATGCAACACACACAAACACACAAATATATTTATTATATTACAATCCAAGTTTTAACCAAACAAGTGTGCACAGTTGCATCATGAGCAATAATGTAATGTGGAATTTCAGGGGCTTTTCTTTTTGTTGTAGGTTTTTTTATTGCTTGGTGTGACCTTTTCTGGATTTGACATTCAGTCTGGTCTGTCAGCGTTTTTATATTTGCTAGTGTTTAAAGTGTTGAGAACTGTATATCTTTGGATGTGGGTTTTGTACTCTTGTGTTTGTGTGCGTGTGTCTCTTGTGCTGCCTTGTTTATTACATATTCTTAATTAGATTTTTCCAATATCTAATTACTTGGATAATGAGAACACTGACACTTGAATACAATCAGACCAAAAGTGACCCTTACCATTAAAGGAAAAAAAAACTACCAAAGGACATGAAGGGGATTCAGATTACTATATTGACAATTGGTGAAGGTGGACTGCTTTTTTAATTAGTGGTTGCGTTTTCTGTTGCTGATGGTTCCTTTTTTTTTGCACATTTAAAAAAAAAAAAAATCTCTTTTTTTGTCCATCATCTCAGTGCAGAATGTACCCCTAGTCTGGGAAGAGGACCATGTTATCTTCATATACCAAAGTGTTACAATCCACTACATCTGGTGGATGCAGTGTGGGAATGCTTGGCTGAATGTGTCATTCTAAATTAATGTGCTGGTATGATTGAATAAACTTTTAAGTTTGAAATCAAACTTGTTGAAGTTTTTTTTATTTATTAAATTAATTAATTTATTTTTTAAATGATTTATCAATTATGAACAAGTTGAGCTAGATCACTAGCCTAGACTGCTCGTTTCCTGTCTTGTGTAGTTCAGACTCTGGGCTTGAATTGAGGCCTTGTGTCAATGTTAACTGCACTACACTGTGCAGGCTCTAAAATTAGCATGAGCTGCACAGCAAAGACAAGGTAGCATCTTGTCATTGCATTGTTACATAATGAGATGTTGACTGTCTTACAATGGAATAAAAGTACAGTGGAGGCTAATTGATGTGGTTAAGGCTTGTTCTGCAATGTATCTGTGCTGTTTCAACTATGAACTCCTCTCCAGGTCATCCGAATGTGACTGGCTGAAAATGTTTATTCTAAACCATCAGGATCGTCTGTTTGCAGCCGCCAAAGCACACACAAACATGGCCCGATAAAGTATAGCCCAGAAATGCAGTCTAGGTTCTGAGCAATTGGGAGGAAGCATCTGATATGTTTGGAGGGTGGGAAGGAAAAACACCAGTTCGTATAAAATGTTATTTTTTTGTGTGTGTGAGAATTTGTGAAAAAAAAAAAAGGTTTTGTGCCACAATTGCAGGAGACCGGACCTTTCTGATGTCACCACACGGTCTGGTTAGTCTTTTGTTTGTGTGACCAGTAGGATACTAAGGAGGAGTGTTCATAGGACAGTCCTACCGAGGACCTCTGCTGTAGCTTAGGATTTGGAACGCAGCTACTATGTAACACAACCAGCAGTCATTCCCAAAAACGGTGTTTTCCATCATGAGCAGCAGCAAAGCTTCAGAATTACACTGTAGATGCCTTTGGGAAACCATTAAAGTGACATTCTGGTAATGTTGCCTTCTATCTGAGCCACCAAGATGCTTAAGCTGTATGAAAGTGCTACAAGGTTTCTTTAGAAATCTGCTAGAAGAGACTGGAACATGTACTACACCATAACCATAACACCATAACCAAATATTAAAGGTGCTGTTGAGAGGCTGTGTATTCGGCACATGCTACATACTTGACTTCACAAATGGTCAAGAAAGAGTCGTTTCAACAGTGGACAGACCTCCCAGACCTCCCAGACCTCCCTGTCCCATTACTCACAATTGCACCCTCGCACTTCTTGCTTGCTCGCTATGCGTGCAAGGTTGTAGGGTGTCCCATTTCTTTCAATTTTTCTAGAAAGGGTGCTCACTCGATGTGCCCCTCTGAAGTCCTAAGTCTGCATCAGATCACACTTTTCTAAAGGCAATTACCTACCCATGTTCCACTGCACTCCTGTGATGTCCTGAAAAACCTAAAAAGGGAGTAAAAGCACTGTTTAGCATGCCGTAATCATACTAACGTTTCATTATCCTGGAAATGAGCCACAACTGTGAAACAGCAACAGCTGTGGTATTTTTACGTTTAGGCAGCAGTGTGGTAAATAGGTGAAGGGACGTAAGGCAAAGTGTGTCCCAATTCTGCTCCAAACGTTTTGACGCCATTAACGCTTCATAAAAGTACACTTCCAAGAGGAGAGGAGGATCATAGGGAGAGAATTGGGACAGGGCCTAGGAGTTAAAAGGCTGGAGAAGAAATGAGGACGTTGAATCCAGCAGTCAAACACTGACTACCTGGTGTAGTGTGTGTGTAAGGGAGCTGGTATTGAACAAATATGTGAATAGGTAAAATGCTGATGTGGATGAATGAAAGTGTCGGGGGGAGCAGCAGGGCTTCAGGAGCAGCCTGACAGGGACATCTATCAGCAGTGCTGTAGCTGCATATAACCACAGCCTCCAAGCTTCTCTCAGGCCTGCACAAGCCTGCTGCCTGGGAGGATTAATAAGCCCACATCTGAAGCATCTGTATTTCCCATGCTCACTACAGCTCGCTGAACTATGCTCTGTGTGGGATCAGTTAGATAATGGGGGGCGGTGTTTGTCTGTGAAGTCTGGGGTCAGGGTGCGTATCTTTCAGCACCGGGCTGAATGGGTGTTTGTGTAGTAGCTGCAGGTGTGCAGTAAAAGAAATACTACCACTAATGAACAGACACCAGGCCAATCGATCTTAGCACGCCACGGCTGTCAGATTTTACCATGCTGTACCTTAGCTTCAGTTACAGGACTTTCTACCACTTCCACTTATGTACAGTCAAGAATCAGTGTGAACAGCTATTCTGCCGATCAGCGCTCAGAATAATTAGGATAATAACTAGAAAAATAGGAAAACTAGGAAGTGACTCCTTATTAACTGGCTTTATTGTGCCAAAATGTGAAATAAAATCTGAATTTGACTGGTACCCACCTGTATTCTTCTCTTTGTGGGTACCCTAGAAAGGAAAACTGTATTTATCTTGGGTCTTGGCTCGTTATATTCATGCTCACCCACGGTAAACCGTGACAGCGACTTCAGGAGAATATGGTTGTTGATACTGCAGCTCATCACCTCCAGACTCTGCTAGTCATGTGAGTACAGGTTGCTACATTAACCAGGACTCATGGCTGCATTTCCGATACCTGTTTTTGCAGGAGGGGAAGCTCAAACTCGAAATCTGAATGCTAAGGAGGCAAGTGAGGATCCACTTAACTTTTACCATCTCTTCTCTCCATCGTCCACCAGCTCAAAAACAAACTAGACTACCTCAACCAAACCAAACTGCAGCCTAACAGGCTAAAGCTAGGTGGCTTCGATATGATCAGCACATTGCGCAGAGAGGACTCTGAGAGGAGAGCAACACTGTTCGGTAAGACTCCAGGAAAAAAATTACAAACAAATATTATAGTGTTTTTAATATAGACTTAAAAACTATAGTATGGCGATGAGCGCACCATCAAAGGAATTTCAGTCTTTCTTATCAGTCTGTTTCTTTCAAATAACAGGGTTGTAAACATACTTGTAAATCCATGGCTATACTCTAAAATGATAAAACAGTCAGATAGACACATACGCTTCTATTTTAAAATGCATCATAAAAATAAAATTACACATTATAGTTAATATGAATATCGTCAGTGGTCATTTTAGGCCTCGTTTATTACCTCATTAGTACCATTTCCAGTCTAAAACCTTTTAGTCAAAACCTTTAGCTAAATAAACAGGACTAAAAAGGTTATCTGATAATCTCATAGTCCTACTTTAGACGGACATAAGCCATTCAGTATTGGTCCAGAGTGCTAAATGGGCCTGAACATCCCTGCTGTTGCTGATAGCTGGTTTCAGATGGTCTACGCCAGTCTGATGGTCAAGGCCGTTGAAAAGCTGGTCATCCAGACGACAAAACATACTAGCTGATAAACTAGCTGGCTAAGCAGCTCCTGACCAGTGTAGTGCCGTGCTGGTTGACTAGCTTAGTCATGCAAGTCATGCTGGTCAAGCAGCTTGGTGGCGCCGGTAATGCTAGTTGACCAGCTTGGTCAACCGGCTGCCCAACCAGCATGGTCATGTTGGTTCTACTGGTGTTTAGCTTAGTCAGACTGATCATTACAATTAAACTCAAATTAAAAAACAAACCCTATGCTGGTCAACCAGCTTAACCAGCCTGGCTGATTTTTTCAGGGCCACCAACTTACATACATCCATTTCCTTTAATATGGTCAACTTTTTGGTTAACAACTTCCATTAAGGCAGCCATTAAAAATAATTAAACACCAGCATATAACTCTAAACACAGCATCTGCCTAACTGTACCAAGCTTTTTGCAGACAGAGGGGGCTGCAGTGCTAGCTTCTTATGCAGCCTGGAGGCCTGTAGACATAGCAAGCTAGGTAAGCATTAAAGTTGATGGTGGTGAAGGTGATAAAACTGAACGTGGAGCTGTTTAAGAAGCTCTTACTGAGAAAAGCAAACAGACAGGAAAGAAATGTGCAAATCAAATAACTGAAACTGAAACTAACCACCTTTTAAGTTCAGACCTCAACATCATTGAATGTGTTAGTTTTCTTGGATGGTGAGAAGCAGAATAACTGAATAACCTAAAAAACTGGAACGGCTACAGACAGTGCACCTCCCAGCCTGGTGTTGCCTTGTGTATTACAAGCTCTGGGCACTAGAGGGCAGGCTTTGAGTGCTCTGAGTGATCCATTCCTTTGACTCTTCAGCTTTGCAACACTTTGTCATTGAAATCAGGCTATTCCCAGGTCAGCTGGTAAATAATGTGCGTTCACGTACACGACTCACCTAATGCTAATGCCTCTCAGAGGGGCTGTAGTTCATCAGAGCATGCTGAGTCAGCTGGCTTAGCTGTACTGCTCAGAGACACCTGCTACATCATTTGGCTTGTGCGTGGCTAATAATCTGTTCTTCTTCAGACAGGAAGGGACAACTGCCCGGACATCTCAAGCTGTATATCAAAACTGTATATATCAGACCTATATACCCTATAATTCTTTTTGCAACCCATGATTTCGACGAAAGAATGAATAGGGTGTCTTAATACTTCTGTCCATATTGTGTATATAATTTGGACAAAAGTATCGGAACACCTGCTCATTCATTGTTTCCTCTGAAATCAAGGATATTAAAGAAGAGTGTATCCTGCTTTTGTTGGCGTAACTGTCTATTAACACAGTCCCACTGCTCCACAGCTCAGTATTGGGGGGCTTTATACCCCTCTAGCCCATGCTTGGCATTAGGCATGGTGCCAATAGGTTCATATTCATCCTATTCTATTGGTAATACTTCTGTACAGGCACTTCAAGCTGTCTGTGTGTATGTGTGTATGTGTGTGTGTGTGTGTGTACACATCTGTTTAATGGGTACAACTTAAAGTAACTATATATACACTGCTTAAAAAAATAAAGGGAACACTTAAACAACACAATATAACTCCAAGTAGATCAAACTTCTGTGAAATCAAACTGTCCACTTAGGAAGCAACACTGATTGACAATCAATTTCACATGCTGTTGTGCAAATGGAATAGACAACAGGTGGAAATTATTGGCAATTAGCAAGACACACTCAATAAAGGAGTGGTTCTGCAGGTGGGGACCACAGACCACTTCTCAGTACCTATGCTTTCTGGCTGATGTTTTGATCACTTTTGAATGTTGGTGGTGCTTTCACACTCGTGGTAGCATGAGACTCTACGACCCACACAAGTGACTAGCTCATCCAGGTAGTGTAGCTCATCCAGGATGGCACATCAATGCGAGCTGTGCCAAGAAGGTTTGCTGTGTCTGTCAGTACACCAGGAGACAAGGAGGCCGTAGGAGGGCAACAACCCAGCAGCAGGACCGCTACCTCCGCCTTTGTGCAAGGAGGAACTGGAGGAGCACTGCCAGAGCCCTGCAAAATGACTTCCAGCAGGCCACAAATGTTCATGTGTCTGCACAAACGGTTAGAAACCGACTCCATGAGGATGGTATGAGGGCCCGATGTCCACAGATGGGGGTTGTGCTCACAGCCCAACACCGTGCAGGACGCTTGGCATTTGCCAGAGAACACCAGGACTGGCAAATTTGCCACTGGCGCCCTGTGCTCTTCACAGATGAAAGCAGGTTCACACTGAGCACATGTGACAGACGTGACAGAGTCTGGAGATGCTGTGTTTGTGTGTGACTCCAAATCCAGGCCTCCATTGGTTAATAAATTTGATTTCCATTGATGATTTTTGTGTGATTGTGTTGTCAGCACATTCAACTTTGTACAGAACAAAGTATTCAATGAGAATATTTCATTCATTTAGATCTAGGATGTGTTATTTGAGTGTTCCCTTTAGCAGTGTGTATATATATATTCTAATGAATAAACTAACTATTATATTTTATGTTATATTAAATACATATTTATATATATGTATAATTGTTTTGTTTTTATTTATTTATTTTTTTGGAGTAGAATTAGAGTTTAAAATATGTCCACTAGGGGGTGCTACAACAGCACTAATATAATGCCATTGGCCAGTGCCTTTTGTAAACATTTGGGAGCCCTAAGTGACACCCTACTGGGGGCCCTTTTGGCCTAAAGACACTCAAATGTGTTCTATCAGCTGCACTTTGTATTATAATAAGAGATAATGAATGTAATCAATGTGCAGAAGGATGTTTAATATTCTCTAGTCACATTTTTTATCTGAGCCTCTCACAAGACCCAGCTTTGCTTTTCTTGACCAGTCCTGCTTGTTTTATCACCACATTCCTGAAATACTTAATAAAGACTCTAAACACACACACTCATGTTTGGAAGCAGGCCTCTCTCCGGCAATGGCTGTCCCTTGAGTTTGTCTCTGTTAGCTGTTAGCAAGAGGTCACTCGGCCCCTGCAGCTTCTTCATGTCCCAACACAGAATCACACAGCGGAGCCGTGGGGAGTTAACAGGCAGCTGGGGAGTTCAGATGAGCGTTGCACAGAGCAATAGGAAACACTCACTCAAGGAGTCAGATGTTGTTGCTGTCATGATACACTACATGAACAAAAGTATTGGGACACACCTCTTAAGCGTTGAATTCAGGTGTTTGATTCAGTCCCATTGCCACAGGTGGGTGGTTCTAAAGAGCTCACTGAATTCCAGCATGGTACCATAATAGGATGCCACCAGGTAGTGAAATTTCGTCCCTCCTAAACTTCCCACCATCAATTGTGAGCTTTTGGGAGCCACAGCAACAGGAATACACCAGAAAAAGTTACAGAGCGGGTCGCTGAGTGCTGATGTACCTACTGCATAAAAGTGGCCAACGCTCTGCTAAATCAGTTAGCAGACTGAAACGCTGACACTATGGCTTGAGGATCAGCAGCCGGAACCAGAGAAGGCACAATTGACCATGCTCTTTCTGGGTGGGTAGATGGCGCTCTCTCCCCTCATCACTTCTATTGTGATGCTGGCTGGCTCAGGTGTCTGTTGGCTGATGTATCAGAGCTGGGGATCTGGTGTTTTTCTCTGAGCATGTTGAGAGGCATGTGCTTGTCCTCACCCTCCTAATGTCGGGAGTATTGCATGTGATAAAGGGAGTCTTAGTGTCATGTGATTAGTGTCAGTCATCTCTTTTAAAAAATGACGGTCATTGAACAGATATTTAGATTCGACTGATATGTTGGACAGAGTATTTGGTCCAAAAGAGCCAAACGTTTAGGTGATGTTGATCTACCGCACTTTATACTGTATTTCACTTCATTTCTAACCCCTTAAAATGTATCTAATAACATAAATATGGGATATATCTGTGTAAGCCCAGGATTTCCATATTGTTTACACCCCTGCTTCAGTACAGAAGAACCTTAGAATGCCCTTCTAAAGCCTTTAGCAAGCTATCCGTTTTGAAAAATTTATCCCTTATTAAACTAGTCACAATTTACAGCACTGTGTTGCGGTATCATAAGGAGCAGTCAGTGAATTAACAGTTATTAGCCTGAAAAGTTAGTTACCGACTTGATGTTGTGCAATGTGCTAATTAAATTGCTTTGGGAAATGCTTAATGTACACCAGTTGGTGCCTAATATTGTAATAATTAGCAGCCAACTGGCTTAATAAGGGTGTTGTAAGGGTGTTATAATGCTTAGACTTTTTCCCTATTATTATATATTAATGAACCATGGCTGTTTTTTTGTTAGCCCAATAAAATCCTTGGGCAAATGTTAAACATCTGAATTTCAGCTTCAGTCACATTTGTAAAGAAAGTGTATTTTTATCAATCATTCTGAATTGCATCAAATAATGGAGTCAAATAAGGTCATTTCCTAAAGAACTGAATCATCTGATATGTTTAAAAGGACAAAAAACAGTGGTGGGCTCTGAGTGACTCAGGGGTCTTTGCCATCAGCGGCCAGAGTCAGACAGAGCACAATTATCTGTGCTCTCTCCAGGTGGTAGATGGCGCACTCTCCCCTCATTACTCTTAAAGCGGTGTTGAACCAGGCACAGGCGCCGGTTATCTGGTGCGGCAGAGCTGAGGACTCAAGTGTTTCTCTCAGTGGCGTTGGCTCACTTTGCATGTAGCGACAGTGTCCTTACTCTCCTGCTAGTGTCAGGAGTGCTAGGAGGAGTTACGAACAGATGGATTGATGGATGATTACTATGGTCACATTGGCCACCCTAATCCCTGTGGTAGGTGTAGTGTAGTGGGTCTCAACACTACTCTTCCTGTGGTAGACTGGGGTCTGATTTCCTGGCTGTACAAGTCCAGCAGGCCACACCAATAAGAGTCCTTGGGCAGGACTCCTAACACTACATTCTTCTACCTGTGTGTACTCTGAGTAAGAGCGTCAGACAAATGCTGTTAATGTAAATGTAAACCGTAGCATTGCCCTGCAGGAGCCGTCCTGAAAATGACTAATGTCAGAAAAGCGTGTGTGTGTGTGCAGTGAAAGACACTGGCGGCAGTGTGAAACCACCACTGGCATGTCAGTTTTCTGAACTGACAGCTGTTTGGGTTCCCTCCCATCTGCGTTTATTAGAGTAGAAAGATCAGCCAGCGATATGTGGCACATGTTTATGACTGCCTATGCCGAGCAAAGGGCGTCGATTGGGCACTCAGAGATACATGTGCCACGCACACACACACACACACACCAGCAACCAAAACAAGAGTTCATAAACGGGTTCAGGAAAAGGTCAGTCACACACTTAACACACACAGCAGCATCAACTGCTGCTCACAAAATGTTTCCTTAATTGTTTGAATTATACGGTAGTTGTCCCCTTTTTTCTGCCTCCCACCCCCCTCAGTAGCCCCCTTGACCCCTCAAAGACCGCTCAGGTGGGTGGGAGTGTGTTTGTGTGTGTGTGTGTATTGGGGGGTGGGGGGTGGTGAGGCTAAAAGGGGCGGAGTGATGGCTATGCTGACCCACGGCTGAACTTTCGGAGACTTCCTGTTGCTGCAGTAGACAGAGTGTGTGTGTGTGTGAGTGTGTGTGTGCTAGAAAGGTGCAGATTGCGGCATTTCTCCTTTCTTTCTCTCATTAGTCCACCGCACACTATCTCTATCTGTTGTTATTGTTGCTGTGTTATCAGGCCACTTCAGGGGCAAGGAAAGGTCAGTTTTCTCTATGTGGCAACCGCTGCGCTATAACCCCCATAAAGCCCTTCAATACGCCGCACGTCAGTGTAATTGAATTCGGGCAGATGCGAATGTTCTGTTAAACATATTTAAAGTGGACGCCGGGGTAAGAATAAGGGCTGTGAACTTCTGTCACAGGGCCCATGGATGGCCCTCCTGCACGAATGAGCGAGACAGGCCACTTGAAGCAGTTAGTGAGGGCCTAAGCAAACAGAGGTGCCCTTCAAAGTGAGAGGAAGCGTCATAAATCCAGGCTGCCGACAGCAGACAGTGCACCAGCTCAGCTCCTGCAGGACGCTGCTCCGCCCACCCTTCGCCCTGTACGAGCAGCAGGCAAACAAATAAAGCAGCAGGCACCGGGACAGGTGAAGGCCTCTCCTGTCCTGGTAAGGGATGGATATCATTAGGGTTTTTTTATGCTTCTGCTCTAATGTTTTATACTCATTATAGGTTGTAGGGATGCGGTGATATGGAAATTGTGCACTGATGGCAATATTCTATATTTTTACTATACGTATGCTTGTGCCAAAATGCAGAAACTGGGACTGCATCCACCTGGAATAGCATTACATCTCTACAGGGTTACGAATGCTAAAAAATAAATACATCATCAAATATCAGTTTGAGAAATCAATCTGTGAGATTACACAGGTAACCAACATACTGTGAGCCTCTAACACTTTTCATTCAAAAAGAAAATCCATCTTAACCAAAACCTAGTGATTTTTAGAGTGATTTTTAACAGTGTTGACTTCTTATACTTACATACACCCAGCCCACAAACAAAAGCCCTGCTAGCCCTGCTAGTTAAAGAGGGGGAAACGGTGCAACGTGACAGTGACTTTGAGAGAGAATGGTCCTAATGGTCGCAGCTTTTTCGGTATCAGTGGGTAGAAGGGTAGCTCAAACTCATCACATGACTAAGCAAAAGCCGGGGGGGAGCAAATGGGTATCTGTACTAGACTAAACACTAACGCTAGCCAATGTTAGCTTTTACCATCTCCTCTCTGCCAGGTCCCGTGCCCTCGAAAAGAAACTGAGGTCTCAGCTGAACCAAATATCAGAAGGGAAAGTACCAGCTTATTTTTGTACTTGTAAGACCCAAGAAAGCCAATCACGGTGGGCAAGGCTAAAAGCTAACCCCAGAGGACACAAGGAGAGGACAGTAAGTGTTACTGGATAATTACAGTGTTTTTGTTACAGTGTTAAAACTGGGCTATAATATTCAGGTTATAATATACCAACCAAAGATCTCAACCTAAAATTCTTTGGCAATTAAAACCTTTAAGCAATTAGCTGCAGATACCAATATGATTCCCTACCAGCTTCCTAATAGATTATTAATGAGCTTTCATTGGGAACAGACTCAACAATGCACTATTTTTGTAATCATTTACCACACTTTAGATAATTTCTGAAGAGAGAGAGAGAGAGAGAGGGAGGGAGAGTGCGGCCCTTCTGCAACACAACCTCAGGTCAAATTTAGAAACAGGTAACAGGACGCATCCTTTCTATTCCACCCAGTGCTTTTTTTGGTTCGTCCAAATGGTTTTTCCATTTTTCTTCCCTGACTTGCCCTTTTGGACGGTTTTGCCCAGTGAGGCTGGAAGGGATGCTGAAAATACTGGTCGCGGGACTGTGCAAAGCACACAGCGCGAAAGTGCGAAAGCTGGACGGGTTCTCATCCCGTGTGTGTAATGGGGAAGTGCCTTGTGGTTTTGTCGCTTAACGGGAGCAATCCATGTCCAGCCAAATGGAGGCATTTTACTCTCTCCCTCTCTCACACACACACACATACACACAGCTGTTCTTCGCAGGCCTCGGCCTGACGGCCGCCAATAAACACGAAAAGTTCGCATTCCCAAAGGCGACGGGGTCGAGACCTCAAAATAAAATGGACAAATCTGATTGTGGAATCAGCCGGGGCAGAAGGGGGTGAGGGTAAGTGGAGGGCAGAGGAGAGAGAGAGTCAGAGAGAGAGGGGTTGCTCTGTGTGTTTGTCTCTGAGAGGTTTCCTGTGGGTGTCCCTTTGCCGACCTCATCTCCCCAGAAGATTGAGAGGGGAGTGTGTGCATATGTGTATGCTTGTTGGGGTTGGGTTTGAGGGCTATGATAGGATGGGGCTGTCTCACCTGTGCTCTGTTTATCTCACATCCATACGCTGGACTACAGCAGGTGCAGCCAGCGAATGATGAGCTGGAGGAAGCTCTGGAGGTAAAAGAAGGCTTTAGGTGTGATGAACTGAGTGGAGGGGGCAGGGGAGGGGTTGGGGGGGGTCCGCCTCAGGCATGCGGATGGCAATGTGAGGGCCGGGGCAACAAAAACATTGTTAGTGGTGCATTGCTCAACCTTCCCTGCATCCCGCTGAACTCCTGCCCGCTGACTTGACCCGATCTTATCAGTCGCTTTCACACTCTCTGTGGCTTCTGGTTGTAATTACACCATGTAATGGAGCATCCTGTCAGCGGGTCCCCCACACTCTAAGCCCCCTTATCTTGCTGCCCGAGCGGCCACAGGTCGCCACAGTTTGCTGTGGTGGGTACATACAAGGAACACTGGGCATCAGAGTTTAAATGATGTCTTGGGGAGTTTGAAAATGGACACGGGGCCTTGATTGGACGTCATTTCTGAAATATTTGTCAGGGTTTAGGTTCAAATTGAAATGTGGGCATTTTTAAGGCTCACCTTTCATCTATTTTGACCTGCATTTACCCCTACTTTAGTAGTAATACTACTTTAGACCGTTTTTATTCTGACACGCTAGAGTCAGTCGCGGTGTCGACAGTGACGTTCACAAGGTTAACTGTTGGGAAAATTGATGTAAAACAGCAAGTTAGGGACATATTCAGGCAGAATTTTGACAGGATACAGGTCATTTTGGGTTTGGACAGAAGTTGGTGTTGGAATACAGTATGATTTAAACAAATTCTTTGGACTACAATGACTTTCAGACAGGATTTAGTTGGATTAGAATGGAATTTTGTCAGGTTGTGGTTGGATTTGAATTGAATTCTTTCAGGTTGCAGGTAATTTAGTTGGAATAAATGTATACCTTGATTTTGGACAGGCAAAGGTTGGATTGGGATGGAAGTTTGTCAGGTTGTGGTTAAATTTGAATGGAATTTTGTCAGGTTGTGGTTAAATTTGGATGGAATTTTGTCAGGTTGTGGTTGGATTTGTATGGAATTTTGTCAGGATGCATTTGGATTCAGATAGAATCAGTCAGAATTGGAAGTTTATATAAATCTAGTTGTTTTCAGGCTGAATTTTGCTGGAGTACTGTTGGTGACTTAAATTATTACTGGACTATGGACTATAGAACACATATTTATAATAAATTGTGTATATATATTGGATTGGATTCAGTAAAGGATCAGATAAATATGGAAGCTAGACTGCTTAGGCAATAAAATAAATCCATTTCTACCTAAAGTTGAATATCTTTTATTAATAATGCATTTTATATTACAGTTAAATATTGTTTGACCTGGCCATACTGTGTACAGTTTTTCTTTCCGAAAAGACAGTGGCAGCACAACTCTGAGCTCCATAGAGCTCAAACCAAAATCCTCATATCATAAGACAGAATGTTTTAGTCAGTTGACTTGGGGCGAGATTATCAGCAGTCTCCTGGGTGAACGGTCAGTTCAGTCTCCCAAAGAGTGGGGGTTGACTCTTATAAATGAGTGAGGTGATGCCAACCCCAGTGTTACGTAATCTGAGAGGCAGACCTGAGGCCAGAGGTAATGCGATACAAATACATTTAGCTAAGAGTTTAAATGCAGCTTACACACATGTCCAAAGGTAATGCTAATAAGAATAACTCCTATCATTCTCTGACTTTCTCTAGCTCCTCTGTAAATGGCCAGTCATGAAAGAGTGGAGGAAATCTGTGCCGTTTAGTTTGAGGTCAGCTTGAGATGGAGTCTCTCGTGAACAGCACTGGGTTCACGCACAGTTCAGGGTGAGTGCGGGTGCAGGGCACGGCTCCCACCCGGCGCTTTATTATGATGCAGCCTCAAATAGCTTTGGCATTGAGGCGCTGCCGCTTGGCTCTGAGGCCTGGTCAGGAAATTTTCTTCATTTGAAAAGTACAGAGGCGCACAAAGGAGTTCCACAAAACAGCAGATCATTGTTCAAAAGTTCACTTGTTTAAGATGGCATCAGTATCAGGCAGACATCATCAGAAAATGCTGGCTATGAGAGGGAAAAAATAACGAAGCTGATTCGACCTTGTAATGAATCAAGCATGAAATATCCCCACACTCACACTGTCTGGTTCCTCCCACAGGGTAGGCCAGTGTTTGAGTAGTTTGAGCATGATAGCCTACTTTCCTTTAGGTGCTCATCGTAAGTGAAGAGCTTTATTCAACTCATTTTAAATCTTAATAGTAAATTTTAAATTTTAAATCTTAAAAGGAATTGGTATTTCATATATATGTGTGTGTGTATGTGTGTGCGTATTTGACATAAATAATATAATATCTCAAACATCTTACAAAAGTCCTTGTAGATGCAAATCTTCTCAAGACAGCTTCTTCTGGAATTTCTGGCATGACCACTGTTGGCTCTTGGATATTTCATATCTATAATAATAATAAATCCAGTCTGAAGAAGTCCTGAAGAATTTCACTAAAAGCCCAGTCAGTATATGTAATCACTAAAGCAGGCCAGTGCCTCCAGGCAGGGATTTGTCTCTTTATCATAGTCTCCAGCTATCTCGACTGCGTTCTGTCCACTCTTCACCCACTAATCCTGCTAATCAAATCTCCACCCGATGCTTTGCTTACCGTGTCTTAGACTCCTAATGGATCGCACTACACCTCAGGCACAGTACCTCATCATTGTCACAGTCATGAGATACTTTTAGCATAGTGCTATGCAGACAATAAATTATAAAAAAATAAATAAAAAATAATAATTTTTTTTTTTTTTTTACCCAAGACCTTTATCTTCATCAGAAATACTTGATTATATGTCATTATACAGGGCTCTACTTTTCTAGTTTTCCAAAACTTCAAAATTGATACTGTAATAGTATATGTATAGGTGACGCTATAGTGCTCAAACTGCATAGTGGTCTTTTTCAATTCTCCAGAGCTGTGGTTCCTGGCTGTTCTCTGAATTGTATAAACTCTCTTTGAGTGAGCAGTCTCTGATAGAAAGAGAAAAAGTAAGGCTGAGCCGGGGTCACATGCGGCGTATGCGCTGTTAAAGAGCATTCCTGCTGAATTCTGGCTGAACTCGGGCCTGCAGTGCTCCGCTCCGGCAGCAGTAAAACAGAGCGTCTCTGCCGCTGACAGATGGAGAAGGATGGCAGTCTCAGCAGCTTCGGAAGGTGAACCAGAGGGCAGGCTTGGTGAGAAATCTCCAAGCTCACTTTCAAACCAAACGTGCATACATCACCCCAATGGATGGAGTGCTCTGACTTCTCCAGTTCAACCATCTCGGACGACGATAACTGGGCATTTGTTCATCCTAATTATAACATGGGACTATAATATAATAACATAATAGAGCACGGTGAGATTTTACATTCAGTTTTTGAATGCTACTTTAAGCAACATGGTTAATGAAGTAGGGCTGTCACAACTGCAGGATTAAAACACATCAATTAATAGATTAAGCAAACCCTAAAATCATTGACAGTGATGTTTCTCCAACTGAATTGCCCAATTCACATGATTTATTATTATTTAGTAAATTAAATTAAATTAAAGTGCATTTTAACTGTCTGGTCTTTAAAAACTGTGATCACGTAATTAATGATCAAACATAATCTTAGATGATTTAATCGATTAATCGTGGATTAATCCATTATTAATATAATAGTAATAGTATTAAAAATAGTATAATAATTGATAGTGAGAGTTCTAGTAAGAAGTCCAATGCATGTCATTGAAGAATTGCTCATATGCCATTCACTTTTTTTTACTATTTGTGTTGTTTGGCTTTAAAACAAATGATTATGCGATTAATCGCCTAAAATGTCTTGATTACTAATGAAACAATGACCGTTTAAAAATTAAATCTAATGCACCACTTACTAAAGACTCCCCCGTCACAGTTCAAACAGTTCATCATTATTTAGTAATGTGTGGCTTTTCAAAAACAAAAAACAGGATAATGTGATTAATTGTCAAAAAATGACTCAATTAATATAATTGAAGTGACGACTCTAAAATGAAGCTAAATGCGACCCCTAACTTCGTCACCCATACCCAGTCCACATCAATGTCTCTACTGCCGTTCAAAAGTCAACACGATCATCTTTATGTGTTCCTCTCAACTTGAACTGGCGGACGGACTCAGCACTCCGGACAGGGCCTGTGCATTCAGTCTTTTGCAGAAAGTCCTCAGGCTTGTTCTCTGCTTTTGCAGAATAAGCTCTATTCTATTCTCTTTTAACCCCTCTCTCTCGCTCTCATTCTCTCTCACCCCTACAAAAGAAGACAAGACAGTCCTTTGATGGTGACAATGAAAGATGGCCGATGCTAAAGCAAACACTCGCCTATGATTGATCATTTGATGCATGGCCTTAACAAAAAGTGAAAATGGATGATGAATGCATGGCAAAGCACACAGGGGTGGGAGGTCTCCGAGCTGAAAGAACGAGCTAATGGAAGTCTCAAAGGAACACTATTTCGGAAAAGCGTCCCACAAATTGGGCCTGCGATTGGCGGGGGAATGAGCACGCCAGCATTGGAGTGATGATCCATCATTGCCTCAAAGTGCACTTTGTAGCCACTCAGAGACAACATGCAGGCATCATTAATAGAATGTATACATTCTGATAAGCTGTGAGCCTCCAGTATTGGTGGAAAAGGAAATATTTATCTTTTGAAATGCTTCGTTCCGAGGACAGAGAACTGTTTGGTAACAAGGGACTTTTTTATTGTAGTACTGATCAATTCAATTGTCAGTTAACCGATGGGTTCTGCTGTAACTACGTTTGCGAGGTTTACCAAACTACACAAAAGTTAATTTCACCTCCTCAGTTAAACTTTTTATTCCGCATGCATCCAACAGACTTGGTTCCAGAGGTTCCAGACTTGCATTCCTGTAACTTAAGGAATAGCTCAACCAGTTTACAGTGTTTTTCTTAGGATATAATAAACGTCACACAGTTTAAGAGGCTATATTTCAGTTAAAACACCAACATTTAGAGTGTGTTATTCATTTTAATAATACATATTACGAATGCCTGTGAACGGTCACATTGTTGGAATAGGTTAACTGTGGTTTTTGTACAATCAGGCTGTATGTATCAAGCACTGTTTTTTAATATTTCATAATAATAAATCAATATTAAGAAGTAAGGTGGGGCAGTGGTGGCTTGGTGGCTATTGAGGTTATTGGACTATTGCTCACAGGGTTGTGGGCTCGATTCCCACTTCTGCAAAGCTGCCACTGTTGAGTCCTTAAGCAAGGCCCCTAACCGTCTCTGCTCCAGAGGTGCTGTAGCATGGCTGACCCTGCACTCTGACCCCAGCTTTTCAAGCTAGGATACGCGAACATTGCTACTATTTTGTTGTAGTGTACATGAGTGTTTCAAATTCATTTGGAGATTTGAGTAGAGCCCAGGTTGTTCACAGTGATAGTGAATTGGTACCAGACAGTAGCTACGATTATGGGCGGAGAATATAGCTCAGTTGATTTAAGGAAAGAATAGGCTTGGAATGATGGCTTCCTCCTACAAAACCATGTCCCATAAAACAGAGTGTATCAAAGCATGTTTACGGGGAGGGCCTTTTTACCTTTACAATCCCCAAAGGGGTTAAAGTTCTGAGGCTGCCGTCACACTCGGAGCCTCATTACGACCCGAGTGTGTGTCAGACTGGCCTCGCACTGGTGTAAAATGCAAACTAGACTGGTGACAGGGCCAAGGGGAGGGAAAGAGCCAGCCAGTTCAAAGGAGGTGAGGTGCCATCCTGCCTCTTTTGTTCCCTCTTTTCACAAGAAAGTGAGGTGTCGTCCCTGTATAATACGTCCCTAACTGAAAGTGTGAACAGTGGGCTTGGCATCTCGGTGTCTCGCTACTGTAGGCCTCACACCAGCCCCAAACAAGACAAGAGAGAGCTAGAGACAGGCCAGCAGGGCAGACTAGATGACTAGACTTAATGGCAGGAACAGCAGACTCGCGGGATCTCCTCATCACCTCCAAAGTTCCATTGTCCTCTTGTCTTCTCCTGACCTGTGAAGGGCCCCGGGACAATCCGCATCTTTAGGCTGAGCAGGAAGCAGGGCCTGAGGTGCACAATGCAGCCATCTAGACACTTTGACTCCAGGTTAATGACGCCACTTAGAAGGTACCACTTCAGACGGCTTTATGCTAAGTCCCCCTTGTTGTTAAATGACACACGTTTCTTATAGAAGAAGCCTTGCATTTTACCTACTGTTCTTCTTTCTCCATTTCTCTTCTCCAAGACCTTTCTTTTAGACTTGATAATATCTGTAAAACGCCCACACGCCCCATGACCTTTCTTCAACTAATCCCAGCCAAACAGATACACCCCAACAACAGATATCCCCAGACAAAATGACTCCTTAATACCCTGTATACTCACAGCCTGATACACATACTCTACAGTCAACACTGAAATGCACCACTGGCATTAACACTGCATACTCTACAAACCCAAATGAGAGGTCAATGAAGACAATATATGCATCCCTAAGGTTTTAACCCACAAAATAGTTGAAATTTCCAAAGGAATAGAAGGTGTGATGTGCACCGGGACGTGAAGGGTGTGACAGTGGCCATGAGGTGTGATGAATTTGGCATAAATCAAGGTAGCGCTGGGGAGGATGAAACATTGCGCTAAAATAGGCCATAAATAAGCATTAGCATCACAGGGGTTAGGTTCAGGTCAGGAGGGCTCAGAGCAGGGCGGCTGAGTCAATGGAGAGCCACTCTGGTCAGAAGGCCGCACTGACTGGTTTTCCAGCTGTGAACCCCCCCACCCCCCATCTGTCCCTGTCTGTCTCAGCATGGCTTCAGCCCCACCTGGACTCTTCCGCTCTGGCCCAACTCAGTCCCTCCTCACTTCTACAAGCCTTGCGTCACGCTACCGCTCAGCTGCCCACGTCTTCATGGTCAGCCTAAAAATCTGCCCTTGGGAACCCTTATTTAAACACACTTCACTTGACATAATGAGTGGGAGAGCAATACTACCCTCATATTATACCATACGATTATGGTCTGAAGAATTATTCTGATAAACGATATATATTTATCAATATATTATAAAACTCAGTTATGAGGTTATGCTAATGAGCATTACTGAGCCCTTCCCTACAGCTTTTTTCATTGTCCCTGATGATTATATATGCAGTTACATATCTTCAGACCTACTTCATTATTTAATATTATAACTATATTCTGCACAGCCATCCAGTGGTCTTCCAAAATGCCAGTTATTACCAGCTGTCAGCCTTCTTCTGCACAGTTTACTTTCTACTGGAGAGCGGATCTCAAACATTTTCTCTATTCTGAGCATTGCTCTGAGGATTTGATTGCTTTTAGCGACAAGAGTGTTAGTAGGACCAGGATGTTGGATGGTCACCACTCCACCTCATCCCCAACTTTCCAGCTCATCCCAAAAGTATTGGATGGAGCACCAACCATCATTCCAGAGAACACAGTTCCACTGCTCTTCAGTTCAATGCTGGGGGGCTTTATACCCCTCTAACCCACGCCTGGAAAGTAGCTGAATTAAACACACACATTTGGCCAAAAAGTGTATGTATGTGTTTGTAGTTAATGTGCTGTGGATGTTCTGTGTGTATTGCCTGTAACTAAGTGCAGTCATTTCTGTCGTAGACATTTTAGACCCACTTAGCCTATTTAAATGACAGTATTGAGGATCAACCCTAGGCTACAATCACTCCTAACACTCTAAGGCTTATCACACACTAAGTGATATTACTCAGTAACCACAGGGACTTCTGTACAAACTAGTGGAGCTATTCTTTGCTAATAGAAGTTCATAGTAACACTTTTCGGCCTGTCGGCGCTCTATAGGCTTTTTAAGGGGTTAATAACAGACGGATGCCATAGAAGAACCTCTTTTGGTTTCATGAAGAGTCATGTTTGAAATAGAGATGTGTGAGTATGAAGAACCTTTAAATGGGTAAAAAAAGGAAAGTTCCTTTAGACCTATAAAAGTTTCTTCACATGACTATATATTTTCACCACTACTGTGATTGTATCGGCATATCTGAGCAGTCTTATGTGGTGGCTTTTCATCATACATTTATCAGTCGGTTTGACCAGAGGATGGCTCTCCCTTATGATTCTTGGTTATTTCCAGGAATTCTTCCTGCAGGAAATTTTTCCTTGGCATTATTGCGATTGGCATGCTCACCGATGGTTTTGTGCTTTATGTGATGTTGATGTGTTGTTTATCTTATTACCTGATTTTTGTAAATTAGCTTTGCTGCAATTTCGGTCCTGGAGGGCCAGATTCCTGCACAGTTTTTCTGCATTTCCAGCTCAAGTACTTGTCAATTGCCAGATTTAGTAGGTCTGTTGGAGCAAGAAAACCAGCCCTGTTCTATTATAAACATGGATCCAAAAGTGGTTCTTCTATGGCATCACTTTAAGAACCATTCAAAGTACCTTTGTTTTTAAGATTGTATAACAAGCCATTATTTAGTCTTTTGAAAATAACCAGAGGATGTTATTTTGACCAGACTTCACAGGCTTGTGGGCTCTACTTCATTGTTTACTGAACCATTTTCAGTCCTAATCCATTCTAATATTCCAAGATGGATGAAACCACCTGAATCACCACCTCTTGGAGTGATGCATGGTGTTTCACTGATAAATGTCACACTCCCAATGATAACCCCTGGCCTGTGTGGAAATCACAGAAATGCTTTCTGCAGTATTTGCAAGGAATCTGCGAAGGAGATCTTGATGTAACAGCAGTGTGTCCTATTTGGAGCTGTAGAGCTCCTTATGCTCTGAGGAGGTCCACACCGAGAACGGGAGGCTGTTCAGACAAAGTAACACTATTAAACATTGGAAACCCAATTCTGAGCAATGGTCAAAAGACATTGAAAGCACATGCATTCCTCAACAGCCCAGTGCTTGGACCTCTGAGAGAGATTCCACCTCCCCCGAAGTGCAGAATCAAAAGCAGGATTAAGTGAAACGGTGGCGACAAAGGCTGCTCTTGACGGATGGAGCGGATGAAGGATGAGATGGCTAAGGTGAATCTGTCTACCTTTGGAGTTTTATACAACTGATAAGCTAAAAGAGGTCAACGAAGAACTGAGTGACCCCTCGTGGCATCCAAAAACCAAGTCCGTCCCCATGTTCGTAGAGTTCCTCGGAGGCCTACAGACAGTAACTCACTGTTCCGATCATTAAGTAAAAGCTTCCAAGGAGGTAAGGAAGTACGTGTGAGCTAAGCCTTTTCAGCAGGGCCGTGTTTTCTATTAGCAGCTCTGGCCACAGGAAACAAATGAAGCTCTACCTGACATGAGATTGAACCCTGCGAGAATCCCAAGGCCTGATAATGGCAGTTCAGATGAGCACGCTGCTTTAGTGGGAGATTTGTGGCAGGACACACCGAGGTAACTCTTTCAGCATATGTGTGTGTCTGTGTGTGTGGGTGTGTGTGTGTGCTGGTGTCACAGGCATGCTACTCTATATTGCTTTTGCCCTCCCAATGAACTGTGGCAGTCTTCCTTATACTCGGCTGCTTTCAAAACCCCACCATGGCAGCTGCTGCCTCAAACAGGCCAACATGCTGCCAGGAACAAAGTTTTTTCTTCCCCTTTTTTTCCCCTTGAGAAGCACCATTACCTGTTCTCACATACCTAAAACAACTTAAGATTGCCCCTGCTGTCAACCTGTGCTGTTGATTTATTGCCGGTCAGATCCATCAGCAGAGGATATGAGCTTGTTAAAAAGCCTGTGTGAGGCGGACAAAAGAATACACTCTCCGCAAACAATCAGAAATCCATTAAAGTCACTCCCCTGCATACGTGCGGCGCTTAAAGTTCACGAACTTTGATTTGTTTACGGATTTAAACCACCGGGTCACGTCCACTGTGACCGCTAACTGAATCCAGTGGTCGTAAAAATGATGGATGGCACTGTACCAGCAGATTTGTCTTCCATCTCTTATACATTTAGAACCAACCCCACGCCGCTGCTATCCAGTGATTTAGGATGGGAATGAAGTATGGGAATGGTGCTGGCCAAACATGACATCACACCGCCGGTTCTTAGGGTGCTACGTTGTCAGTCGTAATGGCTAATGTAACTTTTCTTTTCTGCAGGCAGGAGGGCAGGAGAGCAGGAGCAGGGTCAGTGGAGACAGCTGCTCCTGTTCTGAGCCGGCAGGGAGCAGAGGGGAGAAAGTCAGCCATGGGTTCATGTGCAGGCCACATGACTGAGTGAGAGGGGGGTGGTCAGAACAACAGCCAGGGCTGAGGAGCATCAGCATCAGGTGTTCACCCAATAGTGTTTGAAGCCAACTCTTCTAAAACGGTGCTATTTTAAATATATGAACTAGTGTCCCTTTACAGTAGCTCAGCTAAGTCCTGGATTTCCATTAAAAATACAGAAAAAGAGGATTGTGTTGTACTGATGTTTGGCACATTAGGTTACAAAATAACTGAATTTAAAACAGTGATTTAAACTGAGTGTAAATACAAATGTAAGATTAGGACAAACTTAATTTGAATAGATTCCTTAAAATTCCATGTCATTTCATTCATCTGAGGTTGTAAAATTATTTTTTTGATGTAGTAAACCTATGAATGACTGATTTCTGCATAAAATGTCTGAAGCTACACCATGATTTCCAAATGCCTTCCTAACTTTATCCTAGGTTTTCTCAAAGGGGGGCAATCATATGCCCTTCAGTTGTCCCAGAATAAGAACAGGTATCTGAATAACATTGCACATTAATGCAATTAAAAATATTACACATATACTATGAATCTTATATATATTTTAGAACAGTCTTATAATATCTTAAGCACAATATAAACAACTAATAAACTGTATAAAACCAAATATTTCTGAGTAACTCTTGTAATGCTGTAAGAGGTCTGTTGTCTTTTTAAGAGCTAGGTATTCCTTTTTATGATGTTACACAATGTTACATTTCTGCTACACACAGAATCTAAGTGGCACCCAGCCATTTTCCTACCTTACTTCAAATACACTATATGGACAAAAGTATTGGGACACATACATATTATACCTACAAGAGTTTTAATGACATCCTCCCATTCTAAATCCATAGGCATTAATATAGAGTTGAGCCCCCTTTACATGGCCTTGCTAAAGTTGCTGTGGATCCTGAACGCTTCCACTTTTCAATAATACCACTCACATTTGATGGTGGAATATCTAGGAGGGAGGAAATGTCATTAACTGACTTATTGCAATGGTAGTACCCTATTCCAGTGGTGGCACCACACTTAAATTCAGTGATCTCTATAGAATCACACACTCTTTCACTAATGTGTGTAAAAGCAGACTTCATGTTTAGGTGCTTGATTTTGTACAGCTGTGGCAATGGTACAAAATCAAACACCTAAATGCAATGATTAAGAGGTGTGTCCCAATACTTTTGTCCATTAGTAGACATAGTGACATAGTGTCAATCAGTCAAAAAATCAAAAGTTTGATGGAACCATACAAATAATTCTATCAAAAACTTATAATATATATGTATTATATTAATAATCTCATAATAATGTATCTCACAGGTAGATGATTTTATTAAATGAGAATTGTTCGGGCCTGTATTATTATATAATATTGATTAAAATAAATGTTATTCATAGTGATTAATATTTCAGCAACTGAGGTAAAGACAAAAGAGACAAAGACATTACCGCTCATATCT
Source organism: Salminus brasiliensis (assembly GCF_030463535.1). Lineage (NCBI taxonomy): Eukaryota > Metazoa > Chordata > Actinopteri > Characiformes > Bryconidae > Salminus > Salminus brasiliensis. Next base: position 25,048,948 of record NC_132899.1, on the reverse strand, counting down.
CAGTATTCTACATTTGCAAGGGTTATAATGGTGCAGGGTGACCACGATGATATGCATTTAATCTGATTTAAAAAACCCTAATTTGATATGTAATCTACTTAAGTATCATTATCATCATCATTAAACTTGAGGAGAAAAGGTCAAAGACAATATTGCAGCCATCACATCTGCAGTATTATGTTCATGTACATACATACACATGTACGGTTGATTTTCTAATTGAAACTAATTTTTAAGTTTAATACGCAATTACTGTTCACCTGCTGAATGTAACATATTTATAAGCAAATAAGCAATATGGCATGTTCAAATATTATAAAGATCAGTTCACATTTGATATGTTTTGCAGTATTTTTCTCCAATCTGTTAGATTTTACTGAATAAATTGAAACTTGGTTGCTCTAAATGCTCTGAAATTAATAGAAAAAAATTAAGCTCATCATCTATTTTATGTCATTTGACCAGGGGTGTCCAAACTTTTGCACACAGTTTTTTAAAGTGTTTAAATATCATCAAGCCGTCACAAGAAGTGACCTCAACCTGTTTTCCTGACCACAGACTGGACTTGCACATGCGGCACATTGAACTGGAGAAGAACCACATGGTGTAGGTAGTGCTGAGCTAAAGGAAGGGAGCAGGACTGTGTTGGGGCTGAGTGAGGAGGTGCCTGGCAGTGTTGATGCAGAGATTAAAGCCAACAAAGCAGGAGACAGAGCAGAACCCAGCTTATCTTCAGCGCTGTCTGCCTGCGGAGATTCCTCAAAGACTCCTCTGCTCATTTCGGGATTAATTTGCCGGCAGTCTCCATTAGACCTGCTGACCTTAACTCCACATCTTGACGTGGAGGTTAAGGGACAGCACTTACGTGGAGATGTGCGGAGTAAAGAAGTCGGAGCAAAGTCAGAAGCATTTCATATCATGTGATAGAATGAACAACAGAGATATTGGCAGTTGCTGTCATGGTTGTGGGAATGAAATTGAGGAGGTGTGGTGGTGACTAATGATGCTACTGATGGCACTGGTCTTCATGCAGCCTTATCACTTCCGTTATCTTTATCTTCCAGCTTTCAGATGAAGCTATGATGATATCAGAATCTCGACCAAGACACATAGAGGACAAACGTCTTTAATTGTATATCACTTATGCATGGGGTGAGTAAATGGGGAATATATGTGTAATAGCTCTGACACTGTAGTAGTGTCCATTCTACCTGTCCTTAAGATATTGGTGGTATTGTCTGGTTTCATGACCATACTGACTGACAGCTCACTATGAAACAAACAGCTCTGGGGTTCGGCCTGTGAACACTGCATTTGTTGTTAAATAGGATAAACCAACATGAAGACTGCATAGCTGTTCATAGGACAAAAGGAGGCCATCAATCAGAGCCACTGCACAAGTAATAGGCATAGTCAATTTAACAGTTTGGAATGTCCTGAGATGATGAGGTGATCTAACAACCAGATACTGAACAGGCCAGTCAAGGAAAATATATAGAGGGCATACCACTAGGTGCAAATTTCACATCAGCAGTGAGAACTGTGGAGACCAAATTTAACCTACTATTCGTAACAATGGTCAACAAAAGATTTTTCAGCAATCCAAAGAACCATTTAACCAATCCAAATAATCCAAATCCAAATGGCTTGTTAAACTATAGATTACCCAGAGAATGCAAGGCTCAGCGTCTTCATAAAGGCCCCAAAACCAACAATATCTCCTAAATGCAGGCCACGTTACATGATCACTAACCCTCAGCCTATCACAGTTCAAAGATGACAGTTCATTCCAGGTGAAATGGCCAGCTGAAATATATGGCATTCAACATCACCTTCAACATGGGCGTCCTCTGAGGGCAAGGTGGTTTCTTCCTGCCTGCTTGGCAGTACTCTGACTTTGTCGAACGACATAACGAGTGCTGACAAAGTTCATGGCTAGGCTGAACTTTTGAACTTTTGTAGGTATGTGACATTGCGCTACATTTGAAATCAGACGCTCAACATTGTAGCCTACACAACGCACTTCGCCACACTGTGCTTCCCTCGGCCCCTGAGAGCTAGCCTACAGCGTTTTTCAGCAGTTTCCTTTTCCATCGAAGGCCGAGAACAATACGAGTAAACAAAAACAACAAGTGGTTCATAAGGGTTCATTGGTTTGAACTCTCTTTGACCCTAACGCTTAAATACCACAGATAAACCATAGCAGTAGGCCTGAGGGAGATGTTGTGTTACTCATAAACTAATCAGAACTCATCTAAAGCTGACTCACTATCGCTTTTGTCTCGTTTGTCAGTCATCAAGAAGTATATTTCCCCTCTTAATTATTAAATGATCCATCATATAAGATCACACCACTTTATCTCGAGCATGCATCAAAAGATGGAATTTATTTTCTGGTTGACTACATTTGCAGCTACACTCCTGCATTATTGATACCGCTAAAAAAACGGAAGCTTCGCTGTAATTTTCGGGGTAATGTTTATTGATTTACTGGGCGGTTAACCTGGCAGAGGTACCGAGCAAGTCTTGATCCAGGGAGTGTTTTTGACATAGATATCCTGTTGTGATCACTGTAGCACATTCTTTGTCATTAGGTGCGGGTGTACGAGAAAGTCATGTACTTCTGCTCCCGTTCATGCCAGCTTGGAGTCCAGGGCATCAGAAAGCCGCCAACTTCAAGAGAAGCAGCCGGAGGCCGCTGTCAGTCACGAACTGTGAGAAATGTTTGAACTTGTCTGCAGAAGCGTGGCAGACATTACAGTTGGAATGCTGCAATTGCAGATGTTTTCTTACAAAGCCGGTCATTATCTCTCACCTCGGCAGATCCTCCTGGAACTGCTCGTCTTATTTCTCATGTGGATATCTCGGGGTGTTTTGGGATCGTTTCAAAAAGCAAGCTTATTTGGGAGGGAAGAGGATCTAACTGAGATAATTGTTGTTTTTACCCTGCGATTCACTGAAGGTGTAACTTGAATATTCAAGTTTAAAGCTGCACTCAGGGCAGTCGTTGACGTCATTTTTAATGGGAATGACAAAAAAGATTATTCCTGCAATGCTGGGGTTCCTAACTTTTTTTGCGGCAGCTGAACCTCTGCAACCTAAATGACTAGCCTTGTTAAGAGCCTGTAATGCAGTAGCATTTTGAAGCGTTCAGATTACTCACAGCGAGAGCTAACTGGGGCAAAGTACAGCCTCCACACAGCCAGATTAGTTTAACACAGTGTCACAACAACACTTTGTAAGCAGTAAAATACAAAGCAATGAAGCAATGAAATACGCGTGTTTCCTCCCATTTAAATACACCAGACTAAATTATGTGGAACGTTTGTGCACAGATTCATCAGAAACATATAATATCTTGGTGTTATTGTCTCAATATCAACCCTTCCACTTTGTAGCTTGTTTTAAAATTGTTACTGATTCTATTTTTTCTATTATTTTGCATTTAAGTTGGAAAACCTGCATGGTTTTAGCAACAGAACTGTATTAAATTTATTGCTTTTTGTTGCTGTTGCACATACCTAAAATGCAGTTTTTCATATTTTTGACATAATTGGATGGCAATGCTCCAAAATGACTTGTTTGTGTGTAATGAATCTTTTTACATAAGCTTCTATTGAAAATATGTTGGTTGGTTTGTCCTGGTAGCAGGTTTTTGCACAACGGTGAATATTTGTGGCACTTTACCAAACTTTTTTGCTGCTGGTACAACAAACCCCTCAATCAGTTACACTTAACCCCACCTATGAGGTAAGTTGTAAAGTTTGCTCTCATTTCCCTTCCAGCTAAATTATTCATTAAAGGTGGGAGCTGGGAAGGAAGCCTGCACTTTCATTTGTTGCAGAAATGTGCAGCTTGGATTTGTAAACATATTCAATATTAATCTTGTTCAAATACTTAAAAAGGATGCCCCGCCCTCCCTTCACTCCCTTCACTCTTTTGTCCGTATTGTTTTTTTTTCCCCCATAATTTAATTATATTCAACAGTGACATTTTCATCAACCCTCTGCATTGCCACCACAAACATTTAGGCCTTTGCAAAGCCCTGGTTGGGGAACCCTGCTGACGTGTGTAGCTAGTCTTGAAAAGGTACTGTCAGCTGGATGCAATGTAATGTAACTGGAACTACGGAGTACTGCTGGCCATTACACTTCTTAATGAAGACAGCAGTAAATCTCACAACTCTCTGCAATTATTTGCTAGAAGGAAATGACTGGCTAAAGTGTGTATACAAGCACCCAGAACTGTCCGCCTCTGACATTAATGCACCATTTGGAAGCTCCAATACACGCTCAAGGTATGAATATGTACATTTTTGATGTGAATAAAGCAAAGGTATCCATGCTTTACATGATCTCAGCATGTAAATACTTCTCCACTAGTCTGCACGTAAAATAAAGGTTCTTTAATGGTTGTGTTGAATGAATGTTTCTAAGAAAAAAATATATTTAATTAGTGTAAATCCTTTATGTGGAAATTTAAGAAAGTCTTTTACAAGAACTGTTCTGTTTAAGATCCTTCCATTGAAGCTTGCTGCTGTAGTTGCTGTATTTATGTTGAAACATAAAGTAATAATAAAATATTTTTTATTTTTGCATCACAAAAAGTGCACATAGAGAAGCACCACCAATGGAATGCATCACTCAGTGGTATCCATAACATGCTCTTCAGGACTGGGCTGTGGAGCAGTGGAACTGTGTCCTCTGGATTGATCGAGCACCGTGCCTTAGTTTTGGGTTAAATTGGAGTGGTGTACCTGACCTCACTAATGCTTGTGTAGCTGACGTCATTCAAATCCCCACAGCAATGTTCACACCACCATTTGGTGTAAAGACTTTCCAGAACAGTAACTACTGCTACTGCCGCGAGGGGGGACAAGTTCCCTGTTCAAACCCTTCATTTCAGAAGAAACCTTCTGAAAAGAGGAGCAGGCATCTTCAAGCTCTCAAGTAAATGCTCCAATTCCACAAGCTGATTCACTTCACAGTGGACATGTGCGGTTCTCAACTGCTCCTGCTGAAGATCTGAGTTAGAGGGGACAAAGCCAGAGCCTCTAAATGCATTGCTGATGACATGTTGGGCAAGAGAAGGTTAAAGGCCGATGTGGGATGACTGCGAGTTCTTCCATGTTATGGTGGGGTCACATAGGCAGACGTGAAGGCAGTCCAGCAATTCGAGAGAAGAAGTGAGAGTCATGCCACTTAACCTGACAAGCTACAGGTACGAGTCATTAATCTTCATCTTTCTCAATAGACTCCTGATGCTGCGCCGTCCAAGCAGGAATCGAGTTTCCTTCCCGAAAGGACTTGGGGAATTCGTTTTCACTTGTTTGGCTTTATCAGCGATGGCTTCCTCTGTCATTTTAAGAGGTAAATGGGCCGCAGTTATCGTTCAGGCTACTGTTACACTGAAAACTGAGAAAGCTGTGCTGGTCAGGCCCGAAGAACGACACCACTTGAACCGAGTCAGGGCGCGGCCCCTTTCAATGTCAGTGAATGGAATTGTGTTGCCATTACTTTTGACCCCAAGTGTCTCACAGTCCCGTAGTTCCGTGTTTTTGAAGGCCCGCCAGGCAAGAACTTTAAACAACTTTTGGAAAAGATTCCTAGCCTTTCTTTTCAGTGACATGTGCTGCTGTGCCTGTTTCCATAGCCATCATACAGCACCGACACTAAAGCTCATGAGGATTTTAGTGAGTTTGTTCCATTTGTAGATTGTAGATAATTCACCAGCCGTGTGAACTGTTTAACTTTCAACTAGCACTGCGATTTTTCTCCCTTCTTCATTATGTGTCGTTTTACCCTGAATTGAGTCGTTTCATTTACAGAGTGATGTATTTCACCGCCCTCCTTAGTCTCACACGCTCCTTTCTTTTTTACGCCTCATGGGCATTTTGAGTCATTTCAAATCCGTTTTCATCATCATTCGTTTCTGGACAGACAGATATAGGACTCGCAGAAGCTCAAACTCTTGAGAAATGGACAGTTTAATGTGCCCGTGAGGTCATGCCTCTTTTTGTAAATGACTGAACTTTTCCTGACCCTTGGGACCCGTGAAAAGCCCCCACTTGATTATAAGTAATAGCAGCGGGCCGCTAATAGGTAGTCCAAATGAGCGCTGGAAAAGGTCTGATATGATTCGGCAGGAGGGCAAGAGTGCAGCAGACATGTAAATGCTGTTAGGAGCGTTTGCATTGACTTTTGTGGTAATGAAAAAGCCATTTTCACTTTGGAGCCGGAGAGTCCTATCTCTGTCGATGGAACAGCTCTTTTACACCCTGTCTATTACAGTGCCGAGCTAAGTTTAGTTGGAGACGGTTATGTTTAAGGGCACATTAGACTTGCTGGGCCACTAAAGACCTCATTTCTTAGGGGACATGACACGGGGAGTCAGATAGAGTTCAAATGACAAATTGAAGTCTTTAGGAAGGAGATTTCCTAGGATTTGTTTCTTGCAGTTGCTCAGGCATATTTACATTTACATTCACGGCATTTAGCCGACGCTCTTATGTAGAGAGACTTACAAGGTTACTTATATGTAACTCTCATCACTGTATGTGTTTTTCATGTGGAATTCATCTGCTTGTGGTGAGATGAGGATTTACCAGAGGTGTTTCTTTTTTTCTGCTTTGGAGTCAAGAAAGAATTTCTGTGCAGAACTACAGTGTAGAAACGGACACTTTTTGTCTCTGCAAACTGTGCAAATAGCACAGTGCCTGACCAGGAATCGTTACAATGCAGGTCCAGTCGCAATTACATTGATTTACTTGACCCTAGGCTTGAGGAACTGCATAAAAACAAGAGGGTCTGAAATGGCTTTCATTTAGCAGCTATAAATTCAGTATATACTCACAAATTTAGACAAAATATGGCTTTGCGGATAAAAAGTTCTGCTGTCGCCCCTCGATGGTAAACAATAGGCCGGGCGGAGGTTCTTTACAAGGTGATAGGAGGAAAAGTTCAGCTGCATCTATCAAAGGGCCCGGGCCTGCTCGGATAGGGCGGCTGGACATAAAGGTGTCAGCCATGCAGTCGGGCGGATGTAAATCAGGAGCCCAGAGAACGGGGCAGAGAAATAGCTAACAGAGGCATCTGCCAGGCCGCCAGTGCTTCTCTGATTCTTTTCCATTGCTTTCTCTCCTTGCTTCTCAGTGTCACGCAAGGACAAGTCCCTTCCACATGACCCCTGTGTGCTGGGATACAAGCCCGCCCAGGCAGCCCTTTTTTCCTCTTCTCCTCCTCCTCGAACCATCTCTTCTTTTAATGCCGTAATTTGTGAAATTTTGCTCCTTTGAGGCATTCGCCAGAGAGGGTGAGGCCACACTTAAACTGGTTATTCTATAGTGTTAGACCTTCATCATTCCATTCAAGTCACCTCCTGTCCCAGCATTCACATGGAATTGCTCTTTTGTGGAAAATACGGCACGACAAGCAGTTGCGATATCGCCCAACACGTCTCACCCCCCCTTTCCTTTTCTCCTTCCCTCTCCGGTGTGAACTCTCCACCACCCTCTTACCTCTTTCACAGTGGCCGACGTCACTGAAGTCACACCGGGCTGCTTATTATCCTCGTGGAGCTTCCGTTCATTTCTTCTGTTCCCAGGCCCCCTATACCCATTTATTTTTCAGACTAATGGAAACGGGCTGTGGACGTCAGCCTTTTTGGTTGTCCATGGACATGTGTTTTCAGTACACTGTCGGCAAACAATCTCAGCTGATGCGTTGAATTAAAAGGTCGTCCTCCATATGGGATTAAATTGAGCCTGTATTAGAGCTCAAGCCTCATTATCTCCATTATTTTAGTACTATCGTCATACTGATCTTGGTTCATTATGAATAAAACTGGTGCCATCAAGCTTGGTTAAATACACTGCCCTTGGTGCTTTAACCACATTTGTTTGTTGTGGTTGTGGAGTTATAGTCATTTCTTCCTGAACACATTACTACTATGAAGGGGTAAAAACCTTTCACATGGCTCCTAAAGATAGATTGAAGCCTGATGCATATAAACTACTACGGTCATCATGCAGCTTTATACAGCTGGAGCATAATGCCATCATGGCATCTACCTCACATTTTTGTTGTCTGTACGGTTTTACTACTCATGTCACGAAACCCTTAAGCTTAATTTTTTGCTTAAGGAAAAAAGGTCACTAACAAATATGATGCAGTTGCTTGCATTTCAAATATGTAAACAGACTCTGGTTCTCAGAAAGGACACAAGGTTTTTCAATATGGTCACAATGTTTTATTAAATAAAGCCCATACAGCAGAGAGTAATTTAAATAAGTTGCATTCAGTACAAAACACTAAATATATATAAAAACAAAGCTACATTACAAATATACATCACAGACACCTCAAAGAAAGACAGGGATCCATGGAAGAGTAGTGCCCTTTGTTAAAAAATTGAATTATATACAGCTCTATTATATAAACCAAAATATAAAAATGTCATACATCACATTTCATCTAATGCCTATGTACAATGCTTATGCTAGCAGCTCAAGCCCAAAGTAATGGTTTAATTGCTGATATACGGGCTGAACTTTGTGGGAAGATTGTCCACGGGATACACGGTTGGGCCCGTTTTCATTGTTGGGGGTCCGTTTAAAAGTGTCCAGTTGCACTGTTGCACTAGCTCAACTAAGAAGATCTTGAGCAGCACTTTGGCAAACTCTTTGCCCACACACATCCTGGAGCCTCCTCCAAAGGGGATATAGTTAAACCTTGAACTGTCCTCCAAGCCTTTGGTCATGAATCGCTCAGGCTGGAATTCCTCTTTGTTGGGAAAGACATCCGCAACATCGTGCGTGTCACAGATGCTGTAAATGACGTTCCATCCCTTGGGAATCTGGTAGCCCTGGAGAAAAAAAAAAGATTAAAGGATTAAAAAAAGGTCACCATCTATTATGGGAGACTTTTCCAGTAGGGGCATGAATCTCAACACACCGTTTCTAATAATGTGTTAAATCAAGTGTTGGCATTGTTCAGGGTCCACTTTTTAAAAGCATTAAATATGTTGATTAAGCTTAAGAAGCATCTACATGCTGTTGGGTAAGCCAGTCAGGTTCTTTTCAGTTCTCACTATAGTTTGACCACTTTCATAAAGAACAAACACTGTCTGAAAGATGAACTTACATTGAGTTCAAACGTCTTGAGCGCCACGCGGAATCCCCCGGGTACAGGTGGATTTATTCTGAGGGTTTCCTTGATGACACAGCCAGTGTATTTTAGCTGTTCCAGCATCTCCATGTTTAGAGCCTTCCCAGGTGAGTGTAAGCCGGAAACCTCCTGTGGGGAGAAGGAAGAGAATCCATTCATTAGCATCCATCCATAACCTGTCAAGCAAAAGGTCACACAAAGTGTGTTCTACAGAGATAATGGATCTTACCTGCTCTTTCAACTCGTCTCTAATTCGCTGAACCACCTCCGGATTCAGCCCCAGGAACATCACCAGAGAGGTAGCTGTGCTAGCTGTGGTCTCATGGCCCCCAAAGAGAAGTTCAGTTGCGGACTCCTTCATGGCCTAAGAGTGATCATAGAAAAAACATTTATTAAACCACTTCCACAGACCTGTGTGAGTTTTACTCCTAAACAGGGCAAGCTTTACTAACATTCAGGTCACATTTTACCTGCATGCTGAGCGGCTCGTTACTCTTCCTGCTGTTTTCAATCAACAGCTGAAGCGCGTCCTTGTGTTTTGGCTCGTTTTCGTTGTCGCCATCTTGGATTTTCTTTTTGATATTCTCCTCTATTTTGGCGTGGATGAAGTTTCGCGCTTTCAGGCCCTTTTAAAAGAAACAGAATCTGATTAGAGAGGGAAAAGTCTTGCCTCCAGACATTTTAAGTGTCAAACAATAAAAACTTTGCACATTTAATAGAAATTGTATTTACCCGGTATAAGCCGCTGAAGGGGACGTCAATGGGAAGGGAGAACAGGTTCCTGATCATCTCCTCGAAGGCTTCGACCAGCTCCTGCTCGTCGGTCTTGATCTGGTCTGGTTCAAAGCCCAGCAGGATCCTCATAGCGATGCGGAACATGAGGCGCTTCATGTCCGGGTAGACCAGCACGCAGGGGGCGCGCTGCAGCCAGTCCTGCACGGCGCTCCGCACCTCCTCTCGGATCACCGGTATGTAGTGCTCCAGAGCATCCCGGGAGAAAGCCTTCATCACCGCCTGAACACACAGCAGCAGTCGGTCTTAGTTATTGGAGGGCAGTAAACAGACAGCTCAAGCAGAAATACATAAACCGAGTTATTCGGGAGGCTGAACATGCCTGTAGCACCAGTTACTACTTAAGGTGGAAGTGGAAAGACGCTGGAGAATAAACAAATGACAACTTTCGAGCATGAAGGAGCATCTTTTACCTTCTTCTTGTTTCTGTGCTGGCTGCCGTGGACATTGGAGAGCGTGTCAGAGCCCAGGATGGTCCTGACCGATGCCGGCCACTGAACAGC